>NW_026643200.1:0-600000 GCF_028828495.1 Penicillium riverlandense
CTAAGCCCTAAGCCCTAAACCCTAAGCCCTAAGCCCTAAAACCCTAATCATAAATGATGTCACGATGATAGTGATACACCTGGTAGGGAGGTCCAAAATCATCAAAATTTCCATATAAATTTTTGATTGTTACTACTTATACGATATATAGTGTATAGAACCACGTGGTGTGTGATATATATTCGTCGTCTAACCATGAACCAAAAATTTTTTAATAAACTCCGTTTTCGCTGAAACTTTGGGTACGGCTTTTGTACGGGCGTATTACGTATATATTTGAATGAGAGCTGATTCCGACCGTCGCCGATGGAGCTATTCGCAAAACAAAACTTCAAACGTGAATAACTTTACAACGGATGGTCTGATCGTAATACTTTTACCATCATTCGAACCGGCTTAGTTAGAAGCACTATGTAAAATTTTACGGAATCTAAATATTCCAAATTTTAGCTACGCACCTATGCAGAAGTCTATATCAAGCGTTTTGTGAAGATGATTTAGTAGATAGAGCACGAATACGTCGTCCGCCCTACATTGTGGTAATAAGATACGCTCGTAATTTATTTCTCATAGTTAGGAAACGTAAGGCGTTGACCATACGCACCCGCTGTATGGGCTTGGCGCACCCCATCAGTCAGAATTAGGGTCAAATTTCAATTAATTCCTACCCCCCCAAATCTAGTCGGATAGCGCTGAAATTTAAACATCAATATTTCAATCGTCTGAATTAGAATTCCTAAAATTTTGAAGGCGATTACTCCAAAATTAGGATCATTATAGCTGGGGCCGAATAATGACCTCGGCCCCAGCCTTATCAGGGCCAAATCCTTATCTCTTTATTACTCGGCCCCAAGCTGAAGCCGGTATGGACTATAATTTAGAATCCTCTAATGTAGTTGATTGATCAGATTCCACTGATTCGGGAGACTGCCCAACAGCATCAAGCAGCGTCACATAATTTGATCTGTCTTATCTAGCATTGAGATATTATATACTGGCACCCTATTCAATATCACCTGTATTAACTGTACCAAAACTACACTTAACGATGTACAGATCTAGATATGCTTATCCAAGTACGGTAATATCATGTAAATCGTTATTCTCCTACTTACTGACTAATTTGTCATTGGCAACATTTGAGCATACACGCCGTCAAACTGAACAGTATCGTATTGATGCTGTTCTTTGTATACAGTGGCGACCGTTATTGCCTTCCATATCGGGAGACATGGACATACTGTTTCAAACCCTAATCCCATGACACGCTAAGCCATATATGGCTACTTTAGTATCACCTTTTGTTACAGGTTTGTATGGTAACAAAGATGAAAGTATATAACCGTATAGTAATGTACTGCTCCGTAAGGGGACTTCTCATGTTATGGGAGGAAACGAAAGAGCTTCTTCAGGTAGATAGGATAGCTTTCTGATGGCACCCTTGATCGAGGTCAATCTTACTAGACTAATCTGAATATTCAAAATACTCTTCCCCGGCATAATCACCATCGAAGCATTCTTCCTCAGGGCACTCTGGATCGATGTCTTCTTCATCAGGATAATCAGGATAATCAAATTCAAAGAGTTCGTCATCGAGGCTGTACCATAAGTACGCATACCCAAGTGACTCGTCCGGTGCGAGATATCCATGCTCCTTCATTTGGGCAGTGAGAGCTTCTTCGAACTGAAGCTTTGCTTCTCCTGGTCTGCGGAACTGATCACGCAATCCATTATTGAGAGCATTTCTAATAGACACCATCTTGTCTACACGACGTTGTTTCGTGTTAATGATAGCCTTTACCTCAGCTGGTGTGTTCCGATGGCACAGCACCACCTCCCGGTCACCAGTAAACCAGGGGCTCCTTCGGCACTCTTCCCAAACATGCTTCTTGAATTCTTTCAATGTGCGGAATTTCAACGATTTGCACTCGGGATCTGGACTTTCGATCCCAGTGCTGTCCGAATAACGCGCATATGTTTCCAATTTCAGCCAGTTGATGGCTTTTGTTTCGCGCCACAAGATACTGTCAAGTCGCTCACTTGTTAGAATATCATTCAGTAAGCCACGTGGGACTTTGTTTGGTGGAAGCAAGACTCGCATAGGTGTCCAGGTGTCTTCGATTAGGTTCCAGATACGTGCTTTCACCCGCCAAAGTCTGTACCATAAACCCTCCACATCCTCGTCGTCCTCACGTGGGGATCTATAGGCCACAAAGGGGGTGATATTTGATGGTGCAAGCTCCACTAGTTCGGAAACGAGAAAGAACTCGTCATGATTTTCAGAAGCTAGCAGCTGCTCTGTTGGCTCACTCCCACTCAGGACCACATTACGCGCCGAGGGAAAGAGCTCTTGTAGCCTATCCCAGAATTCATGTCCTTTAATCACCATCTGGTGATAGTCGGCGAGGTAAAGAGGGATTTCCACGTGCGTGATCCGCGAGGCGAAATCATGGCAGTGGTAGATCGGGGAGACTTTGTGTGTAAAAATTTGATAGGCATGATGGGGCAGATACCAGATGTTATTCCCAGACTGCCAGAACAATTTAGAGCATTCGGATCTGGTGTTAGATGATGTATGCATGAGATGAAAAAGCGTTGGCGTGTCACAGGATTGAAAGATAATCCGGTGAATTTCCGGTGGCAAGTCCATGAACCGATGGAACCGCTTCGGAGATGTAAAGAGTTCAGGGGCCACAAAGTGACTAAATGGAGTAAGTGGCGATGAGCCCCATTCCATGCACAGTTGAAGATCCGTCATGGCCGGCGGTAACAGGCGGCGGCGTGTGGATTCTCTTTGCAACTGGAGAATCGGCGGAGGGGGTGAGGGTGACATTGATGATGGATCTAGCGGTGGTGATGAGGGTGGTACAGGTATAAGATCATCACGAGAAGGCACGGGTCGTGTTGGGACCTCATGTTTAAACATAGGTCGGGATCCCAAGGCACGCGAATCCGGTGTGGGGAGCGCTGGAAGCACATGTCCAGCCGCCGAGAGAAAATCCAGGGGAAGCGACATGATGCAGAATGAGATTGGACCAGCTAGGTAAGAAAGCAGATTTGAGATCGCACGAGGTATTCGTAATTCTGTACTATCCCGCGCCAATGCCTAGGCCTGGGAGTGTTGGTGATGGGGCGGAATTTGGAGGGGTTGACAGCTTTGGGGGCCGAGAAAAACTAGACTTCCGCGTGACCCAGTCTAACCCAGACCCAACCCAGCCCGGGCTGGGTTGGGTTTTGGGTCAGAGTCTGCGACCCAGCACTAGGTCCGGGTTATAATGTCTGACCCAGTACTGGGTCTGGGGCCCCAACTTGGGTTATAAACACTGCAAACACGCTTAGGCCCGTGACTACATGAATTATGCAATTTTTGCCTGTAATATTGGGTATTTCTATTACTTCCTAATTAGAACCAACCTCTTAATTTTGAAATTCAGTAGTAAATATTAGGTGAAATGTAGAGCTTAGATCAATTGCCTATACTACTAACTAGTGGTACTCAAAGATATCATCTTCTCGACTCTTTCGCTTCCGTCCTGACGCGCGCACTTGGGGGTTGTTCCCTGGTAATGGCACCTGAGATTCACGTCCAGTCGGTTCTTCAAATGTAGCCGATAAAGCCTCATCTAGCTCTATCTCTTCATCAATTGTATTGTCCTGTTCCTCGGCATCTCTGATTGGCTCAACCTCAATCTCGTCAAGCTTCTCATCCTTCTCTTCGTTTGCCGCTTCTACAGTATCTCATCATGAGAGAAGAACTTCTCAAGAAGCTTCGCTTCTTGCTCTTCTATATCAAATCTTGGAGTGCAAAGAAACATCATTAAGTCTTCAATCGTATCAGACTTCATTCTCCCTCGACGATAATGACAGACATCCCGAGCAGTGTTAAAGAGCCGTTCAACGCCTACACCTGTTGCAGGGAAGGAAAGGGCATCACGCGCAAGGGCGGCAATTGGTGGGAAGCGAGCTTGGTTCTCTCTCCAAAATGCAAGAGGCGCAATATGAATGGTATCTAATTGTAAATTAGTAAGATTCGTCGATGGATTACAGAGTTATTTCTTAATTTTTCAAAAGGTTTGTACTAGGAAAGCATAGTGATTCAAGGTATGAACCAGAACTGATATAAAAAAACAGTATGTTATTTTGATGACTGAGCAGCTTTATGATTGGAATTATGCAAAAGTTGGGTCGAGTTGGGCCCAAATTGGTTTTACTGGGGCCCCAGTATTGGGTCCGGGTTGGGTCCGGGTTAATGAAGTTGGACCCGGACCCAGTCTGGGTTGGGTTCTGGGTCAGAGCCTTCGACCCAACGCTGGGTTCTGGGTTACGACCCTCAACCCAAACCCAACGCTGGGGCCCCAAAGAATACCCAAAAAACCCAAAAGTAGATGCAAATAATGCAAAGTGTAGTAAATTCGTGACTGCATATCTATGCAATCCTCGTGTGTATTTTAGAAGTATTTTCTGGTATATGCATTACATCTACATCTTCTGCGTAAAGTCCGTTTAGTGGGATTTAGGATTAAGGATGGAACAAGTTTTAATTTACATTCACTGTACTACTAATAATATGCAAATTCATCATCATCGCGTCTTGTACGCTTCCGGGCCCTCACTGACGTACGTATCCGAGTGTTGTCCTCAGATATAGGGAGTGGAGGCTCAGTAGCCTTAGCTTCGTGATTAGATCTAATCACCTCCTCTCCCTTTTCAACCTCACCCATCTGATCATCGTCCGCTCTTTCCTGGCCATCTTGTTCCTTAGTATCACTAATCTGTTCAATGACAAGCTAATCGGGATCTTCCTTTGCTTCCTTTCTAGCCTCAACCTTATTCTTAGAGATGAACTCCTTTAGATACATAGCCTCGTTTTCTTCAATGTCGAACTTAGAAGCGCAACGGAACATCATAAGCTCCTAGATTGTCGTCGCATTCAACCGTCCTCGGCGATAATGACAGATATCACGGGTAGTGTTAAACAGCCGTTCAACACTAGATCCAGTTGCTAGCACCGAAAGAGTATCTCGCGCCATGGCCGCAAGCGCTGGAAAGCGATGCTGATTCTCCTTCCAAAACGATAAAGGGCCCATATCAACAGTATCTAATATGGCGTTAGCAATATATCAACCAAACTCAACTTACACATACCACTATTAAGATATTGCGTAAGTTCATCCTTCGGCGTAGTGGGTTGGTCCCCGCTCCGACTGAGCATCTTGTCAATCTTAGAGCCCCGCGACGCTGTCTTGACGGACGGCGTAGAGCCAAGCGAAGCCTCTTCTGTAGTAATACGTTCTTAGTAAGGAACTAGCCGCTCGTTGATGGCTTTCCGATATGTCTTGCGCCATTTGTTATCCTAGTCCTTTGTTATAAAGAACTAGAACTTATTCCTAGGCGAAAGCATCGTATTAATTGCATAGATGTGCCTCTGAACATGGTCTATGTCGGAGTAATAATTATTAAGCTTGGTGCGGGCGGCCTCGAGCGCCTTAAGCATCTATTTCTTCTAGAAGGTCCTTTTCCGTCGAAGTTGGGCAATTAACTGCTCGAGATGCCCAAATAGCTTGTTGTATATTTTGAAGACGTATTGTGTAGTAACATCCTTTGTTTTTAAGAGCTCTAGCGTAAAGTCAAAAAATGGCTCTGTAACCAAAAGAAGGTAATCAATCTGGCGCCATTCTTCATCATTAAGCACTAAGTCAAAACGATCTAATTCAGCAATGAATAGAGGGAAAACAGAGCGTAGTCATTTTACGTGTCGAAGCATTAGGAAGGTGGAATTCTAGCGTGTCTTCACGTCCTAGATCGGCACAAGCTTTGGGGTTTTAGTTTGTAGGGTGTAGAATGCCTCCCGACGTTGAGGGCTTCCACTAGTGAACACCGCAAGATTGCGAATCTAGGAATTGATTAGTCTTTGAATATAAAAGGCATAGAGATGAATACCTTGGCTAATGTCCTCGCAATATCTCGTCTAGGCTTCTTTCAATATCACGGGCTGACTGAGAGCGCTCTGTGACCAGCCTGATGAGCGGTGCCTGAGGCGACCGTGCCTGGCACGTGATATGGGTTCTGTAGATAGCATGGACTCTCTTTGTTTCTTTTCCTTCTTCTTCTTTCCCTTCTCTAACTTGGAAGTCCCGTCGACTATGTACATCAAATTGACTACCTTCATGGTTTCTTCCTGATCTGACGCCCGGTCACACACTCAACCAGTTTCTAGCTCGTGGAAAAAACCAAATCTACATAGTCGCTTATTGGTGATATAATATTTGGCGAGGATATCACTGCCGCTTCGATTTACGGCTGAATAACGAAAATAAACAAAGCCTGGTTATTTCATTTCATGTTGGATAGCGGCTGCCTCCGTGCTCTACCGCCCAGCCCCAACTATTGACCTCTACATCAACAATATCTCAGAAATTCCCAAAATTACCTGCGTAAGTCTTGTCTATAGCCATTGAGGAGATTGTCAGGTCAATCATTCGACCGTTATCTCAAGTGACATGTTCGTATGATAGTATGAGAAAGGAGCTTGTTATTGGTACAAGAGAGGAGTGTGCTAAAAGGCTATCTGCGGCATCCAGGAGGAAGTCCGATAATGAATGACAGAAAGTGCGTGGTTTGATCACGTTGGAATTGGGGACAGCTCTTCAAATGATCGCATTCCAAAAAGCCATTTCCCCCCAATGGCACTCCATTGAATCACTGCGCCTGCATATACTCTCATGGCCTCTTCATACTTGCAGATGCTGGTACTATTCAACCCACCCTCACTCAAGGTTCGCGCCAAAAACGCGGCATCCCTGAGGGCTGTCGTAGCTCCAGCAGCAGAGGTGGGTGACATGGCATGAATTGCATCCCCAATGAGAGTGACACGGCTTGATGCCTCCCACAGAGGTATTTCTGGCCTTACTGTCGTAACACGTAAAATAGAAGTTCTGTTTGAGTCTTGACAGGTGAATAAAGCGTGAAAAGACGGATCCCATTTTGCTGTCATCTTCTTGGCCAGGTTGGCTACCTCGTCCGCTGGAAGCTTTAATAATTTGTCGTCTGCCATGTCGAACATATCTTTTCGTGAGACTAGCACCCAATACACGTAGTCCTCTGGTACATGGCTATTTGGCTCGTCGCGCTTAAATCGCATTGGCTCTAGCAGTAGACTCAAGGGAATCGGCCCCGAGCGATCCTGTACAAGAGTCATGCCATTGAGAGCTCTCTCTTGGAATTGATCGAGGAGAGCTTTTGTCATAATGGTTTTTCCGAATATCCATCGTGCTTCCGTATCAAAGAGCTGAAAGTCTGGAAGGAATTGTTGTCTGATCCGCGAAAAAGCGCCATCTGCTCCCACAATGAGAGAGCCTTCTTGCTCAGAACCGTCCATAAAGCGTACTTTGACACCTCTATCGGATGTAGTATATGATGAGAACTCTTTCCCGAATTGGACAAAATCCTCAATACCGTGAATCAGGACTTGTCTGAGCACGTTCCGGTCGGCGTTAAGAGGTTGAGTCTCGAGAGTCGGTGGAGGTCCAATTTTCATTTCGACATCTTGGCCGTTTAAAGCGTTCAAATGTGCATTCGGTCTAATGCCAGCAGAGCAATAGGCGCAACTGGAAACCAAAAGGGAAAACAATTTGGGAGGAAGGGCATCGGTAAGCGCCGCAATGCCGTCGCCATTGATTCGGACCCGGTAGCCTTGGGAGCGAAAACCGAGAGCTGGATCTCGTTCAAAGACACGAAAGGGGATCTCTCGCTTTAATAAAGCTTGTGCAAGGGCAAGGCCAGAGATTCCAGCGCCGCATATTAGAACCGGCGAGCTTTGATGGAGCATTTCAAACAAGAAAAGAGAGATGTTTTCTGAAAGGCTAGAGAGCTAGTAAGGAGATCTTTATAAGTGTGCGCAAGATGTATTCGGCACTCGCTACTTATAAGATACGAGCGAAGGTCACATGTTCGGCGTTAAGGACCGACACAATTTCCCGATGTCGGGATTTTCTGAAAAAGGAAAACTGTCGGAGATGTCTAAGAAGAATTCCAATCAGGTTGTAAAGGTTATATCACTCACGATAGCCCGTGTAAATGTGTGCGAGAATGCAAGGTAGACCTCGTGTGCCATATTGTCGAATTAAAGGGCTATAGGTCGAAAGATGATAGGTATGGATTTGACATTGAAAGACTGATTGTCCTATATGGGAATTCCTATATGGTCCCACGGGCAGTCCCATGGGATTAGTCCCGTGGGAAATGTGAAGGCCTAGCCGAGAGGCGCACGTATCGGCTTCTTAGTCATAGTTGTGCTCGAAATATTCACAAAATTTCAAAGCCAACGGATGTAAGCTTAAATACACAGAGATGACGAGTTTGTTAAAAATGAAGTGGATACCACAGAGACTCTAAGACGGGTTTTATTATTATTTTCAAGTGGATGAGGGAATAGCAGCCTATGCGGCAGGAATCGGGCCTGTAGGAGCAGCTTCATGACTGCATGACTATATAATTGCCTCTTCCGTCGGTAGCTTTTGAAAATTTACTTAGCATTCCTATTTCACTATCGTTTTCACCATTTTTCTTGCACTATTCCTCTTTTCACCACCTACGTGGCCCGCGATGAACGATCTTTCGCTCCAAAACAAGTACAGTAAACTTGTTGGGAAACATGTCCTCGTGATCGGAGGCACCTCGGGGGTTGGATTCGCTGTCGCCAGGGCCTCACTGGCTGCGTCAGCTATAGTTTCCATCTCCTCTTCCTCCGCCGAGCATGTTGAGCTGAGAAAGCAAGACCTATTAGGCGAGTTCCCAAATGCCCAGGTCCAGGGCCACGGGTGTGATCTGTCGAAAGATTCCGTGGAACAGGAGATTGAGGTGTTGTTTAGAAAGGTCGGCCAGGTCGATCATGTCGTCTTCACGGCTGCGAATCGCTTAGCTAGTACACCGGTCCAAATAATCACAAGTGAGAAGATCGTCGCTGCTGGACAACTACGTTTCATTGCGCCAATCCTCGTGGCAAAGATCGGCAGCCGACATATCTCACCTGGCCCCGAATCATCGATGACTATGACCACCGGAAGTATATGGGAGCGCCCCAACCCTGACTGGACACTGTTGCAGGTTACGCAGGTGCCATTTGCAGTGTGACCCGCAACTTGGCTCTTGATCTGAAACCAGTACGGGTCAATGCTGTCAGTCCTGGGCTTGTGGATACAGAGATGTGGGATACAGCTATGACCGCGGAACAGAAAGAGAGCTTATACGGATCGCAAGCTGCTAGATACCCCACCGGGAGGGTGGCGAAGCCTGAAGATGTTGCTGAGGCCTATATTTATTTAATGAAGGATACCAACACGACTGGGCAAATTGTCTGTTCCGATTCAGGTGGTTCGCTCATCTAGGGGGAATTGCCTCAACAGCCACTATCACGCTCAAAGGAAGGTCATCTGGTCACCTTCCCAGCAGAATACGACCACGCCAACGATGCGTTTCCCTGTGATGATTGGAGACTGTGTTAGAAAACCCAAGATTCTATTAGACTAGCAGTATTGTTCCAGACACATTATGTATTGTGGTAATACGGGTAGGCCTCGTCCCATTGCTTTGTTGTCTTTAAAAGCTAAATCTGGTCCACATTTAAATATAAGTCGATAATCTCGACTAGATTCACTTGGATATTGCCTTTGCTTCGCTTTTCTCCAAGCCAATCTTTGCTGCCATCTCACAGGCCTCGGCTACCTTGCCTGGCATGCTCAAAAATGGAGAATGCGAGCTGTTGCATCTAAATTGACTGTGTTCTCCTAACAATCCAGCCATAGACTCCTGGATGGATATAGGAATTGCCTGATCATCCTCGCAGAAGATGTACATACAGGGTAGGTCATGCCAAGGCTCATGAGAGACGCGATCCTCGAAAACAGCGCGAGAGGTGTGTGTAAGCTTAGAACTCCATTTCTCCTGATCCTGCACAGGAAGGTCGTGATAGCAAATCCGAGTTGGCTCCGAAGCCCTGCAATAATCGCCCTAGATGCTGTCAATGCTGCGATATGCATATAATAGGAGAAAGACAATACCCACATCAAGTTGCATCCATGGTAACCACTTTCCTCCGAGCATGTCTAGTAGGCTAGTGCCTGATTTGGCGACAAAGGCAGCCAGATATACCAGCATAAGAACGCCACCTTTCCTATTGGTCTTCTGCCTTTCTGCATATCCCATATCTTCGACTGCACCGGCTCCAACCATACCACCGTAGGAATGGGCAACAACTACAATTTGCTTGCCTTCGTTAGATAATCTTTCAATCTCATTTTGCACGAAAATGGTATCGTCAGCGAGCCCTTTGGATGGAGGCTCTGCACCGATAGCTGGGAGCGCCACAGCTACGCTGGGAAAGCCACGGATTGCTAGGGAGGCACGCACGTCATCGAAGACGTCCGGGCTATGCCATGCTCCAGGGATGAATAGGATGGTAGGTTTTGCCGAGGACATCTGGTTTGCGAAATATGGTAATGTGTAGTGTCTGAAAATCGAGTATTTCAAAAGAATTTCGCTAAGAGACATACAAGTACTTATAAACGTCGCAGAATTGACACATCGGAATCCGGGGCTGACGTCGGCTAAGGTAAAGAACACTTTCCAAAGGCTCGGAAGCGAGGAGAGCTGTAGCTTCCGATGCTCAGGCTACATTTGATGGGCCGATAATGATGATTTTATTGTCCAGACGAGTTAGGTCTCAGGCCACTCAGTTCTGCTTCCGAAGTGGGCCTTTTGCTCCAGATCCGATAAACAAAGTTTGCCACGCCGACGGCTCATTCAGTTGGGTAAAGTGAGAGGTTGTCTCCGTCCCTCATTTGCTGACGCTGCGGGGTAAGCATGGGGCTGAAGCTATTAGTAGCGCTTGATGACGCGGTAAGCTTGATGCCCCTCAACCGTTCCTCTGATGCACATACATGCATACAGGCAGGTTTGGCCGTCCCTAAGGATATCCAGCGCATGAATACGCTCGGAGTAGTAGGATAAGAGAGAGAGGAACCGACAAGAAACGACTATATAAAGAACCGCTTTTCGGACCATCGTGGATTTTTGTCTATCATTGGCATCCCTATATTTGCCTTCATCATATCGGCTCATCATACTGTCCATTATCTCTTTTTTGTAGCATAGCATGTTAATCGCCTAGATGACTGCGAATTCGGGTTCCTCTACTCGTAGTCAAGGCCAGACACCAATGAATAGCCCAGCAAAAGGGTGCGCTGCGTGTTATCTTACTATGGACGATCTTAAAAATCTCTTCACCGCTGTGGTTGAAAGAGTGTTTATCTGACCTAGCCGCAGCCGAGCTCGACAGTGAGAAGCTACAGGGTCTATGTTTGGAATACCCCGCCAAATACTCCTGTCTTCCACCACGATTTCCAACCATGTCCAGATGTGGCTCCACTGAAGCAGTTGCCACTAAAGCCAGCTGCAATGGATTCCCTTCGGTCGAAACCTTTGAGGCAACTCAAGCTTCCTAGTGTTGTTTTAACTAGCAATGAACAAGAAGAGAACCTTCAGGCGGCAGATGAGGTTGATCTCGAAAGTCCGATCTGTACTACACGGGGCGATTTCAAAATCGTTTTGAGAACTGGGCATTGACACCCCAATGTGGGACAGTCGTGTAAACATATGAACCACTCACCTGAACCAAAAACTTTTAGGAGAACGCTGGCACGGTTTCAATTGGGACAAAGAAGCCTATAAATACAATATTGTAGTAGTAGTAGTAGTAGTAGTAGTAGTAGTAGTAGTAGTAGTAGTAGTAGTAGTAGTAGTAGTAGTAGTAGTAGTAGTAGTAGTAGTAGTAGTAGTAGTAGTAGTAGTAGTAGTAGTAGTAGTAGTAGTAGTAGTAGTAGTAGTAGTAGTAGTAGCAGTAGTAGTAGTAGGAGGAGGAGGAGGAAGGAAGGGTTAACAGACCGTACGGGGCACGACGCTGACTTGGAGGCTGAGTGACAGCACAGCCATATTTCGCGCCAAGCCTCGTTCTCCTTGGTCTGGTGTCATGTGGTGCGAACCGTCTCTCCTTCCTCGTCTGGGGCCTATTACCAGATGCACGTGATATGACTCACCCGAGAGACCGCATTTCTACATAATAATTGCTTGATGTAGAGATGTTAGAATTGGCATTTACCCTGGCGTCGATGACACTGACCCTTCATAGAATCAGAAGTGCTATCACTAAGCCTTTACACGATGCCGTCAAACACATGTGTTGCGGTAAGTCAAACAGAAGACAGTCTTACGGGAAGAGATAGTGGCAGTGAAGAAAGCACATAATGATGAGGAAGAGTTCACTCCACCAGTGTGTATGTCTCTCTACGGGCCGCTCCCTGACAGACATAAGATAGGCTAAACCCGTGTTTTGCGTCATGCAACGGGGCGCCTGAATCATGCTCTGGATTGCATATAATAAGATGAAAGTCTGCCGAAGAGTGTTTATTTAGAATCACTACGGTCGGATCTTGGAGGCAGTTGAGATCGGCATATTCTTTCAACTTGGCGTATAAAGGATATACCCTGTCAGGACTAGTACAATGGCACCAACCACGTTTCACCTTATCTGCCTCTCTCGACCTACAGAGCCGGAAGTGTTGGCGTCAAAGATTAGGGATCTTAACCCTCAAATTCAACCAACTTTGGTAGGAAAAGTGCACCACTGGCTTCTAGAGCCGCGGTTGTCTGCGGACGCTCTCACTGGAACCGGGAACATCATGACAAAATGGGACTATCTTCTTGTGGGACCCAACGATATAGCGGAGCAGCTACGCCTCGAGATTGCATCGAGCTGGTCCATTACGGCAAACGTTGCGGATGATGCCCCGAAGCCGGAGATGGTGGCTGAACAACTTCTTGCTAGACAACCTTATCTCCTCTCCGGGTGGTCTGCTAAGGATTCTAGCGGCTTGGAAGCATCTATTCCCCCAGATGATCTAAAGCTATCATTGACCACCCGTTCTCGGCTCCTTGGGTCACAGAAGGACATGGATGGTGTGACAATTAAAAGTTATACCAGAGAATTTGGCTCGTCCCATCAAGGTCCCATTGTGGTTTTAAATCTGCTTTCGTATGCCCTAGGCAAGAGACTAGCGTACCTAGAAGGATACGTCGCTGGTTTCGGACGCACAGTTGGACCGAAATATGGTAGCGATGCAATATGCTTCGCTTCTGGTACCACATCCTGGTCCTCAAAGCCGAAAGAGGGAAGCGAAGGTTCTCACTGGGAGGATGTTGCCCTTGTGTGGTATCCGTCGATATGGCATTTTGCAAAGATGCTGGATGATGCGGACTATGCTCGTCTTGACCGGGATTTCAAGACTGGATTGTTGGAAGACAATCCGCTCCTATGCTGTACCGAAGTCAAGATGGTGCAGGGGAAATAAAAGATTGATGTACTCAAGTATCTTCCTTGCCAGACTTCATCGTATGTTTTCATTCAATATTCATCGTGATGGGGCGTTTGAATCAAAAGCTGCTGCAAACCATACTCTTGTTTATTTACACACTGATAATCGGAGCTGGCTTCCATCCGTTCATCAATCTGAAAATATAATTTCAAAAACCCAGACGCGGACACAAAACAAAGGGATATTGTAAATAACCGTAATGTGCGGGTGGAAGTTCTCTGATTCTTTGGTGTTATAGGAGAATATCCCTTGGCTACTATCGGTATTTAAAGAACCGTGGTTGCCAAACCATGGCTAGTATCTACAACACTTGAACTAGGCGATTATGCAACCCCTGCACTGTTTGCGTTCCTGGGTTACATTAGGCTCCCTCGGTCACGCTCTCGTGCAAAACCGCTCGAGTAGTCGGGTTGCGAGGATACTGGATGAACTGGTCAACCCAAATGGCCTGTACATACGTACCTAAGGCAGGGGTATCTGTCTGTAAGCGCCGTATTGCATGTAAATTGGAATGGGGGCCATTAACCTCTCATTCTATTCGATAATCTACAGTGGGCTGATGGGGCCGGTGTTGGTGGGGGTCTCGAGGCCCATTGGCTCCCATTGTCAGGCAGCCCGCCCACGAGTGAGATTTAAAAGGACACTGTCATTGTCAGCTCGGACGGTCGACCTTCTGTTACTCCATCATTGATACCTGTGAAATTTCATCGTCATCGTCGGCGCCGGTTTCTCCGGAATTTACCTCCTGCAACGACTGCGCGATAAACTACATTTAAACGTCAAGATATTCGAGGCGGCGCCAGATGTCCGCGGGGTCTGGCATTGGAATACCTACCCAGGCGCCAGGGTCGATTGTCCTGTCCCAGTCTATGCCTTTGACTTCGAGAAGGTGTGGTCAACCTGGAAATGGACCCAATTGTATCCGGGTCAGAAGGAGCTGCAAGCATATTTCCGCCACGTAGATCAAGAGATGGAGATCTCCAAGGACACTTTGTTCAACTCGCGCGTGAATGGCGCACAGTTCAACCGTGATACTGCACGATGGACCGTCACAACTGAAGATGGCAAGAAGGTGGTCGCGAAGTACTTCATCCCCGCCGTTGGCGAACAACAGCATGTGCCCCAGTGGAAGGGATATGAGACATCCAAATGGGACATTCATCATACCTCCTGCTGGCGCAGTGGGGGTGTCGATGTGAAGGAGAAGCGGGTAGCCATCATTGGCACTGGCGCAACTGGCGTGCAGATCACACAGGAATGGGCCAAGGAGTCCGACGAGACCTTTGTGTTCCAGCGGACACCGAACTATGCATTGCCGATCTATCAGGTGACATTGATGAGGCGACCCAGAATAAATGGCAGAAAGAGACAAGTGATATCTTTGCATTCTCTGCGACCACGGTTGGCGGCCTCGCGTGGCAAAGCACGACCAAGAACTACGATGACTACAGCTCTCAGGAAGAGCTTGAAAAGAACCTCAATGAGATGTACGACAAGGGTGGCTTCCACTGCTGGACAGGCGGCATTGCAGACCTTTTCATGAATCCAGTGGGCAATCGAGTTGTCTACGACACCTGGGTCAACAGAGGTCGACAACGCGCCCAGGATCCGGTCAAGGCAGAGCTTCTAGCGCCCAAAGAGCCGCCGCATCCGTTTGCCACTAAACGCCCCTTCACTGGAAAGAGACTACTATGAACAATTTAATCGGCCCAATGTCCATATTGTGGACACCAATGCCCATCCGATCGTCGAAACTAGACCGCAGGGCATTGTCACTGACGATGGAACAATCTATCAGGTCGACGCTATTGCAGTAGCCACGGGCTTTGATGCAAGTACGGGCAGTGTGACGAAACTGGATGTTCGGGACGTCGATGGGGTGGACCTGAGCTCGCGATGGAAGGATGGTATCCAGAGCTTCCTGGGGATGACTGTCCCAGGCTTCCCTAACATGCTTATTCCTTACTCCATCCAATCTCCGGCACCATGGACCAATGGCCCAGTATTCCTTCGGTTACAGGTCGACTGGATTCGCGACATGATTGCGAAACTCGAAAAGGAGGGCATCAGCTATATTGACCTTTACAAGGAGAAGGCCCAAGCATGGCGTGACGAGCTATTGGCGGTTACAAACATGACTTTATTCCCGGAGGCGAAATCATGGTACATGGGAGCCAATATTCCCGACAAGCGATTGGAGCTGATGTACTTCCCTGCTCCAATGCCAATGTATTTTGAGAGATGCGCTGCTGCTCGAGATGGTCAGTTTGCCGAGTCGTTCTTCGCCAGTCGAAATGCGGAATAAGCATGTGGTCGCTAGGGTTTTCGCATCCCAACCCACAACCTTGACCGGATTCGAGTATCCCTGTGACGACGTACTCGGACATCCTCTAATAATCGCACACGAGATGGAGGAGGCGGTACGATTAGCTAAAGCTAGGAAGGCCTAGGGGAAGATAGTATCCCAAACTCTCTCTAGCACAAGCTAATCGGTCTACTAGTAATTATTAACACGCTAGTATATATATTCAACGCATGTATCCAAGTCAGATACAACCCTATGCACTTCCACAAGTCAATCATAATGATTCTCCGAAAAGGGGGGAGAGAGACTTCTAACTAGCTAAGTCAATCCCCTCCTATAGCTCTCCTTCATAGTTTAGGGAGATTCCTTAAGTCGGTTATTACGCGGCGTATTAGCTACGTAGTCGAGAGGAGGGACTACTACCCCCAACGCACGTTATCGGCCGAAGGGGGATTTCTATAGACTATGCGATTCATAATATGATCGATCAAATCAAAATAGAATAGGGTAAGGGCAACCTAGTAGTATCACTACTAATACGTAAGGTATCTAGGCCGTACGACAATATATCTTACGGACGGTTGATCCACGATCTTCACAAACGACGTTTAGGTCAATTAGCCCCTTCGGTCAAAGCCTTCCTATCCTTTCGCAACACTAAAATCAGGATACTAGAGGGGATGCTAGGCATGAGTCTAACTATACCGGGGATCCTATAGAGGTCCCCAATCTCGCTAATACTATATCTACTATACAATGCCGATCTAATTGAGGATTGCGATCGCGATATGACTAGCAACTGCTTTATGGCGTTAGGCAGGACAGAGCGGGAAAACATCGAAAATCTACGAGCGCATGCGGTGAGACCAACCAATGGGCTAAACAATATGCATCCGTTTTCGATCTAAAGAAGTGATGCACTTCGTCAACCCAAAGGAAATTGAGCCCGAATACACCCTTCTGGTTCTACCAGAAACGACGGTCGAAGCTACTACGTCAGCAAGATACCAATCTATCATTCTGTTACTGACTTACCGGAGCCAGAATGATCTTGGTACGACAAGTGCGAAAACCAAGAAATACAGTATCACCTATTATTGTCATGAACTACCATACCAGGTGCGGGAAAATATTCCCAAAATTTTTGGATTGCATATTTGGTTAAGTAAATGCTAATCGGCTGATTTCCCCACTATCTAATAACGCGCACCGCCGCCACAAGTCCCCTGGCCGAGCAAAATCTCGAAAGCAGATTCATTTTCTCGATAATCGACAACTGCTTTGGTACATAAGGCTCTTCCAAGCACCCAATTTTCTCGTTGGCCATCTGTACCCGGATAGCAGCCACTGCTTCATCGATACGCTGTTTACTATTGAGTCCCAGAATTGGACACATGTGTTTGTGGGAGAGCGACCGGGCGGTGGCAAGTTGGGCCATGCTGATACCCTTTTTTCTAGCCAGCGCCTCAACTCGATTAACGATCTCCTTGTCTGCCCCCGTTTCACGCACACGGACCAGGAGATGTACGGCAACGTCCTGGGATTCACGAGAACTGGCAACGCTCCACGGTCGAGTAAGAATGCCACGAGATAAAGGAGACCAGGGGATGAGACCAATGCCCTGATCCTGGCAGTACGCAATCATCTCCCGCTCCTCCTCACGTGAGAGAAGGCTGTGGTGGCTCTGCATCGAGACAAACCGGTGCCAGCCATTACATGTTGCCACGTTTTGTAGAGCCTGAAACTCCCAAGCCCTCATCTAAATCGGACTATATTAGCAATCCTTTTCCCATATTCAATGGATTGATAGAACAGACAGAGCTGGCACCAACATATCTGACTTTACCACTGTTGACCACGTCGTTCAGCGCTCTCATGATTTCCTCTCGGGGGGTCTCGCGATCGAGGCGGTGAATTTGTAACACGTCGATGTATGTTCTCAGACGCTTTACGCTGTCTTCCACTGCGTCGAAAAATTTTTTAGCGTGAAAGCCCGACGCGGTCCACTGAAGGCCCGTCGTTGGAATGGCATTGATGCAAAAGCAACAAAAACAAAACAAAAAAAAAAAAAAAAAAACACAGTGGCATTGACAAACAACAAGCAAACAATAAACACACACACAGAAACAGGCAGTCAGCAGACTGCAGCAGCAGACTGTAGGGCGAGCGCGTCCGGAATCTCCGCTCTTGATTTATCTGGCACAAAGAAAAGTCGATCCACCCGACTAACTGCGTACAGAGCAATTATCAATATGTCCATAGTGAAATAGAAGATGTAGAAACAGCCAAGGCTGTCATACCCCGGCTCCGGTCGAGCAAGCGGCACGGGCGCCATCCACGTCGTGGCACAGCGATATGTTGCGCCCAGGCAGACAGCAAACGACCCTGCGATGAGAACAGCACCCTTTGGCAGTTGCTTTCCCCTATCAAAATACTCGGCGGGTCGGCTTGACATATATGGGAAGAAAACAAACATTCCCACCGGGAGCGGGAGGAAGGACACCACTGTGAAGCAAGTCAGGGAATAGAGTTGGATACGTCGATCGATGCGATGGGTGTTGGGGTTTAACGTGAAGAAGCTCTGGACAATAGCTATGAGGACCATGATGACAGTCATGATGATCAAGATACACAATCCCCAGAATGTCCCAGTCAACAGCGGGTGCCAGCCGATGCGTGGATACACCGCGCGAACGATGCGACGAGCCAGCACAAGATTTAGCAAGTATATGAGAACAACACCAGCATTCAAAAAGACCGCGGACGAAATAGTCAGATTGAGATTCTGTGGTTTGCAAATAGCCGCGATGCGTAAAATGCATGCAAGGGCTCGAGACACAGAGAATCCTAGACAGCAACTGTCAACTAAATGATCTTTTTAATTGACCTAGTAAAATCGAGAGAGAAAATAGAACGAACCGATTAGTAAATTGGAAAGGAAGAAATGGTGCTGTCGCCTTAAATTGATTTGAAATATGGTGATATGTGTTGCTGCCCCCATGAGGAATAGAACCAGGAACACTGCAGTGACGGGCACATCAACAGATACCGCGGAACGGGCCCCAAGTGTCCAATACGGCAATGGATACGGCCCCCCCATTTTTGTTTTAGAGGGTCTGATGCCAGGGCATAAACGCAAAAGCCAGAAGACAGGAACTCAAAGCAACCTGGCAATCACATTTGTAGTACAGCTAGGCATGGCTTTTATAATTCTAGAAGTGCACTGAGTTAGATAAGCCGCGCTGTGGTGATCAGATGCAGAACGACCGTCCACTGCTGACAGGCTTCGACCTTGACCATCGCCCGGCGTCCAGGCGTGCAGGCATGACTCCGGGCCCCGAAAAATGGGACGCCGAAAGGACCAACAGTTAAAGGTTAATCACCTGTCATTCGCCGTATCTTCCTTTTGGCTCCAACAGTCTTCCAACGCAACTTGTCATCGGCGGTATTCATGGATAATGCTACAGCACGCCAGTATTTCAGGCCCCTATTCAATTAACGCACTCCCTATTCAATTAACGCACTCCACCATTAACTCGTCATATTGCTATAAAAGTCCCGCGACAATTAACTTCCAAGAGATTAAAGCAGTCTACAGGCATAGACCAGTCGATATTGACATCTACTATGCTCAGATGTGACATCCAAGAAAGATGCGACGAGGAATCCCAGTGAATTGACAACACTCCACAAATCTTGTTCCGTATGACGATTACCGAGCCAAACTTTAAAATATATGTTAACTATGCTGAATCAATGTTCCCTGAGATGAGTCTGGGTATAATGCATCCGGGCATCCTCCGAGGCTTTGAGTGACGTGGTTAATGCTTCGTCATCCTTGACAAGCTCTACCATACAGCATTCCACTATAAAACGAATAGCCAAAAAAATGATAGGGAGATGCCTCACCCTGCGATACTACTGACGCAGGAAAATTGCTTCCCACGCTTGCGCATTTCTCGCCTGGGCTTCCCGGACGTTGGATGCGTATATTGGCGGTTCACTCAACAAGATGAATGGTTCAATAGGAAGGACCAGTAACGGTAACTCAACCTGGCACATGGTGCATGGTCATCCGCACTTGCCATCCAGATGAAACTAGGGGTCGCCGTAAGACTATGGCGCAAAATGCGGAACAGACGAATACCGGCAAGCAGGACCTGGGTCACCGGCAGGGAATCCAGACACACGCTTCGGCGCTTTTCTTGCTTCGGTGCATTTTTTTCACTGTGGCGCTCAAGTACTAACCTACGTGCCCTGATAGTGGGTTTGGTACTGATAAGTGCATGCCAGCCAATCGGTTGCGCAACAGGATTCGAGTGACGCATAACGCTTGCAGACCTGAGGCCCATGCGTGGTGGGGGAAAAGCCAGGCGAGAGCGCTTGACGATCAGGAAGATATGGTGAAAACATTCGTTTCAGGGTCTGGAACGCGATCCGTATCATAGCGCTATAACATCTGAAGCACATTGGCTGCCTGATGTTTCGCAAAGGGGCATGTTGGGCACTCGGGAATCTAAGGTTCGCACATGGATCCACATAGCGACTTCGGACTAACTGTAAACCTTGTGGTGGCGTCTAGCCGTCCAAGGTCCACACCAGCGATCAGTCTATCGATACTTCCGGAGAAGCGGATGAGATTAGCAGCATGCCCTGTGGCCTCGGGACGATCAGTATACTGTGGTTAACCCAAAAAAAAAGGGCGAAACTTTGCTGAGCTCAAGGCTGCGGACTTTGCCAAATAAGCTTCGAGTATAAGATCACATTCTACCAACTCCTGCCGATCCCGAAAAAGCACATGGCCGGGATGATCGAACGATACTCTTCAGATTCAACCTCGATGGCGGCGATCCATTGAAGAATCATAGATAACGTCAATATGATGCAGGTGGTGCCGCCAGTGTTTTGTTCTAGATGATGCCATCTTCAGTAGTGAAACGGACACATTTCACTGTGTTGGCAATTGAGTTTGTGATCATGACCAATCGTTGAGTATCCCCGGACACGCGTGCCACATGGTCTCTGAGCATTGCAGGTTCCTATTCCTCATACTGTGCATGTTGATGGCTACGTCGGGTTTAAAGTCAACGGGATATCCGCGTGGCCTGTGCCATCTAACAAGGCAATGCCTGCGTGCCAGATGAAGAGAACGTTGACAATCTACCACGTTCTCACATGCACGTTCACGATGAGCAACCTAACATGTATGATCACTGCCGGGCAGAAAAGCCTTCGGTCAGCTTGCGATCTCTGCCATCAAGGAAAGGTTAAGTGCAGTGGAGGCACGCCGTGTGAAGGATGTCGGAAGCTTGGCGTGCTATGCAAATATAGCGCCTCCAACCGCACTGGTCGACCCAAGGGGGTGAAGAACAAAAAGACTCTTGAACGAATAAAGCAGCTCCGCGCTGCCGACGACAGAGACGAGGAGGGGACGAGGGTCGCTGATAACGTACGTTGAACGACACCAAGCACCCACTTCCGGGAAAGGGAGGTAAATTAATTCGCTTATTTTGTCCTTGGCTGAGAATTTTTCACAGCAAGCCTCCTCTGAGCGGTTTAATCAGCGACCTTCCGTTTGCCAATGTCAGTCTGATCAAGCATCGCTCCCCGCGTCATCAAGTCTATCGGAAAACTCGTGCAGCCAAGCGGATTTAAATCTCAGTCCAGTCGCCGACAATAGCCCAGAGTCGTCCTGGAGCTGCTTTCCCATGTCTGGGCCTGGAAACGTCTCAGATACAGACCATCTACCGTCGTTAACAGCAGAAAAAGGCTCCTTGTCATGCAATATTTTGGGTGACCAAGTACGTCTTAAGTTCGGGTCCTGGATGAGAGTCGCTGACCGTGTCTTGTGTTCGCACAGGAACAGTGTACGAGCAATTTCCAAAGTTCCGACACCTTTGAGCTGCTCCGTGATGGCGAAATGCCAGACTATTTACTCCCTGAACCCCTCTGGGTTGACACTCTGTTGACTACAACAGACCTGGCGCTTCCAGGGTTTGGGGATATGGACCGCATCCTCAAAAGACCCCAGGACACAGACCTAGACAGCTCCCCGATGCAGTTCTCCAAAGTAGCTGGAGTTCACCCCTCGCAACCTCAGAACCATCCTTCTTCCACATGTCATTGCGTCCGACAGATTACTGAGCAGCTGGCCAATTTCAAGGCTCTAAGTGTTTCTCCACAGCGGCTCCAGCCTGACTTTGTCCTCACGGTAGCTAGAGATTCTCTGCTAGAGTGGCGACCTTATCTGGAGTGTTCGAGATGCGAGTACAGCGACGACAAGGACGTCTTGGTTTTGTCGGTTATGGCCCTCCGTGCGTTGTTCAATCTGATCCAGGCAATCGGCCTTCAACATAAGTACCAGTCTCGTCACGACGACAGCCAGGAGGATATATCTACGGCAAGTGCCTCATCTGCACCGTTTTTGAACTCTCAGAATTCTTTCCTGGGCACGTATCGACTCGTCTGCGAAGAGAAGCGACTGGTTGTGGATCTTCTTCTATACAGGACACTGAAGAGCCTTTACCGCACGGCCAAAAATCTGACGGAGAAGAGCCTCAGGATGACCGGAACAGCGTCCAAGAGAGACAGCACATCCGATCAATCGTCCCGATCGCAGAGCTCTCCTTATCCACTAGTTGCGAGCCCTATACTTTGTTATGGCCTTCCCCAGAAGGTGACTATGAGTGATCGGTCGAAAGGATTAGATTCCACCGGGTTCAGTATTTCGTCAGATGAACATGACAACTATTTACAGAAGTCTCTACAGAGCTTGACGGCCAACATCGAATCTCATCTGATGAAAATCCAAACTCCTCAGTCAATCCAAGGCCAAAGGGATGCCGATACCTTTGGGTTTTAGAGTCGCATATACCCCACTGTTGTTTGTCCTTTTCTGTTCCACGCCTACGTTACCATCCATGTATTTTAGTATTAATCTGAATCGCTTGAAACATATCCGACCTGCCCTGTCACACACGTAATATGATTGATTTAGGGTTGTCGAATTATAATAGCGTTTCCGGATAAGCAGAACAGGCAAACAATAGAAGATTTGAAAATATATAACCCGTAAAAAGTGTACCATCTACAGCCAATGAACTGCTATGGATAAGAATAAGACATCTTTTATCCTGTACTAGACATATCGTAGTGCTTCTCAGTGAGCAAAGAAAGTAGTAAAGAGAAAATGCATGACATCCGATAGAATCAGGCGCACTGAATTTTTAACGCAAGGCCCCGGGTAGGATAATTGCATATCGACGGAAGACAGATTCAATGCGAGTCCCTTCTCGTCCAGATCGAATTCAGTCTCTTCAAGGTCAACAATTCCGTAAATAATCGTCTGAGAAGTGATCCGTGTTTGGCACGAACGAAGGAATGGCCCACATTCTTTTACAGTCGGGAGTGTCCCAATGATACTCTTGGTTATGTGTCCCAGGCTCTAGAGACCAGACGGATACAATCGACACCAGAGATATTGATCCTTCACTTTTATCTCTACGCGAGAATTCCCAGCACATAGACAGGGCTGCTAGCCCAGCTTCATACTTCAAAATCAGGCTATGACTGGGAAATCTGAGGTACCCTGCGTCAAGGCATACCACGGCGCTTGCATATTAGTGATATATTATTGGAGCTCCTATTTTGATGGTATTGTATGAATAGGATTCTTCAGACTAACGAGCATCGTACTCCCTCTATCTACTTCCACATCCAGGCTTCCTTGAACAGAGCCTTAGTGTTCTTTGCCCGTAGAACCTGCGTCTAAAATATCCCTGTGGTAATGTAATCATTTAGATGTTTGTCAGATGGGTCTGCGTGTTGATGAACCGGAGAACGGTCAACAGCCTAAGGGCTTATTCTAGAATTACTAAGAAAGGGCCACTGTATAAACTACATGAGAATAATATGGGCCTTAATGAGGCGTACTATAATCTGGAATCTCTCCGGTAAGAGCTACTTGGTCATTTAACCATCGAGTCTAGATTGCGTGAAATTACGTCCCTAGTGCTTTATAGGATGTGACCCTAGCACTAGGAAGGTAGCCGCTTATACTACATAGAAAAATTAGGAAATGGAGTACACAGCTTTATAGTGTGTATCTACAAACATGAAACCGTCCAGAATATCTATGGGATAATTGAAACTCTCTCTCCCGGACCAGCATGCTCTGCTGCAGCGTCAAATGCTTCCTGCCACTTTTCCATGGGAAATTTACCAATATTCTGACAACCAGCTTCTCTCCCCAATTTCAGAACCCCCGACTCGACCATCTGAATCAGCTTGAGAATATCGTCTCGCTCATACATCCACTTCCCTTTAATAGTGAGGTTTTTGCGCACCACGGGAGAGCTGGGGATTGCCATATCTCCTAAGGAACCGCCCATCAAACATACTCGGCCAGAATGTCTGAGAGACACAATAGCACTTTTGATATGTGTTGAACCGGCCGCCATCGGGGGGAGGTATCAAAGAAGGCGTCGGCAGGGCCCACTTCCGCAAGAGCCTCGACCTCCTGCTGATGGTCGTTCGTGATTTGGACAACCTGAATGAGATGATTCTCGCTAGTATCGGGCGAAAACATCGACTTAAGCTTCTTGAGGGCCTCTTTATTCCTGCCCATTGCGATCACGCTGGCCCCCATAGCTAGCGCCACCTGAACAGCAGCACTACCAAATGCTCCCGTCGCGGGACTTATGATGACTTTGTCGCAGATATCCAGACCGATGGCGCGGAGACCACCAAAAGGTACGAGCTGAACAGCAACATATAGTAGCTCATCAATTGTGTATCCGAGTCCGCCCTCTGCCGGTGATCCAAGTAGCCGCTTCTCGTTTAGCGGGAAACAATTCTCCAGCGGCAGCCTCGCATACTCGGAATAGGTCGAGTCTCGCCATTCTCCGCGCATCATGCACTTACTAACCTCGGAGTGGCCGTCATTGATACCCAATAGAGCACCCACACTACAATCGTCGCGCCCGCGAATGTAGATGTCAATGAAAACAAGATCGCCAGGTTTGACCTTAGTAGCATCGGCGCCTACGGCTGTGACACGCCCAACGGCACCACTACCTGGTACCGAAGGAGTTGGAAGTTCGTATTTGCGGGTGCCATTGTAGATATCTCGGGAGTAAGAGAGCACTGCGGCTGCGAGAATTTTGATGACTGCGCTTCCTGGGGTTACTTGCGGTGTAGGTCGTGTTTCGAGGAGGAGCGGTTCTCCAATTGTGTTGAGGACTAATGCACGATGGGTTTCTGGAAGAGATTCCATTGCCATATTATCACTAGAATCGGAATTGTAGAAATTGATGATATGTTGCAGCTATTGACTGCAGGTAGATTTAAAGTGAACGAAATTTAGAAGACCTTTTTTTAATTATTCTGTAGATCAGTATGGCAGTGGACGTGTGCAAACGAAGTTCTAGCTTGTAGTCAACGCATTAGTCAAGTGGATCAGCTGTCTTCTCATTCCCGGCGGCTTTTTTAACTTTATCGAGGCCGTAGACTGCTATATCCAAACATAGTGCTTCTCTTAACCCCGGTATACCCCTTCGACTTTAAAAAGTCTCCGATAGTTTCGTAACTGGGCCCTTTCAAAAACTAACATCTATTACGTGGCTCAATAAATGACGATTTAGGGCCCGGGTATGGATTTGATACGCCGTCAAGTCCAGAATTCGTTGCGCGGAGATAAGGCGGACATATATAGATCTAGAATGCTACGCTATGTGCGACACCCCGTATATTTGCGATTAAAGTCAATGCTACCACAATAAAAGTCTGAATTAGCTCAATTCTGAGCAGAATGGCTTTTAATGCGACGACGACGAATTGACATCTTATTGCTCCTCACTAGGCAAATAATTTTGAATTACAGCCGTTGAGCCTCGGATGAACAACGTAATCTGGGCCTAAATAATCTACATATTTAAACATTTGATTTGATAAAACTTTGCCACGGCTAAACATCTTTGAAAATGTATAACTCAAAGTGGGTCATGTGACCGGGCGTCAGATCAGGAAGAAATTATGGTAGTCAATTTGATGTACATAGTCGACGGGTCTTCCAAGTTAGAGAAGGCAAAGAAGAAGAAGAAGAGAAACAAAGAGAGTCCCAGCTATCTACAGAACCCATATCACGTGCCAGGCACCGTCGCATCAGGCTGGTCACAGGTCAAGGTTTTTGCCTCACTGGTAATTGATTTTTGATCCTGCAACTCTGCTCTAGCGTTTTGCGTCATTTTCTGCAGAAAGACTTAGTAGCCGAGCGAGACACCCAATAAGCGGGGAGAGATTTTAGTATCAAATTGGACAGACAATGCACTTCAGACCTTGCCCGCTTCTAACTCGATAAGTTTCTAAATAAGCGTGCTTGGATGGTCCTTGCATATTTCGCTGCGAACATATCGTACCCATCCACGTAATCCTCTCCCGTTCGGTGATGAGGATAGACAAAGAAGTTGATTGTCGGCTTTCGAAATGGCACAGCAGCAGGTTGGACTCATGACCTGGGGAATGGACAAATGATCAGAGGCTTGTACGGCAGATTTTCCGAACTTTCAAGGTTCAAACCGGCCCCACGTAGCCTGCCGCGGCCCAGCAGGGCGAGCACGAGGTCGGTCTGCTTCGGCTAGGTCGTGAGCCGAGGTGTAAACAGATTTCATCGGGCAGGCTGATTGGTTAGGACCACCCCTGCTAACTTAATTTAACAACCTTGGAGGTGGGTGAGAGAGTGTTAACTTCAAAAAAACAATAATAAATTTCGGTGGAAGATAGGATGGCAGCAAGAGTGTTCATACTCGCAGTTGGGGGTCCGACAAAGTCAAATTATCCCGCAGTCAATTATCATTTTACACCCTACCCCTAGTATTGATGCTATTCACAGAGCCATCGGTCGTCAGTCTATACAATTAAGTGGCTCTCCATCATCTCCAGTCACCCGGCTAAGCTCCCTCTCTGTTTGTTTGGTCTTGGCGCTTCATTTAATCGAGCTGCTTCTTGGCATCCCGTGCTTTCTTCCGGCTTTATTCTAGGATATTCCGCGATCGTATGAGTGCATTCGAATCCCTAACATGAAGAGCGCCCCCTTCTCGATGCTCAGCACTTAGATTTAAGGGCATCAGCTTGCTTCTGGTTAGCCAGGATGGGCGAGAGATCTGTATAAGCCTGGGCAGCCAATTCCCCCTGCCTCTGACAACCATCGAAAATAAGCTCAAGACGATGGTGTAGTTAGCCAACTCGGGTGTGGTATTGTCTGCAAAGTTTTTCTTTACCTTAAAAATATTTTTTCGCAATTTTGTCAACGTCGCTGGTGGTGAGTTGATAGTAGAACTTGAGGCCGTGGAGTTTCTGGTCGAGATGCACCTCTCCCTTTCCTACCCCTTCTACTGGCCCGGAGCTGCCACTTTTGACGGAGCAATTCATCATGCCCCACCGCCATTGACTCGACTACTTAGGCCAGTTCTCGGTGAAGCACCGACCGCGGTTCAATCAAAAGGGAGCGCTGTAGCAACACATGCCCGATCGTCTGGTTTCCCAGATCACAAGCACAATGCACTGACTCACTCCTATTGGTCTTCCAGTGGTAAGATGCGAACGAGATCTTCCCTGTCCGGAGCTGAGCATTGGTCAGGTGTTAATATACCTATGGTGACTTATAATTTGTCTCATGCGTCCTAGAACTAACTATTAAAATAGGTAAGTTGGGTCAACTTTGTTCCGTATCCAAAAGTGAAATGGTATATCCATCCGTTATACTCAAGAGACAAGGGATATTCCATGTGAAGCAAATCAGATACGAAAATTATGCAATCAGTATTTCGAAGCAATTTAGACAAATGATTCATAGCTAAAAAAAGCTTTTCGGCGAGTTTTTTATTCTTATATTTGAAACTCCGCAAGTTGGTTTCCGATCATGAGTAAGAAACAGAAACTTCGGGCGGTTTATACAATTTCGGTTAGCTGGTTCGAAGGGCTCCGAGGAGATTGGATCCGGGTAATTATGATTAAATCTTCACTGACCCTCAAGTACATATAATTCACAGCTGAAATGAATCGTTGTCTTCATTTTGGAGCATACATACCTTTGATTTTGTGCAAAAACATCTCTGAACACGGTCGACCATGGACACGGCTTTTGATTATGTCATCGTTGGAGGAGGAACAGCAGGTGCAGAAATACTCCAGTATTGTGTCTCCGGAAAACGCAAGCTGATCAGAATTGTAGGCTGTGTATTGGCTAGCCGTCTCTCCAACTACAAACCCCAGAGCTCGATCCTCGTGATCGAAGCCGGATTGGAGCAGGATCCTCGGGTGAAACCAAGTTTGGGTCTCGTTGGCCAGCCGGCAAGAGAAATCAAATGGGTTTTTCCAAGTGCACCACAGAAGGCAGTTGGCGATAAGACCACGGATTTCACACAAGGCAAGATCCTCGGAGGAACCTCTTCGGTCAACCATCAAGTCTGGTCCCGTGGTGCGTACGGGGATTTGTATGTTTCCTTTGGCAAGCCGCCTTTCGCTCCCTTACTCGCTTGCTAGAGTCAATACACTGACGGATCTGGCTGGATAAGTGAGCGATGGGCAAACGAAGTAGGTGACCAACGGTGGTCGTGGAAAGGATTACTCCCGTTCTTCAAAAAATCAGAGACTTTCATTCCTGGGTTCGACCTGCAGGATAAGGACCTGTCTGCCTTGCACGGGGATACTGGGCCGATCAAGGTCAGCAGCTCATCGTCTCCGATGACTTGTTGCAACAGATGTTAGAGGCAAAACTGACGAAATCGATACCTCAAGGTCTCCCAAGTTTCTTCATCCGGTCGTCCTCGCCAGTATCCATTGAAGGAGGCCATCGCGAAGATGTACGAATCTGCGGGATGTAAGCGTGCCTACGATATGAACTCTGGCGATATTCTGGGATATAATGAGGCGACTACTAGCTCCTACGATGGGATGCGCCAGTGGTCAGCAGGAAATTACCCGTTCGGTCCAAACGTGACGATTTGGACAGATACTCATGCCACCAAGGTTGTCGTCCAAGGAACTCGTGCAACAGGCGTCGAGATTTTGCGATCTGGAAACGTCAAAGGTGAAGTGTCAGCCAGGCAGGAAGTCATTGTGTCAAGTGGAGCTCAGGGGTCGCCAAAAATTCTCCTATTAAGGCAAGTGCCTTAGTCCTGCAACAGTGATCACTCATGGCATATCGCTAACTTGCCATATAGCGGAATCGGGCCGGCTCAGGAGCTTAAGAGACATGGAATCCCGCAGGTGGCAGAAGTGCCGGTTGGTGAGAATTACAGTGACCACCCCATGCTAGCCACATACTGGAACCTTGAAGAGCGCGGCTTGTCCCTGGGAGACGTTACAATGAAGACTCCAGAATGTGACTGGACCGTAGGACTACCCGTGGACTGGATGGCTTTTCATCGCCATGACGACGATTCCATTGTGACTTTAGCTCGAAGTCTGCTTGATTCTCTGGAATTGGAACGCTTTAAGAGTCAAAGCAGAGCACATACCGAATCCGTCATCCTGTAGGCAGCACCTCGTTGAATCCTCATCGTGGAGGAAGGCTAATTTACTGAACAGATATGGCCACATTGACTTCACCGGCAAGGCGGGGCCATCACCACCAGGCTCCAACATCTGCGTCATGAATATCCTAGTCACACCGTCATCCCGTGGCACAGTGACGCTACGATCCACCGATCCTTTCGACCCACCTCTGTGTGACCCCAACATCCTGTCGAACGAGGTTGACAAGCAGCTTTTATTTTCCGTTGTGCGCTTGACAAGCAAAGCCCTCGAAAGATCTATTGCTCCGGAATTTGGTCTCTCAGAATATGTAATCGACGACAGCGTCAAAGGCGACTATAGTGACGATGCCATCATGCAGCGCTGTATCCGGATTGCGCGCCCTGTCAATCACGGCAGTGGAACTTGCGCTATGGGCAGCGTTGTCGATACCGAATGCCGGGTTAAGGGCATTGAGGGCCTACGGGTTATCGACTCAAGTGTGATTCCTCTTCCGCTGTGTGGACACTACCAGGCCGCTGTCTATGCAATGGCGGAACAGGTGAGCTTCTCTGAGGGCATTTGAACCAGCCATTAGAGAAACGCTAACTCGAACTTTAGATGGCCGAAATATTGTCAGCCTAGGCCAAGGTCCAATCTTCTGGGCACGTATGTACTTGTGGAATGCATGTAGAATGCATGTACTTGGTTTGGATTGTTGCTCACTGGACCATCGCTCATTTGACCCGCCTCTTTGGTGTGCTCGAAAGTCTTCTTTAAGAACTCTCCACTCAGTTATAGTGAACAGTAGTTAGTAAATTGATTCCTGCAACTCCCGATCTTCTAAGTCTTCTACATGCTATCAACTTATGTATAACCTGACTCATGTAGTAATAAGAAATATGAGGCAGAGGATAATCAGAAGAGGTAAATGAACTTGCATGTTACCCGTGTACTTACCCTTTTGAAACATTTGCTTGTGAATTTTTAATTCGCTATTGTAGGGAACTAGCATCGATGAGGTCAAGGTCTTGCACTCTGATACACTCTATACCTCTTCGGAAGATGTAGAGGACAATCTCCTCTCCTGTCATTCATGCCTAGACTGTCGGATATCATTATTACGAATTTTCCGGCTGTCTCCGTCAGTCTGCAGCCGAGAATGTTCGCCGATAGGAACGGCTCCAACCTCTCCGCATTATCTACATCGCTTTCTCGGCGAATACCTCCGGTGAGTTTTGAGATTGCCCAATAAGACGAGGTGTGCACATGGCAAGAAACCATGTATTTCTTGGCTAGAGCATGGATTTGGCGTCGTCTTGATGCTGAGATATGCTATCGTTACAAACCATCTATGTCGCCGAAGCGCAGAACGTGCAGGCCGCGACAATGAAACACCGAGTCTGGAGGAAGGGCGAGGGTTTAACGCACAGACGTCATGCCCTATATTCTCACAGAGAGGTTTGAAAAGTCCGTAGCTGGGTCAGGTTTCCTCTCACACACTTTCTGATATCATCCACCGAGGACCGTCATTGTCACTAATGACACCGCAGCATCATGACTCTGAAGGTAACAGATCACGTGGACCACCTTTTACTTTATGGGGACCAAACAGTGGAAAAGTTGCCTGCTATCCGGCTGCTCGTGGAATACTCGCGGACGTCTGTGGTCATCCGGCGCTTTCTCCGTGATGCCTGCGACGCGGTTCAGATCGAGACGACCAGGTTGCGCCCCGAAGAACGCACCAATATCAAAGAGTTTGACTGTCTTCTCCGCTTGGCCGATGACAATGCTAGGTCCGACAGCCCGAGTGAGATCGTGGCGACGGTCTTGATGAACGTGGCTCGCTTAGGAGAACTGATTCTGTGCGTGCCCGATGTTCCGTGTCTTTGTGTCGTCGAGGACACAGGGATAAACTAACATCGTCTACCAGATATGCGGAAGAAGACCCTAGCATCCTGGGTTCCATGGCAAATCCGATTCATGTCCTGGGATTTTGTACAGGGGAGATTCCTGCAGCCGTCGCAGTAGCAGCACACAACACCACCGAGCTGTACCAGCTCTCCGTTGAAGCCGTCCACATCATCTTTCGCTTCGCGCGTGATTGCTGGCGCCGGACTGTGCTTGCTGACCAGACAATTGGTAACTGGGCGACAACACTCGTTGGTGTGACCCCCGGCGAGATTCAGCCTCTTCTGAACGAGTTCCATCGCAGCCAAGTAAGCAATCGCGAACTTTCTGCACTCGGTGTCATCCAACCCTGCTCGATGTTAGCTAACATAGGCTTCAGAGCATTCCCGATGCGCGACAGGTCAATATTGGATTTGCGTCGCAGGGGTGGCTGACCCTCTTCGGGCCACCGACGACCATGCCGCAATTGTTTACTTGGTCGAAAGAACTGGACCAAGTATGCAGAGTCAAGACGGATGCCGGAGGGGCAGTCCATATGCCAAACCTGCCGGAGCTCGACCTTGATGTGATTCTGGGATCATCGCCTTTGTTGGACACCCCGATCACCAGCAAAGCGAGTTTCTTGTCGCCATATACCTGTCAACCCCGTGCCGCCTCAACTTTGGGCGAGTTAATTCGCAGTCTCATCCCGGAGGTTACTCAGAAGATGCTGCGATTGAGCGATACAATCGAGGAAACCCTTAGGCCTTTGGGCCGTCGGCCGGTGCGAGTGACCTCTGTCGGATATACGCCCCATCTCGTATCTGTCCAGAAAACCCTGCAGGCCAAACGCATTCCTTTTACGGTCGCAGAGCACACCAATCAATCGTCGCAGCCAATAACCTCACAACGCGGTGGCTCGAATCTGATTGCTATCGTCGGCATGGCCGGTCGGCTCCCGGGCAGCGAAAGCGTTGAAGAGTATTGGCAATCACTCCTGGATCAAAAGAGATTCATCAGAGAGGTACTTCCCTTTCAAAACCCTACTATATGTCCCTCATCGCGGAAAGTAACGATGCACAGATCCCCAGAGAGAGATTTGATTTGGACAAATGGTACGGTGCGAGTGGAAAGGAGAAAAACGCAATTCTGAACCGCACCGGAGCCTTCTTGGACCGGCCTGGATACTTTGATAACCGTCTTTTCAACATGTCCCCCCGCGAGGCACTCCAGACCGATCCTCTCCACCGACTACTCCTCACAGTCAGCTACGAAGCGCTAGAGAATGCTGGATACTCGCCCGATGGCACGTTGGCCACAAGCAGCGAGCGCATCGGCACATTCTATGGACAAGCTTCGGACGATTGGCGTGATATTCTCTTCACCCAAGGCATCGACATCTACTACACATCTGGTGCCTGCCGTGCCTTTGCTCCCGGCCGTGTTAATTACCATTTCAAGTGGGGAGGACCCTCGTACAGTGTCGACAACGCGTGCGCCTCCAGCATCAGCACAGTATCCCTGGCTTGCTCTGCTCTCATCAGCCGCGAGTGTGACACGGCGCTCGCTGGAGGTGGCTCAATCTTGGATTCGCCCGCTCCTTTTTCAGGTTTGAGCCGTGGTGGTTTCCTGTCTCTCAATGCGGGATGCGAGACCTTCCACGACGATGCTGACGGCTACGTACGCGGCGAAGGTGTAGGAGTCGTCGTTCTCAAACGGCTCGAGGATGCTCTCACCGAGAATGACAATATTTTGGGGATCATCAAGGGCTCGGCAAGAAATTACAACAAGGGGGCGTCATCCATCACCCACCCATCGCAAGAAGGCCAGCAGCGTCTGTATCACCAGATCCTTCACCAGACGGCCACCGATCCAGCTAGTATAGCCTACGTGGAGATGCATGGCACCGGCACACAAGCGGGCGACTATGTGGAGATGTCGTCTGTCTTGTCCACCTTTGCCAACGACCGTTCCAAGGACAATCCACTGGTCGTTGGGGCGGTCAAAGCGAATATTGGTCATGGAGAAGCTGTAAGTTCTCCATTTTCATATGGTTTCCGATGAGGGTTGTTTCTCACAATCAATGTCACAGGCAGCAGGTGTCTCTGCTCTTATCAAGGTCTTAATGATGCTCCAGGAGAAAAAAATTCCCCCGCAACCGGACATGCCATTTAAAATTAATCATCGATTCCCCGATCTCGCCAAGATGAATGTCCATATCGCCGGTAGTGACATGAAACTCCGTCCGAGCCCGACTGCTGATGGAAAGCTGAGAGTATTCCTGAATAGCTTTGACGCCTCGGTGCGCTCTCTCTTATTTTCAACGATGAATGTCTCATCGGTGACAATTTGTGCTGACAGAATTGTTCACAGGGCGGTAACTCTTGCTTACTTCTCGAAGAGGCTCCTGACAAACTGGTCAAACCGGAAGACCCTCGAACACGTCATGTCATAGCGTTCTCTGCACGAACCGCTAGTTCTCTGCACGCAAACAAGAAGCGCTGCCTGGAATATCTAAAGCGATACCCAGACGCCCGCCTAGCAGACTTCGGGTACACGACCACCGCGCGTCGAATGCATGGCCCGTTGCGGTCCGCATTCACCGCTGAGACTGTCGAAGAGCTTGTCGATCTCCTCAAACGCGACATAGCCAGTTCAGTTGCCCCGAGCAAGAAAGGGAAGGACGGTGGTGCCGGTGGTTCCAATGTCGTCTACACTTTCACGGGACAAGGGTCTCAGTACGCAGGCATGGCCCAACAGCTCTACAAGTATAGTCACGCATTCCGGAGCCGAATCGAGTCCTTCCAGCGCATCGTGGAAGCCCAGCACCTGCCAAACTTTGTCGATTTGATTGTCACTGACAAGCTTGACCTGGCCGGTGAGAGCCCAGTTCGTGTCCAACTGGCAGTGTGCGCTGTCGAGATTGCCCTGGCTCAGCTGTGGACGGGCTGGGGCCTCCATCCTACTATGGTCATGGGCCACAGCCTGGGCGAGTATGCAGCACTCTGCTCCTCCGGTGTCCTGACTGTCAGTGACACCCTCTACCTTGTTGGAAGGCGGGCGACCATGATGGAGAAGTCGCTGATTGCCAATGAATATGCCATGCTCGCCGTTGCCAATGAAGCCAACGAAGTAGACAAGGTTCTGTCCGCTGGCTCCTATGGCTCGTGTGTGATCGCTTGCCTCAATAGTTCCAAAATCACCGTTGTTAGTGGCACAACTAGTGAGTTGGAAACCCTACAACAGACGATGCGGGACCAAGGCACTCGATCGACACTCCTGCAGGTGCCTTTCGGCTTCCATTCCAAGCAGTTAGATCCGATTCTCGACCAGTACGAGGAATGCGCCCAGGGTGTCATTTTCTCTGCTCCAAAGATCCCCATTGCTTCCACCCTCCTCGGGGAGGTTGTCCAGGACGAGTTTATAATATCTCCTGCATACCTGCGGAGGCAGTCTCGGGAGCCCGTGAACTTTATGGGGGCACTGCTCGCAGCCCAAGGTGTCGGCATCGTGCGTGATGACACCCTGTTCATCGAGATGGGACCCGACCCAATCTGTTCAGGGCTTGTCCGCGCGACTTTGGGGGCGGCTGCCTCTTCACGGATTTTGCCCACTCTTCGCAAAGGCGAAGACAACTGGACAACAACGACGACCACCCTGGCAGCCATCTACCAGGCCGGATTCCGTGTCAACTGGCCCGAATACCACAAAGAATACACAGACTGCCTGTCTTTGTTGCAGTTGCCCACGTACGCCTTCGACGAGAAAGACTACTGGACTCCTTACCCCGATCCAGGACAGTTGGTGCAGACCAAAATTGAACAGAAGGATTCGCCTTCTGCTGTACCAGCGGTCGTGGGATTCCCGACGACCACGCTGCAGCGTGTGACCCGAGAAATCGCCGATCAATCCAAGGTATCGGTCACATTCGAGTCGCTCACCTCCGAAGCACATCTATTCGCCGCAATCCAGGGCCACTCTGTCGTGGGGGTCAAGATTTGTTCGAGCGCCGTCTTCGCCGACATGGCTCTATCCGCTGCCCGATATGCTTACGAACGTCTTCGGCCTGGCGAATTGAAACAATCACTGCTGACCATCCGCTGTCTGGATCTCCATCGGGCTATTGTCGTTATGGACAAAGATCCTGGACAGACAATTGAGATCAGAGTTGAGCTGATCTCCGTCAGCAACGTCGCTCAGATCTTCTTCCGCGTTCGTGACGCTGCATCTGCATATGACGTCGGGACATGCGAGATCGCGTACGACGAGAACACGACTTTCAGAGAAAGTATCTCGAGCACGCTCTTCCTTGTATCCTCCCGGATTGAGGCGCTCAAAGCAAACAACGCAGTAGGTGGAGGACACCGGCTGCTTCGACCCGTCATCTACCAGCTGTTTTCCAACCTGGTCGAGTACGGAGAACACTACCAAGGATTAGACGAGGTATCCCTGGATGCGAACTTGCGGGATGGTTTTGGAGAGATTAAGATGCCCACCTTGCCGTCAGTCGGTCGTTATTTGTACGACCCTTTTCTGCTCGATGCGACGGTTCATCTCGCTGGTTTCCTCGTCAACTGCGGCCTGAAGTATTCCAACGATATTGCCTTTCTGTCCACGGGATTTGACGCCTGGCGCCTGCTGAAGCCTCTATCGCCTGAAGGCCGGTACATCAGCTACGCCCATATGGAAGAAACCGCTGACAAATCTGCGGTCGTGGGTGATGTGTACGTATTTGACGACGCCAATGACCTCGTCTGCGCCCTCACCGGCGTGCGCTTCCAGAGGATGAAAAAGACGGCCTTGTCGCGCATTTTGATGTCAGCGGCGCCAATGGCCTCAAGAAAGACCGCAGGGACCCGTTTCGCACCTGAGCCCGTGGAATTTACTGTGGAATCTGTCCAGAAAAAGCGTTGGGTTGTAGATGAAGACGTCAGTACAGGGCCTCCATCCGATTCAAGACCATCTTCGGCTGGTCCATCGACACTTGCAACACCTAGGGATGCTTCTGTTTCTTCTTCCGTCACCGGCGTTGATGAGCCCTCCATTGTGGATACTCTCCTCGCTGCCGTTGCCAATGAGGCCGGCTGTGAGATCTCCGATTTCGAGCCCGACACGGCATTTGCGGACCTTGGGGTGGATTCTCTAATGGCCATCACCGTCATAGCCTCGATCCGCAACACTACCGGTGTCGAGCTTCCTGGTTCGTTCTTCCTGGACAACCCGACAGTTGCGGACGCTGCCAAGGCCATTGGGGAAGATACTGGAGAGACCAGTGCCGTCTCTAGTGCGCAGCCTACTAGCCTGGACTCCCCACCGACGGCCCTGAGCAAAAATGAGGAGTCCGCTGCGGCCGAACCTCTTGATTATAAGAAGGTTCTGAATAGACCTGAATGCACGGACATGGAGACGCCTTCATCCAAACTGGTTACTAATCCTCCTGCTTCGGTCATCATGCTGCAAGGCTCGAAGTCTTCCACCGATATACCGCTCTTTCTCCTTGCTGATGGGACCGGATCGGTCAGCACGTATGTGCAACTGCTACCGCTGGCGGGTGGCCGTCGCGTGTACGGGCTGGAGTCGCCTTTTGCGCGTGATTCATCCTCCTTCGGTAGCTGCCGCGTGGAAGAGCTCGCGGACTCATTTGCCACCGCCATTCGTGCTGCCCAGCCCACCGGTCCCTATATACTGGGAGGCTTCTTAATCGGCGCGATTTATGCATTTGAGGTCAGCAAACGCCTGCTCGCCGCAGGCGAAACAGTCCTCGGTCTCTTGTTGGTCGCGAGCCCTGCACCCACACCAGCTCCGCCAGCACTGCAAGCGACCACCGTCAGCGTGGAACTGGTAGAGCACGCTGGGCTCGTGAGTGGTCCTGGTTGCAAGCAGAGTACCATGTCCCGGAGGCAGAAAGAACATTTGGCTGCTGCGATCCAGTCACTGCTGAAGTATACACCCCGGGGCATGATCTCAGGGCGCCAGCCTAGGAAGACGATACTTCTCATGGCGTCGAAGGGGCTGGGAGAGGGATCTAACACGCTGGACTCGCCCCTAACTCCATGGATTCATGCCAACTGGGGAATTTCGGAAGCGTTGGGTTGGGAATCGCTTATCGAAAGCGTTGATGTGGCGCTGCTAGAGACTGACTGTTTCTCGTTGATGAAGCACCCCCAGGTATGTCGTCTTCTCACACCCCCGCTGTCGATTGAAAGTTAATCGGTGAATCGAACGCACAGATTGAATCTCTTCGCCAGACGATGAGCGAAATCATTGAACGCTTGACGAAGTTTCTTTAAGCGCAAGGGTCAAGTTGTTCATTTTCTACATTCCCTAATCGACTCCCATTCGAGGACTTTGAGAGAACTGTATGGTCCTCGTACTTGGGAGGTGTTTTCAAGATTACCGCGTATGTCTATGTATGGCCTTGGTTTTGCTCTAGATTGTCAACTGGATTGATGATACTGCGAGACTGCCCTCATGCGTGATATGCTTGCTTGATCTCTGTTTTTTGTAATCATGCCCCGGTAACGTAAATTGATACACTCATTGTTATTTGTCTCCAGCACCTACTATCAAGAGTTCCGCTTCTGGGAGTCTATTTCGCTACAATCTCCATGGCAGGAATTTAGTTACTACTCTGTTGTATGCTCCTTAAGTGTTCGTCCATGATGCGCTGCGAAGCTGTAGAGATAGTCATGTAAGAATGATTCTTAGGCCTGATTTCAGCATGTAGATCCCTCTGGCAAGATACGGACTATTGCATTAATCACAATGTGGTCATTATTACGGTAGGGAATACATCCTGTCTGTTCGTTACCCTATTTATGGGGTTGGTTGTCTCCAGTGTGATCCAATAGATTCAACGCCTTCGACAACAATATATATTCATGTATCAGAAAATGGTAACAACCTGTCTGGAAGCATGAATCTAGAGACACTCCTCGGGGAGACCAGACTAACTAGTGACACCGAATATGCTCCCCACGTTATCTAGTTTCATTTGACTCGGTCAATCAGTCGTACTTTGATGCATTTGCAGTTATCGGATTCTGATTCATCCTCGTATTGAAAAGATTGTTTTCGGGTCCAACAAAACTTCGCCCTCATCAGAGCTGAACAGCAGTTTGCAGCATTTCCTGGCACCGGGCGTGTACGTCAAACCTGCGAGGATAGCGCCAGGTGTTATTAGCGCAGGCGCTCTACATGGCTACTTCGGAAATTGAAGCACAAACTTACCCAGCGTCATGGGCAACTCGGGCGGCGAAGGAGTTCGGAACTAAGAGAATTAGCCAGGGATGAAAGTTCACCGACACGGTCAACCCACATATCACGCCATCTTCCATGAACTGTTTCACTTTGTCTTCCACTACAGCTTCCCGGTTAGCGCGTACGGAGGATAGAATCTGCACCCGAGATGCCCGCCGTCGCCGGACTTGGTCAAATAGTTGAAGACGCTGTGGCACCTGAGCCTCATCGTCAACATTGGCGAGAAGAAACCCGATCGCCGCTCCATCCTCGATGGCCTGGTTGGATCCCTGGCCGCCAAAGGGAAGCATCTGCGTGGGCGGTTGTATCTTTAGCCTCTATGGTCTATTTGTCGCCGCTGGGTTACGTACCGGATGAGCAGCATCTCCTATGAGCACCAGTTTCCCGCGCGCCCACGTGGGCAATGGATCAATCTGGAATAAGGGCCAGCATTTGACGACTTCCCCAAGTCTGTTCATGGATTGTGAGCACCCACCGACACAACGAACATCCTGTAAAGATCGTACATACTTGAGGATTTCTACCACTCGAGGGTGAAAATGGCCGAATTCACGCAACATTTGAATCTTGAAGTCTTTGGGATCTTGTGAGTTTCCCCACTGCCGAAGAATCAGATACAAGCATGAGAACTCGTACCTTCAGGTGTGCCTGGTTGCCGTCCGACCATTGTGGGATGGATTCCAACGAAGTTTTGGACTGCACCACTGCACCAGATGAAGTCCATGTCAGTTTCCAACGTGCAAGAGAAAATTAATGGACGGTTCTTGCCTGCGACACGGATACCACATGAGGTGCCTCTCTTGGTCGACGGCGACAGAGCCTGGATCGACAAACATGGTGGCTCCTGGCGTTTTCCAGTCCAGCAACTCTCGACCAGCACGGTCATTTTCGAGGACCTCCGTCGGGACCAGGAAGCGGAATGCACTCAGCCCAGTAAACTTAGCCGTCGATGAGATGACCGCGGCGCGGGCGACAGAATGCAACCCGTCTGCCCCCACAATCAGATCCGCCTGTTCCACCGAGCCATCCTCCAATTTAACACGTCCCTCTTCCGGGTAGACTTGCACTACGGTAGAGGATAAATGAAGTACGACCCCGTCTGGCTGATTGACGGCCGCCAGTCTCATCAGCTCTTCGTGCAAATCCACCCGATGCACCGCAACATATGGCGCGCCGAAGCGTTCACTGGCTCGGCTGACATCCTGGCAAGCGACGCGGTCCAAGGTGACGCCATTGACCGTATCCCAGTTCATCATCTGCACGCAGTGCGCCCGTTCTTCATCAAATCCCAATTCGCGGAGCATTCTGGTTCCATTGGGTGCTAGATTGAGTGCCGCTCCTACCTCGGCCGCGAAGGTCGATCGTTCCAAGATCTGCTTTGGCCAGCTCCCCCAGTCAGCCAATCTGTATGGTGCGCTAGCCTCTAGCTCTTCCGAGTCCCCCGAACGGACGAACCTTCACCTCATGGCCGGCGCGACGCAAGGAGACTGCAGTCGTTAGGCCAGCAACGCCGGCACCGATAATAATAACTCGCAGAGGCATGGCGAGGGGGCAAACTGGCTTTTTCTGCGGGGCTCGTAAGGAGAGAAGTTAGCACAGAGAGACTCGTGGGATGACAAGTAATTGGACCAGAAACGGACAAAACGGTCTTCGTCAAGCAATATATCATTATATCATCCGGAAACGGGGTTTATTATTCTTTGCCCTTTCCACCCTGTGGACCAGTTGCACCTCTGGTCAGTAAAAGAGTGCAGAGTGGAGAGGAAAGAAAGGGTAACGGTCTGGTATCCTTGCGTCGTCGAAGATTAGCTCTTGGTTTCGGTGGCCGAAATGCGGCGTTCATTAACGAGACCCAGGCCTTTATGGATTGTTATTTATTTTCTTGTCTTAGCTTGCATAATGCATGTTCAGATCTGAAAATCTGGAAATTGCAATGATAGCTGGAGGTACGCACTATCATATTTACAGAGCTCTTCAGTCGATGCCAGAGTGGCGGATATCAAGTAAGTCGACCTTGTGTCGAGAGAATACATTGTGAGACATACATCATCTCTGTATAGGATATTTACCCTAGAATGTATGGTTTTCGAATTCTAGGCTCAAGACTTGTTTAATTGATTCTGTAAATGGGTTATTACCAAGAGGCGCTGGAGGCAGGTGGAACATAGCATATCCTACTCATATCCATGATTGCTTTGGAATATTAATTAGTCTAATATATATAAAAGAGCCGTGAGAGCAAACACCTCCGTAGCAGAAGACGAGTACGATATTTATACATCAAGCAGATCTATGGCCAAATTCCTTTTGCTCTGTCAGATGTCATGGTAGTCATCATGATGTTATTATCTTTTTGCGTCCATCAAAATTATATTAGCCGTGTTGGCCCGATCAACTGCAAGGTTTTGCTGTGAAATATCACATATGCTACTCTGCTTGTCGGCTTGGCGTTACATCAATGAGTGTGCCATTTGGACTCATGACGTGATTCAAGCGATGATATCTATTTAGTGAAGATGGAGACAGCCTGGTCAAGCCGGGCGGATCGAGACCACAAAGCCGAGAGGAGTGAAAAGAACAAGAGAGAACGATTAAAAGTGGTGAGCGTAGAAGAATTCGTGGGAAGAAAAGATGAAGAAGGGAGCGTCATATTCTGCTAAGGTAGCTAGGCTAACATATCGTATTTATCATCAGCAGCGTGATGGAGGCGGACGCCAAGAACCAATACTGTACAGAATTACACTATGACTAAATGAAGCAGGGAAGAAGTCGAACAGGGAGACCTCTCTGCTACACTACTTATCTGTGTGGTGTGTGACCCTACTGAGTCACTGTGATGGGCATGTGCCCTGCGCTATAGAAAGTGCTAGACATACCGTGAATGTCCCGTGCTTCATTTTTTATGCACATGAATATAGCCCAGTATGACAAACACTGACAGTTCCAACTCATCACTCATCAAAGGCTGGAATACTGGATTTCCTTTCATGCGACAATCTCCTGGTCATCGCGCTTCGGGAAATTCAACTTCTCCCACGCCTCAGACCACGCTGCTCCACGAACAAAGTCAAAATGAAAAACACCTTCCATGGGATGGTCGGTCCCCGAGTCGACGGCGGCTTGCGCGGCGGGAAGGAACATGTGTTGCTTCATGCGGAATTCCGGGAGGTCCTCGTACGGGCGCGAGACCTCCTCAGCATGCCGAATGACGCGAACCAGCTTCGCCATATGTCCGTCATCCTTGTGCTGACAGACACGCTCTATAACACGAGCCCAGTCGGAGCCCGGCTCTTTGGGGTTCTGCGAGAGGAGCCAGTCGAGGCGCGGCTCAGGGCAACCCATGCCGACATAGAGCATCAGCATCACGCGGCCGGAGAATTCAATTAGCCGGGCTTTTTGTAGGTTGGTCAAAGAAGGCTCGTTGGTGAAGGCAGTTTGCCAGATGGTAGAGTTGGTGCTATGTATGAGAAAGAAGTCATAGCGGCATTGGAAGGGCGGCATCTGGGCGGACGCGGACATATAGACTGTCATGTTTAGTCAAACTAATCCACTCAAGGGCGCAGCTCAACCTCACCAGACGTGTTTATCAGCTCCGCGGTTGCCCGATCCAAGTCATCGGGGTCGACGCGATAGCGGGCGCAGACCCGAGCCATCGCGTCGAAAGCAGGGCCGCACACATAGTCTCGGATCATCTCCTTCTCTACCTTCCACTCGCCGCTCACGACCTGGAAGTGCACATCTACATTGGAGCAGGTCGAGATGACCGGGTCCTTACCGCATTCTTCCATACACTCGGCCAGCGAGAGAACCGAGTCCTGTCCGAGGCGAGCCTTCTTTTCGGTGTGGAAGAGAAAGTCATTGTAGTACATGTCGTTGTGCGAGAGGGCCTGCGCCAGCCCTTCAGCCAGCAGGGGCTCCTGCTTAAACTCGAGCCCTTGACCCATGTACATGAAGGAGTGTACATAACCTGTTGATGTTCAGATCAAAGAAAAGAAGAAAGAAGCTCTCCCAATTCCATGCGGAGCGGGGCATACCATGATACATCCGGCCCAAGATATCGTCAGCAACCTCGCTGCCGCCAACCATATACTTCTGCAACACGGCCGCATAACCCAGACGGTCGATCTCTCGCTCAAAGAAGGTGGTGAAATCGAGGAAGTGGTCAAGCGAGCCCCGGTATTTGCGGATACCCGCGTCCGTGGCCATCTCCGCGACGATGGGCTCGTCGACGAACTTCCGAGGCAGAATCTGGTAGTTTTCGTTGTTCTTCTTGTGGAAAATCATCGTGTGCGGAGATGCACCTAGCGCCCACAAGGTCACGATGTGGTGGGTAATGTGGTTGTGCAGGTAGGCCTACCCTCCAGAGTCAGTGGGCAGAACATGACAGTGCTCGCACAGCATGGGAGCTCACCCCCATCTTGTCAAAATCAGTCGTGAATACATGATAGGCGGTACGATTTGCCGTCAAGATGCGGCTGGCGACGTCGGCGCTCTCTGCCGTCAAGCCATCCACATGGCAGTACCCGGGAGTTTCGACCGGGTCGAGTTTGTAGTTCTTGGACATGGCGGAATTAAAGGGTAAGCTGGAAGGTAAACGGCCAGACAAACAGTTCAGAGACAGAGGGAACAAACAGAGCGTGGTCGCGTATCATGCCCCAGCTCCGCTGTTATATATCTCGCGCTGAGATTCCTGATGGCGATCGACTGACGGAACGGATGCCATCGTGCGACATGGGCGAACTCGACTGGCCTGGCTTGCTGAAATTCGCCGAAAACAAGATAAACTACTAACGCATGGCTCGTTGCCATCACTTTCCGACCATCATTGTTAAGATGTCGCCGGGGTGATTTTCGGTGTCGGCGACCCAAAATCGGGTCCCGACACGGAGCATTTACCACGGACAAAACAAGGCACTGGCGTGACCATCTTTATCAACAGACTATGTATTATGGCATGGCTGTCTATCTGCAACGGAGCTAACAACCAACACCCATTTGATTTCACCGGGGTCCGAAGACGATTTTCCAGTTATCTTTGCGCCGCTCCGAATCCGCCGCCACAATGTCCCGGAGCAACACGCCGATCTCATTGATCTACATTCGTCCTTCGATCAGGCGGATCCCAGTAGAGCATTGCAGGTAAACTTACGTATGGTTTGTGAATCAGAGTGAAATGATTGCCCGAGATCGTAGCAAGGTGCAATCGCGCCCCGGGAAACAGACGCTCCCACCCATGGGTCCCATAATTGGGCTTTCCCTCCAGCAGGAAGCGCGAAACCTTCACGCTGAGATCCAGCCCTGTCTCTTCCAGTTCGCTGCTTGGCAAGACACCTTCACGGGCCCAGATGATGTAAACGTCGGGCATGTCCTCTGCATCCATCGGCGCGGGCACGTACTGGCGCACACCTCGTATGGTGGACTGGAAATGTTCGACCACCCATGCCGGAGGCCCCCTGATACCGAAACTGCCCATTAGACCATTGGTGGAGAGGTACTCGACCACCTCCATCGGGAGGGCCTCGAAGTACGGCCTGCAGGGGGAGTCCAGGAGAACTATCGCGCTCACTCGCTCCCCCGCGCGGATGAGCGCATTGGCCACCTCGTACGAATAGTAGCCGCCCGCAGACCAACCACCCACGATGTACGGGCCCTTGGGCTGGCGCTGGCGTATCTCGTCGATCCATAGACCTGCGATCTGCTCAATCGAGCATATGTAGGCCGATGCCTGGTCAAGGTAAGGGCTGTTCATGGCCACAAGGCAGGTGGAGTGGGAAATTTGGGGAATGCTGGCGTAGGCCATTCCAGAGCCACTTCCATCCGGCAGCAGGAAAATCGTCTTTGCGCATGTCGAGGGGTTGCCCTGGAGGACGACTGAGAGCGGGACGCGTGACTGTCGAGGTGCTGCTTTTGGCACTCTTCCGGGCAGCGATTGCAGATAGCGGTGGAAAGCCCCGACGGTGGGATACTGATCGAAGATCGTCGCGGGTATCGTCGTCTTGAGGATCGCCTCCCAGTCTGCTCGGATGGACTTTGCGACAATCGGATTGATCCCAAGGTCGGCCGTGAATTCATCTCGGTCATCGATGTCGTCGACTTCGATGCCAGTCTCTTTCGCGAGGGCGCCCAGGCATTCTGCCCACAGCGTCTCGGCAGTTGTGGCCATGATGTGTAATGTCCGAGGTCAAGAACCAAGAAGCAAACAAGAGGAAACTAAAGACCCAAACAACGGGGTATAGATGTCGGAGAGGAAAACAGAGTCCAACTCTTGTTTCCTGCACCACGTCGTCGTACCAAGCATTCAGCCGTCCTTTTTTCTCTTTTCTTTGCATTTCATTTCATTTCTGTTTTAAAATGCACAAACACTGTATCAAAATATAGTAATTACCGATACAGGATGATATTCACTACGAGGAGAGGCCCGCTTCACCCTGCAGAAAGCAGCCTTGACAAGTCAGCGAGAGAGACAGATCCCCGTGTCTATTCCCAATAAAACGTTTGTTCCCTTTTCCCGGTCCAAGCCGGCGATCAGAGTCGGGGATTCAGATCTTAGTAGGCGACTAACAAAATTTCGAGGACATGGGAACGAATGAAGGGCGTGGAGTTCGGCGATCCATTTGCGCCATCTACTTACACCAGCCGCTGACGATCAAACACGAATACATCCCCATCGAGCTTGGAACCAATCTGGCCTTGACGGTCCAGCGCTCGGCCAAAACCATAGCAATATCTCACCCCATTCTTTCATCCCACACATCGCGTGTTTGCATCAAGATCGAGTTCATCTTCTCTCTACTCCCCAATCAGCGCACGCCAAAACGGTTAACTGGGGGCATTCGCAACATCGGGCTGACCACGTAACGGGCATCTGTTCATGATGGCGCCAACGGAGATGTCGTGGGTTCAGGATATTGCCGTGGTAGGCCTGTCCTGTCGGTTTCCCGACGAGGCCGACTCCGTCCAGCACTTTTGGGACTTCATCTGTAAAGGGCGGTCCGCATACTCCGAGAACCCAGAGCGTTGGAATCCCGATGCCTTCAGCTTCTCCGGCAAGAAGGCGAACACTAGCCTGCCCCGGGGTGGGCATTTCTTGAAGCAGGACATTGGTGCTTTCGACGCCAACTTCTTCAATATCTCCAAGGTCGAGGCCGAATCCATTGATCCGCAGCAGCGGATGGTGATGGAGACTACCTACGAGGCCATAGAGAACGCTGGACTGCCCGTCTCCCAGCTGGTCGGTACGCAGACAGGCGTCTGGATGGGCAACTTCACCAGTGACTATCGTGAGCAGGTCTTCCGCGACCCTGAGTCGGCTCCGATGTATACCGCCACTGGCACCAGCAGTACCTCCGTCTCCAACCGTGTGTCGTGGTTCTTTGACTTCAAGGGCCCCAGCTTTACGCTAGACACCGCCTGTTCCTCGACCATGGTCGCCTTGCATCTGGCTGTTCAGAGTCTCTCCATCGGCGAATCCAGCGCCGCCGTCGTCGGGGGTACCAATCTGCTACTTAACCCAGATATGTTCATGTACCTCTCGAACCAACACTTCCTTGCCAAGGATGGTAAGAGCAAGGCCTTTGATAAGAGTGGTGACGGATATGGACGTGGAGAGGGAGCCGCCATAGTCGTCCTCAAGCGCGTAGCAGATGCTCTGGTAAACGGCGATCCGATCCGTGCGGTCATCCGCAGCACCGCCATCAACCAGGACGGTCACACTAAGGGGCTGACCTTGCCCAGCCCCGACGCCCAGGCGTCGCTGATCAACAAGGTGTACCGCAAGGCCGGCCTGTCCATGGAGGAGACGCGCTACATCGAAACACACGGCACGGGCACTCAAGCTGGAGACAAATGTAGGTACCAACCGCAGCAACCGACTTCAGGCAAAGCGCAGTACTGACACCGGCCAGGTGAAACTGAAGCGCTCTCTAGGACCATCAGCAAACACCGTACACCGTCAGAGCCCCTGCTCATCGGCTCTGTCAAGGCCAACATTGGCCACCTGGAGGCTTGTGCTGGAATGGCCGCGCTCATCAAATGCATCGGCATACTGGAGACCGGCATGATCCCTCCCACCCCGAGCTGCAACACGGCCAATCCGGAAGTGAAATGGAACGAATGGAAGCTGAAGGTCCCGACCACGCTCATGCGGTGGCCTACTCAGGGTCTCCGCAGAGTGAGCACCCAGGGTTTCGGGTACGGTGGAACCAACGCCCATATCGTGATGGACGACGCCTACCACTATCTAGAGGCACGGAGCTTGAAGGGGGTCCACAACACAAAGCTCCTCGGGCCACCGCGGTCCACGATCACGAACAGTGCCCATGACAAGACCAGCAGCCATAACACTCCCGAGGGCCAAAATTTGATCTTTTGCCTCAGCGCACAGGACAAGGAGGGGTTGAAGCGATTACGCACAGTGTTGGCTGATCATCTTGCCGCCAAGATTGACGAAATCCAGTGCGTCCAAGAGAACGCGGACAAGTATCTTCGGGATCTGGCGTACACGCTGAGCAAGAGACGCTCACGTCTGCAGTGGCAGACGTTTGCCATCGCTTCCTCCATCGACGGACTGTGTCAGTTGCTACTAGAGAAGCCATGGTCCTTGCCGGAGGTGCGCAGTGCCACGCAAACCCCGCGGCTCGGTTTCATCTTCACCGGCCAAGGGGCACAGTGGGCGCGCATGGGAGTGGAACTCATGGAGTACGCGGCCTTCCGTCAGAGCGTGGAGGAATCGGATGGGTATCTGCGCCAGGAACTGGGCTGCGCCTGGTCCGCCGTCGAGGAGCTGGCCAGGACGGATGACTCATCCAACATAGGCCAGGCCGCCTACAGCCAAGCTCTCTGTTCTGTCCTACAGATTGGCCTAGTCGACCTCTTGGCTACCTGGAATGTTGCTCCATCCGCTGTAGCGGGCCACTCAAGTGGGGAGATCGCCGCCGCCTACTGTCTTGGCGCTTTGTCTCGCCAGGATGCACTGAAGGCAGCCTATTTCCGGGGCGTTTTGTCTGCGGAGATGAAAGAAATCGATCCGTCACTGCGCGGTGCCATGATGGCCGTCGGTGTTACGCCCATTGAGGCTGAGAAGTGGTTGGCGAATTTGACCAAGGGCACTGTGGTGGTCGCCTGTGTGAACTCTCCGACCACGATCACAGTGTCGGGAGATGCAGCTGGTGTTGACGAACTCGAGGTCCAGCTGAAGGAAGCCGGCATCTTCGCCCGGAAGTTGAAAGTCGACACTGCTTATCATTCTCCGCACATGCAGACGATTGCGGCGCAGTATTTCGAGGCCATTGCCGACATATCCACCATGTCGGACAGGGACGGCTGTCGCATGTCGTCAAGTGTTCACGGTTGCGCCATCAGCTCTGATGAGCTTGGTCCCGTAAACTGGGTACAAAACCTTACCTCAACAGTACAATTCGCCGATGCAGTACACGATATGATCCGGCCTTTGATCAACGGCAAGCGGGCGAGGGAAAATGCAGTTGATATCCTGGTTGAAGTTGGCCCACATTCAGCTCTGCAGGGTCCCGTCAGCCAAACGATGAAGATATACAGCATCTCGGGTGTGCAATACTACAGCGTCCTGGCGCGCGGTAAGCATGGGGTGGCCACTGCTCTGACCTGTGCCGGTAATCTCTTCGTACAAGGCGTCCCTGTGGACGTCAGCAACGTCAACCAAGATTGCGGCCTAATAAGAAAGCCTCTGGTTGATCTGCCTGCATACCCCTGGAACCACTCCATCAAGTACTGGGCTGAGTCCCGCGTAAGCCGGGAATACCGCCTGCGCAAGCACCCCCGCCTGCCGCTGCTGGGGGCACCGTGCCCGACCATGGGCGTGCGCGAGAGACTCTGGAGAGGCTATGTCCGCGTGGCTGAGGAGCCGTGGGTACGCGATCACGTCATCCAAGGATCCATTATCTATCCTGCGGCTGGGTTTCTGGCCATGGCGATCGAAGGCTCCCGACAGGAAGCGGATGCGGACCGGAACATCAGCGGGTTCCGCCTGCGAGATATCAAGATTGACGCCGCACTGGTCATTGAAGAGGATTCGGAGCCAGAGGTGATCCTGGCTATCCGACCACACTTGACGAGCACGCTGGACTCGGGTTCGTCCTGGATGGAGTTCACTGTCTCGTCTTGCATTGACAGCAAGGACCTGCGACAGAACTGCTCCGGGCTTCTGATGGTGGAGTATGAAGCCACCCCAGGCTCAGCCATGTCCCTAGAAAGAGACCAAGAGGTCACAGCCATCCAAGATGATTTCTTCGCCTTGAAAAAGCAGTGCAGCAATTTTCTCAATGTTGGCCAGTTCTACGCCCATCTCACGGCCCTGGGTCTGCAATATGGGCCCACGTTCGCCAATCTGACTGAGATTCACACGGCCACGAATGAAACAAAGTGTGTCAGCACTCTGACCATCCCCAAGATCGAATCCAAGGTCCCACCTACTCATCAGGATCGCCCACACATCATCCACCCGAGCACGCTGGACGCCATATTCCACTTGTCCTTCGCTGCTATCTGCAAGGAGACCGACACTTTCAAGGGTGCCATGGTCCCCACGCAGATCGATGAGATCTTGGTCTCGGCTGATATTGCGCATACTGCGGGGGCGGTACTGCAAGGCTTCGCTCATTCCGTCCGGCACGGATTCCGTGACATGTTGACCGATATCGAGATACTCGACGGGGGCGCCACTAAGGCAGTGGTCCATGTAAAAGGATTCCAGTGCTCGGATATCTCCGGAGCCAGCACCCAACCTGACGATGGCGGTACTGCTGTTGTCAAGCCCATCGCCTGTCAAGTGGTATGGAAACCCGCCATTGAGCTCCTGAGCTTAGAAGAGCTTCAGACTGTGGTGGTCGGACAACCGGAAGATATTGCTGCGAAGACGCTATCTTTGGAGCAGTCAGTGCTCACGTTCGTAAAGGAAGCGCTGGCCAATGTGCCCCGAGGGCAGGTAAGCACGCCGTTTCAAAGCTATTACGACTGGATGCAGAACCACGCCTCGTCGAGCATTCTACAATCTGAATCCACGAAGAGCAGCGACAGCGTGTTTCGTCTGATCGGAGAGAAGCTTGCGGCCATCTTGCAAGGCCAAGTCATTGCATCTGAGATGCTTTGGAACGATAGTACACTTTTTGGCCGTCTCCTGTCGGAGGTCGTTGGCTTTGAAGAAATCCTACGCACATTGAACAAGGTGAGTTAGTCCTCAGGGTCTATGAAAGCTTTCTTTGTGCATTCTCCTTAGATTGACTCGCACAACAGTACCTCGACCTGGTTCACCATTCCAATCCCGGCCTGTCGATCCTTGAAATCGGACTCGGCGGCGACAAATTTCCCCCCGTATCGCTGGTGTCCAAACTTAAGGACGCAGCAAAGCTTCTGGAAACCGCACAGTACACCTTTTCAGTTGGACACGAGAGCTTCTTACAGGCAGCTGCCCGCCAGTTTGGCTCCTTGAGAAATCCGGTCTCTGTCGACGTGCGGGACATTGAAAAGCATGAGATAACGGCCGAGCAAGAGAAATTCGATCTCGTCGTGCTGTTTAATACCAGACTAGCTATTTCTAACCCAGAGTTTATCATCAACAACGCCGTGAAACTGTTGAAGGAGACGGGTCGCATTTGCATTGTCGACATAGACCAGCCACAGTTGCAACTGGGGACTATTCTAGGCAGTATTCAGGGGGCCAGGTAAGTAGAACTGATTCATCCGATGAATTGGACTGCCGCTGACAGGTATAGATGGCTGGATCAGGCATGCCAGCCCTGGTTGGAGCGAGCTGGCCTCACGAACCATCTTGCCCTTGAAGATAGTCAGAAGCAGTTCCGCTTGACAGTCGCGGCGACTCAAGCACCAGGCCCAGCCTGCGGTAAGCTCTCGAAAGAGATTGTCATCGTGGAGGCATGCGAGCCGTCACCCGCTGCCCAGGAGGTGGCATCTCAGATCTCCCAAGAGCTTGAGAAGCTCTCTATCAGCACTAGCCGATTCCGATGGAGTTCGGATGTATCTCAGTTGAACTCTAAATCGTGTATCATTCTCACAGATCTCGAAAAGGCCCTCCTCCTCCAGGCCTCTAGCGCCGACTTCTGCGCCGTGCAGCAGATGGTCCTCCAAGCTGAAAGTCTGATTTGGGTCAGCGGTTCCCTGGGCCCTGACTCACACTTGGTGAGTGGTCTGGCGCGTAGCGTCCGCAATGAGGTCGCCGGTATCAAGCTCCGCACGCTTCAGGTCCATGGCACGCCGCTCGAATTCGCCCATGAATTCGCAAGCATAGTCCTCCGAGTCCTCCAGTCGTCTGTCGCGGACGACGAATTCATCGCCGACGGGGGCATCATCACAGTCAGTCGCTTCCTAGAGGACCGACGCCGCAATGAGATCCTGGCGACAATGCTCGGTAAGCGAGAGAGCAAAGCAGAGTTGATGCCACTCGACGCTGCCCCTGGCCCGGTAAAGCTGAGCATCAGAAATCCCGGTATGCTGGATTCGCTCTGTTTTGAGCCGGACACCACGATAGAGAAATGGCTTGCGCCTGGCGAGGTTGAAGTCCAGGTGAAAGCATCAGGAGTCAAGTATGTGATTCTTTTCCTTTCGTCTTTTCCCCAACTCTACTGTACTAACCTACCATAGCTTCCGTGATGTGATGGTGGCAATGGGCCAAATACCCGATAAACTGCTCGGGTTCGAGGCCGCGGGATTCGTCTGTCGGGTCGGTGAGAATGTCACAAATGTAAAGATTGGGGACCGAGTCGCCTTCCTCGCTCACGGAGCCCATCGCACGATCCATCGGGTGCGAGCACAGTATACGATGCCCATCCCCGAGACCATGTCCTTTGAAGAAGCAGCTGGGGTGCTGCTGGTCCATGGCACTGCGTGGTACGCCCTTATGGAGATAGCCAGGGTCCAGAAAGGCCAGTCGGTCCTCATCCACGCGGCAGCGGGTGGTGTTGGCCAAGCAGCGATCATGCTCTCCCAGCATGTGGGCCTGGAGGTATTCGCGACGGTGGGCTCCGATGACAAAAAGAAGCTAATACAAGATCATTATGGCATCCCGAATGACCACATCTTCAACTCCCGGGACTTGAGTTTCGTTAAGGGGGTGAAGCGCATGACTAGCGGATGCGGTGTCGACGTTGTACTAAACTCACTGTCCGGAGAGGCCCTCCGCCAGAGCTGGTACTGCGTTGCCCCCTTCGGCACCTTTGTGGAGATTGGCATGAAAGACATCCTGGGCAATATGCGCCTGGACATGCGACCCTTCCTCCAAGACGCTAAGTTTGCCTTTTTCAACCTCAATCGCGTCATGAAAGAGCGCCCCGAGCTGATGAATGAGGCTCTGAGCGGGGCGATGGATCTGCTCAGCTCCGGGGCCACACGTCCTGTCCAGCCGCTGACCGTCTACCCGGTCTCCCAGACCGAAGAAGCTTTCCGGCTCATGCAGGCCGGCAAGCATCGTGGAAAGCTGGTGTTAACCTACTCCGCCTCCGATGTCGTGCCTGTCAGCTCCGCCGCTCGCCCCGTCCAGCTGGATGGGCATGGCTCCTATATCCTCGTGGGTGGATTTGGCGGCCTCGGTCGCAGCTTGTGCCAGCACTTTGTGCGGATGGGAGCGAGAAAGCTCTGCATCCTCTCTCGCTCAGGCGCTGGCAGCATGTATGCGCAGAAGGTGGTTGAAAATGTCCAGCGGGAAGGAGCCCGGGTTCTGGTTATTCGATGTGACGTGGCAGACCCCAAGTCTACAGCCGAAGCCATCAAAAAGTGTTCGACGCAACTCGGCCCTGTTCGCGGGGTAGTGCAAGGCGCCATGGTGCTTCGCGACGCGCTCTTCGAGAAAATGAGCTATGGCGAATGGACAGAGTCGACCCGTCCCAAGGTTCAGGGCTCGTGGAACCTGCATACCAACCTTCCCGACGTCGATTTCTTCCTCACCCTCAGCTCGTTTGCGGGGGTCTTTGGCAACCGCGGCCAGAGCAACTATGCGGCGGCGGGAGCATACGAAGATGCACTCGCGCAATATCGGCGCTCTCACGGTCTCAAGGCCGTCACCGTAGATCTCGGCATCATGCTCGACGTCGGGGTTCTCGCTGAGGTCGGGCTTACCGACAGTCTGCGCGAATGGGCGGAGCCCTGTGGTATCCGGGAAGCTGAATTTCACGCACTGATCGAGAACATACTAGCCGGGGAGCTGGACAACCATGGCCGAACACCTGTCCAGATCCCGACTGGCTTCGCCACCGGGCGAACGGTCCAAGATACCGGAATCAACCGGCCCTGGTACTTCGACGACTCACGATTCTCAATACTGTCTCACACCGGCGTCGCCCGGGGCGAGGGGGCGAACGCCTCGGAAAAGAAGACTGTGTCTGTCCAGAACCAAGTCGCCCGGGCTGCCTCCATCGCCGAGGCAACAGCGGCCGTGATGGACGCTCTTGTCGCGCGGGTGGCCAAATCTCTGCAGAGCGCCGTATCGGACATTGACACTTCACGACCGCTGCATGCGTTTGGCGTGGACTCACTGGTTGCGGTCGAGGTGGCCAACTGGGTGTTTCGAGAAATCAAGACCAGGGTGACCGTGTTCGAAATCCTCTCGAGCATTCCTATCACGGCGCTGGCGGAGAAGATCGCGTTGAAGTCAAGTCTGCTGCCCCAGATGGCTCCAAGTTGAATTGTGAGGTAGAATAGAGAATGATATCATATTTTTCTTGTAGAATTTCTTATCCCTTCCAGCAATGCAACAACTTAAACATCCTAGACACAGCCAGCCCGTAACAAAGTGAATAGGCCATTATTCATACATTTGCAGGCGCTGGCGCTCTACCATAGACTCCTTTATTGATACTTCGCCATAGTCTGGTCTTTTGGAATAAATCCTGACGTGAGAGGCCATGGTAGGTCTTCCGAGCCATCGTTTTTATTAAGGCTAGTCAGAGGACACATCGTCCTGACAAGGTTCTGCAAACCACACTGTGGAAGTTAGATTAGGGTTAGTATATGAAGAAATGTGCATTGAGTCCTAACTGGCTGGAGTGTAGGTCTGGAACTTACTTCATCTGCACAGCCTCCCGCTAGATTGTCCAGTGTGTTCTGGTATGGCCACAGTGGAACGCCGCCGCCAGAATACTTTTCTGTATTGTAGGTCTTATTCAAATAGTCCAAATCACATTCGGGAAGGGTGAACCAATCATTGTCGGGAGCAACCTGACCCTGCAGAGCCAAGGTATTTGTGATGGTAGACCTAAGGTCGCTGGTGAAGTTGGCGGCAAACCCGTACTTGTTCTGAGACCACTCGGAGGTTGTGGCTATGTACGTTAAGTTCAGGCCATACGTGCCAAGCTGATCAGCCCCGCGCACCGCCGGCCACTGATGGTCCCCACCTGGTGTCTCATCTCCAGCGATCATAAAGAAGTAAGCTGTGCCATCAATGCAGGCGACTGCCGAGGTATATAGTTTAATATCACAAATAGGCGTGCCACCATACCATACTCCGGACAGCTTGGCGATGAAGACGCTCTGTAGCATCCACAGCGTATTAATTTCCGAGACTCGTAGACTGTTCACCATAGTCGAACCGATTTGGAAAGTCGTGAAATCGGATGCCGGGGAGGCGAATACGCCTGATTTCAAGACTGACGAAAGGCTGGCGTTGCTGTTGACTACATACGTCTCACTATCCATAGCGTTGTGCACGAGACCATTGACAATTGTGTTGAACATGCCTGCAATCGCATATTTTGTCTGATTGAGTCCGATGTAGGATACATTTACTTCGTTGTTGAAGATCTGGAGGCCCTGGGCAACGCTACCAAATATGTTAACCGAATCGAACGTGCGAACTGAGCCTGGATTGTTGTGTATACGTACGCATCGCTTTCCGTTGTGATCAAAGCGTTTTCCATGCCATTGATGATAGTTGTAAGTCCACTCGACATTCCCGCCGCTGCATCAGCATTTATGGCGGCTTGAAACCCATTTCCCTCGGTGAAACGACCTAGAGCTCCGGTAAGCATTCCGCCCGCCATGCCAAAGACGCCTGCCAGGATAGTAATAATCCAGGTGTCGTTATCCTCCTTGAGAAGCGTGATTATTGTCAGAATAGTATAATAGGTTGTGGGTATAAAGCCATTGATGACCCTCACCTGGTGTTGTGGTTTATAGTCCAACGGGCTAAATACGCCTGAGAGACCCAATCCAACGCTATCGAGATCGTCCATAGCGTCTTCAATGCCGTTCATAATGGCATTGAAGAGTTTCCACATATTATAGATACTGTATAGCATAAAGTTGTACTCGGCGTTTGTTAAGGGCCCTTCTGTCGGATCGTGCTGGCAGGCTGCTTCGTTATTGGGGTTTGCGCATGATCGGCCATCGGGCGAGCTTTAAATCGCGAGATACACCGTTAGCTTGGAAACTCTCCATCTGTTATAGGGGGAAAAAAACCCGAATATTGCAGTTAAAAACATACAAGTTGCAATCAAAGTTAGTGTATCCAAAGCTTTTTTCCTCGATAAACTCCCTGAAGCTCTTCGTATAGTCATCGGGGATCAATTCAGCACTATATTCATTAGCCAAGTCCCTAGCAAGGATAACGCTTAGCTAGTAAATCAGTTGCCTTACAGAAATTCTACCTGATCTCCCATGTCGTACTTGATCCAGGAATTTGTGTTCATATGATCGGGTTGGCAAAGAAGGTTTTTATCTGTAGGAATTGGGTCCAAACTCGCAGAACTCTGGCTCAGGGTCGGTGTTTGGGATGGAGGGTTCGTGTTGGAAGGACTTGTGACAGCATCCTTTTTCCTGATATGAGGAACAGCTGTTGCCGTAGTGGCTACTCTTAGGCATCAGACATTTTCTTCTTCAAAGCGAAGCAAATCAGAGTCATGGAGTACGGACCGTAGAAAACCCAGGTAAGCCAAAGGAGACGCATGCCCAACAAAAGTATATAGGTCCTTAAGTAAAGGACTAACTCGATCTCCTTGATTATGCCATCCCTAGGGAGGCAAGGAAGCCCTTTTATATAAATATACTCTTCGATTGGGTCCATTTATGCCGAGCAGGATGACGGTGCTACATTGGGAAAGGCCCGGGGGATTTCAAAGGGGCTGGAACATACGACACTTTGGAAACAAGAAGTTGACCGAATTTGCTCTAGAGTCCATACGGTTCCTTAACCATTTCCTTGAACATGGTAGTACTGATTTAGGCCAAACCAAGCGACAGTCAACAATACGCTGTGGGTCCATATAGTACCTATTCCTCCACATCCTGCAGGTTCGGATCAAAGGAAAGATTCGTGGGCCGAATCGGAGAGCACTTTAGCTGTTGGTATTAGTAGAGACCCCCACGATCTATAGTGGCAGTGCTAAAGCCTGAGTCCCGCCAATGTACCTTTCTTTACCGCCTCCTTATAACGGGCACCGCCCATAAATAGTAGTTTTTGAGTGGTGAGGACGCTAAATTCCGGCAGAATATTGGCGCGGTACTTTGGAAGGTCTCAGACGTTAGCAATGCCACTGTATTGCGGAGTGGTTTAGGAGAGCGACTAAGCACCGGTTGGATAATACCATATGCACGTTGGGGAACTCGCGGTGGAGGTTGCGTTGGAGGTTAGGGCCAGTTTTCGGCCCCAATTGGGTCTATGTCCCAGGCTAATTTCCGTACACTCTCCAACCACCGCCACTGCTTTAGCAATATGGTGGCGGCAGAGCGTGCGGATACATCCATCTTATTGAAGACGCTGTGATATTAGAAGTGGAAATACTTTTATTTCTATTCTTTCTAAGCCTTCGAAAACGCATTTCAATAAGATACAAATAGAACTAGTCAAGTAAGTAATGGCGTGCTAACGCTGGTACCTATTTTTATGTTTAGCGTGACTAATAATCGGGTGGAATTTCTTAGTAAATAAAGCCAGTGTCTAGGACTATCATTAGTGCGTAGCTTCCTTCTATTCCTTCTATACTAAGCCGTAATTCGACCCGGCCGGCCCCTTTTAGCCTCCCGGCCCCTTTTACCCTCCTTATGAGAGCCTGATTCTGGGGCGGACCCCCAGAGGGGGCCCGGCCTACCCCATGGGGGTGGTACACGGTCTCGTTAGGTGTGGGTTCGAAAAGAGGAATGAACTCTGAACTGAGCTTAGAGGTCTTTCCTATCCAGCAGAGTCGATTTTGGACTCATCGAAATTGAGAAACTCAAGAGCTATTTCAGACCATTTCTGGTCCTCTGAATGCTTAGGTGTATTAGCCCAAGATTCGAAGGCTGTCTCTAGGGAAGATCCTTCGAGCAGAGATTCCGAGTAATTCTGTGACCGGTGAAGGTCCGCCAAAGTGCTGACACTGCTAGGAGACCTTGCAGCTGAGTTGTTTCTCTGGAATGCAGGCGAAATTTGTGGTGGTTCTCGCTCTAGGGCTCCAGTGGACAAAGCTTCCGTAAATGAAGTCGTAAGGGGTGGTGCGAAATGCATTTGGTTGGGTTTTGCCTGATGCATATGTTCCAAAGGACTCTTGATAGAAGGCGGAAGGGTCTCCTTCGGGGAACTTGGATCGTGCGTCGGACTATGGTCTCGTCGATATCCTGTGGAAGGAAATGACCCACCTGGCGTCATAAAGCCGGTGGTAGTTAGACACATTTGCACCGTTGCGATACCCATGCGCTCAAGAGCTTCACCACAATGTCTTGCAGGTGGATATATGTCCACGAAGTCGTTTAGCACAGATGTGGCCGCTCGAAGCGTGTAATCAATACCATTCAGGCTCTGTCGTCTGTTATTACTGGTGTACTGTCCATAAAGCCTTATAATACGTACCAATTTTTGGCGAACTTGTGATGAGTTCCAAACGGCGAATAGGAAAAGACTACCTAAACGGGACCGTTAGTGGGCGGTCCTAGACGAGTACATAGCTGCAGCTCACCAGCAAGGAAGATGCCATGAGTTGCCAGGTATGTGAGGTTGATCAAGTGGACATGGTGTATGGCTCGATGAATCCGAAGGACCCTTTGGCCAGCTTCAGCCACTTTAAGGCAAATCAGACCGTCTTCGGCGTTTTGCCAATAGTGTTGCTCAGAGACATGGTTAGTGAAAGCCGAGCGTCCTACTAGCTCAGGAGGGACTATAATAGTAGGTCGGTAAAGCATAAGAAGAGATTGCCAGTATTCGAGTTCCATGAAAATAGTAGGAAAGCGTGCATTTGCGTGCCTTTGACGGGGTATCATGGCTCTCCACTCATCAAGCTGCCGGGTTATATGCCTTCTCCACATATTCAATGATTTAAATCCCCGCAATCCGTCTGAACGATGGTCTTTTGTTCGTCCACCTGGTTGGTGTTGTAGGGCATCGTAGATCTCGGATTGGAGAATTCGTAGCTTGAAGTAATGGAGAGACACATGCTCGTACTTGTCCTCGAGATGAGGAAACTTAGCAGTAATGACATGGTCTGCGACACCAAAGAATGGCGGACCGACAAAGGGAGCAACGAGACGATCGAGGCTGTATATACACCACCACAAACGCCGACGAATATCACTGCCCTCCTCTTGCTGGATGGGAATTTCACGACGCCATGGCTGCCAGTCCCAAGCATCATGGTCGTCATCTGTTTCAGCTTCATCATGAAGACCCAGATCAACCGCCCACCGGAGCGTCAAACCGATGACGTGTGACAAGCCGGGCACGACTGGTCTCAATAAGCTAAAGCTGCCCAGCAACACTATGGCCTGCAGATATTTGATGGTTCCTAATTGATCTAGCGCGAAACTCGAGTTGACAGATAACTCCATATATGCCATAGCAGAGGCGTGGTACTCCTCTGGCTGGTATTGTTTAGATGAAACTTTCTGCCTCTTTCTCGGACCTAGGGAGGATGAGAGACTAGAATCATATTCTGTGTTCCCGGCCGGCAGCCGTGCCGTGTCGAAAACAATAGCAGCGCCGATAGCGAAAACAAGGTAAAGGAAGCAGAGGTCACAAGAAGGTCGCTCTTCCTCGAGCGTAGAGTATGTGAGGTCAAGAAGTCCCATGAATTCAGCCCGATTTAGTATCGGGATCTGCGGATTTGCATAGTCGAAATAGAGATCGACCAGCGTGTTGGCCAAGTCTCGATCAGGGAATGCCGCATAGTTCTTGTGCGATTTCCCTCCCTGCAGACCGAAAAATGATTCCTGAATCGGATTTCTCTTGACGTTGGTCACGTCGCGCGTTGCCTTTGGCGCTCCAAACTCATACAGGGCCGTCTTTCCTGGAAGCATATCCGAGATAAGGTCATGAAATCGCTGCTGGTCGTTGAGCCTAGTCGACTGTTGCTCTGACTTGGCTCCCGGGCCCACGCTTCTTTCTCTCTTCATTGAGCGAGTATAGCGTCCGGGCCATGACTCCAGCTCTGGACTTCGTGAAATTATATGAGAGAGCGCGATGTCCGAAGTAGCATCTGCCGAAGATGACTTGTCTTCATCGGATGCGGCTTCTGGACGGAATGCGATATTGTGGTCCAAGAGAACGTTTTTGAGATAATCTACTCGATTCTCTAGCCAGAAGACATAGCTGCGCGGAACTTCCTGTTTTGTTATTGGGTCGTAACCTACACAGCGCACTCGTGCTTTTTCACAAGGTTGACACTGCGGCAGACGCTGGTCACAGCGATGTTTGCGCAACCGACAGCGATTACATGCCGAGACATTGCGGAAAGCGGATGCCTGGACCAACGCAGGACCATCATTTTGGACGGAAGGACCAGAGCTAGATCTCTGTGTGACAGTGCCTGGGCCGTCGCAGGCTGATATTGGTAAAGATGACGATGGTGTTTCTCGAGAAAAAGAGCTTGGGGGATATGACATTCTCGCAGCAGGGACGGAGAGGTCAGAACAGGTGAAGAAATGCGCTGTATTTGTGTGTACTCATGAACAACGCCATCCTATCAGCGCGGATTCGGGTTTAAAGATTCTAGGGATAGTAAAGTTCGGGAACCCTCGGCAAAAGACAAGCAAGTGAGGACGGCCCCATGGCAAAGCCAACGCGGAATTGGTTTGGCAACACAGAGAAGCGGACGAAATCCGGACAAATGATCCACAGCGTCCCTAAAGGATTGACGCGACATTCTTGTGGTGTCTAGAAGACAATTACTCGATGGAAACTGGTGCGGGGTTATGGCGAGCGTAGCCATCTCGACGGATTCTATATCGATTACTCGATTTAAATATGTGGAATTCGTTGCCGATAAGATCCATTACTCGATAGAAATATAAAGCTATCCCAAGATGGCCTGTGCTTTCCGCGGGCAAAATCACCCGCTACAGCGGAAAGTTAACGTGCCGTGAGACCGAAACGACGACGACGAAGTCTAGAGGGCGTACGAAGAGCGACGAGGCCGATTGGGACGAAGACGCCGAGAGGACGCCGGGCTGCTTTAGTTTGCCACAGGATAGACTCGGTGGTTTCCGGCGGATCGGAAGTGAGGCCAATCAGCGCCTGTTGGAAAATAGGAGCAAGTGGAGAGTAGAGCTCGGCACAGTCCGCCCACGAGAGCCTATGCGGTGGGCCCTACTTCCAGAGCCGATGACTGCATCATCCTCTTAAATAGGATGGCTAATTTGCTGATTCATGTGGTTAATTCTCCGTTGTTTATCCGCGTCATATTCACTAGCTACCGATGCTACTGATTAGCATCACCACTCCTAAAATTTAATGGAATAGTACTGTATACAGTTTGCAGTAAATTCAATGAATTGGATTTAGTCAGTGCCTCCGTCTTCTAGACGTTAGCGGTTAGAAATCCAGGAGCTAGGCGAGAGCGTCTGTATTTCATGAGAGATGTATATTTAAAAACTAGTGTTCATTCTTACACATTTTGCATGAAAGAAAAGTCAATTCTGGCCAACCAGGTCCAATGCGGGGTAAATCAATGCGGGGTTAGAGTTCACGTGATACAAAGCAGTTTGTCGGCAAAGAGCGTTTTCATAATGACGATCTAAACCATATGGCGTGGGCCATTCCCGCGGATAGAAAGACCTTCACCTGGTAAATCAGATTTTCTATAAGAGCGGAACTACTGGTCAGACACTATTTTGAGACTAGTCATTTGTGCAGTGATCTCAGAACTTACTCGACTCCAAACAAATTCCTCACGATCCAATCGATCTTCGGTTCCTCCTGTTGTTTCAAGAACTGAGCCTTTTCCCCTGGAAGTTCAGCATGGGCCAATTCAAGTACTGGCTTGGGAAGCTGCAGGTCCCTACTGAACCTGGACTCTCGACAGCTCAGCTCATGTTGACAAATGAGGACCTTAAGCCAGGTGAGTATATTCACATCAGCATCTTGCCGTTTCCCTGTTTTTCGTTGGGAAAAGGAACGATAGTCAAGAACATATTTGCCACGAGAAATTCTTGTTCGCAAAGATGGCATAAACGCTAAGACATGCCCTATGTGAATAACAGTCGAGCAAGAACGGCGTCAATGGGGGTGGCCCAATTTTGTTGCTTTTTGGATTGCGGATTCATTGAACGTTGTGAGTTTTTTTGCTCCTAGACGTGTATGAAAGAAAATCTGGTCGACTTGGAGAAAATTGTTCAAAGATGGTGCAAGATGACAGAAAATACTTTTCCTAACTTGACCTCAGAATACTTGGATGATTTCCTCTTCGATGATAGTCGATGGTCTATCCTGGTGGCAGTCATGGTTGTGCGTCTGGATTGGGTATACCATTGCTGGCCTTTTTGTGTGCCTCATGGGCCGAATTGGTGCCACCTACCGGATTCCATTTGCGGTGACTAACCGGGCCTCGTTTGGAATTTGGGGGTCATTCTGGCCAATTCTTAATCGAGCGGCAATGGCAGTGTTATGGTACGGGGTCCAGGTTAGTTTCTTCATATTTATCATTATTGAAGCCCCCATTCTAAAACACCGTATTCAATAGACATACCTCGGAGGTAAACTATCGTGCAGAGACCACATGCCGTTCACAGCACATGAAAGCTAACATTAGGTGTTCCAGGCGAATGTGTGACCTTGATGATCCGGGCCATCTGGCCCAGCTATGCTCATTTACCGAACACAATTCCTGAGGGAGCGGGGGTTACTACCCAACAGTTCGTGAGCTTTCTTTTATTCTGGCTATTATCTCTGCCAGCTCTATGGTTCCCTATCTACAAGATCAGGCATCTTTTCACTATAAAGGCATACTTTTCTCCGACCTGTGCCATCGCCTTCTTTGGCTGGGCGATTGCTCGTGCGCATGGGCTTGGCCCCATCGTCACCCAGTCTAATTCTGCACACGGAAGTGCTTTGGCGTGGGTATTTGTCAAGAGCATCATGAGCTGCATTGCCAACTTTGCTGCGCTTGTGATCAATAACCCTGATTTTGCACGTTATGCGCGAAAGCCGCAGGAGGCCCTATTGCCCCAGCTCATAACGATCCCAGTTGGATTTGCTATTACATCGTTCATCGGCATTATTGTCTCCTCATCATCGAGCGTGATCTTCGACCAGCCAGTCTGGAATCCCTTGAGTCTGCTGGGAATGTTCCTAGAAAATGCGAACTCGGCTGAGCGTTTCGGCATCTTCGTCATCGCGAGTGGTTTTGCTTTGGCCCAGCTAGGGACAAACGTCGCCGCCAACTCCGTGTCCGCGGGTACAAATCTCACAGCTCTGCTTCCTCGGTTCTGCACCATTAGACGTGGTGGTTATCTTTGTGCAGCTATCGGCCTTGCCATGTGCCCCGTAAGTATTTCTCGACCACGGACCCAGTCAATGTTGTCTAACAGACTCTGGGACTACAGTGGACACTCGTTTCATCGTCCAGCAACTTCACGCTCTATCTATCTGCCTATTCGGTCTTCCTCTCATCTATATCAGGGGTGATGGCCAGCGACTATTACTTGGTGCGCAAAGGCTATCTCGATATCGAACAGCTTTATAGCGCGCGGGAGGATGGTCCTTACTATGGCATCTGTGGGCTTTCATGGCATGGCTACGCTGCTTACTTCTGCGGCATCCTGATCAACATTGTTGGGTTTGCTGGCGCCGTCGGTGTCCACGTTCCCGTTGGGGCGGTGTACATCTACAACATCAATTACTTCTCAGGATTCATTGTATCCGGGGGTACATACTGGTTACTGGCTAAAATGGTGCCCGTTCCTGCAACGAGCGACACGTGGAACGAAATCCCTTACGAAACATGTGCCGTATCCGATCTGGAGTGGAAGAAAACGGAGGAAGTGAAGGAAGTGGAGGAAGTGGAGGAAGTGGGGCGAGTGGAGGAAGTGTGAGCCATCCTGGGATGGAAAGTGGATCGGAATCAGTGTAGATCTCGGGAAACTGGGCAATTCTGAGCCTTAGCCGATATCGGTACGGATTTACAATGAAGTACAAATTCCAATCGAGTAATCAAGTGTGATATGGGAACGTCCTCGCCGTAGGCACACCTTTGGGACGTTGCGATCACGGGAAGATTCTTTGGATGAGATAATCCGATGCCGCTGAGCCAAAGGCTAACCAAGTTTCGGAAACTATCAGCCTGATAGACTGACTGAATTTCAGCCGAGGGTGTAGCCTCGCCACAATTCTCCCCCACGAGAGCGTAGTTCTTTGCCTTATTTCTATAATAGCTCGTTACTCCTTCTACGCGATATTGATCAGCAGGGTTATCGGCTACTCTGCATCCGTACCGAGGTAGGAGTCATTTTCATGTACCCCAATCTCTTCCATCATGTGCCCTCTTCTCCTACATCTAGGCCCGTGGCCATCGTCAAAGTGGTCATTTTTAAATTGCACCTATGTCTTGAATCCTAGGTCATTTGCGAATGCTTTCTCTACATACCCTTTCCGTCGCTGATTAATACGTAATCATTTGGACGGAGTTTGTCGTTGATGGTAAAGTATTTCCATGTTAGATGACCTTGACCCCATAGGGCATGGACTCTTCTAATAGGGTATATCAGGATTCCCAGTTATTTAACCATCGGAATGACCTTGCCAAGTGCTAAGTGCGGCCTTAGTGACTGTACTTGACTTCTTGGCATTCCCATGTCGTCGTTTGAATACAAGAACGAGGTTCTAGATAGTATGATTTAGTCTAGTTTCTATCATTACCTCCTATCTCATGTGCCATATGGGATCAAAATCTTTAATAGCACGAAGATTCTGAGTTATTGTACTATCTAGAGTGGATGATATTCGTACCCAGCTAATCTAGCCTAATTATTGATCGATCTCTAGCGCTTGATCTAGTTAGGGATATCCTCTGGTTTAGGAGGTTGGTTCGCTACCAACCATACATTGACGGTATCCTCATAGAATCATCCGCCTACACCTAGTCCAGGTTCCGCTTTCAATTGCCTCTTCTTTTGGCGGACTATCCACGTATTAGTTAGTTTCCTGGATGCCTCAGGCACAATGCGCTACATTAGGAAAGCATTGAACTTTGCTAGTCCAGTCTTGATCACTTTGACTTGGGCTATTTCTTCCCACCGAGACTTTAGGTGGTTCGCATACTCGTTATTTGGCTGGGCATTCTCACCGTCAGTCATAGGACCAACTAGGGGTAGGATGACAGGAATGAGAGGTTCTTCATGGAGATCGGGGTTAATGTTCTCCCAAACGCCTAAGATTTCGGCCTATAGGCTGATATTGGCAATCTATCTCGACCATTGTGACTTATTGGTTACGAGACGCCTTATTCAGTCCATTGCCGATGTACTGGACAGGAGGTGGCGTCCTTACATCCAAGGGGCAATAGATCAGATATTTTAATTTGGTCACTTTAAAAATGCTGGAAATTTGAGTGCAGCGCATTTCATCAGGGATCTGTGAATTCCTACATGTCGTCAGTTTTGGCTCTTACTATTTCGCGACCTAGTGCATGTTCACACAAGCAAGGCCGAGGAGAAAGGTACATGAATTATGACGGCCGACCGCGTCCTAAAAACATTCTGTACGCCCGAAGATATTGACTGGGCTAAAATGGGATCTACAAACCGGTGTGGCTTCCCAAAGATGGAGAGACAACGGAGAAGTTGGGAAGTGTCGACAGGGGAGTAAGCTTCAATAAGATATACCATCCTGACAGTGTCACAGCCACAACTTGTGCCACTTGAGCTCACCAACACGAATGCTAGTTAAATCATAACTTTTATTCAGTTTCGACAATTAAAAGGCTTACTAGTAAAAACTAGGCATTGGACGAGGAACAACACCAATTTGAGGTCTGAATAGTTGACATTGTGGTCTTGATTTGAGGGCAAATTTAGAAGCTTCCGACCGCATATTTCAAGTCCTTGCAAAGCTTTACTTGATTAATTATTCAGAACCATGCAAATTCGAATATGATAATCTCTAGAATTGCCGAAAACGACATATTAAGGAGAGGAGCCAAAGGGTCAAGTCCGAGTTGTAGGCGTATTGCTATAATCCTACGGCAACTACTTATACGTAGTGGAGCGAGAAGTGTTGCACAGTGGCGCGTCAGGTCAGGACTGACAGAGCGACGGGAGAACCAGGTGTTTCTGGCAGGCAATGAGCCGAATGCTGACCGAATAGAATAATGAAGCAATCGAACGTCTTATTATAATTGAATAACGAGTGTGTTGTATGTGGTAAAGTCTAGACTACAGGAGTTCTGCGCTCCAAACATCTCGATGCCCTGTCTGTAACGCCAAAACCTGTCACGTCGCTGGGCGCCAGCCCGGCTGCAGTAGATAGGTCGTCAAGGACGATCGTTCTAAAGGCTGAAACATGCTAGCAGGAGATCACGCTTCCTAAAACGAAGGAATCCTACAAACCGTATGCTTCGGCCGCACGGACACTGATTTAGGACACCATCCGCTGAAGCCCTCTTGAGGCCTTTTTGGGTCGTGCTCCTACACGCCGTCATGTTTAAGACAGACTATAGGGCGGCCAACGGAAGGGCGACCTCCTATGGGCAGCCGAGACAATCACACAGCACTGCAGCAGAGTGAACCGAGTTTTCTTGTTCCAGAAGAATCTGGCTACTTCTCGATAACTAGCGATTCATATTAGCGTTATGTAAGGTCGCTCAGCGTGGGCTGGACTACCTCCCCTAGCTACTTCGATAGTGGCTGTACTTTTGGTAGTATCCATCTTTCTTTGCTTTACGACTCGAACTTTTCTCTTCTTTGGTTCACGCAACATGAGTTTGATCGATTACTAGATGATTGGTGGTTATATTTCGGTCTTTTTTGGATCGCATTCATTACACTCCTCGTCTGCCACGACGACTACACCGCAGGTATCGAGCTAGCTTAGTATATAAACGCATTATGTCTTCATTTACTTAAAGATTCTATTTTTAGTGTGTGTGAGGTGGGTTAAAGTTTATCAAGGAGTGGCCATTTCGTAGGATTGTCAAAACGAACCTATTAATGATTCGTCACTCAGTGAAAGTGAAGGTCGTAGTGAGAATATTTAATGCCCACGAGGTGGAGTCAAGAAAGTAGCGAAATTGCACAGCTGTTGAGTCTTCCTGTCATTGATTCTTGGGGATTTTACAGTTGATCTGGTTTGTTTGCCACCTTTTACCTGCCATCTCGACGCCCCACAACTTTATCACCAAACGCCTGGGCAGATTGATTCGCGGACGCTGTGCCGGCGGAAGAATCCTAATCCACATTTTCAGCGCCCGCGCTGTCCCAACACATTCTTGCAATTGTTCCATGGTCCAATTCGCCTCCATCTGGAATCCCTGGGTATTTTCTGCAGGTTGAGCCAATTGTCCTCATTATACCTAAGGAAAGCATGGAATCCAGACTATACGCGGTGATGAGATTCAGACTTGCAGGTGGCCCGGGGGCGAGGTGTTGTACCAGAAGATGACAGAGACAGACTATGGAATAGATATACCGTCCCCATTCTTCAATATCCGCACCGCCCCTTTAGTTCCCCTTACAATTCATTTCAGTATGGAGAAAACAGATGGTCGTGACCAGCACGTCGAAGGGTCGTGGGCCGGCAGCCCACGAGGGATGGAGGCTGGCACGAACGAGAATCTCCGCGTCGGCTATGGGGAGATGCATCTTTCTGAGGTGCATAGTCAGTATCTTCTCGCTCGGCATGGTACGCTAGATCTCGATCCCATCCCAGACATGAGCGATGCCGATCCGTACAATTGGCCGCGATGGAGAGTAAGCTAGTTTCTTGTCTGTTCCTGCATATTCAACGTCTTCTAATGAAAATTCGCTTCAGAAAGTGATTAACCTGGCCCTGATCGCTTTCCACGCCATGATGAGTACCTTTACAGCCGCCGCAATCCTGTCGGCCTTTGTCAACATCTCCACGGATCTGCACATCAGCTTGCAGCGCACCAGTTATTTGGTCTCGCTGTTCATTGCCATCCTCGGTGGGGCGCCCTTATTCTGGCGTCCGCTGTGCAACCGATTTGGACGCCGTCCAATCTTCCTGATTTCGCTCGTCTGTAGTCTGGTCGGTAACGTGGGCTGCGCGAAGAGCCCCTCATACGCCACGATGGGTCTTTGTCGTGCTATTACTGCCTTTTTCATTAGCCCTGCTGCGGCCATGGGGAGCGCTGTGGTCGCCGAGACTTTCTTCAAGAAAAATCGAGCGCATTGCATGGGCATCTGGACGCTGATGGTGACCTTAGGTGTGCCGGCCGCGCCCTTCATCTTTGGGTTTGTGGCGTTGCGTGTTGGATACCGCTGGATCTACTGGACCCTAGCCATTGTAAACTTTCTTTCCTTTGTCAAACCTCAGCTAAGGACTAACAGATGTTGTCTATGATAGGTCAACGCCGTGCAGTTCATCCTCTACTTCGTCCTCGGGTCGGAGTCGCTCTACATGCGCAAGGACAATAGTGGCCAGCAGGTCACCAACGTGAAACAGAGTCTCTTCAAGTTCTCACGGATTGACCCGACTCCTTTAAAATTCTGGGACTTCTTCCAGCCCCTTACCTACGTGATAAAGCCCTGCGTGTTAATTCCAGCTGCGGCATACGCCATGATCTTCCTGTGGGGCAGTGTGATGCTCACTATTGAGATCCCTCAGGTCTATCCTAAAAAATTCGGATTGAACACGCAGGAAGTCGGTCTGAACTTCCTGGGGCTGATCATCGGATCTGTCATTGGCGAGCAGGTCGGCGGCTTCATTTCCGACCGCTGGATGTTGCTGCGCGCCAAACACACCAACCATCCTCCGGCACCGGAATACCGTCTATGGCTAAGCTATATTGGGCATGCATTAACCATTTGTGGCATTGTTGTTTTCACGATCCAGTTGCGCGATTCTGGTGATAAATGGGATATCACCCCTATAGTGGGGTCGGCTATCGCTGCCGCCGGCAATCAAATTGTCACCACCGTCAACATCACCTATGCAGTGGATTGTTACCGTGAGGATGCTGCGAGTGTTGGCGTGTTCATTACCTTCGTCCGTCAACTGTGGGGATTCATTGGTCCTTTCTGGTAGGACGGCTTCTATACTTCTGTTTCATTGACAAAAGATAGTCACTAACTATAGTAGGTTCCCACAGATGTTTGAGAACTGCGGCTGGGCTGGTGGTGCAGGTATTGCTGTTGGACTAATGGTTGGTGTTAGCGTCGTCCCAACTGTGCTGGTGCAGTGGCGTGGCGCGGCGTGGCGTTGACACTTCGGCGAAGATACTTGGATATCACATGAATTTTCATGACTTAATTGGCTTGGCTGACTTGGTAAGTGCATATTATTTTCGCGGTGCATGTCGTATCTATACGGTCTTTGTCTTTACTAGTAACCTAGTACTCCGGCACCTGATAACAAGTATTCATGATTAACCTCACGTTAATTAAGGTTCCCTCGATATACTCACTTTTCTCTATTTGCAACCTACTTTGTGTACCGCGTTACACACAGTAATACATAGTGGATTATATCTGTCTCATATCCGAGAAGCATAGTAGATAGCCAGCAACCCTCCCTTCATTCCAACCATTGAAACAACACCCTTGGTTATTCCCCTCTTCGCTGCTAGATATTACCTATCATACTATTTGCCGTCATATCCAGGAGAGCATATCTGATCGATTAACACCCTAGTCAACTAAGAGGATTCGTACCCGCTAAAATCCGCCGCAGACTAGGGTTGGAGAGGGTGACACTGTGGCAATTTGGGGATCTGGCCTAGTTAGACAAATGGCTGCGGAATTCAGCTTCTCCAATGGTGCTAACAGGGTTATCCTCATAGATGGCAGCCGTAGAAAGTGGCGACTAGACTTTGTTAAGAAGATTATACCTAAGCTTGAGACAGTTGATTATACGAACCTCCCAAAGGGCGAATGTGTTACCTTAACTTCGAAGAAAGTGTGCGATAGCGGCGGACGTGATGTGGCGATTAAGTGTGCCGCTAGTGAGTATACGAAAGGATGGGCTCATTACTTTGAGAGAATGCTAGCATGGAACCGAGACGTCTAAGCTCATAAGACGAGATGATAACCTCTGTCCGAGCGTTCGGGCGCTGTTGGGTCACGGGCGTATATGGCGGTTACGTATGTGGCACCTTTCCCATGGTATAACAATGCTCCAGACATAACAAAGTAGTGTAATCACTTCAATATCGGTTCCATGATGAGACTGGGATCCGTCTTGTTGGTAGTGGCTAAGCCCCTGTGCAAAAATACTGGAAAGACCTCTTGAAGTATATTCAGCAAGAGAAGCTCCACCCCCTGCATATGGTCACCCCCCGGTTCAAGCTCGAGGACATAGAGACGGTCTACGATTTATTCAATAAGCGTGTCCCCGAGTTGCAAAAGGTTTTTGTCGAGACAAAGTTTTCCGCTCCTCTAGCACTAGGGACACCTACGTTAACAGAACTTTGATGTTCAGTGCGCTAGATAAAATTTTTACTGATGAGTTTCACCTGTATTTCTCGTATCTGACATTTGACAATAAACCAGGCGCTCAAACTATACAATTGGAATTGTATTGCACTGAAAATTGAGATGTCAACTACTCATGTGGAATTGTCACCTTACATCACTATTCCATTGTCAATAATGAAATCTCACACAAGACCTAATAAGCTCAAAATAAAAGAGCCCAGTCTATAATATGGAGTCACGTTACTTGTGATATTTTGAAGTAGAGTGATGATATGAATGCAATCAAATAAATGCGACTCCAAGACTTTTAAAATCGGCGACTAGGTAGTTGGCACGATGATGGCTAAGTTCAGCTTCTGCGTTTCGAGCAATACACCCCTGCCGTATAAATTAAGCCTCACGAAGAGACAGACTCAAGTCCTGACCGACTACCTTTCCACCTTCCAGTCGCACCTGTTCAATAGGTTGAAACACGAAAAAGACACGTAAAACACTAGAATTATCTTTCTTTCCAGTCATATTCTGCCAAGAGTGAGCTGTGCCTCGTTGAACAAATATATCGCCCTTTTTCAGCGTTCTTCTTTCACCAGAATCAAGGACTAATTCTGTAGTGCCATCTATTACGACCCCATAATCGAGAGTCTCTGTTCGGTGCATCGGGACACTTGAACCCGGAGGTACCTCAATAATTGTGCAGGATGTACCGTTTGGCGGGTTTAAAGGCGATGGATCCGAGAGTCGAGAGCGGTAATGTTTAATGTCCAGGTTGGCCTTGGTCTCCGGGGTTGTAGAAGTTGGAGGGGAGAGGCCTTGCACAGGAAATGTACATGTATTATAGGCCAGAGCATAGTTTGACGTCGGAGGCTTGCCGGGGGGAACTGGGAACCCTGTAAATGATACCTGCTCACCAACCGCGTCGCTAAAGACAGCTCGACCGCTTGTAGAATCGTGGGTTGTTATAATCCGATGAAGCGGCTCTGGTGTACTTTGTCCAACTGACATGTTGAGGCTAAGAGCAAGTGATATCTGGGCGGATAATTAACGTATGGTTAGGCATATCTCACATTAAAAGTAAGAAACATCAAATGGAATACTATAAAGGCCCCATACTTATAATATCAGCTTTATTATTAGGATATGACTTAAATGGTAGGTCATCATTAAGTCTGAAGTCAACAATGCATCAACGTTCCCGTCATATTGTGATGTCATCGTGACTTACAATTAACCATCAATCACTTTACCAAGGACTGGAAACTCGAGGAATACTTCTCACCACAAGATAGACATGTTCTTATTGGAAGAACTGAGAGCTAATTACTCATTTTGGACTCTGCTCAAGACGATGGGGAATTGATAGGGACACTCCCGTTTTTGTTAGGGACACTCCTTATTATGTAAGTTGGGTAATTACATAATTAAAAACGTCATGTGATCTGTATTAGAATTTCATTCTCATAGTCAATTATTTACATGATCTTCGTGTATGCCCAACTTCACCACATGTACTACACTTTCGCGCTGCCTTCTTCCGCTTCTGTATAGGCTCCCCCTCATTATTGTGCCCTACGTCGTCCCGCTTCCGTTTTTTAGGCTTTGGTAAGGGAATCAGGGGCTCTAAAAGTGGAAGATAATCTGATTCGCCGTCGCCTAGGCCAATTCGCCAAAAAGGGTGGATATCTGTCAAAGGAATAGCTTGATTATTCCCTAATAGACTAGAAATTCGGTGTGCGTAAGGTAGGCCCATAGTCCTTGTGAATGTATTTGTACAAGGAGGCAAAGGAGCTATTTCTGTAGCCGTTTTAGCCTTTGAAACTTGCTCACTGATTCGTCGAATTGAATATCGAGAGGTCCTAGTCATAATATTAGTATAAAGGCCTTGTATAGGTACTATTACCTTTTCAATTTGATCTCTTGTAAAGTAGTATTCAAGCGTAGAATGTTAAGCTTGTAAAGCTTGTGAAATCCTTTCAAATACAAGTAACATATCCCCTGTTGAAGCTCCTAGATGCTTTTTTAAAAAGGTATGTGAGCCTTCAACTCGGGAAGTCGCTAAATTACCTAGGTGTAGGTATTGCTATGTCTATGCAACTATAAATTTCTCTTTATGAATTAGCCACGTTTCCTTTAAATAGCGAAGGGGAGAGGGGGAAGATTGAAATTGCTTCTTAAATTTTAGAAGCCTAGATTTATAGTCACTCTCTGTCGTCGAATAAATAAGCTGATTCCACAATTGTAGGAATTCTTAATGTTCGTCATTTGTAGAAAAGTACTACTTTGTTTTTTAGGTCACATTTTTATTAATATGCTATATACAAAGTAAATATAGGTATGTAGGGTAGGTAGCCTTAATTGCACCTAATAAAGCGAGATCTCGATCAGTACAAAGAACTAGTTCAAAGGGTAAGGGGTTTAGAAAGGAGAAAAAGGCTTTTAAAGCCTAAATATAGCTCTCTTCTTCTTTATTTCGCATAAAGCAGAATGCGATACTAAATGTTGAATTTGAGGGTGATATACCAATAATATGTAATAGAGGCATTTGATATCGATTCGTTTTATAAGTGCAATCTAGTACAAAAACCCTATTATATTTATTAGCGTACTCAATCGATCTAGGATGCGCGAACATAAAGAAGAGGATATAGCCTTCGTGATCTTGTTTAATAGCGTATTTCCACTAATTCTCTTGTAGAGTCTTTTGTAGAAGCTCAATAGGGGTATTATTACTAAGCTTCTGCCTTCGTAAAGCACTTCGAGCATTGTAGATATCCCTAGGGGTAACTAGGGCATTTGGATGCTCTCGTTTGATTAGAGCAAGGATATCGCGAGGCTTTGATCCAACTTCAGACATATAAAGAATATTTTGAAGCTACTCCTCAGTTAATTTGCGAGCAGAGGGATGACCTATCATATTATTAGTAGTATGATTATGATTAGGGTTTCGTACCTGTAATTCCCACTTCTCGCTATTAGGAATCTTCTTCCCATATAGCTTAAATGGACAATTAATCCGTCGTGTAGTGGTCAAACGTCGATTTGCTCCTTCTGGTGCATTAATTCGGTCACGGTATTTACCACTGCGATCACAACCAAGATAGATATACTTCTCTGTTTTTGATCGTATAGTAGTAATGTCGTAGCCTTGGGAGAGAGCATGCTGACGCACAGAGGCAACTAGTAGCTCCCTACTATCAAAGGTCTGCTCTATAGGGGGCTCCATTTGGTTGTAGATAACTACAGAGCTTTAGAAGAAGAGGAGGGGAAGTAGGGATTTATAGTAGAACAGACTACAGAATGATGTTGCTGTGGTAATTCTAATACAGATCACATGACATTTTTAATTATGTAATTACCCAACTTACATAATAAGGAGTGTCCCTAACAAAAACGGGAGTGCCTATCAATTCCCAAGACGATGGATAATATTACGTAAGCAAACACGGTGTCATGCAATTCTCCACCAGGTAATAATTTACAATGTGGCTCATCTGCTGCATTCTAGCGCCTACTCAGCTAAACGCCACTGTCTATTATGGAAACTGGAACCCGATGCGGCATTTACACGTCCATTTCTAGTCTGACGATTATCCGTCTACCCCTACTACCTACTAGTAGTCGGGCCCTCACCGCTCTCCGTTGCTGAGGACCCTCCCCAGCGAAATACAAACCCAGCGAAATGCAAAGTTTTCCCTACCTACTAACTTTTGAAGCTATATACAAATACCGCCCACGTCTATTGACGGTATAAAGTGGCTGGCCGTCGTCTCCATTGACCCATTCAAGCTTATAGTTTTCCCGAGGGTGTAAAAGGTTGACGTTTCCACTTGAGGTGGTAGGCAGAGGGGAATACGGGCGGTGTTAAGACGGTTGACAGTTCCATTGGGCTCTCTAACAAGGCCAATTAGTATCTGTTGCTTGCATAGCATGTACAGGCTTCGAAATTGAAGAGTGCAGGACAACACTCACTTTATCACGGCCCGGATCTTGGAGGGTATGGCGACTTCAGTCATATTGTACTGGTGGGATTGCTCAAGCGGTATCTGCTCGCGAATAACAATGGAAATGAATTGGACTGGGGGCTTAGGTCCTTCCAACATGTTCTAGGCGAGGTATCTATCTCATCACAGCCATGTGGGTGGATCAAAAGACGTTATCCACTGCTTACGCGACAGTGCCACTACTTCGACTCTTTTAGTCTTGTGTCCATCTTTGGCCTCTATCGAAGGAATTGGATAGTGTGTATACAAACCCACCGCTAATCCTTATCACATGAATATGCCACCAGGCCTTGGCAGGACTAGGTATCGTCCTTGCGGTAAGCACTAATATAAAAGCCTATTTCGACAACGTTACGAGTATTAAGACATCCGCAGTACAATGCACCTGCGTGTGAAGGTGCATTTCCGTACACAGAGGTACATGAACACAGTTAATGCGGACTGAGTGGTTTGTCCCGCAATCCTTCGTCTATTTTGGACCCCACACCTCAATTTCCGGACCCTCAGTGCTTCCGCCAACATAGTCATTCAAATAGTGGGATGAACTGAGTTCCCCACTGCAAAAATGTTATTGTTGGGACGGCTGGTGGTTCTGGATTCTTCATCGCCTGGGAGGGGCTTCTATCGTGGTACGACATCAAATAGTTAACTAACTAGTGCTCATCCTGGGAATTCCTCAGGGCTCCCCCACTTTTGCTAGGAACCCCAATCGTAGAGGCATGTTATTGCATTTTGTCAACATGTCAGAGATACTGGCACTGACATCCACATTGAAACATTGGTCTTATCAGCTGGCACACCTGGGATCGCAGGCTCACAATTAAGATCCGTTGACAAATGCTCATGAGACCATCAATCATCACAATCTGGCTGTTCGTCTCCACACATGCCTGTGGCATTTGGTACCGCAGAGTCTTCGCGCGCTGGATTATGGACCATACAGAATGCATATGAATACGTGACTGTGTTGGCAAGGCAGGGTATGCAACACAAAACGGCTCACGACGTGGAAGTCAGTGTATGGATATGAACCTTCAAGAGTGCCTTTCCGGAAAGTTTATACTACCAGACACATGGTCCGTATTATCAAAAGATTACAGTGTCTCGAAAATGGCATCTCTTGTTGAATTAAGCTAGCAGAAGATATCAGGGGGCGGTTCGGTATCTATCGTACCGAAATTGTTGTAAAATTGGAACCAGAAGTCCGAATCCAATCCTAAGCCTCCCAGAGTGGTTTCCTGAAAGTGGAAGCCATCGGCTAGGACAGCATCCGTATAGAAAGAGGGTATTCCTAACCCATCAGCCATGTCACATCCTTGCTCGAATGAACCATCTGCCTTTTCCGGCGGGGAGTTGGATAAATCGAGCGGTTTGTCTTTTGATTCCTGAAGGAGCTCCCCGTCTCCAATAATGACAGAACAAGGATTAGGGTGGTCATCTTTCAGAGTGAATCCTAACCCCTGAGAAGGAGACACGGCGGAATGAAGCGCATTCATGGCTCTCTTTGCAGTGTCAAGCTTTTTGGAGAACTGCACCAATAGTTGGTACGACAATCGGAAAGACTCAATCGTTGATAGTCGTTCCTCATGATTGCTGGCACCCTGTATCACAAGTATCAGATGATAGATGCACTCTATTAGTGCAGTACTAAACAGGAAACCACATGGAGTAAATCTTGGGAAGGTGGCAGTAAATGCACCAATTGCCTGGGCTGTTTCTGAGGCTAGCAGCCAACAGAACTGGTTCGAAGCCTTATCATGTCCTTTGTTTCGAAGTGGGTTTTGTTTGATTGTCAGCCGGAGGAGATTAATTCTCTGTTGTGCACACGTTAGATAGTCGCCAGAAACTTTGAAAGATGAAGAATGAAACCGCATACTATATAAACAGAAAGGCGACGCCGTATGTGTGGTTCGCTTTCTCCCTGAAACAGGTAGACAGGGTCAAGCGATTCCGTCTCCCACGTCAAGTGCCCAGGTAATTCTTGTTGCACAATTCGAATGCGAGTGTCCATTATCTCAATATCTTTCCAGTCAACTGGTTTAGGAGCTGCAGCTGCGAAAAAGGAATCCCAGATTTGAGTCCACAACTTGGCCAGGTCAATAAGCACCTGCATATACCTGTATGTCGAGATCTTGGTGGATGGTAGCCGAGATTCGTTAGATTTAGTGGTTATGATTTGAAAATCTGAGACGGCAACTTCGGTGTCACGAATAAAATATGGAGCCCCAACGCGCTGCGCGATCTTTCGGTCCAGGAAGTAAATGATCCACCATAAAAGCCGTCGATCATCACGCTCCCTATTGGTCAAACCTTTCCATGTAGCCTCATCGTTCAACTTAACTAGCATAGCAAGTCGAGTTGCTTGTGAAATTGCTTGTGCAGCTAGATGGAGAAGTTCAGACTGCATCAGGTACTCGGCGCTCAACGCGTGATATCGAATAATATCCAAGTCCACGGCTTTTCCAGAACAGCAATATTGAAGAAGCTTGCGTCCACGTATGTAGAGTGACCAACCAGGTCTCACATCTTCTCCTTGCGTCAACTCGGGGTTGAAGCATTCGGCAATGGCGACCATGCTGCAGAGCAAGGCAATAGTTGAGTGAGTATCGGAATCCACGTCAATGATGTTTTGGCATTCAGAATACCCAAGTCTTTCCACTGCAAACAAAAGTCGATTTTCTGTGGCATCGCGATCCAGGAAAGGGAAAAAGGAATCAAGATCTCGAAAATAGACCTCCAACAGAGCCGTAAGGCGTTCTGGGCGGGGAAGTTCCAAGGCGAAAATACGGCTGTGAGCCGAATATTTTCTTATCTTTGGTATGGAGTCTAATGGTGCGGACCATACCAGCTCTCGGAGAGACACGAGATGTGATGCAAGCGAGATACTTCGTGGTCGGGACTCATAAACATCGTAGGCGTCTGTTTCCTCAAGCAAGCTTAATGAGAGGTCGGACCCGGTCGCCTCAGAAACCGGTTGAGTTGGCATTCTATCTCACAGTAGTGTCAGTAAGAACTCCATCTTCTGCTACTAGAAGAGCATCAATGAGCGTTATGTTATACCGGTTTGGCACTTGATCTGGTGCAGTGATGTGGGCTTGGGAAAATCTGGACTCCGTGGCGGATAAGGGTGAATAGGATGGCTCCCGACTCATTGGAGTCTTCAGTGTTTTGTAATTCTGGTCCTCCATAGTGCCATTGATTCGTTGTCTTTTTGCTGTCAGCCATGACTACAGTCACTTTCTTGCCCCTTGACAGGCAACGTACGAAGCACCCTTATTCCCCCGATCTCGTCTCGGTCTTCCGCGTCGTCCTTTGGGCAGATAAACGCAAACTGAGCCTCTGTCCTGGCAATGAGAGCATATATCCTCTCCGGAGCACTAAAGAATCAACACATCATGTATCCTGAACGCCATGGAACTTTCTCCATTACTTACCTTCACTTTCCTTCGCTGGCAGTCCTGGCTAACGAGTCATCTTAGATAGAACTCCAATATAATAATGGGTCTCACGTACCATGCCCGCCCGATGTATTTTGTTCTTTTAGTCCTGGTTGGATGGGGTGTCGGGCGAGGACTCTGCTGGATACGATCAAGCATCCCCCTGTTATCTGCGTGCCGGGGCGGGGGAAACAAGATATTCTCATGCTCTTCAGATGCCATGCTGTCGGAGAAGAAATATGAGAGGAAGTCTGTCATTTTAAAAGATACTGATTCAAGCTCGGCACAGAAGAAGAGAGGCGTTTGGGATAAGTTTCTTGGTATGCTATAACGACAGAAAAAGGGGGAACATGCAAGCAGTCAGGTGAATGACAAGAAGAGGAGTTGACCAGACGGGGATAGCCTAGGAGGCCACAATGTCGGTGCAAAAGCCGATCGTGTTTAAAAAAAAAAATGTAATCATGGGTAGTTAATGACGGACGATGATAACGAATACTGGTGCTCCACATCCGGTGCTTAAATTTGACGCCGGGGGTGACCCACAGCAGCCAATCCCACGAGCCAACTTTATTATTACTATGCGCTCAAGGCTTGCCTGTTTCATACTACCAGGCGATACAATAGACAGAATTAAAAAGTTGCGTCTTTGAATGAAGCATATATATCTACATGAACAGACCTCCAGTACATTCAATGCAAGTGTCCACGGGAGTGCCCGTGATGCAGGAAGACATCGGGCTGGCTAAGAACAAGATCACACGTGCAGCTTCATAAGCAGTGCCCGTGAGCCTATAGACATTTTTCTTGACAGAGTTTCAGTACGTACCGACCCCATTCTGATGCAACGGGTTTCGTGACTTCGACAATGCCAGCTTTGGCCGTGGCATAGTTGATCTGCCCCATAGCACCGTGAAGGCCAGACGTTTACGATATATTAACGATGTTTTTAGGCATATCCTCGACCGCTGGATCCATTCAGTGAGAGGGAAGAGCCCGAATCAAACGGAAGGGTGCGTAGTTGTGAATCTTCATAACAACATCGAATTTTGCATCAGGCATCTTGTGGATGCCACTATCGTGACAAAGTCCTGCAGGACAACGATTTCAGTATTCAAATTTCCAATATTCAGATTTACGCGCCTGCGTTACTGACAATGCAATTGACTTTTCCCCATCTTTTAGTACTTATTCCACCAGTCGTGCTGGGAATGACTGATCTAGGGCATCACCTGCAAAGCATTCGGCAACAAGGCCGGCTCTCTTAATCTCGTCCACAACCTCCTCTGCTTTTGTCTTATCCAAGTCATTGACAGCAACTCGGGCACCCTTCTGAGCCAGTAGAATGGCAGCGGATCGCTCAATACCTATAGATCTTTCAGCAATGACCGAATAGTGTGAATAGTCAGATCTATGACCTTGTGCTGCACCGGTAATAGTGATCACATATCTGTCGACTCGACTAGGTCAGCCATAGGATCACACTGGTCCAGATGGTTTTGGATTTGCTGAAGGCGATTGTTGGCCACGATTTCTATTACGACTCAAAAGAGTGTTCGGCACGTTAAGCGGCAGATCTTATCAGATATGTTTGGAATAAATCCGGGGTTTTTTGTCGAAAGACAAATAATAGCTTTCAAAGCCATACGTTGGTTTTGATCCGCATCCGAATATGGAAAGTACCGGAACTCCCGATAATAATCCGTCAAGCTTAGCCTATCACAATGAGAAGATAGTTTGTCATAATAATATCCAAATTGCCATGTTCCTTTAATCGGTAGTCATTTTGCGATATATTCTAGTAAGTAGTGGGTACTGTGCAGCTCATCGTCGGAATTTTTTCGGCTTCTCAACCGAATTTTCCGAGCATCAAAACCGGAAGTTTCAAGAAATCAGCAAATGCCATAGCATTTATATTCCGGTACCTCGGGATCTTATTTGTGCTAAAGCATTTTCATGTTATATATCCCGCACTGTCTTATCACTGGGTGTGTACTATATCTAAATTAAATTATCATCCTCTTTCGTCGAAATACAGCAATGGCGTTCGCTTTAACATCGCAAATCCCAGGCGCGGATCCGGCCTGGCATCGTCGTCATGATCACCCGTATTATAACGAGAGTCACCATCGTTTGCAAAAGTTTGTTCGCGAGTACGTGAGCCGCGAGATATCCCCAAATGTGGAGGAGTGGGAGAAGCAAGGCGAGGTGCCTGAGACTGTAAGTCGTTCGGAGGTCCATTGTCCAAAAACGTCCTAAAATATATCAGGCATTCCGGCGACATTCTTCACTCGGGTTCCTGGCTGCATCTGCCTTTCCTATTCCCAAGGAGTATGTGAGTGGGGTGACCTTGCCGGCCGGCTTGAGTGTGGACGGTAAGCTGCAGCCTCCCACAGATAAATTCACTCACTAAGTCTGAATGAAACCAGAGTGGGATGAGTTTCATGATGCAATCGTCAGTTCTTTTAAATGCACGGCATGCTGAGCCTTGGAATTGAAAGCTAAAGCCTAGCACAGATCATAGACGAAATGGCGCGGTGTGCGTGTTTGGGTACCATCTGGGGCATCAATGGGGGTGCTACAGTTGGAGGCCCCCCAATTGATCGCTATGGGACAGCTTCACAGAAGGAAAAGTACCTTGCGCCATTGCTGCGAGGCCAACAAAGACATTGCCTTTGTGTTACGGAGCCTTCCAGTGAGTACTCCAACTCTTACCTCTACAGGACTCAACGGCAAATTGACCGAAACTCAATCAAGTTGGCTCAGATGTTGCCGGTCTGACTACCACGGCGAAGAAGACTGCAGACGGCAAATTTTATGTGATCAATGGGGAGAAGAAGTGGGTAACCCAGGGACGTTGGGCAGACCACGCATTGGTTGCTGCCAGGACCGGACGCCCTGGAGCCAAGGGGATTTCCATGTTTATTGTCCCATTAGCTGTCAAGGGGATTTCGAGGCGAAAGATTGAGAATTCGGGGGTCAGTTCGAGCGGTATGTGTAAATGGTGTCCTGCTATCAAAAGCTGAACTAAAATGCGTTTTTCATGCTTGCCAGGCTCGACTTTCATGGAGTTCGACGATGTCCTAGTACCTGCAGACAATCTGCTAGGAAATGAAAATCAGGGGTTTGAGATAATCATGTCCAGTGAGTGGGCTCGCTCCCATTGACAAGCGTGCAACGCTAACCGTTGGGCTCGTTCTGCAGCCTTTGCACACGAGCGACTGTGGGTTGGGATTACGGCCCTTCGTCTAGGACGGGTGGCCTATGAGGACTCGTATAGATATGCACTAAAGCGTGAAACGTTTGGCAAGCCGTTGTTCGAAAACCAGGTCATTCGTCACAAATTTTCGCGAATGATAAACATGCTCGAGCCGACCCAGGCGTATATGGAAGAGATGGTTTATCGTTCTATGAGAATGCCGTCTCTAAACTTCTCGCCGCTAGCCGCCATGCTTAAGGTGCAGGCGGCGCACAACCTCGAGAAGATCTCCCGCGAGGCACAGCAGGTCTTTGGTGGCCTCGGATACTCAAGGCAAGGACAGGGACAGCGGGTGGAGCAGATCAGTCGAGATGTGCGCGTGTTGGTCGTTAGCGGAGGGAGTGAGGAGATTTTGCTGGACATGATCGCCAAGCAGCAGCGGAAACTGGCGCATTTGTGAGATCGGCACGACACGCCCAACAACACCGGGTTCCCCGCAATCCCCGCCCCGTTAGTAAACCACATACTCGGCAAAGCATTCTTAGCACATCGTCAACCGCTCATTGCCGTGAAACCAATGCCCTTGCAGCAGCTTTTTACCCACCAGATCTATCTATACAGCTAGACGAAATTGAATTTGCTCGTTGCCACTTTGATCCAAAGGAAGGCCTAGTAGCGCCCAAAGCAGGTGGTCAAGGCTTGACACGATCTCCGGGCTGTTTTTCCGGACCTGACATGTATGCCCGAGGTCCGACATGTTAGAACAAGTGGGTGGGACGTTATCTTTCTAATCTCCCCGCACCAATACATTGAAATATAAAGCTATGGCCACAGTCATGGATGAACCACCGGGGCAGGTCTGGAAACCTCTGGTCTGAATCAACAAGTCAACATGATTTTCGTCTCCCAGCAGCCGAGAATCTCAGGTAGGCAAATCCAATGACTCATTCCTGTCTATCGAATGGAACTCATTTGGCTTGCTTTTTCTAGTCCCTGAGAACCTCCCTATTTGGGATTTCCTCTTTGAGTCTGAGTATTCCCCTCTTCGTCGTTCCAAGGCGAACAACCTCGCCGGATTTACCAACGCCGTCACCAAGGAGCGAGTCAGATACGACGAGTTGAAAACTTATGCGACAAGTCTATCAACCGCGCTAGTGCGACGGTATGGCCTACGCGCAGGGGAGACAGTAGCACTGTTCAGTCCGAACACGGTTTGGTATCCAGTCGCAATGCTTGGAACAATCCGCGTCGGTAAGTAACAATCATTGGTAGCACCTCCAGAAAGGCGGGCATTTTGATTGAGTGCTCATCATCGTTCTGTAGGTGGTGTTATTTCCGGTGCTTCGCCCGCGTACAACGTCGAGGAGATGACCTATGCTCTGAAGACTGCTCAAGCGAAAATCTTGATGACAACTGCTGCCTCACTTGCAGTGGCAGTGCCAGCTGCGCAAAACGCTGGAATCCCTCGAAAACACATTTTTCTGCTAGAAGGAGACGTGCCAGGATATACAACTATCAAAGAGCTTCTCGAAATTGGAGATGAATCTGGGATTACGGGCCAGGTGTTGCCATTTCAAATCCCTCGCGGTAAGACCAACAAAGACGTCTGCGGTTTTTTGAGCTTCAGCAGCGGTACGACTGGTCTACCTAAAGCGGTAAGAAGCATTGAAGTTCTGCCGGAGATCAGTGAAAGTGCTGATAAGCCCTGATGATAGGTCATGATATCGCATCAGAATGTAATGGCGCAGTGCCTTCAGGTTGAACAGGTGACTTCACCAGAGCATAAGAAAGTTTTAGCCGTCCTTCCCTTATTCCACAGTAAGTGTCGCTGAATTTTACTAGCATCTGAAGGATGCTAATCCCTCAAAAATATAGTCACGGGTCTAGTTCACCAGATGCATCTCCCTGTCTTGCGCAATGCGGAGGTGTACATGCTGCCCGCATTCAGCATGGAATCCATGCTAAGCACGGTCGTTGAATATCAAATATCCGAACTGCTACTTGTTCCACCCATTCTCATCCGTTTGTTACGAGACCCGGTTGTGGCTCATTATAACCTCTCCCACGTTCGAAAATTTTCTTCTGGCGCTGCTCCACTTTCTTCTGAAGTTCTACAAGAACTAGAACGAAGATTCCCGAACACGGGTTTCAAGCAAGGATATGGAATGACCGAGTCCTGCAGTTGTATAACTGCCCATCCAGTCGACAAGTGCACATATAACTATGGACACCGGGGGGCACCATTGTGGCAAACACAGAGGTTAAGATTATCGATCCTGATACTGGTCGAGAGCTTGGGTATGATGAACCCGGGGAGATTCTCGCTCGCGGGCCACAGGTAGTAATGGGGTATCTGGACAACGAAAAGGCAACACGAGAAACGTTTGATGAGGAGGGGTGGTTACATACAGGTGATGTTGGATACATGGACCGTGAAGGCTTTATAACCATCACAGATCGCATCAAGGAAATGATCAAAGTAAAGGGAATTGCGGTTGCACCGGCTGAGTTAGAAGACTTGTTGCTTGGGCATCCTATGGTCGAGGATGTCGCTGTCAGCGGAATTTCTGACAATTATACCGGTGAACGTCCCAAAGCCTATGTGGTGCTGAAACCAAACTTCCGTCTGAAAAAAGATGCTTGCACACTTGTCACATTGGCGCGAGAGCTCATCGATTATGTCCAAGAAAACAAAGTGCGTCACAAGTGGATTGTGGAAGTCGAAATCCTTGATGAAATCCCCAAGAGTGCCAGCGGCAAAATCCTCCGGCGAACTCTTCGCAAGTTGGAGAACGAAAAGGACGGACAAGACCGATTGATCGCACGGCGCCAGGAAGTCCGTTCACGGCTTTAAATTTTCGGAAGAGTATTGCAGACTTTCGTGAGGGGCACCATCTCTATACTTTTCATTTACTTGTACAGGGGTCTAGGCCTCATGATTATGTTACAATATATTGTACAAGGATTTGAATCCACAAGGCTCGAAGTCTACGGTCGACATAAACCGAACTCCCTGGCACAATTTATTTGACCATAGAAATGGGACAGTTTGCGATTGGCGATTCTGAAGAAGCCCCGTTGAACCTTAGCGGGCAAGTGTCTAAAATCGGACAAGAAAGACTACAACGTATGCAATTTTGCCTCGGTAATATTTCAAAGTCCACTACTCGCACCCTATCAACGTCTACGGCTATGACCCGACCCACCTTGATCATTGACGCTGGGCTTGGAGGACTTGACTTAGCCTAATCTGGTTACTCAAAAGAAACGGAGTCCCTTGTAAGGTCTTTGACCGAGACGAATGACACAACTTACGAGCTCTGAGGATCAGCGCCGATGCGCTTCATGCTCTACAGGATGCCCTGAAGCCTGAACTCTTTAATTTTTTGAGTTGGTCTGTGCCACAACTACGCTTATGGTTGTGAGACTTAAGCCAGATGGAACACCTCTCACTGGCGATTTACCACCCTTCTGGCTCAGTCCCGAGAGCATATACGGTCGACCGGAGCCCATATCATGAAGTGCCTTTTGCTGGTCTTGAGGAAGATACCTTTTTTTTAAAAAAAAAATCTTTTGTTTTTCGGTAAACACTTTGACCATTACACAATGGGCAATAACACGGTCACCGCCTATTTCACAAAAAGAACTGCGGAAGTCGCTCCCTTTTGGTCGGTGCGGATGGGTTACAATCAAGTATTGAAGTCGCCTTGTGGGAGTATGCAAGCGATGCAATCCGCTTGAGCTGGCAAGGAGGCTTGAAAAGTTTGGATACATGCCGGCCGAGGATCTTGACTCTATCGTCATATGACATACTGAACTCACGACTCAGCAGAAGACCAAGCGAAGAAATACGCCTCGCGACTCGCAGTCCCCGATGAGGTCAGTTCAAGGCGCATCCCCTAACCCAATTTGTGTAGCCCCAGCAGAATACGAGGTGGGGCAAGGTCCGGTCTTGCAGAGGGGGTGATCACGCTTTGTTGGTCATCACCAGTAACACTAATAATTTTTTGCCACATTAGTCGGGGAGCAGATCTCTTTTTCACCTCTTGCCGTTCAGAGTTGTGGCTTGTGGGGGCGGGAGGAAAATCCTATCCATATGTACCAGCCAAACTTAGAGTCCCGAAGACTAATTCCTGCCTGTCACTGTCTTCAAAGAAGACTTGTCCTTGAATTCAATTGCCACCACAATGTCTTTCATTCAAAATTCCTTGCCAATCACTGCTGAAAATTGTACGAGATGAGATTGTAGCACAATTTAACAGACCTATTTATTATCGCCTTCTTTCCGACGGGATACCGTTCACAGTTCAAACAGGCAATGAAGTGAAAATTGATTACTATGCCGCTAGTTACCGGATTTGGGGCGCAGTCAATTTGTTCCTTCTCCGTGCACCAATGGTCGATCCCTACTGGTGCCTTCTTTCCCAAGTCCTGAAACACACGTCAAACTCGAGGTTCCGCAGATCCTTGCCTGATGTGGCATCATGTACCAACCGGGACGATCAACCGATCTCCATGCAGATAACTTTGTCCATGATACGATGCCATGAGGATCACATCCTCGGTTGATTTAGCCCCCTTGAGTAAGAATCCACCATCTAGGCTGTGCAATTATTCCACTCATATCATCTGAATCGATAGGCCGGCCCGGATACCTTGAAAATCGCCTTCGGGATTTTGAATAATCAAATTTACCGGTTTCACCGAGCACAGCCTTGCTCCTCACATGCAATGTCAATCACCATTCCGGAAGACCTAAGGCAGGTACCCCAAGATGGAGCTTTGTCACTTCCGGTGAAACCGTCGATTTGGGTGGGTAGCAATGGAAATAGACATCTGTCAGCGGATCGAATAGCATATAAAAGACACCCGCATGCCTCCGTTTTACATTTCAACTTCTCAACACACCTGAAGCTTCCAAACAAATCACATATTGTTGGATCAAGTTACATTCCAATCACACAGAATAATGCATGTCCTTTCTACACTAGTCCTCGCTTCTGCCGGCCTCGCCTCGTCATATGAGCTGCCTGCCAAGTTAGAGCAGATCTACAAGGAGCACAAGGTCGGGTTCTCCACTATAAAAACACCATCATGCTAATATTATCAGACTGGAGAATGCAAGAATATTCTCGGAAGTGGTTTTAACAACGGTGACTCCAGTGCCAACAATGTAGTCTATTGCGGAGACATTGAAGGAGCAATATTCCTGCACAGCACCGCAAATGGAGGGAGTTATGCTGACATGGATGTGGACTGTGACGGTGCCGACAATTCTTCCGGGGCCTGTTCAAATGATCCTAGTGGCCAAGGCGTTACTGCCTTCCAGTCTGAGGTGAGCAAGTATGGCATCTCCGACTTAAATGCCAACATCCATCCGTACGTCGTGTTCGGGAATGAAGACTCAAACCCTCAATTTGCTCCCAACAAGTTTGGGATGGAACCTTTGAGCGTAATGGCGGTGGTCTGCAACGGCCAGCTGGTACGTTTTTTCATATGAAATTTCCCTTACGTTGATTGTAAAGAACCCTATTAACTTTGCCGTTCATAAATAGCACTATGGAATTTGGGGAGACACTAACGGCGGGACCGCCACTGGTGAGGCTGCCATCTCCACGGCAGAGCTTTGCTTCCCCAATGCTGGCATTACCGGCGACAATGGCCATACCCCGAGAGATGTCCTTTATATCGGCTTTAAAGGGAAAGAAGCGTTTCCAGGAGCCAAGGCGGACTGGAAAGCTAAGAATACCAAAGCCTTCGAGGAAAGCATCAGGCCCATTGGAGATCGGCTCGTGGCTAAGCTCGGCACTGGGACATCCCCAGTGCTTACAAGCTCAGCATCTTCAGGCACACCTATTGCCAGTCCCACATGGACTCCGAGTTCCTCGTGGTCTGCGCCGCCGGGGCCGCCAACTCGTTACTGGCGACGAAACATGCGTGCATAGGAAACAATACATCTCAGAGACAACCGCCAAGAGATCCGAGGGTACTTTCATCCTGCCATCAATAGTATTGATAGGACTTTTTATTTTCTGGCTACGTCTTGTTTTTTGAGTACAGAATCAAGCTATGTTTATCTTTCTTAGTCTACCCCGCGTTCTGTCACGATATGCAAGATTTCTTGAGCCTTGGAGAACGGCTAGATATACGTAGCCTCTTAGCTAAGTGTGGACTTATTTGTCTGGCGGACATTGATAATTATTACGGACCATACGCGCAGTATAGAACCTCCGGTCATCTTCGGCGATCAACGCAAATGTTCAATCAAGATGCGGTTATCCCCCTCGCGCGCTGTGTGCATAGTAGATGGGGACGAAGACATCTAGTAGGCTGTATCCAAGAGCCGATGCCTGCTAGTAATGGTGAAATGAGAGTTCCGTGAAAAAATGACTATATCAAATGCGATTTTATAGACCAAGGTAGATGATGTATGATGTACAGCTTGTCCATATGCAACCCCGGACTCCGACCCGAGAGGGTATTGCATCATGCAAAACTCACGCATGCAAAACTAAAACCCGAGGGGAAAAGATCTTTCGCGACAGGGCATGGGAAATACAAGGCCACCGGAACCTAGGCATTCTCCGCGTGGAACATCTCTTGTTCCTTTCGTGCGTAGGGGCTGGATTCTTCGGCGAGCCACTCGTGGCGACGAGGAATCTCAAACTCACTGCTCTTCCACGGAGCCACCTTGTTGACATACATCCAGTCCAGTTCTTCCAGGGTGCGCCCCTTGCCCTCGATGACAAAGAAGTACACGACCAGAGTAGCAACGAACAGACATCCGGCAAAAACATAGCCGTAGGCAAAATCAATGGCGCTGGTAATGAAAGTGGTGAAGAAACTGATGAGAAAGTTCCATGCCCAGTTGGACGCAGTTGCCAAAGCCATACCCTTCGCGCGGTACTTGGACGGGAATAGCTCTGCAGCAATGGCCCAGATCATAGGGCCCCAGGTCATCGCGTAAGCGGCGATAAAGAAGCACGCGAGGACAATCATGCCCTTGCCCACCCCAGGGGTGTTCTCCGGGTGCTCAAGGTCCAGCATGAAGTGACCAAGTGATGCGAAAATCATAAAGCACACGAACATCCAGATGCCGCCAAATATCAGTGACTTGCGACGTCCAAAGTTCTCAACCACATAAAGGCCACCAAAAGTGGTAGCGAAGTTCACTGCACCAAGGATGACCTGTGTGACGAAGCTGTTGGAAAGTCCGGCTCCTTGGAAGATTGTCGTTCCCTAAATCCGGGGGTTAGCGTCCATTCAAGGTCGTTGTAGTGTGCCAGACATGCGCAGCCACGGGGTAGTCTTACATAATAGAAGAAGTAGTTGGCACCGGTGAGCTGCTGCAGAGACTGCAAGGCCATTCCCAGCACGATACGGTAAAACATACGCGGAGCCGTGATGAACTCGTGCCACTTCTGTTCCTGGGACTCTGCCGCCAGCTGCTCGCGAATCTCATCCATCTCCTGCAGAATCTGCACGTGGTTCTCCGGCACGCCGTACAGGCGCGCCAGGGTGCGCTGAGCGCTCTCGGCCTTACCGTGGCGGAACTCATAGCGCGGACTCTCAGGGAAGAAAGCCATGCCGCCACCCAGGACGAGGGCGAAGAGGAAAGTAATACCAAGAGTGATACGCCACTGGGCGCTACCGTCAAGATCATAGGTACCCAGGTTGATGCAGTAGGCCAGGAAGATCCCCAAGGTGACGAACAGCTGGTAGCAACTGATCATCGCGCCGCGGATATGGCGGGGGGCGCTCTCCCCTTGGTACATAGGGACGAGGAGCGAGCAACCGCCGACACCGAGACCCGTCACCCAACGACCAACGACCATCTGCCACCAGTGACCCGACGGGGACGAGATCTGGACAATCAGACCGACGATGAGAATGGCACACCACACCGTGATGGACCACTTGCGGCCCAGGAAATCGGCGACGGGGGCTCCAACCAGAGCCCCGATCAAGGTTCCGATGGAGAGCAAGCCGACGATGAGACCGGCTCGAACGTCCGTCAGCATCCACCCATCTTTGCCTAGTTGACCGTACCGTCTCAGGTAGTCGTGCATCTCCTGGAATCCGGAAATCTGCCCGGTATCATAGCCAAAGAGCAAACCACCCATGGAGACGAAGAGGGCCATGACCAACGACCGCATGGTCAAACGCGGGACGGGCGTCTCCACGCTTGCGGGCTGCATCGGCTTCTGAATCGGACTGTTTTGGAACGATGTTTCGGCGCTCGACTGCTGTGTCTGCGGCACGGGGGCGACAGACTCCCCATGTTGGGCAGAAGATTCAATCCCCATAGTGTGAGGTGGTGAGGATCGTGGTTAAAAGAAAGGAAAGGACACCACAGAAGCAGAGAATGTCAGAAAGGGTGTCAGGAGAAGTTGCCCGTGGGGAAGAAAAAGAGAAGCAGTGTCGACACGGGGGAAAACGAGCCTTCTTGTACCCACGCAGGGACTGGCCATGATTTGTCCGAAACGAGTGGAGGAACGATGTGGGGAGGCGACTCGTGCGAGATGACGATGCTCATGGTGTCTGGCGCGAGGCGACGGGGCCTCAACCAGAGAAGAATCAATCCACCGGCCGAAAAGCAAGTCATACCGCCCGGACGAACCCACGGGAAGGGCAGGGGAAAACGCCAGCCAGCGCCGGTTCCAGCAGATGATCGGCTGTGGTTCGGCCATTCACACGCGCGGTCGGGTAGATTTCAAGGACCGAAAGGTTTTTGCCACGTCCCGCTCGGCGTGGTTCAGGACAGCCAAGGCCGTGCCGAGTGGCTTCGGGATTGAGGACAGTCCGGCGATCCAGCCTGACCGTCCCGACTGATCTCATGAGGCTTCTTTCCCTGGCATGTTTTGGGCAGCCAGGTTGTATGTATGTCTCGATTCACTCATGCACCGCCGGGTAAACTTTTCATTCTTTCTTGGAGTCTGGTGGGCCGGCCTGCAAGACCAGTCCGTACGGACTGTACGGAGTGCGTGCCGGGCATGCCGACCCCAGGCCCTCCGGATCCATACATAGCCAGGGCCCGACTCAATCCCGATCCGTACTTCGGTGAGTTGCCCTGCCCCGGGCCATGCCTCGCCAGAACCCCAGCACGTCAACGGCCAGGACTATTTGAGGGGAAAGCGCGGTTAAGCTGTATTAGGAGAGATTCGCAATCCCGCCATGGTGCCTACATCTTTCACACGCGATGTCTCCGAGCCTTCCGGAACAATCATGTACGCGACGCCGATGAAATTCTGTCAGTGGCGTCCGTGCCGCCGCCACACCCGCGCGGAGGTACGTCATTGCAGATTCTTCAGGGACGCCGATCCAATCCACCCAGATGAGAATCACAATGTGCCCACACGTCCAACCTCCGGCTTTGTGTCTATGTAGTCTTGAATCAATCCAGAGACAAGTCGCTATGATTGTCCTTACTTGTACTTCCGAGGACAGATCGGACCTGATCACAGGACCCGTGCTGAGTCATGCGGAGTAGATCTCCTCCGTGGCCGCCACGGTTTATCCGGGTCAACGATCAAGGGAAGCAAAGGAAAAGGGGGTTCTGGAGGAAACATGGACGCGTTCTAGACACGAACCCCGCCAACGGAGGTGACATGGCTCGCTGCCTCAGTCCGACGTAGGTTCTCCCCCACGAGCCCACGGGCAGCGTTGCTGTTGTTCGCGCCGCACTGTACAGACTGACTCCCTCTGCAAATTTGACGGTCCGATCAGTCGGTCGTCGATGGAAAAATTCCCGCGGTGGTGGCATCCCTGCCCGTTCAGCCACGCCGGTTTCCCCCCCTTGACGAATCCAGTAAGCGTAGTCGGTTTTAACCCCTCAAATGATTCCGGGGTGCAGCAGAAGACCGCCGTCTCGTTTATACACCAGCCGCTTGATCGCACCCCCGCCATTGCCCCCAAAGGAACACGGAAGGCGGCTGCGGGGCATGGAGCCAGCATTGATAGACGAATAGACGAAATGCCTCCAATTCCAAAACGGAGACTCGTCCGGCTTGTTTTGTCCGGTTCTCCATCTAGTGTCTACCGTGGCCATGCCATTGTTGCCATATAAGCTCGTTAAATCACTCCTTTTCTACTGGTAGACAATTTCACTGTATCCGCAATGAAGCCCCTGGTGATCCTATCTCTGGCCGGGCTGGTTTCCGCCCAAGTAGCGCCCTACGGTCAATGCGGCGGTAACGGCTATTCAGGATCCACAACTTGTGACAGCGGCTGGGTTTGCAAATATCAAAACGATTGGTATAGCCAGTGTCTGGCAGGTGGGTGCTTCAGATGATGAGGTATGAGCCCTTCCACTGATCCGCTTCAGCTACCGGCACCACCACAACGACCACAACGACCACCACCACAACCAAGAGAACCTCTACCAAGACATCATCGACCACCACCACCACTACCACCACCGCTGTCGCGACTGCAACGAGCTTTCCCAGTATCAACGGTCTCAACTTCACCATCGATGGAGAGACCAGCTATTTTGCCGGCACCAATTCGTACTGGATCGGTTTCCTCACCGATAATGATGATGTGGATCTCGTCATGAATCACCTGAATGAGTCGGACCTGCGCATTCTCCGGGTCTGGGGCTTCAACGATGTCAATACTGTCCCGTCCGCGGGGACCGTATACTACCAATTGCTCGCCAATGGCACCGCGACCATCAACACGGGAGCCGACGGCCTGCAGCGTCTGGACTATGTTGTCTCATCAGCGGAGCAGCACAATATCAAACTTATCATCAACTTTGTCAATAACTGGTCCGACTACGGGGGCATGGCGGCGTACGTCACCGCGTTTGGTGGTACGCAGACCGGCTGGTACACCAACGACGCCATCCAGGCCGCCTATCGCACCTATATCCAGACCGTCATTTCCCGTTACCGTGACTCCCCAGCCATCTTTGCCTGGGAGCTGGCCAACGAACCACGTTGCCAGGGATGCGATACATCAGTCATATACGACTGGGTGTCTTCCACTAGCGCGTACATCAAATCGTTGGACTCGAAGCACATGGTATGCATTGGCGACGGTAAGCTCATCCCATCGAGTTTGCACTGACGATCCCACATCTCACACGTCACCTCTAGAGGGGTTCGGCCTGGACACCGACTCTGATGGGAGCTATCCATACACCACGAGCGAGGGTCTGAATTTCACGCTAAACCTCGGCATCGACACCATCGACTTTGGAACCCTCCATCTGTACCCGTCCAGCTGTATGTGGTATTTCTTCGTCTCTTGTTCCTGAGCTACTGCTAAACTGATTGCAGGGGGTGAGGTGAACTCGTGGGGAAACGGCTGGATTACTGCCCACGGGGCCGCCTGTACGGCCGTGGGCAAGCCCTGTCTCTTAGAAGAATACGGCATGACGGCCAACCATTGTGCCATCGAGGCGCCGTGGCAGCAAACCGCGCTCGACACGAAGGGCATTGCCGCGGATATGTTCTGGCAGTATGGCGACACGTTGAGCACAGGCGAGACCTCCGATGATGGCAACACCATTTACTATGGCACCTCGGACTTTACGTGCTTGGTCACGGACCATGTGACGGCTATTGGGTCGTGAAGGATGAGATGGTTGAGAATGCTAGTTACCGTCGTAGAATCATTTTGGATCCTCTTAAAGGGTGATACTGTAGCTGAACACTATTTGCGATGAACTTCCTATCTGGTATATCCGTTATAGAGGTAGGAGACGTTCAGCGGTATCTGCATCACGCCTATTCACGTCCGCGCCACATTTCTCTTCATCTTTTAGAATGTATCCTCTAATCCACAGAAGTAAACTGTCGTGAACCTTGTATTTAGGCCTGTAATTCCATGTGCCCAAGCTATTTTCCGAAAGGTTCAACAGAAAATCGCCGTATTACGAGCACGTCGCAACGTTTACCGAGGTAACAGAGTGGATTTGTCAGGAACTAAAACTCAGGGCAGAAAGGAGTGGCATTGCATACAGGCAGCCGACAAAGCAAGGTGTATTAGCAAGACTTACGGCATATCCGTGGTTAGGCGCTGGTCTGACCGGTTATAGTTTCTTCAGCTTTAACCTTAACAAACGAATATTCACGCCCGTTGCCTTGCCGTCTTCGGATATATCAAAGACCCAATCGTCAAACCCCTGCCGTCCGTAAGTGATGCCGTCCAGGTTAGCCCAATCAAGAATGCACGGATCCAATACTGTATTGTTCACGATTTCAGGATGGAAGGAGGCACGGAAGCCTAGCCGTGAATCGTACGTCCCACGACCGTTTGATCGTTTGCTGACTGTTTTGAGAGTTGTGGGGTACAGTCGAGTAGTATTCCCAATCGAAAGCCCAGATGCTAGCAAGCCGTCTGGAGAGGTTCCAGGGCCCATCATTGGAACGCCGTTACTAGTAAGGGATCGAACAGTCAGGCCCGTGTGTCCTTTATATCCGGCCGCGATGACCACAGAGCTATTCGTAGCGTCGTCAATGTACGTGCCATTGAACGTAACACTAGCCTCCTCCTTAGCTTGCTCTTCCACAGCTGGCATTAAAATCTCGCCAATATTGACTTTCAACAAGGACCTAATTACCGCTGCGTTCGAGTCTGCTGTTCCAGCGGCAAGCACGGTGAAGCCAATCTGGTGCTCTGGTGATAGGACAACAGAAGAATGGTATGCATTCAAGTCTCCGTCCTTGGTATAGTACTGAACTAGGCGATTGTTGGACGACTCCAGGAATGTAATTTCCCACGGTGCACCCACTGCGGCACCCAAGTAGCCTGTCTGGATGCGTGGCTGCAACCAACGGCGAGTCTGCGCTGGAGGTAGCAGTGTTGACTGTAGGATTGCTTGGCCAGCTTTGACAAAGTCGCGGGTGGACATGTATACCCCACCGCCCGCATTGTCAGAGCCGATATCCCTTGCCCAGCCAGAAGTCAATAAGTCTCCTGGTATGACTCCACCGCTGGTAGGTGGCTTTATAAAGCTGCTTTGGCTCATATTAAGAGCACCAAAAATGGATTTCGTCATTGTTTCCTCGAGAGATTTGCCCGTAATGGACTCAAGCGCGTAACCGAGCAAATTGAATGCGATGTTGCTATAAGCCGGGGAATGTGATGATGGCCAGATAGGTGTTTTTTGGAACAGAAGATCAAAAAATTCTATCATGAGCCACATTAGCACCGTACTGAAATACACAAGTGCAAGCGAAAGGATATTGACGTACGCTTGCGAGTGCATGGTGGTTGCGTTAAGTTGCCATCACATAGAGGGAAGGCACTTTCCTTTAACTCGGGGAAGCCCAGAGCCACTAGATCTGCCGTAGGGTAATTGACGGACAAATCGTCCAGGTTGACTATTTGATGGCGACATCAGCTCGTACGTCTCTACAATGAGAGCGCTATCATGATACATACCATCCCGAGCAATACCAGCGGATTGGCTAGCAAGTTCACCCAACGTAACCTCTTCCCACCGCACATCTTCGATATCGTCGTAGACAGTATCAGTGTGGTAGCTCTTGTTTGCCAATTCTGGTACGTATTTGGTGATTGGATCGTTGAAACGCGAATCACCTAACTCCTTGAGGAAGGCCCAGACCGTGAAGACTTTTGAGGCACTTGCAAGGCGAAACACAGAATCCTCATTGACTTCTTTGACACTGACGTTTATCGGGGGAGTATAGTAGCGCTCGTATACTGTCCTGTTCTCCTTTGCCGAAAACACAGCTATCGCCCAAGCAGTATCATTCCCCTCCAGTCCCAAACTGCGGTTGGTGAGTTGGGCTTCAAACTCCAGTATGGCGTCGTGGAATAGAGTGCTATTTGACAGATGGGCAGGAGCAGGAAATGCTGGTCCAGCGAGGGGACAATCAGATCCCGGGCTATTTTCCGGCAACAGGGGATCAACACCTTGGCCCTGTGCATTGACGACCGCCGCCAGTGCCAAAGAAAGAGCACCTATAAGCAGCATTGAGTAGATGGAGATTTGAAGAATGAACTGGGGTGTGCGGAGTTCTCTCTACAGCTGTCAAGGAAGCAAGTCTCGTTGATGAATAGAGAAAGTATCGCTCGTGGGAACCAAATGGTAGTTATAGTTACAGTGAGACATTTCGATATTTGGTCGAGGCCCAGAAACCGGTAGGATTCACTGTTCGAGGTTAGAGACCCTTCAACAAGGAGGATCGGCTGAACGAAAAGTTAACCAGGTGGGATTGAGCGACGATCTAGCAGAATTGCGATATAGACCCTAAACGACGAACGATGAACGATAAACGAGGCATGGCTTTAGACGAGCAAGCCAATCATATAAGAGAGCTTATTGCCCACTTCTCCTTCATTGGCCCCCACCCGCCCCCAACGGCCCCCACGCACAGAGTAAGTGGCAGATCAATCAGCTTATTATTATTGCCACACTCGGTCAAATGTAGGACACCCCTTCTTGTGATCAACACAGTCGTTGTCAGGACTCGCACTGAGGCTTTTTTTTTCTCTGATATATTTAAAGGGAGCTTTGCTCATCTAAAAGTGCGAAATAAAACGCCAGTCGAGCACTATTAAAACAACATTGTGTTACCTTACGGAGTGTTCACAAAACCATACCAATATGCGCGCGTTTCTACACTCAACGCTCACCTTTCTTGCCTTTATTGGAGCCTCCCATGCCGAAGTCCGCCTCAAACAGCTTTATCAGTTTACCAAGCCGACAGACTGGGTCGAAAACATCGCCGTGCGCTCCAATGGTCACCTTCTTCTCACTACTTACAATGATGCAAGCTTATATTCGCTCGACCCCGAGGCACAAAATGCCGTTCCACAGCTGATAGCTCAGCTACCACATGCTACTGTCCTGACTGGCATCGCCGAGATTGGACCAGATGTCTTCGCCTTCGCTGGAGGTGACTTCAACATGACTGACTTCAGTTTCGAAGACAGTTCGGGACAGGTTGCTCTGATCAACTTAAATGGTTGTCAGAAGCACGGGTCTGTGTCTATTAAGACAGTAGCAAAGGTACCTGCTGCTAAGTTGCTCAACGGCCTAGTCGCTTTGCCGGAGCGCCCTGGTACTGTTCTTAGCTCAGACTCCAAGACGGGAACGATCTATCGAGTGGACACTCTTACCAGTCACGTTGACGTCGTGTTCCAAGACGAACGCCTTACCCCCAATTCAGACCCGAAGCAGATACCGCTTGGCGTCAACGGTCTCAAGATTTACAAAAGCTACCTCTACATGACGAACTCGGCACGCCAGTTTTTCGCACGGGTCAAGATCAATAGTGCTGGCGATCGGGTCGGAGACCTGGAGATTATCCAACTGCTTTCCAACTCTCAGCTGGTCCCAGACGACCTTGCAATTTCCAAGGACGGAACTGCGTTTATTGCCGCGCACCCCGACGCTATCGCCATTGTGACACCGCAGGGGAAGTTGTCTACGCTTGTGGCTAGCGGAAAACCTGGACAAAGTAACGTGACGCTCATTACGCCTACTTCTGTAGCATTAGGCAGAGACGAGAACACTCTGTTCGTTGTGACGGGAGGAAGCGCAAAAGCAGGAGGCCTAGGTGGACAAGTGGTGGCAATTTCATTCTGAAAGTCGTGTACTGCAAATTTCATGTCATAACTAACTGTGCGCTAAGAGGTGTCATGGGCAGGAACGCACAATATTTTGGGCCTTACACTTCGGAATGGGTCTACATCAATTATTTTCCCGCCACTTTCATCACATTTTGAATCTAAGAAGCTAAATCTATTTATGGGATATGGGCTGAGAAATCTACGTGGAGTCCGCTGTATAGGAAGACCACCGTAATCCTTAATCTGCGACCTATGCGTTACGTACATATTGCCACAGACTGGGCCATACGGCATGTCCGTGCCGTGTGCTTCATCGTGACAATTACAGCTCATAAGTCACGTTAACTATGACCTACTCGTGCGACACCTAGTTACTCCAATATTGGAAATATCTATCACCTCCTACGGCCATGGAGTACTCCGTAGATATCCTCAATCGCGTCTTGCTTACGGCGTCTTACCTAATTAGGTTTCAACTAACCTACCTAAAACTTACGCAATATTCGTGAACCGAGCCAGGCTGTGTACGGTTCAGCCCCAACCCCGCCTCGTTCCTCGTTCCTCGTTCAGACTCCCTTCTGTGGAAACAATTTAGAGAAACGAGGCAGTTCTACAATTTACGATATACGGCATTCCAGGGACACATTGAACGCCCACCAGTCTACCCTAGTAGCTAAAAATATGTCCCTACGAAGGGGCCATGTGAAGGTTTACCATAGGAAATCCCGCAAAGGTTGCGAAAGATGCAGAGCGCGAAGAGTGAAGGTAAGGAGTTTGCCATCCCCGCTAAGCATCATCATGTAACTCTTCTTTGGAACTGAGGGTCATAGACACTGACAGGTATGATCCATGGTAGTGCAACGAGGCCAAGCCCATTTGCCGCGACTGTGAGCGGCAAGGTGTCGCCTGCGTCTACACCCGTGAAAGTATTGAATTCGAACGTGATTATGTGTCCAATAGTATTGCGACTACTGTCAACAACCCAATCAATGTCAATTCAGCCACTGATCCCCCGACGCTGACTGCTGACCAGTCTGGTGACCTTCTTAGCCAAGGCGAACACCAGGCCGGGGACAATGCTATAGAGCACGGAGAGTCGAGGATGCGTCGCATTCTAGAAGTGGAACTGATGCTCTTCTACGTTACTACGACCGGCCCGTCAATTCCCTTCGACAACAAAACCTCATACGACTTATTTGTCAAGGCAATTCCTCGCATGGCGCTCAAATCGGACGCCTTACTCTACACTGTCTATGCATTTGCTTCCCTCCACCGCACTAAGACCACAGGAGGGGACGACCCAGCTATCCCTTCGCCGACCACCGTCGCATTGGCGCGCGAGCATTATCAGCTCTATGTGCAACTCGCATTCCAGCGCCATCATCAGGAACTGTCGCAGTTGTCGCGCCAAAATGTGGACCTGGTGGTCATGACGGCAAACTTGATGCGATTGATTGCCTTTTTCATGCTATCGGAGCGTACACTGGAGCCCTACGCACCGCCTCTCGACTGGCTTCAAATTACAAAAAGCCACGCAAGAGTCTTCCGGACGGCTTGGGACCTCATCGGCGAAGACAGTTCCACTCAAACCGCCAAACTTATCCGTGCAACTCCAATAGTTTGGAACCATGAAGAGCGTGAGGGAACAGACAAGCGCCAGGATCTACAATATATCCTTCTATTCCGAATTGCAGGAGACCCTGAAGATGACCCAGTTTCTTGGGATGCTGGGACACGGCGAGCGTACGAATCGACACTCAGTTACATTGGCGGCATATGGCAATCCGTGCAGCGGAACGAGCCGCTAGGGCCCATTGGGCGGATGCTAGTATTATTCCCCATACTGGTTGACAAGCGCTTCATTGAGCTTGTTAGTGAAGCCCGTCCTCGCGCACTGGTGGTAATGGCGCACTATTTTGCACTCGTCACAATTCTGCGCTCTTTTTGGTTCGTTGGAAACACAGGCTTTCGTGAAGTTAAAGCTATTGCAAAGTATATCCCTGCGCCTTGGAAAGATCTGCTAGATTGGCCCCTGCATGTTGTTCAGCAAGGTCTGCCATACTGCCCAACACCTGGGCCGCCTCCGGAGAGTTAATGTCGTCGGGATACAGTCGATTTCTAGCGTCCCCTGTGACTGTGCTAATCCGCTATAGAACCAGCAACTATATCATTCCCCTATACTCTATACTACCCCACAGGGGTATTTGAGCTTGGGGCGGGCGGCATTAGGGCGGGCGCGCTGAGTGGACAGAAAAAAAGGGGCACGTGGGCCCAGGAGAAATATTCTTTGAACCCCAGGCTCCTTTACTGTCGTAGAAATCCAGGTCTGTCTAGTTTGAAAATTAAATATGTTATACAGCGGCAATTAATTTATTCGCAGTTTTTAATTTTATCTAAACTCGAATTAGAAGGGGTGGTTGTAGGGATGTCAAGTGATCAAGTTATTTTAATGTGGTGCCACTTTTAGGCAGCGCCCGACCAGCATCACCATCAACAGCGTCCACTTAGTTAACTTATCATCTTTAGAATTAGTCAGAAGCAGCGGAAGTATACGTCCCGGTAGGAGGGGGAAGGGAATCTAGGGGCTTAAATTTAACTTACGATTTCAATTTCCTTGCGATTGTAGTAGTTTAAGTTATCAACTACTATCAGAATACATCCCGCGATCAAGGATATATATATACCCCCACTTCCATGATGACGACCATTCCTCCCTCTTTGGCCGACAATCAATAAACCTTCCAATCCCGATGGCCACCCCGTGATGAAACCTGAGGCTGATCTCCATGCAGCATCCCGGCCCAGTCTGAGGATCCAAACCCCCAACCTGTCCACTTCGTCACATCACTCTTGGCCCCCGAGGAGTGCTCGATCGGCTTGATCAAACCGGGCCGGGCTCGTCTCCAAGTCCTCGAAAATGCTGCCTTACAGCTCCTGCGCAAGAAGCAAATCTGCTTGCACGCTCTCGCTGCCACGACCAGAATGGCCGCAGCTGATCTCGGGCCCCATGTCCCACGGGCTATAGCATCGACGCTGATCTTCGCTCAGCAGGAGGCCGGCACAGCCGTGTGTATCGACTCTCGCGGGTGGATCGTGACCTGTGCCCATTGTTTCGGGGAGTCTCCTCAGGAATGGCGTGCGCAACGGTACAAGTGGCTCCTCTATTACTCCGGACTCGCGGTCCAGGCTGAATGCCGCGCGTGGGATGCCCGGCGTGATCTCGCCCTGGCCAAAGTGATTCGCATGGAATCGCCAGAGGCACAAGGACACAGACTACCTCGGTTTACATTTACCTTCTTGGCAACGCGCAGTACCAACCGGGACCGGATTCTGTGTACTGGGCATCCCGGGGCAGACGACCTTGAATCGGCCTCGCCGCGCAAGGCCGATTACGACCTAGTGGAAATCTTCCAAGGTCGCCATCGCGGCATGGTTCCAGGTGCGGACCTGCACGATAACTCGGAAATAGGTGCGTTGAAGCATGATGCGTGGACGTACTGGGGCCACTCAGGTGCGCCGCTCTTGCGTTGGGCAGACGGCACACTGCTAGGTCTTCATTCTTCCTGGGATGATACCACGGCGGTGAGACACGGAGTCCCCCTGGTTGCCATCAGGGAGTTTCTGATGGCTTCACCTCCTTCCCCCCCGGGGCGAACGGATCGGACTCTCGCTGGCCCCGCAGGAGACGAGCACAACGGAACGAGAGGTACTTGTCGTTGACAGCTCAAATTGAAGTGTGGTATAAATACACTGGCTTGGCTACTGTATGGTACCGCAGATATTGTATGCTACAATGCAGATGAGAAATATCTATACATATTGCATCCCCACTCGGACCCAACAAAATCCCTTCACCCCCCGGCGCTCACGGCATTTCGCGTACTTCGTCGCGATTGAAGACAGGGGCTGTTGCACATGGATTGGCGCTCAGGGAACAAAATGCTTTTCTTCAGGGTCGGAGGGCGAAGGTTGCTTTGGGTCGGTTGCTTTGGGTCCAGCTACTTCCGGTCTCTCACGTTGTCAGTTTCGAGGGCAGGGGCAGTGATGGATTCTGGGCGTGGCGTGGCGTGGCGTGCGCGAACTGGTACTGATACGTGTTCGAAAGGGCGGTGGGCGCTAACGACTTTTCAGTTTATCGGGTAGTTCGGCCGGAGTTTCGGGCGTGGTGAAGGAGGAGGAGGAGTCGTAGTGGTCGACCGCGTCGGTGGGCGGGCCCCGGTAGTTGTGATAACCCCAGATGCCATACCAGACAGCCGCAATCAGGACGAAACCTGAAAATACAACGGACGCGTAGTTCATGCTCTGCAGGCTAACAGGGACCATTGATGGCATGCAAAACAAGGGAATGGCGAGGAGACTCCAGGCTATGCAATACAAACGAGGATTAGTACGGGGATCGACAAGGGCACCAACCAGAACTTACCGATGGCAACGACATTAGCGACTGCGCCGACGACACCAAAGTTGAAGCTGCCATGCTTAATATCCTCACGCCGGCGGAAGAACAGGGAGACGGCGATGGGACAGGCATAACTCGTGGTCAGGAAGATGACGCCCACACCCGAAAAGGCATTGTAAGCCGCGGTCGAACCAAAGTAGATCAAGCCCAGGGCGATCTCGATGGCCATGCCAAGCGCCAGCGCGTTGAGTGGAATATCAAACCGTTTGTTGACCGTGCGCCACCACTTGGACCCGGGGATGCCGCCGTCGCGCGCAAAGGCCCAGGTACAGCGGGACGTCGCCGTCACACAGCCGACGCCGCAAATGACCCCCAGCACGAGCAAGGGGATCAGCAGACAGAACGTGCCCGCCTCGTTGCCGATAGCTTGTTTAAATATCTCGGGGGTGGGCTGGGCGGACGCGAGGTTGACTAGGTACGGGAGATCGTGCATGACGAAACAGACGGGGACCAAAAAGAGCAGACCGGCGACGGTGTTGATGATGACGGTCCCGACCATGGCCTTGGGCACCATGATGGCAGGTTCCTGCACCTCCTCACAGAGCCTGTGATGGTTAGCCTTTATCCCGGATCAGGGGTTGAGACGTGCGACTCACGAAATGATCATTCCCGTGGCCGAGGTGGCATAGGCGGCATGGAGCAGACCGATGCAGAACGACCAGCCTGGTATCCATCCTGATCGTGGCTCAAAGTGGCCAAACACCCATGCGCCGGAGTTGCGGCCCTGCTTGGCCACGGCGAGCAGACAGACGACAATGGCGACGAGTCCCACCATGGTCCAGAAGATGGCAAAAGTCTAGGAAAGTTAGCGCACGACCTCCCATCCGGCACGGGTGGGGACTTACCTCCAGCCAGGGCAGCCATTTGTTGCCAAATGCGGAGATGGCGTGGGTGAGCAAAGTGAGGGCCAGGAAGATGAGGAAAGTTTGGTAAGGCTGGAAGTTTTCGGTGATGCCGGTGCCGGTCGAATCGGTGAAGACGTTGAGGCAGGAGACGAAGAAAAGGGTGGTTCCAAAGTTGACGGCGAGGGTAATGGTGATGTTGCCCGCGACGTAGGACCAGCCACAGATCCATGAGGCGACGCGGCGGCACCACACGGGCGACAGCACGAAGGTCTGATAGTAGACACCGCCGGAGGTTGGGAAGACAGAGGTGATCTCGGCCAGCGAGAGGGCGACGCAGAAGATCATGCACGAGACCACGACCCAGCCCCAGACGACATTGGCCGGCCCTCCGCCGGCCAGCGGGTAGAAGAGGGTGGTGGACAGGCCATACGGGACGGACGACAGGATGAAGCACATAAAGGTCACCTGCCAGATGGACCGGTTGCGCGCCAGCTCGGGCGTGTAGCCCATGTCTTCCAGCGTGCGGTCGGCCTGGGCCGTGGTAGTGCCAGCCTCCTCACGCGCCACCGAGACCCGCGAGGCGCGGCGAGACTCCTCCGGGGCAATCATGACGACCGGGAAGTAGAAGTAAGTAGGAGAGGGTGTATGGTTTGGTCTTCCAGCATGGAGGAGACGAGAAGAAGGGTGCAAAGAACTATTGCCGGCAACACAACAAACAGCAACACGGCAAAACCATCAGAAAAGAAACAGAGAGAAACCAAAACTCCCCGGCCGGTGGAGAAAACCAAGACCAGAACAACTATGAAAACCCCGAGCGGAAGTCACGTGACGCCAAGACACGGGAATTGGCCAATCGGCACGAGTCCGCCAGGGATGGTTGGATGGTTATTTCTTCTCATTCAGAGAGAGGATGGAGGCGGATGGTTGTTGGTCAGTCCCGGCTGTGGCGGCAGAGTAATGAGCTCATGCGGCCTTTTTCGTTGCCATCCGTCGGTCTTGGAGTTTGACTAACGAGTTACGTTATTGGAACTCGGCCTGGGGCGGATGATTATTCATACTAATAGACGGCGGACCGCTCTCGACACGATCCATGGGTTCACGCCATGTGGCGAATGCGTTGTGCCTCTATCCGGCGTTGTACAATAATAATGCCTGCATTAAGTCAATGGCCACCTTTACATAGCGCCGGGTGGGCCGATCCGCCTTGCAGGATCCCATACGCCGTGGCTTCCTGGCCACCGGGGAAGCCTTCCGGCCCAACCCCACTCATGATGCGGGAGCGACAACACCTACGATGCATCACCAGGTACCTGCCGTAGAAGCGCGCTTGCAAAAGGAAAAGTGAGGCAGTGCAATCGGGGGTTTCAGGTGAGCTTAAGTGTTTCTTGGTGACACCCCAGACGGAGTGTCGTAGTGTCGTAGAATCGTGTCTAGATGTTTTGCGTCGATCCAATCAGGGTATCGGCGCCACCATCTACGAGCGTTCATCTGAACCGCCCCAGATGGCTTAGTCGCGACAATCATAATTAAGCTTATTCCGATTGTGTTGTGCGCAAAACTAAATCAAGCGTGGACGCACACCAGCATCACGTCAATAACGACACACAGAGGATATATGGCTGAGATGAAGCAGGGTTTCGTCTCTGATCTTGCCAGCTGAGCCATCGGGAAAAGCCAAGCACGTCCACTGTACTCGGTACTCGAGCTTGTGGGTGTTGCGTGGCGCTGTCGCGGGGTACTACTACCCTGGCCCAAACCCTGAACACTTGAGCTTCACCAGGATAGAAAAACCAGAGAAGTGAGCTTTTTTCCTTGGATTTCTTAAGTCGGGCTACAATACGAAACCGATATACTCCTCGCAATGACAGCTAATGATAAATGGATGTTTTACATGGACGAACGACGTTGATCTCCCAGAACCACTGCATGGACCCTGTGGTACCTTTTTTTTTAACATGGGGATTGTTTCCTTTGCAAGCTGTTTTCCCTGTGATTATGAACGAGGCACCCCTCCCGATCGTATTGCTCCGTCTAGTCAGCAACAGATGAAACAGACAGGGTCTGTTTGAATTGAACAAAAGGTGGTCCGGAAATATTGGGTGTATTTTTTTTTTCTAATCTGGCAAGACAATCCCATGTATCTGTACTTTCCCTACGTACCCTTAGGCCCAGGCGATAGAAATACTACTCCTGCGACTTTATCCCTGCATTTTTATCTCCTATACTAAAATCGCTAGCTTTTATCCTTACTATTAAAAGCATAGTACTTATTACGAAGACAGATGGACACCAAAGGCATGAGCTAGTAATGAATGTATTTACGTGAAAGGAATTTTGTTTCTTTCTGATAACTCTCTGACGAAAGAGGCGGCCTGTGATAGCAAGCATTGCCGTTTTGGGTGCCGCCTCGTATCACCCTATCCTCAATTGGAATAGTGTCAAAGTATGTCAGCGTTACGATTGGGACTAATCTACATCCGGCCTAGACTATATTGCCTTCGCGCACTGTCATTGCTTCGTTTGCGCCCTGATAAGACCAAACGCTCCTTACTCCAGTCCGGCCCCTGGTCGTGGTCCTCCTAGTGGCTGTAAGTCAACTCTTGGATGATTTCTACCGGACCGGTAGCCGGACCGGTGCCTGAAGGGGTAGCCGACACAGGCTGGCTTAACGGTGCCTTCGGTATCGACGACCCAAGATGTCGTCCTCTGTGGCGGCCGACCGGTCTGTGCCGGTGTGGCTGCGGCTTTTGTTGCTGAAATTCGACTGATGTTGAGGTGCCTAGATTGAGGGAGGAATTCTCACTGCTGATGGAAAGATACGAAAGGCCTGGCCCTAGGCTATAGGAATATGGGTGTCTATCTGCACTGAACTGTGATGACTTTGGTCAACGAGTAGTAGAAATGCACTGCCTAGAAAGATACTCAATTTATAGAAAGATTCTTCGCTTAGTTCGAAAATGATCCATACGTCTTATCAGGCTCGTGGTCTTACCCCGGACTCGGCCCATTTAATATTAGCGTGCCGGGGCCTCCACCTGTCGTTCCCGCCCCTATCCATTCATCCGTCGCGAGTATGTCACCCCTCGATCTCGCGGGAGCACTCACATTAGTATAAAATGTCCGCACCCCTCCCCCCCAACCCGAGGATCTTCCCATCCCTTTTTCCTTCGATCGCTCACCACGGCGACAATGGAAGAACCCACGCCCGCCCATGTGGCCACGCAATCCCCGACGGAAAAAGGCCAAGCGGTGCGTGCGTTGGTCGAGGCCGATTATCTAGACGACCGCTATGAGACTACCAAGCGCGGTCTCAAGAATCGCCATGTGCAGCTGATCGCCCTAGGCGGCTCGATTGGAACCGGTGAGTGTCGGGAGATCCCGTGAACTATGGTCATGCTAACCTATGTTATTCGACAGGTCTTTTCGTGGGATCTGGCCAGTCGCTAGCCGTTGGCGGTCCGGCCTCCCTCCTGTTGGGCTATTTGTTCATCTCCAGTCTCGTATATTCTATAGTCACTGCGATCGCAGAGGTCGGCGCCTACCTGCCCGTCCACGGCGGCACAATGAGTTATCACGGGTTCCGATACGTGTCACGCAGTCTAGGTTTCGCGATGGGATATCTCTACTGGTACTCCTTGGGTATTCTCGTTCCCTATGAAATCACGGCGGCCGGCCTGGTCATTGGGTACTGGGATCCAAACAATGCCACGGTGCCCATCGCCGTCTGGATCACGATCATGATGGTTGTTATCATCGGCCTCAACTTTCTGCCCGTCAACATTTACGGCGAGTCTGAGTTTTGGTTCTCAGGTATCAAGATTATCACCCTGGTCGGGCTATTGATTTTGTCGTTCATCCTCTTCTGGGGTGGCGGGCCCGATAGAGTACTACTGGGATTCCATTATTGGAAACATCCGGGGTCATTCAATGAGTACCTATTGACAGGGGGTACGGGGCGCTTCGTGGGCCTGTTGAAATGTACCGTCTCTAGCGCCATTGCCTTCATCTTCGCGCCGGAGCTGATCATCATCAGCGCTGGCGAGATGAAGTCACCGCGACGCAACGTACCCCGGGCGGCTCGTTCATATATTTACCGGCTGATCTTCTTTTACATCTTCGCCGTGATAGCCATCGGTGTTATCTGTCCATCCAATAACAGTCGCCTGACACAAGGAGGTGATACGGCCAAGTCGTCCCCATTTGTGGTCGGCATTCAAAATGCCGGTATCCCCGTTCTGGACAGCATTGTCAACGCTGCTGTGCTGACCTCTGCTTGGTCCGCGGGCAATTCATTCTTATATATGTCTTCCCGCTCACTATACTCCCTGGCCATGTCCGGCAACGCTCCCAGCATCTTCAAAGCGTGCAACCGATGGGGTGTGCCCTACTACGCCGTGGGCGTGTCCGCGTGCTTTTCGGCGCTGGCTTATCTGTCAGTTGGCAACTCCAGCTCCGTCGTCTTCAACTGGCTCATCAACTTCACCAACACATCGGGGTTCATCTCTTGGATTTGCTGCTGCATCGTGTATTTCCGGTTCCGCAAGGCTATCCAGGCTCAAGGCATCGAGCAGCCGTACTACGCAGCCATACAGCCGTACGGCGCGTATTGGGGAATAGCGGTTGCGTCCCTCATGCTACTCATCAACGGCTTCACCGTCTTCTTTCCGTCTCAGTGGTCGGTCAGTAACTTCTTCACCGCTTACATCGGCATTCCTGCGTTTCTGGTCCTGTATTTTGGGCATCGCTTGTTATACTGGCGGGACCCTTGGGCCTGGCGTCCGGAGGAGGTGGACATGCAAACCGGTATTGCCGAGATCATCGCTGCGGAAGAGCCTGCCCCGCCGCGAGGGAAATGGTGGAAATTGTGGTAGGCAACTGGGAGACCCAATGGGGTAGGCGATGAGAACGGCGGTGTTGGTGGTTATCTTGTTATACTTCCTTTTTCTGTTCTTTGTCAAGTATAGTTTCCGAAATGATGTCTATAAGCCTCAAGGCCAATCGGCCCGGCCCCCTCGGTCTTATCGGGTCTATTTCCAATTATTGATGGTCTTCCGCAACCGAATTATGGCTTATCAGACCCACGCGTCCCGAAGATAAGCTCCAACAGAGCTTCGACCCCGGCAATTGGTTTTTGGGCTTTTGATTCTCTTCGGCATACGCCGTGAGCCGCAAAGATTGCTAATGCGAAGTAATCTGCTCAGATTTGCTGTCTGGCAGCATAAAAGCCAGTTTATACGATCTCTCTTGACCGGATCTGAGCTTCGCTCTCGTCCAGCCATGCCCGCGTACCGGATTTCTGTTCGACCGTTGCAGCCCCCTGCTGGGTCTGATATTGACTTTGGGGCAGAAATTGAGGGAGTTGATCTAGAACATTTAAATGGTAGGCATATGTCACCCTCCGCTGTTGGTGCACTCCTAATCGCCAACAGAACAGCAGTTTGCCACCGTCCGCGATGCCCTCTATCGCCACCATGTCATCATCTTCAGGAACCAGCACAAGCTTTCCCCCAAAGCTCAGTACGAACTCACTAGGCGTTTTGATCCGGCATCGCACAACTATGGGCATGGCCAAACCCTTGATGCCAAGCGCAGCATCTTGCACCCTGACCTGAAGACTATTCCCCACCAGCCGCAGGTCCAGGTCATCGGCAATGGTCTTGTTCCATCCTATGAGGGACTCGAGAACGTCCAGTTAAGACATCCGCACCACCGAACGTTTCATCGGGATCATATTCCCGACGATAAGGACTATGATTTCACTCGTTTCTACCGCTGGCACATCGATGCTGCTCTGTACGACCTCTATCCACCAAAAGTAACCACCCTCATGGCCGTGAAGGTACCAAAGGGCCGCCGGCAAACTCTACTGTATGATGATGGCTCGGACGAAACGCTCGATGTACCTTTGGGCACCACAGCATTTGTGAGTGGTGAGCGCATGTTTGATTTATTGTCGCCAGAGGATAAGGAGTTTGTACGGTGGAGCAAAGTCGAATACGCACCACACCCGTAAGACAGCCCCTTCTTGTATAGTCATTGTGGGAATCATTGCTGACCTCTCTGGGAAGATATATCTGGATGAGTCCCGCCCGGGCCTTATCTACTGGTTTGGGTCTACACTCCGAGGGCCGTGAACTCCCAGACTCAGAATTGCCGCCTATTGATGCCAACAAGATTATGATCTTTCCCATGGCCTGGAAGAATCCAGTGACTGGAAAGCTGGCTTTGCAGATCCACCCGTCGGCCGTCCGTCGGATCCATTGCGCAGATGGCAAGGTGATCGACGATCTCACTCGGGTTCGCGACATTGTCTATAAGCTACAACGACCGGCGATAAGTCCCCAATATGTGTATGCCCACGACTGGGAAGAAGGAGACGTTGTTCTGTTCAATAATCGTGGTGTTCTTCATTCCGTGGTAGGTGCCTTTAAGCCGGAGGAGGTGCGATTATTTCGGCAGTGCAACCTGGCTGCCTCTGAGCCTCCAGTAGGGCCTTGATTTTGGTTCAATTTCTATCAAAGTCAAGCTACATAAAAATCTGGTGTTGTTTATGTTGGTATATTCATCAGCCTGCAAGGTAATTTTGCCATTAAATTCCCTGTTCGTCTATTTGGCGCCAACAGCGTTCAGAAATATATAAGGTCCAGAAACCATATTAAATAAAACATAGAGGACATATTATAGATGGGAGGTATAGCTATTTATAATACATGAAAAGCAACATGAGGAACACGACATGGAGACAGGCTCATCGGACAATATAGAAACCACTTGTAGCAACGTGCTTCTCCCTTATTCCATCTGTCATCGACCGGACCCCGAGGCGATGCAACGGCACCTGCCCTACTAGCTTCTGGCCCTGTGCGCGCGCATTGCTATATCCCGCACGTGTACGGTCCTTCCATCCTGTCGCTGGCTGTGGAAGCTCACGCGAGCTTGGCCTGTCTGGTGCCCACGCCTGGTGAACTAGAGTATTCTCCACAATAGATGCATCGTATACATCCGCCAACATAGCAGCTTCCGCTGCCGCCTCCTGCGCTTCAGCCAGTTGCTGACTGGTGCTTCCAGTCGGAGGTGGGATGCCTGCACGAAGGAACCCCATCACTCGAACCTCCAGCTTAGTAGTCTGCAGGGGAACTTCGCCCAAGAGACGTAGCGCCACTACACGTTTGGCTATCTGAGCCACGTTGACTCGTGCGGCCTGTAGCGGATCCAGAGGTTGCACTGATAGAATCATGGGACACCACGGGCCAAACGAAACGTCTTTTCCAGAACTGACATCAAACCGAGCCCAGCCAAAAAAATACCCCCGGAGCTGCTCAAGCACCCAGTCAGGGACTTTTGAGAGAGCTAGTCGAGGAGTATCAAATGAGGCCACAGGAGAGGTCATCTGGCCAATCTGGGCGCGGGCCTTGAACTCCATGGGGAACGGATCCTGGGGGCCATTTTCAATAGCGATCAGGGCAGGCTCGGAGCTTTCCGCCGGATTGTTGTCCTCCTGGACCTGGACTCCTCGAGTGGCATCGGGGGATGGATTAAACGCTTCACCCACTCGATCCTGGATTCCAGTGGTAGAATAGGCAGTTTTGGCTGCCGCTTGTGTCACCCACGAGGGGCGATAAGGGTTGACTTTGGACTGGATGGCAGACTTGACAGGTGCCACTACGGTTTGAGCAGCAGTCTGTGCATATAATCCAGCGACCATCGCCCCGACCTCCAGCGGCAGGGTGCTCAGACTAGCACCACGTATTGAACTGGGACTAGCTGATGTTGAGAGCACACGGAAAACAGGACTATTTGCAAGAACCTTCTTTTTGAGTCCCTGACAGCATACAAGCTGGAAATACCCATCGCCTGCCTCAGCTGGGATACGCACAACAGCTGTCTCGCGCAATTGATGCGTGTCGCGTGGCCGCGAGGGTGCCTTTTTGCGGAATTTCTTGATATCTCGCTGCCACGCGCGTTCATCGTCGGGGTTGACTTGGCCGGCCATCAATGGCACGGACGGAGTGACATCCACCCAGCCATCGCGCAAATGAAGCAATGATTTGGCACGCATTCCGGTCTTTCCGGTCCACCCTTTGCTTTGCAGCCAATAGGTTCGGTCTGGAGGCAACGGGGCATCCGAGAAGATTGACACTGCGACGGACGTGCCAATGCCGCGATAGAAAACAATCCCCGAAGAGTGGCGGAGAATGGTAAAATGCTTGTTGGATTCGGCTGGGTGGTCAATCAGACCTCCCAGGAAGTGTCGTGCCTCGCCATATGCCTTTTGAATAGGGGTTGGAGAGGCAGGTGGAGGTGTAGAAGAGGGCGTTGGCCCTGCACTCCTTGGCCGAGGAAGTGGTCCAGGTGACTGTGGCTGTCCAGCATAGAGATCTGTATAGGATGGGGGCTGTGCTGGCACAAGATTTGGAGACGGTGAGGCATGAGGCGGCAAGGTTGATGACGGATGATCGACACCTGCCGCGGCCCGCAGATTCGGGTTGGACACCGGCTTCCGGCTGATGCGGAATGCGTCAGGCGGGCGATCGGGATGCAGATACTCGTCGGTGGCCATGGGGAATTAATTATGGAGTATGGATTATGAATGGAAATAACGATGCATCCAGCAAGGGATCGTCATCGACCAGGAGCTAGCTCTCGGCGGCTGCTCTTATTGGTTACAACGGGGCTGAGTCAGGTTGGTGCCTGAGGCAATAGGGTCGTATAGTTCATGGTCAACAACTACGACATGACTATGAGCTTTTGACCCGTGGCAAAGGGGCTAAGCAGAATTATTATATTTCCAGCGCATCTTTCAATCCGTTCATTCGGTTGAAACCAAGGACAAGGTCAATCTCGTACAACTCGATTAACTGAGCCGCGCTCCTCACATGGTTGAAATGGGCGAGCGACGTCGCCTGGCAGGGCTGCGTTACCCTTGACCCTGGTCGGCCAGGGTTCTAAACGTAACCCAGCGTTGAGTGATGCTCTCCCAGCCGACTTCGCTGTAATAAAATATTTGCTTAAGAAGGTGCCGAGATAGCGGTCCATGAGATTCGGAATTTCAATGAAAGCAATCTGTGGGTGGAACATTCGCTCTAATATTGCTACACTTGTCACCTTCGATCTTTAGAGACGCAGAGCGAATTCATAGAGACCGGTCGGCAAAACAATGTAGTTCGAAGTACGAGCACAGGTCGCCACAGCTGGCTCTCTGACAGGCTCTTGGAGCATAAATCAAGTTATAGCAGGCCTTTATCAAACGCCATTAGATCGAAGAACCATGGCTTATTGCACTGAAGGCGAGTGTCGAAACGCAAACAAAAGTCGTTCCGAGCAACAGGCTCATGTCCGGGCGAAATCGCATGCCATGAAAATTGTCCCTTTAATCGGCGTGTCGTAGTACGAACTGATCTCCACAAAGCCATACTTCCGATATAACTGTTGTGCCGCGGCCATCTCTGGCAGCGTGTCGAGTCGAATGCCACGATACCCCAACGCTTTTGCGCGGTCGAGGATGGCCTCTACCAGCCGTTCACCAAGTCTTGCGCCGCGTGCCTCCTGGAGGACGTACAGCCGTTTCATCTCGCACCAGTTGTCGGAGCTATCGCGAAGAGCAACGCATCCGACTGCGGTGGAGGGATGCGATCCCAGTGCATCTGATGAAGTTTGATCTGGTGGATTGCAACCTGGTTGTTTTTCCGCTCGTGCAATCAAGAGTGCACCTCGTTGAGATTCCGCATACTTCCCGGGCAGGGAGTCGAGCTCACCCTGAAACTGCTGGAAGGTGAGGTCGATGCCTAGAGATGCAGCATAGCCGGAAAACAGGGCGAGAATTGCACCAGCATCCTCGGGAAAGCGTGCCGCCTCAATGTGGATGGCCATCCGGGAAGGGTAAGTTCGCCAATCCATCCGGCGGAGACGAACAACAACTTTAGGCCACGCGATGACTCATCCAGTCGAACACCTTCCGTCGCTCCAACTGATTCAGCCACGTTACTATCTGCCATTCCTTCGCGTCAGTGGCGTGCATTCTTCGGCGCCACTGGTTCCGTCGTATCTTCCGTGGACACGTCCAAAGGGGGTCGATGTCAGTGCGATCTATGGGGTCCAGTACGAGGCCCTGCAGAGCATCAAGCATGGATATGACCCGCCCAATCTGGTCAGGCACGCCTTGGTGCAACCGTGAACAGAATGAAATTAAACATAGTATCAGAAGATGGAATCTAGCCAAATGCAATAACCCTGCGAAACTCCTTTGCACCGTCAAAGATCAAACCCCCATCTATCAAAGCTCGGACGGTCAGGTCCCGTCGCTATATGCTCGTCGCAAGAACCTTGCCATCGTCATTTGAGCGACGTTATGTACCGTGATCCATGATTTACTGATAGGTGACATCGAATTCGGTGTCGCTTTGGATGCTAACCTCGGCCAACACCTTGCCGTTTTGCTGAATTTCTAGGATCGCTGCATCGTTCACGCCGAAGGCTTCATTATGGCTGGACTTGGCCTGAGCACCGCTAAACGTGATCTGGTCAAAGTTGACCAAGGCCACCATGGATGAACCAGAGTTGAAATCCTCAACAATCCACTCAGCATTTTGACCAGCCAAGGTCGCGGCCGTGGAGGGCGCCGACAGCGTCGTGGTGACACTCTGACCGGAAGACTGATTCTCTAGGATGGCGACGCCCTTGCTCGGCGAGGAGGACTCGACCTTGGCGAAGATGACATCGCCTGCGGACACATCCAAGTCGAAGTTTTCTGCGTTGTTGGGATACCACTCGTACCAGGCATCAAACGTGACGGTGCCATTTTCAGTCCAGAAATCCACGCCGGTCTGCAAAATTGCATCGGCATACGTGTCACCGTCAATGCCGACCCACGCGGAAGCAGCCTGCATATTCCCGGAGTTGTCGGTAGCTGTCGGACTCGGGACAGTAAATGTCGCGGAGACCGCGGTATAGGTACCGCTGGGAGGCGGCTGTTCACGAACAACACCAGCCCAGTTCTTGCTGTATTGGATGCTGGACGCTCCAGAACCCTCCTTGAGGAGGATACCATTCTCCTCAGCAATGCTGTCGATCTTGTTAAGCGGTAGAGACTGGCGTGCCAGGGCACCGCGCTTCTCTAGACGCTCAGCCAGGCCGGTTCGGGGCGCAGCGAGGGAGCTACCAGCCAGCATGGCGGCAGTGAGAGCCGTAGTGGTGAGCTTCATGTTGACTGTAGCAGCAGTTTAGAGGGTCGAGGACCAGAAGAAGATGCCACAACAAGAAACAGAACTGTGGCGTGAGTAACCTGACCAAATCTGGGCCTGGTATCAACGCCGAGTCTTATATAGTTCGCTCCGATTCAAGTTGCATGCGGCACATCATCGCCTCAGGGACGCATGGGGAAATGGTTCGCGTGTTATGTAGCTTTTGATCTGTGTCTCCAGAACCCTCGTCTGAGACAATATCAGGGACCCGCAGGGAGAGTGGAGGGGCCGATCTGGCATTGACCAAGGCACCGGACCAGTTGAAAATGGGGAAATCCAGTCTATTGGCTGGGTTGGTGCTGTCTCCCTGTTGATCTTCGCCATTTTGTCCATTCTGTCCATCACAATGGCACATCAGCGGGCTTAGGGTGCACTTCCGTTATCGGCATGAGGCCAGAGGTGAGGATACAGCCTGACCCACCGATGGCGTGTCTGCGGGGCAGGAGCATTCCTCACGCACCGTAGCATCTGACAGTGAAGATCGAGATGTTGAGGTGCGACGGAAAAGTCAAGGATCGACGTTGTAAACGCCCGATCTCTGGAGCCACCAGATCTGTCAATCTTGGGTCGGCCACAATTTCCGATCGGACGACAATACCCATTGTTCGTCAATGCATCCTATAATGCAATTAAACTCCAAGCGATCGATCTTTTTATCCAGAATGTCAGCTCATTCCGCGCATCTCAAGTGTCGAGGGAGCGCAGGCCATATGACCATTTTCTATAGCAGAAACAACATCGTGTCCAAAAATGACTGCAGTAGCAAGGCAGCACCAAGCATGTGATTCACGGTAAAAGCCAAATACTGTAGAACAAAATGATTTCTGGCAAATGTCCGTCCAGCCGACGTCATCGCAGAAATGGGGTTAGCGTACATACCAGACACTGGAGCAGCATTCCCCAGTCGGGTCATTGTTGCTTCGATTGGCCCACGCCGCCTATGGATCGCCGGAAACACAGGACACTGTCGATATCTTCTTGACTCGATCTCGGATGCCCTCATGCGGCGTTGCTCCCAGTACGCGGCAGAAACATTCCATAGTAGCAGATGATCGTGGTTGATTGAAGCCAATTTTTCATCTGATCAGCACACCGGGTGAAGTGATCATCATTTTCGCATATTTATCTGCGAGTCAGTCGGCTCCAGTTCTGATGGTGGTCCCGCGATGGTGTGTCATGACCAACACCGTTGATGCTCATCCATGCTGGGAAGCTCCTGTTGCGATTGTGTACAAGCACGAAATTGCACAGAAACAGACATGCCCGCGGAGTCAACATGAAAAGCTGGAGCGGAAGGGTTCTATACATCAAAATTGAACGAGGAGTAAGATGCAAAGGACTCGATGCGACCATTTGAGTTTGATTATCCAAAAAGGTAGAATGTATTAAGTAACAAGAGAACAAAGATGTTTCGGGAGAAGGGCTGTTATACACCTTGTGTCACGCCATTTGACTCTGATCATAGGGCTATACTTCTGGCTGGTCGAAGAAAATATTCAGAGAAAGATAATTCTCTGGCTTGGTAGTTGACGAGTTTGCTCGTAGTTTTTAAAGGACAAGTACTCATCATCACATGGGAAGTCGGCGCATTTCGTCGAGGCTCCAGTACTTGCGCATATTTTCTGCGCCAAGTGTCTGGACCTCCTCATCCAAATGAGCCCACAAAACCTTACCAAAACCCTCCATCAGTCGCTTCACTTCTTCTCGACGCAGATCCTCTTCGCCTGACCGGCATTTCTCAAGGTAGGCTTCGAGTTTCTCGAGTCCAGCATGGATCTGCTTGTGCTGGCGAAGCAAATCGAGTTCTTTCCGGAACTCGGGCATCTTTTTCGCCAGGACGGGGAAAATGTGTTGTTCTTCAATGGAATGATGAAAATCCAGCTGTGAACAAAATTGTAGGCCCATAAGAATCATCTGGCGGGCCGATATCCCACCTGGGCGTTTCCCGGTGGCTGTGCAGGCGTCCCACAGCTGATTCCATGTTAAGCGGAAGTGGGAATGCTGTATTTGTTTTATAAGCACTTGAGAGGCCTCGGAATAGAAAATGGTTTCGAGCTTACGAATTGGTCCATGTGCTCCGACATGCGATTGTATGCCCGAAATTCACTCGCGGACAGCGGAGCTGAGGCCTTCTCGGTGCTTTCCGGACATGCCGAGCTGCTATTCTTTTGAAACGGCATTGGAATAGTTGAAAACGGTCTGGCAGCAACGGGGATGGTGAACAGATAAGCTGCAAGAGCTGGCTGGCCACGGGAAAGCGGCGGGGCTAGGATCGAGCGAAATCCGCGCATGGGAGGTCGGCAGTTGTGTTTGAGCCACAGCCGAAGGTAGCTGGTCTGCAGAATCACAATCGGCCAATCTCAAATCCCAGATAAGTCGCTGAGGCTATCATAAAGGAGCCGTCATGGGCATGGAAGAAAAGTTTAGGGGGATCCGACGGAGAGCGGATGATGAGAAACGGGCACTTCTGATTCGGCGGCGGGGTCTTCCAGGGTCATCGGCATTAAAGAGTCCAACTCACCGGGTTTCCGATGTGCGAGAACATGGGAAATCCGGATTTAAAAGGGGTTGATTAAAGGAGACAAACGAAAGCTGCAAACCTCCGGTCAAAATATAACTATTATGACAGTAATAACTTGACTCGGTATGGCCTGCCATGTAATAATCATAAGGAAATAATGGCACGAACTTAGCAACTGTACTCGCTTTTAAAAGAGTTGATTGTGATTATGCAGTTGTCGTTCTATTAATGAAAAACGGGACAAATCGATTGAGCACAGCCAAATAAAAACAAGTCTACGAAGATAGCATGTCCCAGATCTTCAATGGACGTGTGCCACCTCGGCAGGTGCCGTTGGACACAAATCTAGTACTCACTGGCTTGGGAGAATTCTCCGTTCAATATAAGCACTTCTTCGGCACAACCACAGCCATGGAAAGGCAGGATCGCAATTTGACATCCGTGCTAACGGGCAATGCTGAAAGAGAACGAAGACGGTCAGTAGAAGCGTCAAAACACAAGTGGTATATTATTATCAATACACATCGTGGAGCCGGTCACGCGAGAAGATGGTAAGAGAATAGTGAGACAAGAAGCCGCCGGCACGGGGAATCGAGAATTAGAAAGTAATAAATCATGACGCCATGGATGAAAGAAGGAGTTTCATTCAAAGTTCGGAGTGGACAGCCTCCGGTTCGGAGAACCGTATACCGCCCTTGAGCTCCTGCCAGGCTAGATCGAAGCGCGCACCCATCAGCCAGGCCACGAACATCTAGATCGAGTCAGTCACCCCCAGAATCACGTCGGATTTGCATGTACATACCATCGAAAAAGCAACGAAAAAGATGACGGCACCCATCAGGGCCATCATGAAATAGACGTCCTGCTTGGATTCTTCATTCTCCTGCTTCCTCTCCTGCTCTTCCTTGGTCAGTTCACCCTTCAACCGGCGCTTGACCTCATCCGCATTCTGGGATGGGAATATGCTCTCAATGAACTTCTCAATCTGCAGCATATACATTAGTACCCCTGTCAGCACCTTTAGATAGCTCAAACTCACCTTGCCGCACACAATGCTGATCTTCAGGAAATTGGGGTCCTTGGGGGTGTTCTTCTGGTGAATCTTGCGCGTGTAGATCCGGAAGGTGTCGCACAAAACTCGGAGGTTCTGCGTTGACTGGGTCATGAGGTTGCAAGCTTCCCCCTTGGTGATCTTGATATTTCGTTCGAAGAGGGCTGGGTTTCGGAAACACAGTTCCATAGTGGCAATAGCCATCGATTGCGGGATGGCGCAAAAGTTGAAGACGCTCTGCTCCCGCAGGCCAGCAAGGTAGAACAGACACTCCTCCGCATGTTCCAAGGCATTAAGAATCATCTCAGAGCTGCAGTTCAGGGCGGCCTCGCGGTTCTCCGGCTTGAACAGATCCTCAAATTGGTCGACGTGGTTAGACCAGATCTCCTTGGGCCAGAAGCGTCGGTTGTCGTCAAAGTCCTCGCGAATGTCACGGATGATATTAGTCTTCTGCAGGAAGAGACCCATTGATTTATGCAGCTGCGGGCGCTTCAGCAGAGCAGGGTTGCCGAACTCCGCCTCGACGAACAAGCGGGTCAGACCCTCGCCGACTAGGCCCGCCACGTAGTAGCAGTACAGGTCGTATTCCTCCACGGTCTTCACGCTAGCGTCATCTAGCGCGGCCTTGCGGCAGTAGTCGGCCATACCGTTCCCCATTTTATCGGTGATATCCTTGATGATAGCTTGGTAGGCCGGCTTCATATTCTTGAACTCGGTGATCACATTGTGAAACTGAACCAGCAGCTCACGATCCTTCTCCTCCGGCCGATTCCCATCAAAGGTCCAGCCATCTTTCGTCAGGATATCTTTAAAATTCCGGAGGAGAGGTTCCTTGGTCTCCAGAGGAATTGAGGTGTCATCTTCAATGGTATCCAGACCCCGAAGCACCAGGTAGAACACACACACCGGGAGCAGCAGTTCGGGATGTAGCTCCTTGATCACGGCGCTGAAACTCCGACTGGTTTGATCCAGGAACTTGAAACAGATCTTCTGCGTCTCGGTCTCATCGTTCACATTCCGCTCATGGGGCGGGTTGTGCCAGACTTTCCTGTGTCAAGAAAATGGTGAGCGGAAGGTCAGGAAACCAGTAGTCCAGAGGCAGCTTCATACGAACCATTGAAGAATCGCCCTCAACTCAAATGGGTGAAAGGTATAGTAGAGGACATTGCCGATGACGCCCATGGTGTGCGGGTGCGGAGACGCGCAGGTGCGGGAGCTGGGAGGATTGGAATTCAAGGCCCAACAGAGGCTCAATTACAAGAGCGTAGAAGGGTAATAATGAAAAAAGAGAGAAGAAATTGAGGACAGAGGCAAGGAAAGGTGAATTGGGGAGGAGGTGAAGAGGCAGAGAGGATGAAGGGAAAAGGAAAAGGGGGAAGTGAGAGAAGCGAGATGGAGAAGAAGCGAGAAAAATCGCTTACCGCCGACAGTCAGCAGCAGTGATCCCGTGACCTGAAGACTCCCCGCCGCATGACGATTGGAAGGACCATCAGGCAGAAAAAGAAACAACAATCAACTCTCTCTCTCCCTCTCTCTCTCTGAGTTCTTCCAGCTCATCCTCTCGGCCTGCATCAAGGGCCCTTACCTCCCACGATGGTCGCGGACACTGCATACTACGACGTTTTGGGCGTGCCACCCACTGCCTCTGAGCTCGAGATCAAGAAGGCGTACCGGAAGCTGGCCATTACCACTCACCCAGGTATGACACGCGGAGATCACCGTGGTTGAATTAAGCAGTACTGATGCACTCCACAGACAAGAACCCCGGCGATGAAACAGCACACGAAAGGTTCCAGGCGGTACGCGCGGGTTCTCTAAGTAGAAAGTGCAGCAAGCTAATATCATCGCATGATAGATCGGAGAGGCCTACCAAGTCCTCAGCAATGAGGATCTTCGAAAGCGCTATGATAAGTTTGGCAAGGAAGATGCCATGCCAGGTGGTGGCTTTGGTGAGCCCACAATTCTGGAGCTGGCGAGCATGGCCACGTTACTGACCTCTTTTTCTTCTCCCCGACAGAGGACCCGTCCGAGTTCTTCAGCATGATTTTTGGTGGTGACGCGTTTGTCGATCTTATTGGAGAGATCTCGCTCATGAAGGACCTGACTGCGACGATGGACATCACCGTGGAACAGATGGAGGAAGAAGAGCTAGCCGCGTCAGCCGAGCAAAAACTGAACATTCACGAGGAGGAAGTCAAGGCCGCCGGTGCAGACAGCGCACCTACCGCCGAATCCCACGCAACGACAGCGGGAGCGTCGGAGGCGCAGCCTCATATGCCCTCGGAGACGTCCGCCCAGAGCTCTGGTACTAGCACCCCTCGACGATACCTCGGCCAGCAGGCCATCATGGACAAGTCGGAAGAAGAGGCGCGCATGGAGGCAGCAGGCCTGTCACAGGAAGAGAAGGAATTGCGCAAGAAGGAGAAGAAGAAGGGTCTGTCCAAGGAGCAACAGGAGCGCCTGGCCGCCTTCGAGGAAGAACGGAGGAAAGCGCGGGAGGAGCGTGTCAATACCCTGGCAAACAAGCTCATCGACCGCGTCAGCGTGTGGACCGAGACCGATAAAGGCAAGGATGTGACGCACGCATTCGAAGAGAAGATTCGGCTGGAGGTTGAGAACCTGAAGATGGAGTCTTTTGGCCTCGAGATTTTGCACGCCGTCGGTGCCACCTACGTGCAGAAAGGTACATCGTTCCTCAAATCGCAGAAGTTCCTCGGCATTTCCGGCTTCTTCTCCCGGCTGAAGGATAAGGGCACGCTGGCAAAGGAGACATGGACGACCATCTCCACGGCGATTGAGGCGCAGATGACCATGGAGGAAATGGCCAAGCTGGAGGAACGGGGCGGCGAGGACTGGACAGATGAAAAGAAGGCCGAGTACGAGAAGAGAGTCACAGGCAAGATTCTGGCTGCGGCATGGCGCGGCAGCAAGTTTGAGATCCAGAGTGTCCTGCGCGATGTGTGTGACCAGATTCTGGGTGACAAGAAGGTCCGACTGGAAAAGCGCATCGAACGTGCTCATGCACTGGTGCTTGCTGGCAACATCTACGCAAAGGTATGATGGTGCTCTGGCAATTTCTGCATTCGATTGTACTAACTTATCGTCAGGCTGAACGCGACCCCGAGGAGGAAGGCGATTATATGGCCTTTGAACAGCTCATGGCCGAGGCTATGTCCAAGAAGGGCAAGGATGAGAAGAAAAAGAAGAAGTCGAAGCATGGCTTCGGGCACGGCCATGAGCAGTCCGAGGTGGAGGAAGCCCCCGCGGCTTAATCCTTCTTTCTGTCTGTCTTTTGTCTCTCCTTCCGCCGGTTTTTTTTTTTTTTACCTGGACATACATGCGCGGTCTGCTGTGTTTTTTTGGGGCTCGAATTGATGGTCCTCTTCTTAATTTCCCAGCGACCTTGCGGCCAACCCTCGGTTGAATGAGGCGCAAAGGTTGTTCGAGTGATAGAATGCTTTATATACCTTGGTATCCATACCGTTCGATTATCTACTTCGATAAAAAGATATGCACACCTGCCATTACATCTTCATTTTGTATATTCACTCAAGAGGTATCAACAAACTTAAAAATTACTCCACGGATTCAGTATGATTAATTAATTGCTCCTACGCAGCATTATTATCCTACTACCTGGCCCGATATCATTCATCCGAAATAAATGATAAGACGTGGTGTTGGTGACGGTGGGCAGCTGACACGGTTACTCGTCGCAATTCGCACGGTGTTCGACAACGGTGTTCAGGCAATGCGGGTGCTTTCGCCACTGAGCTCAGCGCTCTGGCCGGCCGAGGGTGAAGAGGCTTCATGCAACTGTGGCTGGTTATGGAGCGCCTCAGCTTCCTGTGTAGACGGATCTGACGCAACCACAGGGGCCCTACTCATCGGCACGTCTTGTGCCGGCGGACCTGCACCCGCCGGTACATCTGCAGCCTGAGACTTTCTCAAGGACTGATACCCTGGCCATTCCGAGGCCAGTACACCGCAGAGCGTCAAGATAATCAGGATGAATAGGGCGGTGAATAGCAACCTGAGAAGAGGCAATCCGGTATTAGTTGTTGCGGCCGTTAACAGGGAAATAACTCACCAGAGAAGCACTGCAAATGCAATTGCAGCGTTCACGGCGTCCGATGTGCTGGTGCCACCGCCGAGATAGGAGGCAATATCAGCGAAAGAGGCCAACCAGAACACCATGGTGAGGAAGTAGACGGCCGTGAAGACGATGCTGAGGGTCATGTTCAGCTTCGCGCTGCAGCCTTTGCGCGTGTAAAACCATGGCAGGAACAGCAACGCCCCGCTGGCCAGCATGGTCCAGACCGCGGTAAAGACGAGGAAGGAGACGATGGGCGGAGCGCTGATGTTGATATTTTCGTAGCCATAGCCATAATAATAGGAAACTTGGTTCGATGCGGTCCAAGCAGATATAGCAGAGGCGCCTAAGCCCAGCTCGATAATTGAAAAGACCAACGACGTGCCTAGTATGGCATAGAGGGCGATGTCGAGCACCAGCATGGTGAGCGGAGGGCGAGCAAGAACAAAAGAGAGGCAAAAGTAACCGCCTGCACCCCAGGCCAGGGCGGCTTACTCTTTATGTATCAACTATTGTTGATTTGTCCCCACCCGTGCAAACATACTTGGGGTGCTTTTTCCCGAGTCTCGTATTGCCCCCGTGGGCCTCATCCAGTGGTACATACTTCCGGCGCCCTCGTATCCTCAAGGATCAGCCTTATCTCGCATGAGGAATCAATCCCGTTCGTATTGAGTGCCACCAAACTCTGTTGCAGCGCCTGGTCTGGCCAGCCAGCATGGCTCTTGAGCGGCCAAGACAACATGGCGTCCGTACCCACCCAAATCGGTGCGGGTAAGCGAGGATCGTATGTCGGGCTGCCATGAATGCCAGGATGCCTCCATGCCGTGCTAGTGAGGCGGTGGGCGGTGGGCGGCCAGTATCGCGGCCACATCAGCTTCTGTTTTTGAAAATGCAGTAAAAATAGATTATCTGTGAGGTTCTGGGAGGCCTAGGAGGGCGAAGGTGGCCGGCATCGGGTCAGGGAAGGAGGGGTGGCCGGGCAACGTTTGGAAAAAGGGGGTACATAGTCTACCATACAGATTACTATGTGGTATGGCGTACTAAGGTTTTTTTCTGGTGTCGAGGGCGGACGTCAGCGGTAAATCCTTAACTATGGGATTAGTCGGTTTGGCCCTTTTGAGACGATTGACTACAGGGGGAGGGGGGTCTTATAATAATAACGGAGATCGTCTGCTGGACATTTGCATTATTATTGACTGATATGACTGACTGAGGCCGTAACTTCGGGTTTCGGTCGCGACTGGGCACACAGGAAAGATCTATTTTGAGAGCAACAACATGCCAAATACCCAACCACACATCGTAGCATTATTTAGGGCTTACAGCTAAGTCCCCGATAACAAAATGCATTTGCGCCAGGGCGGCCGTTTCTGGCGTCGCTGGAGGCCGAAAATAGGTACAGCCTAGTACACACACGTGCCTGCGCACTACGACCACGCGCACGCACCTACCCCCTATAACGAGCAGCGGCGTAAGGATTCCTAGACACAGAGGGGTTTAAGAAATTTCCCCATTTCAAGGTCTCACAAGCCCACTGTCTCCAACTGGCGCTTTCAAAAAGAAATGACTTGCCAAGAGCCTGTCTGGTCTTTGAAAGACATATTGCTCAACAGAAATGACAAAACAGCAGAAATCAATGTTGTGTGCAAAGGCAAGTGTTTTCGCATCCAATTATCCCCAAGCAACTTCACGGAATCTCCACATATCCTGCGGCCATACATTCAGATGATGGATTTAGTACTCGATGACGATGACGAGGTTGTCGAGACAGCAGAGCAAGATTTACAGGAATGGGCTATAGAGCCCTTCTTAGCGATCTTCGACAAAATAGAGTCTCCCTCAAGCCGCGAGCCAGTCACTCTTCAGGAATATCTGACTCCCGAAACATATCGTTATATCCTCTGCGGTTCCGATGGGCGCCTGGAACCATTCTTGGATTATAACGTCCCAGAAGAGTCAATGTCCGATGGTCTCAACCTTAACGAGGTTAAACTCTCCCCAAGTTTGCTATCCTTCTGCCCTAGGCAGATTGAAATTCAGTCTACCAACTGTGAGGAACCCCTTTCTCGATTTCCTAAAAGGTGTCAGCCGGTGGAAATATCTACTTCTTTAAACCAGTGGACTCGGGGAACAAAAGAAGTGTACTGCGGGAAATCAATATCTACAGAAGGATGGAAGAATCATTTGAATCTAGAGATATGATGAACATGTCTCGTTTATACGGTGTGGTTCAGGACAATTTAAATGGTACCCTCATTGGACTCCTACTTTCTTGGATTGACTGCGATAACACCACTTTGGAGTGTGCTTTGACTCCTGACACACCTTTGGATTTGCGGGGAAAATGGGAGATGCAAGTGACAACTGCATTGTCTCATCTGCACAAGGCTGGAATAATTTGGGGCGACGCCAAAGCTGCAAATGTTCTGATTGATACGAATTATGACGCCTGGATCATCGATTTTGGAGGTAGATACACCCAAGGATGGGTTGATGAACATCGAATGGAGACAATTGATGGTGATCAAGAGGATCTTTCTAAAATTAAAGAGCTCCTCTGGGGAGAAACCTTGCCAAGGAAACGAGCCATGGAGGACGAGAGTGAGGCACACGAGGCCAGAAAGAACAGCACAAGATTTGGATTGACCACATGGTTTCTTATTTCAAAAGGTTATAATCAATGAATGGGATACATAAAGACAAAACTGAATTGGTCCCAAAGCCGTTGCCGGTAAGTGAAACGCTTAAAACGACGCCAAAGGCAGCCGTATCTGGCATCCCACTCACCGTCTCATCATTATGGGGAGTAACCTTTGCAAATTCAATAATATCTGTCAATATTTTTACTTCGGCCCTAAAGCACTACACTACCACCTCTCCCCATTCATAGCACTCGACGTAAAGATTGCCGTCTCTAAAGCACAGGCGAATCTTTTTGCTGCAACTCCCGCCTTTGCATGTAACGACGCCACTGTGCTTCATTAACAAACAAGATCTATCCAGAAAAAGGTAAATAAATACTCACAACAGGATTGAAGAAGTATACCGGGATTCCCAGCAAAAAAACACCGGCATTGACCGCCGTTAAGATCCCCATTGCAGTTGGGTAGCTATACTTGGCCACCATCGGATTCAGCCCGTAGCTAATTCCAAATGCAATGATGTTCTTAGTCCCAACAACCGCCACCAAGGCCGGGCCAGGATTTTGCTCCCAAGCTTCGGCCGCGAAGGAGGTAGAGAGAATTAGCACCGACACAAAGGTCACCTGGAACAATGCCCAGCCCATAAACGGTCCCCCCCAAGTGGCACTGCCTGCTGCCGTGAAACCGTAGAGCAGCAAGGAAATCACAGCTAAGATGCCAGGGAAGATCAGCAGAATCAACCTGTGCTCGGGGGCATGGACACCTTTAGAGCGTTTGGCCAAGCGCAAAATAAACCAGTCGCCAAACACTCCAGCGTACAACATTCCCCCAAATCCGCCAAATACACCACCAAGATTGATCAAGCCGACATTTTTGGCTGACCAGTCATAGCTCAGAAGCACGGTATCGTAGGTCAAAGACATTCCGATGCTGGATCCAAGTACCACGGACGACAATAAGGTGGCGTACAGAATCCCCGGGGAACTAAATGCTTCAAGCATGTGAAACCAGGCCATCAATATCGTTTGAACTGGGTGTTTTCCTGGCTTCTGACAGGGACGAAGCATCTGCAGATAGCTTTTCTTTGGTCGTGCTTCGTCCCGGATGGTCGACTCGTCATCTGCGTCCTGTACTTGTTGTAAATATGCCTGCGCCAGGGTACCAGCCAGTACACGTGTGACGCCGAACTGGTCCGTCACCACCAGCTGGCCGTTGAGGATTTGAGCTCGTCGATGGTAGCTCGTCTCGAAGCATCCAAAGAGAACGACTAGCAGGCCGACACCGACCGCAATGGCGTAAACCCAGTAGAACCACCTCCAGCCTAAAGCCGCAGCCTCGTAGGAACTGGCGATATTTAGACAGCTGGTAACCACATTCTGCGTTGCCCAGTATATTCCAAAGATCATGCCACGTTGGTGCACGAATGTCACTTCAGACAGCATTAGGGGAAGCAACTACAAGGAATTTGTGAGCATTTAGTTGGCTGAAACAATGAATAGACGAACCGATTCCGTAGCACCCGTAGCTAGGCCCTGGAGAATACGCAGGCCAAGATGTTGTCCAAATGTCTGTGAGACAGCACATCCAACAGTTGCAACCAGAAGTATTATAATAGAGGCTATTGTTGCCGGTCGCCGGCCATATACCAGGCCCAGGGGGAGGATCAAGTAATTTCCTGCATGGTCAGTCAAAGCAATTCAAACTTATCACAGACTGACTTACCAACGCCGACGAATAGAGATGGAAAAGTACCCAACCAGACAACTTCACTTATACTGATTCCTTCTGGAGTATACATCTGAATGAAGACGTTCAGAATGGCCCCCAGACCCCCTACCACTGACAATGACATGATTGCTGTGTACCAGAAGTCAGCCTTGGAATATAGATCTGAGTAGACAAAATTGACAACAAAAACAGACTCACAAAACCAGCAACAGCTGATGATAACGCCCATTTTCTCCCATGTCGTGAAATTCAATGGGTCATTTGGATCACTGCAGGGAACCGGTAGATGTTGAACCTCACCAGCCGCATCGACCAGCAGCTTATCCGTTACCTTCATATCCTGCGGCTTCACATTCTCTATAGACTCAACTGTGACCTTTTGATCTGCAGTGGCCATTATGGGCAAGGTACTGAGGCAACAAGGTGCTAGGATTCAAAATGACAAGAAAATTAACAGCAGAGATGGCACGGCTGTCTTTTCTGAGCCTGGCCCTTTCTCCTCTACATTCCCATTGTGCGGGGGGGTGCTATTATGGCCTGTCGATGCTCATGCCATTGCTGGTCCAAAACGGGGGGTAGGGGTTGGCGTGCTCTTTCCCCCACAATCGCCGGCATTCCTTTGTGGAGAATCTCCCCCACTCGCCGAAGGACCCATGTGAGTTCAACAACAGCTAATCACAGCGATTCTGGCTGACTGCTCATTTCCATAGAAGAGGGGAAACTACGGAAGTAGACGAAAGCTTCGAGGTGCTATTCAACCTGTGTTGCGGCATAATAGTTCAATTTGTACACTGGATTAAAAGAACATGCACTCCATCACGGCAGGTTTCCTAGATCCTCCATGAGGTCGCAGAGGTTTTGGATAATTGGTGGTAGTATATCGTCCGGCAATGGACGAGGACAATTTCCCTCAAATACCTGCCGCGCCACCGCCATGACAGAGCGCGGCTTGCTCAATTCGCAAAAGACTTCGACCTCGCCTTCTTGCCCGTTGCGATACTGGTACATCGTCAAGCCCGGTCGACCATGGTCATGACCTAAGAATGCTCTTGTGGCCTGGTGTTCTGGTCCATCTAATGCCACTAAAGGCGCCCCATCAGTCTCGCTCATTGGTGTACTCATTTCCAATCGTCGTGTCTCGCCACATTTAAGTAAACCGTATACCCATAGGACCAAGGCCGAGTGGTAAATAGCAAGTGAGTCAAACCCGCGCAGCTGGTATGCGCTCACAGAGCGAGCGGCACGGAGAACTTGGCCGGCATGCCAAATGCTGGTTCGAGCTCCCTTGGTGCGACTCCAATCTCTCAGGCCAGGATATGCGCGACGTGCATCCAGCTCTCCCAACTTACCTACAAATCGTTGGATGGCATCTACGTCCACATGCAAGTACATCATGATGAACTCCTGTAGTAGGGTAGTGACAGCCGGTGGGTTGAGCGATTCTGCCTGGACAGTTTTGAGAGTAGTATAACTTCAATGCTAATCAATATCCAAGTTAATCTAGCTCGTTGGTATCTCACTTACAGGTCTTCTTGTCTACTTTGTAGCCAGAGCTGCGTTGTGGCACGGGGCCCGGATTGATGTCCCTGAGAGAGCATCATTTGCTGTCGGAATTCCCATACCTGACTAGCCAAGCCATCAAGTAGTGCAGATCTGCTAATTTCACAATCATGCTCAACGGTAACATGCGTGGTAAGCGATGGGTCTGACAATAGATCTCTCAGACTCAACTCGGTAGTTTTCACCGCATGATACCTTGCTGTCCAGATGTCCTTCCATGCAGCCGCCGTGGGTGCCAGCCACAAATCGCGGGCAGCTGGAAATGGAAGCGTGAGTTCAGCATACGAGATGATTGCCGGGCGCTGCATCGCCATGGCGACTTCAATATCGTGACCAAAGAGGTGATACACCAATCTATGTATATTGATGAATTTTGTATTTTATCCAGTGGAAGGTACACATACCTTTTCAGAGACTCTTGCCGCACCCATTCGTGCCACACTTTTTGCAGTGATTCCTCATCGTCGCCCACCAAGTACGGCGTGATAACAGAGTATGTGGATCGATCGAATATAGCAGCGCGTCGAAGCGTCTGTATATAATTAGCTACCTATATGCAATAATCTTCTACTGCCTGTACCGTGCATAGTGGCTGGAGATAGCTTTCTGCAATCTGCATCTTGCGTTTATAGCCACAGAATATACCAATGTCGAGCCACAACATCGAAGCTTGCATGTACTGTAGATCTCGGAGGACGCTATTGTCATCTTCCACCTAACACATACCTGCCGTTAGTTTGAAATATAAAATGAAGAATAGATGGTCTTGCCAGTTGTGCCAGGCCAACCCTCGTAATTTCCTGAAGAATGATACCAGTCTTGTTGATGGACGGCAATCCACAGCAAACACACCCCGCTGCCACCAGAGCCGTCAGCAGCTCGGGTCGGATCTGCTGATCGTAAAATGTATATGGATGAATCCATGCATCTGTTTCAGTGCGTTTGCCAATACCGATTTTGATCAGAGTGTCCAAGTACTCCGCGGACGGAAACGACGAGACTGATAGTTGCGATCCCGCTGTCCTGATTACAAGCTTGAAGATATCGTCGCGTGCGTGCACAGATAGTTTGCCGGGTATATTCAGTGCCTCGAGACGAGTTTGGTGGTCGGATGGAATACGATCGCTGTCCCTCAGTGGGATCCTTCCCTCTTCGCTGAACGCATTCTGGTTCTTTTCCGGCACCCAGAGCCTATTTCCATTTAGTTTCAATTTCGATTGCTTCAGAGCAAGGACTTGTACCAGATTGAACGCTGGAAAGCCTCCACACGTCGTCTGGCTGATTCATGGACATCCAACATGGTGTCTTGGGTATGTTCAATTGTAGAGAAGGGCATCCGAGTGTCAAGAATTCGATCGAGATCTGGGATGAAGTCCGTCCCAAACAAATCAGAGTCAGAAAATGTGAAGTCAGTGTCCTGCATGAAGTCAAACACACTGCGAGGCTGCTGTGTCCCTTGCGGTACGCCATCAAATTCCACACTTGGTAGCATGACTTGCTCAAAAAAGGCCGGAAAACTATTCAGGGCTGGATAGACCTGCAGCCCTTCCTGGGCTAAGAATGGATCCATGGCCAGCTCGTAATGTGCTAGCTTAGAGCCGTATAGCTCGTGGCTACTCCCCGAATATTGGGCTGATGCTCGTGGAGCGCTGGGTTCAGATGGGCCTGACTCCGGGGTGGTGGTTATCGTCGTGAGCTCGCCATGGTCATGGTCGAATGGTGAGCACGGCGGCCCAAGTAGCGACCGTGACAGATGGTTCGTATTATGCGTCCGGCTAGTCCTCGGGACACAGGTAATGTCCTTTGTCTGGCATCGCTGGAGGAGCTCGTTAGTATCTGAAGGCTATCCAGGTGAGTACTTCATTTTGCTACCTTGCACGGCCGATCGTTGTCACAGCTCAGCTTTGCAGTTGCACAGGCCTCACAGGCTTCGATCGCACGTTCTCTCGGGCGCTTGGCGGTTGACGTGCTTTCTGCGGCATCTCTCTCATGCACCACCTGGTGGCGCTGGAGCACATCCCTGTTCACCAGTTAGGTCGACTGGCAACAAGATCAGGGGCAAATTCACCTGCGGTTGAAACCACGTTGGCAAGTATGGCACTGGTAGGTACGCTCATTGCGATCTTCACCCTCGCAGACGTGGTCAGAGGAATGTTTTTCCTCACACTAGAGATACTTACGGGAATCGAGATGGCGGACCAGATGATCAGGGCGTTCATATGCCTTGTCACAATGGGGACAGTGGTGGCCTCCGGGTGTCTTGCTCCGTAGAGAGCGTCGCGGGGTCTGGGCGAGGCCACTCATAGCCGACATGGACTTTGAGATGGGCAAAGCCGTGGGATGGTCGAGTCAAACTTATTAATTATCTAGCCTCGGGATCGCCCGCTTTTGCGGGCCACTTATTTTCTTACGCTCCGATGAAGCTAAATCGAGCATACCAATTATATATTCATTGTTTGCCATTTATCTGTGTTTATTTCGCATCTACTCCATTAAGCAGATACGAGTTTCTGTCGCTGCCACTCCTTAGCTCCCCGATACATGCAGTTGAAATCCATGAATTCGTCGGGTTTCCTGACTCTCTATTAATTATCTGTGGTCCTGTTTGAGGGTTACAATGACGTACATAGTGATTGCTTTATCTCCCTTGGTTGTCCCAGGCTTGGCTGCCTGCCGGCTATAAGCTTGAATTAAGCTCACTCGGGAATAACGGGCGTGGAAAACATCCTGTGATAACCATCAGCACGATTCAATGAAACTCAGTCATATGAATTTGCTTGTCGCACCCCTAGAATCTTTTCAAGTACGTCTTGGGACGGCGGCTTGTCGATATCTTCAAAAAAGGCCCCCAATGCTTCAGCGTCCTCGATTGCCTGGCTAGCCCCTTGGCCCTGTGTGGGAAGCATTGCATGGGCTGCATCTCCAATGAGAATGACGCGGCCACGGTGCCACGTCTTGAGCGGATCCTATAGAATGTTATCGACTGTGATCAACGAGTGAGATGCGACTATTTACAAGATCACGCAGCTGCCACAGCCCAATGTCTGCCGAGTGTCTATTTATCTGGTCAGCTATATTCAGAAATGAACCATAGGAGCTCCGCACTTGAAGATGTCGGTCACCCAGACAGGGAACTCGGCAAAAGTCTCCAGCATTTTCATCAAGTCTCCCTCTGAGACCCAGGACTGCTTTGCTTGAGGATCCTCGCTCATATCATCTGGATCGGTTAACATTCATTCGCGTCGTCGGCATTGAGTCATACCGTCCGGCACCAAAGCAACAATCCCGAACACTTCACCTTGTCTACCGGGACCCATAATCAAGCGACAATTATGCGCAATCATCATTGATGTAAAAGGATCACGCGGGTTGATTTTCTCGCAGAAAGATGGTTCATGCTCTTCCAGGACGTGCGTTGGTATCTAGTTTGATTAGTTTTATTGTACATTAACAACATCCCCAAACTGACCATAAGGCGATAAGCTACCCAAAAGAATCAATAAAATGTTACTGTTGAGGGTAAATACTAGGCGCTTACCGGAATGACCAGTTGGCATGGGCAAAGAGTCTTCGTATAGAACGTGTTTGCGAAGTACACTATGTCTAGACGGCCAAAATGTCAGTAGTCTTTTTTTTTGCCTCCCGCGATACATGGTCATGTTTCTTACATCCCGTCTGCCCCAATGATGAGATCACCTCTGACAACATCTCCATCCTCTAGAGTCACTGTTCCATTTTCTGGGTTGCAGTTGACAACCCGTGATGCAGTCCGCACTACAACCGGATTCCCACTACTCTCTGGAGACATAGCAGCTTCCTTCAAGGTCTCATGAAGGTCCTTCCGATGGAATAGGAGACGGTCTGCCCCGTACTCCGTCTTTGTCAACAACGGCACGGTTTTCACAAGCTGCCCATCTGTGTCGTAAATGCGAAAACCTTGATCCACCATCTCTCGGGCACGGCGCAGTTCTTTTTTCAGGCCCCATTTTGATTCTATTATTCGTGAAGCATTTGGTTGCAGCGAAATCAAGGCACCGATCTCCTTGTTCAGGCTCGACTGCTCCAGCACTGTGATTTGTCTGTTGCTCCCACGCAAAGCAATAGCAGCCGTGAAGCCCGCGATGCCACCTCCGACAATGACGATGCGAAACAGTGGCATGATTTTGTTTTCCTTGATGGCCAGCAAGCGAACAAGTTGCGGGCTCGTGCTATTTGACAATTCTCAATTCATGTCGATTGGTCCGTAGTAAACCCCCACATCGGCATACTCATATCCTCTCCGCGTTATGTCTCCCCCACCCCCACTTGCCGAGCACTGGGGCAACACGGACTTCGACCAAAAGAAAGCCAATGGAAATGGTTGCCGAGCTTGTGGATTACCACCGGTTCGTCGTGGGCACTATCTATGTGGCAAGTGAAATTTGCTGGGGGGCATTTTGATGATATAAGTCCCAGCAACCTCTGATCAGACAAGGCGACTATCAACCTGTTGAACTTGAACAAACAATTACAGTACGGAAATCAATTTAAACCATGTCTTCTACGGCTACTGTCACAAAGACTGCTCAAGCCAACCCGAATCTGCACGGCTTTGGCCGGATGCGTGTCGACGGGACTGACAGGCCATTCGGAGACTTCCGTGATGAGCTCACACGCAACGGATTTGCAGTGGTCAGGGGCGCTATTCCAAAGGAACGAGCCCTGAAATATGCCGATGAGATGTATTCATGGCTGGAGGGTTTGTATGGCCTCCACCCCAGTGCCACTGTGTTCAAGATCAACTAACGCCAAAGAAAGCAAACTTGGATTTGACCGGAATGACCTTTCGACTGTACACAAAGACAAGCTGCCCCTGATCAATGAGAAAGGCATGTGTCTTCACTACGCTTTGCCCCATGAAAGCTTTGTCTGGAGTGTGCGAAACGAACCAGGGGTCATCGGCACATTCGAGAAGATATATGATGATGAAGATCTCATCGTATCGTTTGACGCTATCAACTTCCAGTTCCCAAAGTAAGCATAGCAAGCAGAATAGTAACGTGACCAAACACTGACTCTTTCACAGCCGTACCGACATTGCTCCCAACAAGCCCTGGCCTCATCAAGATCAGGACCCAGCCAAGCACGGCTTCCGTTGCATGCAGGGCTTGGTGAACCTTTTGCCTAACGGACCCGACGACGGGGGCCTCATCGTCTGCCGTGGCGGGCACCTCCTATCTGAACAGTTCCACCGTGAGATGGCTGACGAGGAGCGGATCCCCGCGTGGACACCGGAGTGGTACGGGTTCACCGAGCGTGGGATGCAGTGGCTTTCCGACCACGGCTGCGAATGGGAAAAGGTCTGCGCGGAGCCCGGTGACCTGCTACTATGGGATTCGCGAACGCCGCACTACAATCTTAGCCCCAAGAACAATCAGCCCCGGTTTGCCATTTACACGTGCTATATGCCCGTCGCGGATGCCTCGCAGGACGATCTAAAGCGAAAGAAGGACGCTTTTGATCGCCGTGTCGGCACGACGCACTGGCCGAATGCGAAGCATACAGGATCCAATATCGCCCAGCGGGATGGTAAGGAAGATCCGCATAACCGCCTGGCGCCGGTCACTGAGCCTGTTTTCAATGAGCGGACTTTCAAGTTAACCGGCATTCCCTATATTCGCGAAGAGTCAACCCAGGCCGGTGGCGAGGCAAGTGTGCAGATCAAGGAGACCGCTGTTGCTGCATGAGAACGTGTATTTGTTGACTTGCTGGATTAACTTGGATTAACCCCAACAAATTGACATTCGGAAAGGTCCCGGGATCAAGCAGATGTGTAGAGTCGGTCTTGCCAAATCCCGCAGCTTAGATCTCTATTCCCCATTTTGGCTTATTAACAGAGACCGTACACTGCCCGGATCGTAGTCTTGCCGTGGTGGCACAAATCATGCCATTTGCTCATGATTTCATGTGAAAAAAACCCTTTAAGGCCTTTAGACTAGGGTAGAATATATTTAGCCAACCACATGTGTCCTAAACTCAGCGCGTCGAAAATCCCCACCGGCTTCTTGTCATCCGCGTCGATCGCCCTGCCTTATCTGCCGGCGGGCGACATTCTGCCGAGCTTCGATCGGTCGAGTCAGTCGTACGATGTCGGTTTTGCCCTGTCCGACCGAACTGCCGAGTATGCTTGCTATTATGCTTCAGTTATGCCTACTCAGGAAGCTTATCTGGGTTGGCGTTCTTCTAGTCCGCTTAACGTAGTGGTTCGGCCAAGGATGTCAGACCTCAGCTATAGAGCTGGGCCTTGCATTGGTGTGTCGATTCCAGCTCATATTCCGCATCGAAATATGAGAGGTTCTAGCTGTATACATTGTACTTATATTTTATCTGGATGTGCTGACCGCTATCCATGAATTTCTCCAATATGGGAGTTATGCTGAGAAGTGGATTAGGGCTGCCCCGCGCCGGGACCGTATCCTCGGTCCGCTCGCTTTTTCAAATGGGGGCTGCGGCATATGAAGACATGCATAATGAACACCATATCTTTGTTATGGTGCAATTTGAGGGTCATTGTCATCAAATACGCTGCATGGTCGATAGGGCTTATATGTTTTTCTTTTTGAGCTAACGGTGGCAGTGTATATAAGGACACGAGGTACCAGTGTTTGAACCCACACAAGCTATTCAAGAACGCCGACTTCATACTATACTTCCATATCCTCCATCCATCATGGCATGGCCTTTCATGCCACATAGCCTGATAAACTGGCTGTCCAAAAACCTGACAAATGCCTCGCCGAAACAGCGCGTGCTTTATGGCCTGCTAGGGCTGAGCGCCTACATGTCACTGGCGTCATTTCTGCGGTTCCAGAGACAACGAAAGTTGCAAAAGGAATATCCTTATCCGACTCGAGAGTCGATGGGCAAGATGACAGATCATGATGCCTGGGCCATTCAGAAACAGATCATGCAGATGGAATTCCCATCCATGGTGGTCAAGTCCTTACAGTTTGCTCTCTTCCGCGTACGCATCTTCCTTCCCGCATACATATTAAACTAGACTAATCTTGCTACAGACATATGGAATCCCAACTATATCGACATTATTGCTGAAGACATCGCAATTCTCCGACTCAGCCACCTCATTCAAGCGCTACGCAGACACAGGTGCCTTGATCGGCGAATTCATGGCCTTTGAGCCAAGCTCAGAGCGAGCACAAACGGCAATTGCTCGAACCAAATTTCTGCACAAGGGCTATCGAGCAAGTGGCAAGATCTTAGAAGATGACATGCTGTACACATTAAGCCTATTCGCAACGGAGCCGATCCGTTTCGTGGAGCGGTACGAATGGCGAAAAATGACCGACCTGGAACAATGTGCCGTGGGTACGTACTGGAAGAGTCTTGGTGACGCCCTGGGAATCAGCTATGATGTCCTACCCTCTGGCAAGACCGGCTTTCATGATGGGATCCACTGGCTGGATGAAGTCAGTGCCTGGAGCTTGCAGTACGAGAAGCTGCATATGAAGCCGCATCCACGCAACAAGGAGATTGCCGACAAGACCATTGACGTGCTCGTGTATAATCTGCCAGGTTTCATGAAGCCGCTAGGAGTATACGTTGTTTCGTTTTTGATGGATGATCGCCTGCGCAAGGCGATGATGTAAGTACAAATCTCTTTTATCATTCGGAAGCAAGACTGACAACGGTTGATTAGGATCGATCCAGCGCCACCGGCTTTTAGCGCAATGCTGTCTTCCCTAATTAGTATGCGCCGGGGTTATCTGCGTTACTTGGCACTCCCTCGACCAAATTTCATGCGTTTGGACGTCTTCAGCGAGAAGCCGAACAAGGACGGCAAGAATTTCTTGCTGAGGTACGAAGGCGCCCCATTCTATGTGCAGCCGACCATCTGGAACCGCTGGGGCCCTATGGCGTGGTTCAAATGGGTGATCGGGCAGCCGTTGCCAGGTGATGAGGGAAACAAGTATTATCCACAGGGATACTTTACGCCGGATCTGGGGCCTAAGTACTTCGAAGGCAAGGGACGGAAGGAGCTGGAAGTGATCAAGGAGAATTTGCGAGCTCAGCGGACAGGACGGTGCCCATTCCCGTGAGAGTAGTGCGGGATTTCTATGAGATTGCGATATATAATTTAACGAATGTGAGCTGGTGCTTCTTTGTTCGACTAAATGTCCTGGCGTAGTTATCCGGTGTCAATTAGTCGGTAGCTGAGAGGAGACCAAGGGACTATCAAGCGAGGTGAAAACATCGATATCGATCGGGATCAAGATAAGAGAGAGAGGAGTCGGTTCGATTTCTGTACAAGACCTCATTGACAATCAAGCTTGGGAAAGCATGCAAATACCAAATCCACAATCATGGGAGCGAAAATAAAAATCGGGTATCTATCAGGGTAGCCGGAATCAACATATTCAAAACATCAAATGTCCCTCGTAGGTAAAAAGCAGATCTATCGCTCAGAATCCAACATAGGTGACAAAGTCGAAAAGAGAGAGGAATGTGAAGAACACAACAGGTTATGTCCTAAGACAAAAGAGGATTTAAAAAGAGAGGTAGGGATGAGGCCGCTGAAGCATATAGTGACGTAAAAAGATCAGAAAAGATAGGAAGAGGGTATTGTGCGAAGATGTACAAACGAAAGGATATCAAGGGTTATCCCGCCTGGGGACGGTGGTGAAGAGAATGGCTTCATGTTGTGCCAGTCGATTCAGTCTGTTCAGCCGGCTCACTCGACTGATCGGGGGCACCTGTGGCATCGGGTGAATCAAATGGAATTTCCGGAGAAGGGAAAACAGAGCTGAATTCAGTGGAGGGGCTGAGCAGTCCCTGGTTGCTCTCGCCGAGCTCACCGAGTTCATCTGGAGACAATACCCGGCCACCTAGCTCGACATCTTGGACATGCACGTTGTATTCGAGCGCCCTGCGGCCCTCTTTAATGAGCTCCTCCGTCCAGCCGAGGCAGCGTTTGAGGCTTTGGTTCATTTTCTGACTGTCTACCAAAAGTTCTTGATGTCGGGCCACATCAAGTAACAAGCGTTTCTCGTCTTGGGCTCGATGTTTTGCATCGTGTTCTGCAAGAGAGCCCGGACTCATGACCCCTTCATCCGGGACAGAGTCTTCATCGCTGAACTCGGACTCATCCTGAGAGCGGACGGAGGACAGCTCACTGGTGCACTCGTCCACCTCGCTGGTAACTGAGAGAGCTGTTCCAGAGACGGAACGCATGGATGGTGCCATGGATATGCGTCCAGAACGGCTTAATCGGCGGTAGCGGCGAAGCTCTGCATTTTGTTTTCGCATTTCCCGCTCGAGCGTGCGATTGATGGCGAGCAGAGACGAATTGCTGATCTCCAAGTCCAGAATCTTGCGCTCGGTACGCGCATTAAGCGCCATATCATTTGCCGGCGCACCGGGCCCTTCTGACTTGCTGGGGCTCTGAGGGACGGGTGAAAGGGGTTCGGTTGAAGCTGAGGAACCATTGCTGAAGATACGAGGACGAAGGGTGGGGATTTGGTCTGACATGACCGGTGTCATGCCATCCGCACAAAACGTACCGGGCGAAACAATTATCGGACTCGCTCGTAAACTGTCAGGCGGCCGAGTTGTAGTGTCCACGCTGTATGATTTGCTGTGTCGACGACCAGTAGGAGGCTGCGGTGTGTCGGCCGTTATGCTTGGAGGAGAATTATAAAGGTGCGCAGCATTTTCAAGGACGTGGTCCGGGGTGGAACTGAGGTAGGATCGCGCGTCGTCTGCCGGCGAGGTGGAGCCCGGTAGCCTGGGTGATTTTAACCACGGGGAGGGAGAGGGACCAGGCTTGTTGCTAGGAATGGTACGAGGCAGGCCTCCCGAGCGGCGCCGAGCGGCAGAGGTTGTGTAATGGGTCTCCTCGGTGGCCGACTGCCGTTCTTCGTCACCGTTCGCGTAAAAGAAGCTGGATGACGGGGACACCTTCCCGGCAGGTTGGGAGCGAGCGGCATCCACATCGGAGACGTTGGGTGACCGTGAAGCATCAGAGGCATGAAAGAACATGCGAGATGCCGAGGATATGTCAGAGAACGAGCTCGGGCGTGACGGCTGCTGCTCCTCCGCCGTCAATGTTTTCGCCCTCAGGCTCCGTGGTTGTTCCGGCTTCACAGGCGCGCGGGCAGGGCTGCGCTCGCTCCGATGAGTCCCCGTCGCGTAAATAGGCTGGGAGTATGTTGTCTGGGGTGATTTTGCCCGAGATGGGGTATTCGAGGGAGACGTGTTGGTGCCATCCCGCCGCGTGTTGCGGGAACCCGATCGTGGGGTGACGTTGGTGCTGAGCAAGGTCGGTGCGCTCGCGAGGTCATCTTTGGAAGGAGTGGAATAGGGATCATGATGTGCCAGTCGGCGAGCTGCAGGCAAGGTGGGATTGGGGCTTGCCAGCTTCGGGGTCAGGGGCGACTTGGTGGAGCGGTGGAAGGCGGCGCTGAGGGACGGGGTGAAGGGTTTGGCAACATTGTGTTTATCGGAGGTCATGGTGGCGGAGCGCGAAGAGCAAGTGGCATTGCGCTCCGCAAGCAGTGAGCATGATGCACCGGGCTAAGAAGGACAAAATAGTAAGTGAGTGAGAGAGTTGGTGAGTGAGTTCGAAGATCCAGATCAAGTGACGAAAACAATTGGTGCCCGATCGGGTTTAGGGCGGGCCAAGGAATGTTTAGGTTCTGAGGTTGTTACTATAACTACCCGAAGTATAGAGCAATGGAGATGTATGTACATGATCATAATAATACCGCTGGACTATTGGAAAAATAGTCGCTTTTGCCGTAGATCGCCCTCGGGTCCAGACTGAGACGCTGTCTTTCGTTTGCGCCCTGGGGCGGGTACCCCCTGCGTGGTATCCTGGACAACCTCCCGGATGGTCTGCCGCGAGAGACAAAAGTCCACATGGTCATTGAAGACCCGGTCGTCGGCAACCTGCGGTCTCGCACAGATTGGACAGTCCCAAGTAGTAGTGATTTGATTGGTTTCTTCGGGGAGATCGGGGGCCTCTTGGCTCAGCTTCTCCAATTCATTCATCTCATCCTGGACCTCTTGACGCGCCGCCTCCTCAAAGGCCTCCTCGGCCCCGATGTCATGTTCAGGATTAGCATGCACGGCAGAAGACACGTTCAACTTCGGTTGCGCCGCGGCACCGAAGAAGTTGATGCCCGCTTTCTTGGTGCTGACCAAATGCGTGCACCGGAGACCGAGAAGCCGCAGCTTCATGTCAGGAATGTCCTTTTCCAGCTTCGCCAACATGGGCAACGCAAAATCGTACAGATCTTTTGCCTGGAATACAGCCCGAGGTGGTGCTGTCTGTCGGGTTAAGACCTCGAACGTGTGGAGCTTTACTTTCAAGACCAAAGTGCGTCCCTTGAACTGGGTTCGGGCCATATCCTTCTCCAGTTCCTGTGCCGTCCACCAGAGCTTCGCCCGCAGTTCCTCTTTATCCCCAATTTCATGGAATGTTGTCTCCGTCCCCACACTTTTTCGCTCGTAGTTCTCGACAGGCTGGATCTTGGTGCGGCCGAGGCCGAGGTAACACTGTGCAAGGAATTGGAAGGCCTTCTCCCCGAACAGCTTGGTCAACAGGGCTCGTTGCGGGTAAATATCTCCACAATTTTTGATGCCAATCGACTCCAGTTCGCGTTCAAAGACGCGGCCAACCCCGTTCACTTTGCGGACCGGCAAATCCCGCATGAATTCCATGATTGCCTCTCGATCATTCGGGATCCGAAATTGACCATTGGGCTTGTTTTGATTTGATGCAATCTTCGCCAGCTTCGCATTGGCCGCGATCCCCGCCGAAACAGACACCTTGGTGTTCTCCAAGATCTCGGTGCGCATCCGCTGGACCGTTTCCTCCGGGTCTAACTCATTTTCAGAGCAATAAGAGGTGATGTTCAGATAGGCCTCGTCGATACTCGCACTCTCTCAAAAAGCGGGTCGTACTGGGCCATGATCGCGCGAATCTCCTTCGCCTTGGCTGTATATTTCTCGTAATTCTGCGGTAAAAGAACCAGCTGCGGGCACAGCTTCTTGGCAACAAAAGATGCCATGCCACTGCGGACTCCGAACTTCCTGGCGAGATAGTTACACGTCGTTAAGACGCCTTTGCCCACGGCCATCGGGACTGTCTTCAGTTCCGGCCGGTCCAGCTCCTCGACCGCGGCGAAAAACGCGTCGCAATCGACATGAATGACATGTTGAGAGAGATCTCGCGTCAACTCCAGTTCGGCCAGAAATTCATCCGCTCTGCGCAAGTCGTGGCTCAGGTCCAGCTGCTCCAAACGTGCCTTTTCTTTTCGGATCCGTTCGATCTTGACCGTGAGGTTCCGGTCGCGTTCCTGCTCGCGGTTGAAGAACTTGGATCCTTTAGAAGCATTATATATGATCTCTGAGACCTGGATATCCCGTTATTAGAGCCCATCGAAGAGAACTATACAGGCATGCAACACACATACCTTCTGCTGATCCACGGCGTCCTGGCCCGCTTTTGTTAACGAGGGTCCTAGCAGAGAGTATTTGAGGGTGTCATTCTCTGACTCGCCCTGGGTCTGCTCCCTTTGTATCCCGTCATCAGCAGGCCGTTCGCCCGGGGAGTCCATAATCCGGACATGTCATGGAATGGATGAGTTCATCATTGTCGGTTCGCATCTGATCCAGGTAACGCCTGGTCACGTGAATTCGCGTCTTGCTTGCCTGGGGCACGTGTTCTGGAGCCGCATCTCTGTTTCTCTTGTCTCACACACTCCCCAATGTGGATCCTGGATTCGACGGGGGATTTCCTGGACGGTATGTCTGGAGTGATGCGTCCCTGGCAGTGACTGACGATTGTCAAGGGAAGCGAGTGTGGCTGCGTCCGGGAAAGAAGTACCTCTTTGGGCGTATCAAGCAGGATGACGGTAAGCTCCCACCCAGCTTTGATGCGAAGGCGTTCTCACTGGTTTATCGTAACTAGTCCGTCATGCGATTTCTCACAACTCGATCTCACGAAAACACATGACTATCGAGGTGTCCCCTGTTAAACCCGGCGATGGCGTACGGCTTCTCATTCATCCTGGAGAGGTTGGTTGCTGACCCAGAAGCAGTCTCAGATTTACACAAGATCCGAAATCACCGTGGCTGATCTGGACTCGAAATGCGGGACCTTTGTGGATGGAGAAAAGCTCACAGGAACGAGCAAGGTGCTGCGCGGGGAGGAACACGAGATCAAGCTGGGCAGGTATCAGCATACTCTGCGGTGCGCCATCTCGCCTGGTCTGCCCGGGTTACTCGCTGACGAGAGCTTGCAGGATAAAATGGCAACCCGTCACTCTAAGCTTCTCATTCTCCTCGAAGGAGATGAGGGCAAAGGACCCTCTCGCCCACGTCCGTTCTCGACTGGAAGACCTCGATATCAAAACCATCATTCCTTACGTGGTCGAGCAGACCACACACGTGGTGCAGAGTAAACGGAACACGGCCAAGGGTCTCCAAGCGCTCATCAACGGCAAATACATTGTGCAGGACTCCTACATCGACGCACTCGTATACGCGGCCACGCCTGGCGACCTCGAAAATCTGGAATCATTATCTCCTCTCGAGGCCGATTTTGACGCGGCCTGGCCGGATGCTACGGAGTATCTCCCGCCAGCCGGTAAGGAACCGATCAACCGACCTGCTGCTTCCTTTGCTCCAGACCCGGCTCGGATCAGCATCTTCGAAGGATATACATTCGTCTTCGGAGATTCTACACAATTCGACAACCTGCAGGCGCCTATCAACAATGGACAAGGGAAGGCGCTCTTCTATCAAGTGGAGGACGGGGTGTCTACGGCAGCCGATATTGTGCAATTCATGAAAAATGCAGCTGGCCGCAAGGGAGCGGGCAGTGATCGAGACGGCCCAGGTGGTGTGGTCTTGGTTCGCTTCCGGTCCAAGGGTCAATATGAATCGTGGTCCATCGAGGTGGGCAATGAGGTCGCATTGATGACAGACCAGCGCGTGATTGAACAGAGGGAGTTTCTTGATGCCATCCTCGGGAGCGACGCCTCCCCTCTCTGTCGCCCGCTGCCTAGTGAAGAGCCGAGTCATGCGTCTGAGCGTGCCCCGTTGTCTCGGACTGAGCAGCGAGCTTCGAGGGCGGAGAAACGTGTGCAATCACCCTCCAAATCGCCGCCCCAGACCCAACCCAGTCAACCTGCTCCGGCTCGGCCCAAGGCGCCTCGCGTGCGCACCTTTGTCAGTAAAATGAAGGCCTTTGATGATGGCTTCGACATGGACTCGGTCCCAGTCTACACGCCGGAGGAAAACCTCACAACGTCTCAGCTGGATCTCGAACCTCTCGCAGCCCCGCAATCCAGTCAACATCCAAGTCCGGTAGAGGAAGAGGCTGAAGAGGATGTGGTGTCAGAATTACTTCCGGGTGCCCGGGCAATGAAACGTCGTCGTGCGGAAATGAGCCAGCACCCGGATACGCCTGCGACCACTGAGTCCGATCCCATCCGGAAGCCGAAGCGCCCCAAGCTCGACGTGTTGGAAGCTGCACGAAAACATCGCGAAGAAGAGGAGCAACAGCGACAAGCACAAGAAGACACCTATCCAGTGGCCTTGACGGACCTGGATGTTGATCAGCTCCGGAACCTGGCCATTGTGGAAGAGATGGAACTTCCTGCGCGGAATCCACCTGTTGCCGGCGACTCCCACTCAGACCGATGGGATGAGCGATGGAACGGCCGTAAGAACTTCAAGCGGTTTCGCCGAAAGGGAGAGCCTCGCCATGCCCGACATCGTGTGCAGACTGTGATTGTGCCCCTGGAAGAAGTGACGCGCAAGGACTTTGGTATTGGCGACCACTACTGGGTCAGCAGTCACAAATCCACCGATACCAGTCAAGCAGCAGACCGAAGATCTCATCAGAATCCGGCGCGCGAAGATCCGGCTGCATCTATTCCAGAATCGGCGCCAGGTTCGGCTTCTCCTCCGGCTACTGCCCCGGATCCTACCCCAACCCCAGCCCCAGCCCCAGCACGTCGGCCCTCCAAACGACCGCGAGAAACACGTGAATCGGACAGCGATGATGAGCTGCGGTTCCGCTTCCGGCGCAAGCGGTAGGCCCAAAGCTGTTTTGATTTTCTCGCATATGATTTTAACCTGCAGCTATTTGTAACTTGTATCGATACCCTGACATGAGTGAATCCTCTGATTGTTGCCGCGCGGCTAGTCGTTTTCGATGGGGCCACACGAGTAAGTATTACTAGATCGAGCCCGGTGCCTGGTGGTGGTGTTTTCTAGTCGGTCCAGGTTCAGGGGAAATACTAAGTAGAAATAAGTAATTATAGTGTCATACTAGACCTTTTGTCCCAGTGGATCAGTGGGTCCCGATCCGAGCCCTAATTAAGTGTCGACATTGATAACCAGATTCCCTCAGTTTGTGTCACTTACTCACCTTCTCCCCCTTCACCTTTTTTATTTGCTTCGTTTTCTTCTTCCGCCTCTTACTTCCATCCACCCCTCTCTCCTTCCTCTTCAACCCTACCTCTATTTCTTCCCTCCTTGTCTATTCGCTCCACTCTCTGTTTCGCTTCTCTCCCATCATCTATGTCTCCCTCCGCCCATTCCCTCATCTTCTCCCTGTCTCAACGCTGCCCAGACGCCTAACCGCCGACTTGCCCACTCTATCCCAAACTCACTCCTGCCATCTCCTCTCGATCTAGTTCTGTTGGTGGTATGGCCAGTTGCAAGAACTGCTGACGGCAACTGATCCTCCGATTTGCTCCCGGCCCAGCCGTGCAGTCTGGGCCGCTCCGTCCTAATCTGCAAGGAACTACGCCCTCACCCTTCGCTGTGAGCATGTGCCTCCTACTTTTTGATTCTTCGATGGACTGACCAGAACACTTCATGACAGCTCTCTGCCCTTCCTCTCCAGATCCCCCACACCTTTCACCACTCCACCGCTGGCCCCATCCTTATCGCGCCCCATGATATCCACCATCCCCCCACCCCGGCCCGTGTCGGTCAATTCCTTGGCCAGAGCCCCAGGCTCTGTACTGGCATCGCCAGTCCAGAAAACACTCCGCAGCACCAGCACGGGGATTACACTTCACGATAGCCTCTATTCTCCCAGCTCCTCTCACTCAACTCCCGTGTCCGCGTTATCTTACTCCTCGCTCGCCCCTCCCGACCTGTCCGCATTCTCTTGCCCACGAAACTCTCCGCGGGAAGAAACAGAGTTTGCAAACCTCCCGATTGAGATCCACGAGGCGATCATCGATCATTTGTTCGGTGAGCGGGCATCCGCGGCCAAGGCGAGCAAATCGACCGTGCAGAACTGGGAGAAAGCCCTTCGACACCCCCGGCGCAAGGCGCTTTCGAACCTTTCGCTGATCTCCAGAGTTTGGACACCACTCGTCCAAGGCCGCATTTATCGACACAGTGAGTTTGCTTGACTCATAACACGGCGTGTATGCTGACATCGTACTTCGCATAGTCAAGGTCAAAGGAACCATTGACGGACTAGCTGAGTGTGCAGAATGGTTTGCAGCACACCCGCACCTTGCCGGCTATGTCCGACATCTAGAAGTCTGGGTCCCTGTCTGGGGCAATCGAGCCATTCGGCTTCTACCACGCCCTCCGGGTCGACGTCCCAACGCCGCTATACCAGACCCACTCGAAGCCAATATGGTAGCAGCCTGGGGTCATGAAGACGTTCCTCATGGCAACGATATCCACTACTACTCTTCCACGCAAAATGCCACCTTGGACGAGATATTCCAACACATCCAGATCTTTTTCCCCGGTGCTCGGGTGCTCACGCTGGAAGGAGGGCATTGTAAAAATCCGCCTATGATTCGCCATTTTCGAAACGAACCCAGCCAATCCAGAGAGCTGCCCTCGCGCCAGAATCTGCCTTTGCTCCCCAACGTCCAGACGTTTGTGATGCGCGGTGCCTGGAACCTCATGCGCGGTTGGGGTCACTGGTACACTCTGTCACAAGCGCTGCCAGCACTTCGAGAGTGGCATTGCGCCTATGCCCAACCAAAGCCAGAGATCTATTTCACCATGTCGCAGGTCCTGGATCGACCGCCGCCGTTGATCCGCCATCTGAACATTAGCCTGGAAGGATTCTACAACAACAAAGATGCGGTTAACGCGGCGCTATTCGGCGCTCGCGTGCAGGTTCCGCCAATCTGTGGCTTGCTGGGTGCTATTGCGCCGAGCCTTGAGACATTGTCTTTTACTGGCAAGATATGCGTAGGCTTTTTTGAGTCGCTACGACGGCACGCTTCGTCGCAGTCGTCAGGCCTCAAGTCCCTGGATCTGGTGGTTAAAACATGCTGTCACGGCCCTGAACCATCCGATTCCATTCCTCCCACCGCCCTTCTTTCGGGTATCACCAATATCAATTTTATTTGTGCGTTCGAAGCCCTGGTGATCGGAGCCGTGCAGAGTCTTGAATGCCTCCCATCGCTTGACAACCTGCGCATTCGCTTCATTGACCTGGACTCGACATCTCCATTGCTGAACCCGTATTTTCAACTGACAGGCAACGAGTGTACGGGTCTATGGAGCTACCCAATCCTCGAAGCGCTGCAAGCCAGCCGTCCGTCAGCGCACTTCGTCGAACTCAACGACGGAATCCACTCGCATTTCGGAACCCACCAGCAGGCCTTGACGCTTTATCCGCGCTCTCGTCCGAAGAGCATTCACGTCAGCACGTACCGGGTGATTGCTGATGCATCCAAAATTTAGGCGGTTGTGAGACCTGTGACGGCGTTTCCTTGTTTTGTGTACTTTCAATTTAGCCGAATACCCCTTTTCACAGCTTTTGTGCTATTTATTTGTCGAGAAAGATCGGGTCTGGTTCTGTTAGGCATGTTTTGCTGCGGGTTTTAATATTGTGGGAGCACCTTAGGGGCGTGTACTAAGCGAAGCAAATGTAAGCCCGGCTGAACCTCAGTAATTTCCAGATTAACGGATTCTATTGAGAGGGCGAGTATTTCGCTAATTCGAGCCATCTGGTAATGGTTATTGCCCCATAGAGGAATAGCTCATATATTCTGGCTGTATATAATTAAGCGACGTTCGTGTATTGGGGAATTTCTGCATTTCTCTATTTCTATGCATAAGCTATGCAGCGCGTAGAACGGAGTAACAATCCAGTTCTTATCATTTCTGCTTGGACTGGACAGACTTTGTGTCATGCTCAATCTCGTCTCCAAATTCGCCCACATCCTGGACGATAATGCCCAGAATCCACACATTGACGGCGAAGAAAAAGAGTGACGCAAAAAAAAGACCGGGCACAAAAGACGAGCGGCCGAGGAATTCGAGATTGTATCCCTGATGGAGCCAAAGTGCCTGGGAAGAAGGTCAGAAAATAACACGAGAGTAAGTAGACCGATCAGGAACACACCTGTGCAATAACCCAGAAAAAGGCAGCTGAGAGGCCCAGGGTTGGCCTGCGCATCAAGGACGAAGAGGGGAGGTAGAAAGGTAGAAGGATCAAGTACCAGAGGAAATACTGTGCAAGTCAGCCGGCAATCCAGATATGAGTTGAGAGGTCAACCTACCTGGCTCGTACACACTTTGTTGAAAGTAACAAAAGCAAATGTTTGAGCAAGCATAGCGCCAGCAAGGCTCTTCTTTGAGAGAACAAGCGGCAAAGCAACGACAGCAAGGATTATCTGAGGCAAAAAAGCCAGAGCCTCAAAGTGCGAATCCGCCCCGCCTGCAGCGGAGAGGTACAGCAACGTGCTATATGGGGAAAAGTTGTGGCGGTGGTCGATGCGCGTGAGGTGGTGGAAGAAGGTGTGGTGCAGGAATGGCATGCCGTACAGGGTATACATGGCGATATTGAGGGCGACGAACGTCGCCAGCGCAGAGACGGTCAGCTTTATCCGGGACGGGGTGACAAAGGCCACAGCACGCTGAAGCAAAGTCGACTCCGCTGGTATCGAGGGGACACCATCGCGCTCGGAATCCCACCACCAGAGAATAGAGATGCCATAAATGAAAGGGTAGATCTTGAAGTGCACGGCAAGGCCCAAAATAAAACCAGCAAGCAGTGCCCTACGGGTCAGAGTTGCCCACAGTAGCGCCGCAACCAAAACCCCAAGCAGACCCTCCGCACTGCCACGGGTACTGATATTCGCAACCATAGGATTTAGCAACCACACCGCAGAGACATATCGCAGGGCGCGCTCAGCAGGAAAGCGATAACATTTAACAAGCAGTTGCACAGCTAGCCACCCGGCAAGAACATCCGACACCGCGAAAAGGATCTTGCCAAAGGCAAAAGCCAGCGCAGACCAGGGCGGAGAAACCTCCCATGCAGTTGGAAGAAGCATCCACGCCAGCAGGGGCGTGTAGCGATACGTGTCGCGCGCGTAGGGCGGTTGACCCTTGGACACGTAGCGCGCCGCGTCGGTGAAGACCATGTAGTCGATATCGGTATATTTGACGGCGGAGTGCGCGTCTTGCCAGCCACCGTAGACCAGGAGCACCAGGCGGAGGGCGGTGGCTAGGAAGAGGATACGCGGTGTCGAAGTGAAGAGAGACATGGTTGATGGGGTGTGTGGTCTCTTTTTTCACACCACTTGAAATTCAACGCCTGGCCTCTTCTGGCGGGCACGTTTTCGGAGTCTATACAGAATCGACGACATATACGTCACGCGACATCCAGAGGTGTAAACATGCAGTAATTGGCTTTTGCAATGGTTGTTGAATGTTCACTGGATTTGGTTGAAGTGGTGGAAAAGGGAGGCGCTGAGTCAGCGGGTCCACTCCAGCGAAGTATGAGATTTTATATTCAGATTCGGATCAAAAGTGGATTTCGCTTGTTTTACAATTCTTCTCACTATGACCAATCCACATCTATGACTGAGTCTCCAACCCTATTATTCCTTACAAACAAACGAGTCTGTTTCGTTTCTGCAGAGTCGATAATCTTGTACACCGTCACGCGGTCCTCCTGCCCGGGTATCCTCTGTTCCACGGGCAGATCTGACAGCTGGGCCTCTTCCAAGTTCATGATCGCCTCACCAATCCTAGCTTCCCGGCGCCAATTATACAGACAATCATGGCTTGGATTGGACGCTAGAAGTTGAAGAGCTTTCCGTCGGACTAGGGGCAGGCGGCACGAGGCGGAGGCCATTTGCAGAGCGGGGAGGGCGTGCAGCCGGAAAGTTGGCTCTGAGTCGGAGTCTAGTAGGATTAATTCCTCTGCCAAGGACACTATATTCATGTAGTGATCATTCCATCGATCGTGGTCGGTTTCTTTCCACGGAGGATTGCCAAATGTCCAAAGGACGGCGAGAATATAGTCGATGTGAAGCGAGACAACAAAGCGTCGGTCCGTCAGATAGCCTTGCGGTGTCTGTAAAAACCTCTCGAAATGATCAAGCCATGTCTGGTACGTCTGCTTCAGCATCGTTGACTGCGTAGCGTTATTCTTGTCCGAACTAACTTGCACGATGGGATCTGGCGAGGGGCTGAGTGTGACGCAGTAAGTCATCACAGAAGTTAGGCAGTGGCGAGCATCCGAGATATCTGTGAAGTCGGCAGATATCTGCAAAGTGCGCGGATCAGTGAAAGGCGAGAGCCCTTTTGCCTTCTGCGCAAAGTGGCCCATGTAGATATTCAAGCGGAAGAACATATCGCGCAGCTCCTTGTATATAGTCTGCGAGTCGCCCACAGACTGTGCCATCAGTATTGGGCCTGATCGGGCGAAAATATTCAAGCCTGCTTCTATATGTCGGAGTGACTCGTCGACGTTCCCTCTGAGCAGTTCCAGAAACACGAATAGACCGCAGGTAATCAGGGTGAGATCCAATTTTGTATTTCCCGGTACTGATGATTGCTGCACCAAGAGTCGAATCGACTTGTTGTATTGATTCAACATAAAAGCTTCCGTGTAGCCCAGGCGATCAACTCCTCGGTATCTCTGGTGCGCAGCGCCAACAGCAGCGACAGCATGTCGGACCACCGGCTCAGAGTGAGTCAGTTGCGGAAGGAGGTAATCCCAGAGATTCGCCATGAAATATCCGACGATGGCGCGCGAGGTCTGCGAGCAGAAGAATGAGATATACTCTCGCTCCCTGGGGTCACCCTGCGGGAGAATCAACCGGCCATCAGCGGTACAGGTGCTGCGCTGGTACGCATCGATGACATTCTGGCGCAGTTGTCGTTGCGAGAGGTTGATGGTGTAGCCATCGCATTTGCGGCCTGTGGTGGTGCATTGTCCGCACGCCGGTTTCTGCTGATCACAGCGGACATGACGGGCTCTGGAATTAGGCTGTTAGTTCACTAGCAGCTTGGCACCCAATCCTGGCTACAAATGCAGGAAAGCAGCCTGATCCGAGGGTGGATGAGGTGTGGTGGAGGGAGTTAATTGGTACTAACTTGCAAGTCATGCAGCCGTGGCCGCTACCCCTGCCGCGAGAGTTTTTGGGAGCCATTGTTTCTTCAGCATTACTTCGGGATGACTATCACCTTGGGTGTCAGTGCAGTGAAATATTATATCCACGACGCAGCAAATGACAAGGGACTCGACCCGGCAGGATCTCGCTAGTTAGGGTGTCAGGCAGTGCAGAGACTTACGCTGCGGCTGCAGGGCTGAAAGGCGGAAGCGAGGTGACGCCTGGCCCCCACGGGGCTATTCTACTACACTACACGGTTAAGGGCAAGAGTGTGGTTTCGGGGCTAGGAAAAAAAATCCGTATTCCCAAGGAGTTATGCGTGGACCGTTACGCGTCCACAGCAAAGTAAGATCCAATCCGGGTCGTCGCAATTTGTCAAAGTACCCTGTCAATAGATCGGGTGATGCACTACTTTTGTGCTATCTTGCCTGCATCCGTGGGATCCGAAAGATCGTCTGCTTTTATGCCTATTATGGTGACGGTGAAGGAGACTTTAATTTTGCTTGATTGCCAATAACCCATTGCTTCGCTGCATGATTCGTTTCCGCTAACAATACCCACAATATAACCGATGATGTCTGCTGAAAATGACAGATACGCCACACGAGGACCCCACCCCCTAACCCCCTAAAAATCACAACTGAAATCAAAGATAGGTGTTGGGTGTACTATTGACAAAATAGCCCGAGTCGGTCATTGGCCCAAAATACGGCTGGGGGGCGCCGTATTTGGGGCCTTTCTCGTGGTCCGGCGTGAACAAAGGCATACTGTCACCGCGGACGTCAGTTTCAGTAATTCCGGGCCAGAGACTGTTGTCACCCCAGCTGAGGTATTCAAACAAGTACTGGCCGCCATTGTCGTCACCAAACGGGGTAGCCAATGGCTCAATAAACCCATTCTCCCCGAAAGAGAACCCGCCACGAGCGGCATCCTGCATCGGAAACATCATAGACGTATCCCGGCCAGCGGGATAGTTTCCTGCAGGGAGAGAGGTCGCGACGGAGTCCGAGCCATGGAAGTCGTCGCCCCGCTTGCTAGCCTCGTAGATGCGCGACAGAGAGTCCAGCGACCGCTTCGCCGTATGGCCATAGGATTGCATACGTGCCAGAGTCATCATGGCGGTCTCGACCTGCGCCTGGCAGGACTCGATGGAGGCCCGCGGGTCATCGGCGGTGGGATCATTGAGGAAGAGACCAATCAATGGCACCAGGGAGGCCTGGAAAGTCCACCAGACGGCATTCCAGCCGCACAGTTGATTGAGCTGAGCCGTGGCGGCGATGTTCTGGATAGACAACTCGGCCACCTCGCGGCATTTTTGGATGGCGGTGCGCTCTTCTGCGCGGAGCGCGATGTAGGGTACACGTCGCATGGCATAGCTGAGCAACGTTGGTCGGTAGAGGAGCATGCGCTGATTGTAGTAGCGCCATCTCATGACGGTGCGGACGGTGTTGATTGACTCGGAGATTGGCTCGTGGTCTTTCAGCACGGAGGGGAGGTTCTCCCACCAGTCGAGGAGTTGGGCATCGGCATGGGCCATTTCTTGGGGTTTGACCAGCGGCGCTGCTGCGAGTGAGTCCTGGACTTGAGTCGCGATCTTGGCGAATCGGATGTTCTCGACCAGCGGGAGGATATCGAGGACGTTTTCCTGACCAATTATTAATACTTTTTTTTAAAAGTTTCAGACCAAAGCACAAACCTTGTCTCGACAGTGAGGTGGCCGGACAGTGATATTAGGACCAAAGCGGCCCATGGTGGGACGGCCCAGGGTCATGCCTGCCCATGTGTCCATGCAGAATAAAGACCACCAGACACGGCGCTTGAGGTCCATCGAAGCAATCCTGGCTGGGCTAGGCTGCTGGCGAGTATCAGTGAACTCTTTATGCATCCCCAGAGCGGACGCCATCCGCAAGGCGGCTCCCATCAGGGACCATGCCAAATGGGGTTGACTGATGTAGTGACAGTACCAGCCGCCGATGAGACCCAGTGCTTGGATGGTCTCCAAGTGCTGGTCGCCCAGAGAGCTTAGGCTCAAGTGGCTTTTGCAGCGAAGGAAATACGTCCGGTGTGTTCGGTCATCGTGGCCCGTTGCCGCGATGCTGCCCAGGGCGAGAACGATGTTAAGGAGCGCAAGCCAGTAGTCGTCCCTCCGGCGACCGGTCAGGTACGTCTCACGGAATGACTGCTCGTCAATCAACGGCGCAAATGCCTGGAAATAGAGGAAATAGGCATCGAGCATCTGCATTTCCGTGGGCGGGATGCGCGCCTGCGGCGGTGTCACCGGCTGATGCTGCCATCCGGACGGCTCGGTGGTTGCATACTCCTGACCGTTTGCCGGTGTGCGTGCAAAGTACGTAACGGCGCCGGGGTCCAGCCAGACAATGACTTTCAGGGCGGCCTGGATGGACGAAAGCCCCAAATAAGAAGAGGGCTGCCTGGCCGAGAGGGACAGGGCGTTCACGTCGTCCGACACACCCTCGACCAGCAAATCCCCGGAACTGGCATGGCGGCTGTCGGGCAGCTCCTCGGGCATGGTCTGCAGGGCCTCAAGGTTGTCATCTTCATTTGACAGCGGGGAGACATGCGCTTCCACCGACGGCGAAGTGGCAGGCGAGGCCGGGTGCGGCAGATTAAACCCTGAGACTTGGGAGTGCGTGGCCGATGTGAGCTCGAGCAATTTCTCCCGCGGCAGATTCACCAGCGACTCCGGCGCGAGATTGGGGAATAATCTGCTTAGCACGCTGCGGTACTCGTCCAGCGTGGTGGACAGTTTCTCGACATGTCTAGTGGCAGCGTGAGTTGGGTCTTCATTCATGCAAAAGGGGGGAACCCCCAGGCCAGCGCTTACCTGCGTGACGGACGCGGATCGGAGTAGTGACACTGATCAGATTTCTTGTACCAGCGACAGGCTTCACACGGTTTCTCGCCATCACACTTGATCTTGCGATGGCGACACGAGGTGCAGGCGCGCAGGGTGGTGACACGGCGGCCGACAGACTCGCGGCGCTCCGTGCTGGGCCGGCGGGCGGGCGTGGTGGCCCCGGGATTCTCAAAGCCCTCGAAGGTGTGGAACATTGTGTCGGGAAGGCATGTTCAATAGAGACCGAGATAGAGCATAATGACTACTATAAAACCAGAAAGGGGAATCACGCGATAATATGCTGACGATGCGTCTTCAGGGGAAGAAGAAGCACTCAACAAAACAGCCGATGATGTTGATTATTATGTGGAGCCCGGCTGATCCGCCTGAATCCCCGCAATTTTGCCTTCGCTTAAATCGATCATTAGAGATCGCCTTTTGGTGTCCGAGTTGGATCTGCAACGGTGGACTCTACCGATCGGTTGTTCCTATGATTCCCGTCTCTACACACCTAACTTCATTGACCCAGCAGCCTGCGGTCGAATGTCGGGGATGAAATGATGACGATTATTGCTGACACGCCTCCTTCACCGGGGTCAATATTTGGGGCCTATTTCGCTTCCACATGCTCTGCACGCGCCACCCTGGGCCCGTCCGGTAGATGGGCAGCACAGTCGCCCAAGAGGGGCAACCCCCCGGTCTAGTTGCAGGGCATTGCATTGTCGCCTTGGAGAACCCTGCACCCGTGGGAGACACGAACCTTGCCGAGCAGCGATCGTCTGGGGAAACGGCTAATGTAGGGGTGGCGGGCCTGCCCGTCCGAGAGTAGTGAGTCGTGCTCTTTGTTCCGGCCCGGCTGAGTGAAGTTAGGGCTAAGTCGCCCATTCACCCAACACTCCCAGCATCCCCGTAGAGTAGAGCCTCGTTGGCAAGACCACGGGGTGACTTGGGCCCCCGGGCGTCTCTAAGCCTTTACGCCATCCGCATGGTCATCATTCAATATGTGTGAAGGGGATGGAAATTGCCACGGAGAGGGGCGTCGGATGCCAAGACCCAGTTATACTCTCCCGAGCCAGGGTTGGTCGGGTAAACCAATTCATCCAGAGTTTGTTTGAACGAGTACGAGACGCGAGATGAGACACATCGATAATAATCTATCAGTGGATCTCTGGGGAGGACTCCACTTGTGGGATCGAGTCTGAACATTTTAACACGGACGATACCACGATGTAAGTCTGGGGAAGTCTGGGGAAGGGGGTCAGACGGACGAGGCGCCAAGTGGTGCCTGCCAGTCGTGGATAAATAGGACCGGATATTCCGGGATGGGGTGATTGGCTCGGGAGGAGGCCAACTGTGTCAAGTGAAACACTCATTCGGACAAGAGGAAGAGCAAGTGAAGCTGGACGGAATCCACGCCGTGTCAGGTGAGCCGCTAGTCCCGTTCGGTCCCGTGACCCCCTCCGTGCCCAAACAGGAAAACACGAGGGGCTTATCGATAACACTCTGGGGAAGCTCCATGGTGCGACATGGGCTATAAAGAAGCCATCTGCCCCGCCCAGGGAGAAGCTCAATCAACCATGCCGAACCTGGTGCAATTGCCCCTCACCGAGGGCTGGAGCTTCCGAGACCGCGATGACGCCGATGGATGGATGCCCGTGCCAACCGTGCCGTCTGCCGTGCAGCAGGACCTCATAGCCAACAAAAAGTATGTCGCAATGGCCCCAATGGTGGGCTATTACTAATAGAAAATCCCCAGACTCGAGGATCCCTTCATCGGATTCAACGAGCTCAAAGCCCGTTGGGTCAACGAAAAGTCATGGACCTATCGCAACAAGTTCCAGAAACCCGCGGCACCCGCCGGTGCGGCCATTGTCTTGGCCTTGGACGGCCTAGACACGTTTGCCACGGTCAAGCTGGATGACCAGGTCATCTTGAAAAGCGACAACATGTTTCTGGCGCACCGGGTGGACGTGACCGATGCGTTGAAGGAGGAGGGCGAGCACACTCTCGAAATTGAATTTGACTGTGCCTTCCTGAAAGCGCGCGAGCTGCGTGACCAACACCCGAACCATGTATGGGTTGGGTTCAATGGCGATACATCACGCCTGGCGGCTCGCAAGGCGCAGTACCATTGGGGCTGGGACTGGGGTCCATTCCTGATGACGGCGGGGATATGGCGCCCAGTGCGGTTGGAAGTGTACACCGCGCGTGTTTCGGATCTGTGGCCTCAAATCAAGCTGGCGGCAGATCATGAGACGGCTGAAGTGACAGCCACGGCCACGGTGGAAGCCGTCACGGGAGACAAATACACGGCTCGGTTCCGCTTGAGCCTGGAGGGACGCGAGATCGCCCTTCAGGATATCCCTGTCGGTGAAGATAAAACAGCAGAAGTCGCATTTCGCATCAACCAGCCATCTTTGTGGTGGCCCCACGGCTACGGCGAGCAAACTCGCTATGAGGTGTCGGTGTCATTGCTGTCGAGAGATGAGGAAGTAGATTGCACCGCTAAAAAGTTTGGAATTCGGACAGCAGAGGTAGTCCAGCAGACGGACAAGCATGGCAAATCGTTTTACTTCCGGATCAACGGAATGGACATTTTCTGCGGTGGCTCATGCTGGATTCCGGCCGATAGTCTACTGCCTAATATTACTGCGCAGCGGTACCGCGATTGGATTAAGTTGATGGTTGAGGGCCGGCAGGTCATGATCAGGTAAGTTTTCGTTGCTATCAATATTCAGAAAGAAACAAGTTAACTGGGAGTCAAGAGTCTGGGGCGGTGGCATCTACGAAGACGATACCTTCTACGAAGCATGCGACGAGCTTGGTGTAATGATCTGGCAAGACTTCATGTTTGGATGCGGGAATTATCCCACATGGCCGGGTCTTCTCGACTCAGTGCGCCAGGAGGCTATCTACAACGTGCAACGACTACGCCACCATCCATCCATCGTGATCTGGGCTGGCAACAACGAGGATTACCAGGTACAGGAGTCGTCGGGTCTGACGTACAACTACGACGACAAGGATCCGGAGAGTTGGCTGAAGACGGATTTCCCGGCTCGCTACATCTACGAGAAGCTACTGCCGGAGGTGGTATCCGAACACTCACCTAGCACATTTTATCACCCCGGAAGCCCATGGGGTGATGGGAAGATCTCGTCTGATCCCACGGTTGGGGACATGCATCAGTGGAATGGTCAGTTTACGTCCTGGGTGTTTATTTTATATTTCTCCTAACATGTCCACCAGTCTGGCACGGAACGCAAGAAAAGTACCAGATCTTCGACACGCTGGGCGGCCGGTTCAACAGCGAGTTCGGCATGGAAGCATTCCCTCAACGAAGCACGATCGACTACTTCATCGAGAACAAAGAGGACCTATTCCCGCAGTCGCATGTAATGGACTTTCACAACAAAGCCGACGGCCACGAACGACGGCTGGCAACGTACCTAGTCGAGAATCTGCGCAGTAGCACGGACCTCAATATCTACATCTACCACACGCAGGTAATTCAAGCCGAGACAATGATGTTCGGATACCGGGGCTGGCGACGGCAATGGGGGGACGAGCGACACTGCGGCGGCGCCCTTCTATGGCAGCTGAACGACTGCTGGCCGACAATCTCCTGGGCAATAGCGGACTACTTCCTAAACCCGAAACCAGCCTACTACGCCGTGAAGCGGGTTCTCAACCCCATTGCCGTGGGCGTGCGTCGCTCGCACCACGACTGGAGTGTCGCGCACGCCTCACCACCGAAAACCAGCCGGTACGAGCTTTGGATCGCTAGCAACAAGCCAGCACCTGTCCACGGCAACGTCGAGCTGCGCTTCATATCCACCAACACGGGGTGCGACATCCGGCCGCCGATAGTGCGGAATGACATCCTCATCGCAGCGAACGGCACGACGAACATCATAACCGACGGGGTGATAGACTACACCGCCGAACCAGAACCGCACGTCCTCTCCGCGCGCTTATGGGTCGACGGCCGCATCGTCGCGAGGGACGTGGACTGGCCGCAACCTTTCAAATACCTTGATTTCTCTGGCCGCGGCCTTCAAGTCGAAGTTAAGAAGGGTAAGAGTGGTGTTGATGAGAAGATATTGGCTATTCATACGCATAAGCCGGTTAAGTGCCTCGTTATTCAAGAGTGTGATGGTTTGAGACTGAGTGATAATGCGATGGATATTATGCCTGGCGATGAGCAGACGGTAGTTTTGACCGGAGTTGCGCCGGAGAGGGTTTATTATCGGTATTTGGGATTGGAGGGTTCTGAAGGGGAGAGCCTGTCTTTACTTTGAGACAGAAAGAAGAGATGGAATTGGATTTAGTGATCATCCTAGCTTAGGAGGCCTTGGCCCACGACGAGGTTATGATATCTGTCTACAAAGACCACTAAAAAGCAGTCGTCTCCACTACTTCAGATGCTCAATGACGACCTGTTCAATATCACCCACCTACCGGGGCCTGCTTCACTCCAAAGTCTCTCAAGCTGATAGTCGAGCAGTCTGAAATAAAATGGTCTCAAAAGCGTCCCTTCTCATCACTGCACCGAACCTAATATATCCGGTAAATGCCGCATCAGTATCAATATACTCTCACGAGCGTAGAATATACATACCCATGACATTTAATACCCTTCAAAAGTGACGCGCTCAACTCTCTAAGCTTGCTTATATCAAGCCTATCTGCCCACGATTGTTGGAGAATATAACACCATGCTTGGATAGGGCTAACTTCATCCTCAAGGACGAGCGTTTGAGACAACGATAGGAGTTTGGCAAATATGACGGAGGGATCCCGCGAGGGCGGAATTTGTTTCGACGGTGTAGATGGGGCACATTGGTGCTGATGTGGGTCGATGAGAGTGGCAGATACGAGGAGGCTATGGCCGTTGGGCTTCTCTTGGTGAGTCTCCAAGTGAGGAAGACAGGGACGTTCGAGTCTGGGCCTTTCTTAGGAAATAGACAGAGACACAGGGTAATTAGATGCCACTTACGACAAGACGAATTCCATTCCCATATCAGTCATTTCTCGATTAGATAACTGGTCGGCGTGTATCGGTTGTGAATGCCTTGATTGGCAAAGAGAAAGGTGAGTTGCTGGACAGGGAAATGGGGCCGGCTGTTGGCTAGTTGTTGACTCGATGATGTCGCCATGAGCTTGTGGAGAGTGGTCCGATGTCTGACCACTGTAAATGTTTTGACTGAGCAGATGAACGGACGGATTTTTCCTCTCAAAATCACCCCCCGCTTTGGATTCAGCAAATTTCAGTCCATTGTCGACATGTTCAAGGCAATGAGTCGAGTCCTTGGCCCCGATCAAGTCTGCATCACTGCCATCAGTTGCCTCTAGCTCACCATCAAGTGTGGCGAGCACTGATAGCTCATTTTTATCCAGAATACCCTGAAGTAAGCCGACATGATCGCGAAGATTCTGAACTTGCACGAGCAAATCCACTTCGCTTGCGCGTAGGCGCAAGACTTCCCTCTCGAGGCTCTTGAAGTACTGGTCCTTCCGCTGACGGTGCGAGCTTTTAAATATTAGCTAAAATTGTGGGTGTAAGTAGCAATACAAGACACATCGTACCGCTGAGCTCTTCGAAGTTGCTCTCGCCGCTTAGAGAGGGTTGAATGAGTGTCGCCTTTGGCTAAATGTCAGCCGGTTATTCTGAGAACGGAAGGCTCTCTACAGGAAACAGATTTGAGCTCTTTACCTGATGTAGTATCTTGCCCATTCGAGCGATGGCCTGGAAGGAAGGTAAATGCTTTCCTCATATTGATCTGAATGGTCGTGGCAGGTCGATCCCGGCTTCAGGGGTAAATGTGGAACCCAGAACAATGAGAAAAGTATTTCGAGTAGGTACAATTGGTATGAGTGCCTCCAGGGGAAGAAAATAAGTTGACAATCGTGGAGGGGAACTATCACTCCTCCCCTTTGATTCCATAATCAAGGGTTTCGGGCTTTCAGGCTAGCGACGAGCTTAGCTCCGGGTTAGGCGCCCCTTCCCCACAGCCAGGATTGTTGACTTAATCATTATCTCCTATTTAGGTTAGTGCGAATTTGACTTCGAGGTTGTTGATTCCGGAATTATGGATTGTTGACTTCATACCCAATTTGTGGATTGTTGACTTAATCATTATTTCTTGGACCTATCTGGTTCATAACCCATCGCAGCGGCTCCCAGGTTGTGGATTGTTGACTTAATCATTATTTCCTGAATCTATCTAACTCATACCATGTCACAGGGGGCTGCGGATCGGTGGTCGCCCAAGGACAGTATATAACAGAGCTCGCAAGAACGATGTCAAGTAACATTTACAGAATAAAAATTCATTTGCCTACCACTAATCCTTTTTGTGAGAGGCTGCCTCATTTCCTCAAAGATGATGTACTCTATTTTTTCTTTCCTCTTCCTGTGGATGACATTCCTCACGGGGTGTATACACGCCAGCCCCATGGGTGCATGCTCCAACAAGCCATGGCCTGTTGGCAAAGCGGTCTACCTTCAATCGAACGAGCATCAGAACTCCGTTATCTCTATTACTATAGGCCATGACGGTAAGCTCTGCGACGGCACTGTTACCCCTACGGGCGGCATGGGAGGTGACAGTATCGACGGTATGACCAACACACCTGCTGGTCCGGATGCACTCTCATCCCAAGGCTCGGTGGCAGTAATGGACAGTGTAAGCTTGTCGATACCGTCTGAGACTTACTTAGAGGGACTGTCCGGGCTCACAGATGTCACCAGTATCTTTTCGCTGTTAACGCCGGATCAAATTCTTTGAGCATGTTCAAAATCGACGACTTCAATGCAGCAAGATTGTTAATGGTCGGAGAACCTTCCGCCGTTCCCGGCGAATTTCCCGTCACTGTTGCAGCTTCAATGAAGCGAGGCTTAGTATGTGTGGGATATACCGGAGCAAAGGCCGGTGTCTCTTGTGCTCCCTTCACGCTCGAGGGACTGGGCCCGATGAAACAGGTGCTTGATTTTGATCTCAACCAGACCACGCCCCCTACAGGCCCCACGAATACCATCGCCCAGGTATTTTTCACTGAAAATGATACTCGTCTTATTACCACTGTCAAAGGGGATCCGACTACCAATAAGACCGGTTTCATCTCTGTTTTGCCATTCAAAGATTCCTACTCATCTACATTCGAAAGCCACGATGTACGGACCTCCCCACCCGGAACTGCTGTGCTTTTTGGCGGTGTTAGTATCCCCGACACTTCTGATCTATTCATAACGGATGCATCGTTCGGAGCCACACTTCTCAGCCTCCATCCGACTACAGACAGGGTGTCTCTCCTGCACAAAACCGTCATACCTGGTCAAAAAGCGACGTGCTGGGCCGCATATTCCAAGGCAAGGGAAAGTGTCTTTGTCACTGATGGGGCAGCCGACCGACTGGTCGAGATCAGTGAACATGACTCAAAAATCATGTCGACTCTTGACTTGAAAAACGGCGATCCTGGACTCCTTGATCTTAAAGTTTCTGGCCGCTTTGTGTATGCGCTTTCTCCCGGCAATGGCACTATGCCTGCCGCAATCACGGTGGTGGATTCCTTCCAGGGTCAGCAGATTCAGTATTTCCAGCTCGAAAAATGGGGTGCGGGCAAGCGCTCCCAGGGCATGGCTATTCTTCCATAGAAAACCATCGTGGAAGAGGATACGGTAGGATCTCTGGTCAGAGAACCCCCCACGTGTTTGGTTTGAAGGTAATTCGTTCTTTAGTCCTAGACAACGCATAGTTCATTTATGGAATCGAATTCTCAAGGGGCAGCAACCGCTCCCTCACTTTCCTCATTTGTATTTGTCTATATTACCCAATTCTGCCAAGTAATAACCAGCTGGCAAATTCTGCTAGAGATCTGCAGGTTCGTAAGAAGTCCAAATATCTCTGCCAATATTCACTGTTTGTTACCTTTGTTTTTCGTAGCTCTATTTTTCGGGTATAAAGTAGGGAAAGAATTCGGTTAGAGGGTGATGCTCGAGTTCATCCAGATGTGGTAAAATGAAATCAGAGTATGAATCGGAAAGGCCATTCGGGGAGGGAGCACTCCAAGGAAAAAGTGGGGATCTGAATTCGAAAAGACCCGGAAGCTGAGGAGCAACCATTCTCTCGAGTATGTATACGCTCCAGTAACACCTTGAACTCGCCCAAGACTTATAGCATGCAGTGTCTTGCTCGATGGACTAGTCCGGTTGAATCATTCTCCATCTCGGCCTCCAAGACCACATCACATTTATTCTACCTTGGACATGCCCGACTCCTCAATAGACTCATACCCAGGAACATACATCTCTATCTCAGCGAATTCGAGAGATACTGAGCGCGCTTGATAACCCCATAACAGAACGGCACATGTTGGATTCTCATGGTGTTCGAGTATATTCCAAAACTAAATATAGTAGAGCAAGAAGCAGGCACACTGGAGAAAATTGTTTCCTGTTCATCTGCTACCGTACAGGACTTTCACGCTCTCCCATCCAGCAATCTCCCTCTCTCTACACACATACACATAGCTCACTCACAGCGAAGGATCAGCCCCATCAGGTCTCATCTCATCTCATCTCACATCAGTCTCCGAGTCAAAGAAATATGATCGATTGATCAGGGGCAAAAGGAAAGGCAGGGGCAAGGAAAGGGATCCGTGAGGAGGGCAACTGTCATCCATCCCATCCCACATAGGTATGTGGTGTGGTGTGTTGATGTCACTCTCTCACTCTCCACTCTCAAGCGGATGTCCTAACGCGCGCCACGGTCTGTCTGGCTTCATCCGATCCGAAGTACCTCACAAAGAAAGCAACTTCTGGCCGATGGAGCGGGAGGGGAAAGTGTCCTGCTGCAGTCGAAGAAAAAGACCAAACTGTCCTGTCCATTCCGCCCCAGTCCGGTTACGTTCAGTATTCAAGGAGGGGTTTTGAACAAATCCGCTCGGTCTGCACTGTAGGTATATCAAACAACCAGACCGCTCGAGCTTTCCTCAAGGAACCCAGAGCTTGCCACCTCGTCCGCGACCGTTACCCCGCGATGCACCCCGAGACGGTCCCCCACGGCCGCGGCCGTTGGACGCACGACGTGGAGCGCCTGTGTTACCGCGAGCTGGGCCGTGCTGGGTGCTTAGATCCACTGGAGCCGAGGACTTAGCTGCTCCGCCCAGCGAGCGACTGAATGAATCCGGGTCGATCGGCTGCGTAGGCACTTCTATAGGACTCTCCCCAACGGTTGGCGCAGCAGTCTGCTTGGCAGCTTTTCGCGCAGCAGCACCACGGGAAGCGCCCCGCGAGCTACCTTTGCCACGGCCACGGGGGACGAAAACCAGTTCATCTTCGTCGCTCTCTTCTTCGTAAGATAGAAGGGTCTTGGGTTCCGTGGTTGTTTGGGTCTGCGTCTTCTCGACGTATTTGCAGCGGTTCTTGTACTCGCGCTCTTCGTATTGGATCGCCGTGCGCAGCTGCAGGATGTTCTTAACGCCAATGCCGAACTTCTGTGCCCACACCTGCGTCGCGCGGTCGTTTGTCACGAGAATACAGCTTTTGGCAGAGTTCTCGGCGTCTGGCCCGCTGTGCAGTCGCCAGAGCAATGCGCTGAGCAGCGGACGAAGCACGGGCGGTGCAGTCGGGATGGTGGATCCGGACGCGGTGCGTTGGTGTCCAGGGAAGGACTTCGATTTGCCATTTTTATTGCCGTTCATCTCATGCTGTGCGCATTCCGGACTGGTTCGCGAGCTGCGGGAGGAAGTACGCGAACCGGGCCCGCTCGGGCTGCCAGCAGAAGTGGTCGACGCGGCCTCGGTGTCTTTCTTAAAATTCAGTTTGCTCAGTAGCATCTGTGACAGATCATCCGACGCGGGGTCCTTGTCCTCGTGGGACTCAGGTGGCTCCAGGTCCCCATCAGTGGTGGCTGGATCGGGGCCGTCGGTGGCCTCAGGCTCCTCCTCGAATTCCGGCAGAAAGTACTTCTCCGCCTCCTCCCAGCGCTCGAACTGTTCGTTCGGGCCCTGCAGAGCGATGCGATCGGGGGCGATGTGATCCTTGCCGGAGGTGACTCGATCGAGGAAGCGGGTTGCCTCGCGGGCATTAATAGAGACTTGCGATCCGGCCCGTTTCAGCGCGTGCAGCCGTTCGAGGGCTGATGGTGGTTAGGAAGGGGAGTATGGCTCGATCACAGCAGCATAACTCACTATAGAGGGGAACGATGAGATCGATGGCCCCGTTGGTAGTCCACTTTTTGATCTCGCTGATGTTCGTGGTCAGGGCCGTCTCGTCCACGGCACAGTGAAAGACCTTGCGACCGGTCGACATGATGGTGCGGAAGCCGGTCTGATCTGAAGGACGGGTGGTCAGGATGGTATAGGGTCGTGTTGTCTGCCCTATACCAGGGAACTGGAGGTGTAGACAACCAGGACTGGATTCGGGCTGATCAGCATGGGGCGGGTTTGAGGCACAGGGTTGGGGTGGGCTGAGGGAATATGGAAGGATGACTGGATGTCAGGGTGAGTAGGAGTGAAAGCACTTACGTTCAAGGGCCAAGGGGCAAGGGAATTCCACCATCTTTGACGGCGCACACTGCGATAGTGAGACGAAAGTGAAGTGGGCGAAGATGCGATGGGGAGATGCCGAGCTGACTAATCTGGACTACAACGGAGAAACATGGAATGTATACAAAATGAAAGAGAAGAGTGGGTTGGGTTCTATGTTCATTCCCGAGGATATCAGTGGAATAGTTACATCTAGAAGCAAAAAGGATATCGGCTGGCCAAAGTCACCGGGGCCAGCAAGAATGGTCGCAGAAAAAACATCATGCCGCTTGGAGAGAAAAGAAAGAACAGATTATGCCTTGGTCTTCTTGATCAGGCCATCCGATTCCTTGACGCGCTGTGCCCATTCGCTGTTCTCGAGTCAGTCAGTCATATTTACAAGACAAAGGGGAAATCACTTACGTCCAGCTGCCATCGTACACCCGGCGCAGACTGGGCTCCCCGTATTCGGCCTCACCGAGAGCAGTCTCGATGACAGTAGCAGTAACTCCAGTGCCACAGGAGCTAATAATGGAGCGGGAGGGATTAATCTTGCGGTCCTCAAAGATCTTGCGAAGATCAGCAGCAGGCAGGTAGGTCTTAGTCTCCGGGTCAAGCAGTTCCTGGAAGGGCATGCTCTTAGAGCCAGGCATATGACCAGAGGACAGGCCAGGACGTGGCTCCGGGTCAGTTCCGGCCCAGCGGCCTTGCGAGCGAGCATCCAGGATCTCCACCTCTTCCGCACCTTCCTTGCCGTAGTCGAGAGCCAGCTCCTTCATCTCCCGGAACGAGATGACCAGCTTGGAGTCGTAGGTGGGGACAGTATACTTGGTCTTCTCCCGTGGGGTAGGCTCACCACTCTCAGTGGGAAATCCCTCACGAACCCAGAGGCGATAGTTGTTTAGAAGGCGCACATTAGGGTGGCCGAAGACACGCAGAGTCCAGCCCACGCGGGGCGCGGAGAAAATGCCCAGCTCGGCAGTGTCGTAGACCACGATCTCATCGTCGCGACGGATGCCCAACTCACTCATGGCCTCTGCAAAGGTCTCACACGTCGGCAACATGTGCGGGTAGGGGGAGTCATGGTCTTTGATTGCGTCGATGTCAAAGAATCGGGCTGAGGGGATGCGTGAGTTCCGGAACGAGTCGATTCCCTTGCGCCCCTCTGGATCATTGGGCATAAACCAGGCTGCACAAAGAGGGACCACCCGTGGAGAGGTTGAGATCTTGGTCGGCGGGTTCTTTTTGAGTGCATCGTTGAGCTGTTTCGGGGTGACGAGGTACGAGGAGGAGGAAATTGGGCGGGACTGCGCATGCAGGGCCGGAGTGGTGGCTGTGGCCATGGCCCGAAATAAGCGGGTAGAGGGAGCTGAAGCGGATCGAATGGCCACAAAAGCCATGGTTTACATAACGGGTAGAAACGGTATAGAGGAAAGGAAGAGAGAAAGAGAGGGAGCGAGAGTGCGGAGAAGATCACCTCATGTGATCCGCCGATAACGCCAAAGAGCGATAAGCCAAGGTTGTTGATCTTCGGTGTTTGTTTCTTCTTGTCACTCCCTCCCTCACACCCACCCACTATGAAGGTCGTCATCAAGGAGTGGAATGCTATTGCCACCTGGCACTGGGATATGCCCGAGGATGATGTCTGTGGCATCTGTCGCGTCCAGTTCGATAGTACCTGTCCCACCTGCAAATTCCCCGGCGATGACTGCTCCCTGTGTGAGTGCGAGACCAGCACGCGTGTCTCTTGGATTTACTAAACAATAAGAACAGTGCTAGGGAAATGTGGCCACTCGTTTCATATGGTGTGTCTTCTGTCTAGGGATCTTACCGGTTTGGTTCTCACGAAATTGTCTAGCACTGTCTGTTGACCTGGATCGACCAAGAGACATCCAAGGGGCTGTGTCCCATGTGCCGACAGAGTATGTACTCCTGTCATATTAACCATAGGATTTGACTGATATCTTTCAAGAATTTGAGTGGAAGCAAAGTGACGAGTGATGATCGGGCTCTGGATTGGGGCCATCTTGCATGTTGACGGCGTTCCCCTAGCGGTCTCTTTTCGTTTCTGAGCTATGGTGTTTACTTTTGGTGTTGAGAATCATTCTATGTTGTTATAGACTATGATGTCGGCTATTCTCAAGGGAGAGACTAGGGCAATTGTGGACCACCATGGGCATTTTATGTTGGGAGTTTGATGAAGTCAGTGTTTATCTTTTTATGGCTTGAGGTTAAAAGAATGCATGGAATGAACCAAATTAAAGAGAATAATGTTTTTTATCTTTGTCTCATGACCGTCACACTCTACGGTCCAAATATATATTTCAGTGCCTTCTATCGATAGCACCATCTATGCTGAATACCACTTCACATCAATCAGAACCATAATCTTCCAAACCCGAACAGTAACTACTGATAGAATATGGTTTTAAATACATCTATGGTGGTTGAGCTACTCTGAAAAAACGGTATTTTCCTTAGGCGATTTCATACAAAAACCAAAATGTTAATTACGCGTAATGTTAATCGTGTTGTGGACGGCCCGACTTCTAGGGGGCGGGTCCATTAACTTGTGTACGGACCTCTAAATCTCGAGTACTACCCCGAAGGACGATGGAAAGAAGGTCACCCTCAAGGCAAGAGAGGGCAGTAATTGGTATACCTGGTTCACGAAGGAATATCCTAACGGAAAGTTTAAATAACTCGGTCGTATCAGGGACATGCTACCACAAGGTAAATTGGAGAGAAGGGAGATGGGCTTATTGATGAGATGAACAAAAGAGGTGGGGACCAGGGGATCTTGAATAACAGCAGGGATTTTGTGTACTATTTGTACAAGCGAATCAAAAAATAAAGGGAAGGAAATTATTTCACATCATCACTATGTGTCGGAGTCAATACAAATCATTTCCAAATTTATCTATGCATGTTATTATTGTAGTTGTCTATAGATCAACCCTTTTGGGTTTTGGGCTTAGCTAGGATATGCCACGACAGAGAGAAAGAGATATCCAGCTAGTCGTCTGCCTTCCATGTTTCTATAGCTCTGAGTGCTCAGTGACCTCAGAGCCGATAGCTACCACCGCCACCATTATTACATATTCTAAAACCCCTGCTTTATCTAAATCCTCCCGCTCAACTGACGATCCTCCCTGCGCTATACCACAGCCACAGTACCTAAAGTATACGTGGGTCAGCTGACCCTATCGATAAGAGCTCAGGCACCGCATCCTTGTTGCGCTCATCATCTCACCTCACCATGTAGCCTGGGTCTACGGCGATGTCTCTACCCAGCAACAACCCCCATCCGGTCCTCTCCTCCTCATCCTCCCGCCAGTCCATGCACTCTCACTCCGACATCCCAACCCGACCCGCGCAGAAAGACCACCCTTCAGACGAACAACGCGCCAACCAGCTCACCTCCCCAACCCACGATAGCCCCGGCGGCGAAGAAACCAGTGGCGCACAAGATCAGCAGCCCACCAACCCACCATTCCAGCCCTTCTTCACCCTGATCGAAGACGCGCATACATCGGAATACCACCACCCAACAGTACACTATTTGTTCTCCGACGACGACACAGACATCATCACAGAAGCAGCGCTGCGCAGTCTCGAAGCGCAGCAGGAGTCACTCCCCGAATCGAAGAGAGAGCAGATAATAGAAGGGCCGCTCCCGAAGGAACAGGAGGTTAGCCCGCGGAAGTCGACTATATTAATACCACCCCCGGTCCCGGGGGTACGAGAGCATTACATCATCCTGGACGTCGCGCAAGACGGGACTCTGCAGAACCCAATAACGGCTGAACCTTCTGCTGCTCTTGCGGGGAAAGAAGGAGAAGGTGTCACGAAATCCCTATCCTCGTCACCCGCCAATCCACCCACCATACCACCACCCTCAGGATTGCCAACGACACAGTTCCGGGTCACATCAGCCAAGAGCCTCACGCCAACATGGCAAGTGCTCAAATCCGAGCTGGTGCCCGCTCCAACATTTGAAAACAGTAACCCAGGCAATACACCTGGGCACGGACTCATGCTCAAAATCCACGGCACGGCGGGCATACTTCCCTCCACGCCTCGAGACAAGGCTGGAGGTGGGTCGCAGCGGTTAGAGGAGATGATGGATCAGTTTGCAAAGCGGATGAGCGAGTTGCAGACTGTGATTGAGGCGGGTGAGACGGATGGTTCGGTGACTGTGGAGGAGGGTGAGCTGCAATCGGAAGCTCAACCTCAAACTCGGGCTGAGGAGGAGGATTCTACTGAAGTTGGGGTTCGGAAAGATGATGATGAGAGTGCAAGGCATGCCTCTGGGGATGTGGAGCACTCGTGATACCTTTTTTTATTTTCCTGGTTCTTTTTTCTTTGCTATGACAGCGGCTCTGGGGCATTTATCATGAGAAATGGGCGGCGTTGTAGGTTTGGTTACTTTGGTAGTTTCAGCGAATCTATGATTCTCCTCTCGGGCACTTTGTCCAATCAAAAATCCCTGGGGTTCAGGTGCTCCATTCAAACCAAATGAACGATAAGTAAAAACGCCATGAAACACCTGCAGGATTCAAGTTCTATATCCATACTTCACGACGAAGAGACCAAGCAAAGACAAGAAGACCAAAAACATTCCAATCCAGCAACACGTTTTTCTCGGTCCAAGAAACTCCGGTCCAGAGTGAAACACCAGAATATCAAAAACCACCCACTGCGACATTGGGTATCATTCAAAAAGAAACTGCAAACAAAACAAAGCAAACTAATCAGCGTTCGGTGCGGCTTCGGACGCGGCGGCCACCACCACCGGGAATCGCAGATGGAGGGACATTCTCACGACCCTCCATCATGCCAGCCATCCTTTTCGAGAGCATCTTCTGCGGGAGTTTGCTCTCGACGGTGTTGCTAGCCGAGCGGCGGCGTTTGCGCGGTGGTTGTTCGGGCTCATCTTTCTCCAGGGTGTCTTCGAGATCCAACGATCGTTTCTCTGCGGGGACAGCATCGCGCTTGCCGGGTTGCGTGATGTCCTCCTCAGCGTCAAACACGAGTGGTTTGGCGACGTTTAAATCGACTTCCCTAAGGCCAGTGTTGGATGAAATGGTCGCTGTTGATGATGGAGGAGGGATAGTCCCTACCTCTTCCGCGGCATCGCTGTATACGAAGCCCTTGGATGGCGAGGCCGAGGGAGAACTGGGCAGCATGGGCGATTGTTCTTCACCATCGAAGGGCAGCGCGTGAAACTGTTGGGAGGTGCGGTGTCGAGAACGAAGTCCCTCGTGTGATTCTGTCGTGGGGAGATCGGTAGGGTACTCGTATCGACGTTTTTGAGGCGTAAGGCCTGTGGGTTTATATTCCTTCATGGGGTGGTTCTGGATGTTTTCGCGGAGCTCGGACAGTGGCTTTCGAACTTGGCTGTCCAAGGGCTCAGTGGATTGCTCCAGGTTTCCAGTGTGCATTTCCAGATCTTCCTGGAGCTGATTGACATGATCGCTGAAGCCACCCAGCTGTTCATGCATTGCCGAGTGAGACTCCCGGACATTGGTTGCCATGGTGTCCAGACTACCGAGCTGTGCTTCGTGGAATCGACCATTCTGGGACCGTGCCTTTGCGACGAAATCGTCCAGGGCTTCCATCTGCTTGCTCATATCGTCCATCTGAGCATCCACGATCCGAACTGTCTCTTGGTGCACCGATTCCGTGGAACGCTTAATCGAAGCGTTGCGTTGATCAAAGGTCTGTTCCAATTAGCACGGCTCTTACCCAAGAACACAGGAAAACGTACCTCCCAGTCGTTCTGCATCCGCGTCTTAATCTCATCCTTGGATGCAGTAACGTCCTTTGTAAATTGTTCCTCCCTGAAGATCCATTCATCAATGTGCCGGTCGTGCTGCGCCGTGGCCTGCTCAAGAGAATCACCCGATGCAGAGATGTCGGCACGAAGAGCATCCATTTTCCCCTTGAGGCGAGTAGACTGTCGCTGATTAGATTCCTCGAGCAGTCCGCGGATTTGGGACATGAGGGTGTCCCGTTCAGCCTGCGCGCTCGCCTGTTCCTCCTCAATGACCTGGGCCAAGTTCGACGAGGCTTTCCGATTGGTGTCCACTGTTTGGCGGTTTGCCTTCTGCAGCTCGAGACGCAATCTGTTGATCTCGGATTTTTGCTCGTCCATATGCTTGGTCATATTCTCAAACATGGACTTGAAATCCTTGCCGAGTGCCGTGTAGGAGGAATGGAGGTGGCCGTGGAACTCGGTGAATTCACCAATGACCTCCTTCGAGATTCGCTCCGCGGCCGCGGACAGCCCGCTCAGGCCTTCCCCAACCTTGGTCTTGACATCCTCCCGAAGGACTTTTATCTCTTCAAGGACCTCATTCATCTCGTCATGCGCACTAGACGTTTGACTCTTCGCCTTTGCCTCGGCCTTGTCGAAAGAAGAGCCAAAGCCTTGTAGCTGGGAACGAGCCGATTCGACGGTGCTCAACTCTTCGTTCACAAATAGAGAGATCTTGCTGGACATATCGCCGAGCAATTTGGCATGCTGGGTTTGGAAACTTTCCATCCGAGCGTCGATCTGCTGGGTTACGTCTGAGACCTTTGTCGTGGATGCCTGCCATGTTTTCCGATTCTCGTTCTCCAGGTTGTCCTTGCGGCCGAGCTTCTCGTGCAGTCCATTGGCATCCTGGACGGTCTTATCCAAGGTGGACAGAAGACTAGCACCCATGTCACGAAGTTTCGCTTCGGTATCTTGATGGGCTTTTCGCACAATCCTCTCCTCCTCGAGATCTTGCGTCGTCTTGTTGAGTACGATGTCTGTCTGCTCCAAAACATCCCGGGTCTCATTGAGCTTCTGCTGAGTGTCTTCATTGTCTTGCTTCAACATGTTGAAGTTGCTTGTCACGGAGAACAGCTCCTGAACTTTGTGTCTCAAGCTCGATTCCATAGATTCGATCTTGGCCCTCTGTTCTTCATTGACAATCCGCCGGGATTCACTCTCCATTGTCATCTCTTCGTATGCGTCCGGTGTCATATACACACCATTGCGATGCCTTGTGGCGATGAGGTCGCTCTTGAGCTTCTCGATTTCCATGCCTATTTCCCGGAGTAGCTTATTCTTTGAGACGAGAGAGTTGATTTGAGGCTTATTGCGGATATTCTTAGCACGGAAAGCGTAGTCCAAGGTCGAGATGGTTTCCTCTAGGTTGCTTCGAGCGGGCGAAACGGTGGCAATAATGCATGTCTTGGTCCGTCCTCCAAGGGAGTCTTGCAACAGTCGTGTCAATTTGGACTCGCGGTAGGGGATGTGGGAGCCTTTGTCGACCAGCGCGTTAATCACTCTCCCCAGAGTGAGCAAACTCTTGTTGATAAGACCGGCTTCGGCTGCTCGCTTGTTCTCTGCACCGCTGCGCTGGATGTTTTCACTTCCAGCCAGATCAACCAAGTTGAGCTTGCCCGAGCTGATGTATTCCTCACCCGAGTCGGTCGTGCGCTTGGTGAGGACGGTGACAGTGAAGATCGTGTGGCTGCGGGAACTCAAGTCGTTGCATTTGGTAGCTGCAACCTGGCGCTTGTGGCTACCGAGTTGGAGCAGCTTGATTCCAGTCGATGCGGACTCAATATACGTCTCTTCCATCCCCTGAACCATAGTACTCCCGCTTGCACCCTTTTTCTCATTCTCAAAGATCTTGAGTTTCGTGTTGTCGTCGGCCGACAGCAGATCCCGCAGTTCCTCGTTGTAAAGTTCGATGAATGAACATTTGACGGTGCTTTCGGTATCCTCGAGTTTGTGGAACAAAGAGTAGAGAACGCGTGGAATGATTCCTGCGTCGTCTGATAAGATACCCAGGGTATCGGTCATATCTCCCGACATGGTATACGTCTTTCCTGTCCCTGTTTGGCCGTACGCGAAGATCGTGCAGTTGTAGCCTGCCAACATCTGTCGTTCAAATTAGCCTTGACCGGACCATCAACGGTTGCCCATATTACCTCATTGAGAATCGGAAGAACTGCATCTTCATAGACCACCGTCTGATCGGCCGCTTGCGAGAAGACCTTGTCGAAGGCATAGGTCTTGTTGGAGAGGGCATTCGGTCCCATCGACAGGGTCACCGCGGTTCCCTTGACCCCTTCTGTTGATACAACCACGCCACTGTTTTCCTTGGTTTCGCGCGCATTACGGCCGCGACAACGCACTACGACGTGGATGCTGGTGTCCTCATTGATCTCGCGCTCATAGTCTCGGTCCTTCCTTTTGGCACCAGATACCTCGGGACTCGGTTTTTGTGTGCGCAGCGAGCTGGCCGCTGGAGGCCTCAGAGAAGACACGGCGGGTGATGCCAGTCGTTCTGGCACCGCGGAACCGGCTCGTCGAGTCGGCTGGCGCAAACCCGGCCTCCTGGTTTGGAGGGCGGAGGCAGGCCGTGCCGGGCCAGCCATTGTCGAACCGAGGGATGTTTGTGTATTTTCGGATTCAAAAGTGATATGAAGTTAAAAGCGACCGACAGCACGTTGTTGTTGTGAAGTTCGTCCGTTGTTGTGGATCATCACTGGGACTTCAAAGGGCAAAAAGTAAACAAAGGCGGCACGTGCCCGGGGCCCAAGCTCCTTAGTCACGCTCCCCTCCTCACATGACTGGGTCCGCTGCCCGTACCGTCATCGGCTTCTTTAGTTCTTCTTCTCCTTCATCTTTCTCTTCCGTCTACATTTATTACTGACATTATACTGCTGTCATCTCGGCGCGTACCCATATGGACCCGTGTTTCCTAGACAGGCCATGAAACCGGGCCACATGTCAAGATGACTGCCAAACCATCGGCGCAAGTACAAATATCCCCCGGAAAGGGCCTGGGTTCCATCAGTACGCCTTCTTTGTTGGGTGTTTGCGGGCTAGAGGAGCCTGGCTAACTCTTGTGCAGCTCTGGGCGCTTCGCTACACAACGTCTTGACCCGGGTCAAGTCGCATCCCCAAATCTACCCCGCGCTTGACCTTGCTTACTCCTCCGCGGACCCTGTGCGCCAACCGGTGATCTTACAGCTCCCGTTGAATGGCCTGCGCCTTCGGTTCGATGGACCAGACCAGCGACTGCGCTTGATCGAAGTCCTGGACTTCTCTCGCACCGCCCTGGTATACAAAGCCCAGGACGTACTCAAAGGCGCCAAGCCAACTGAGCAGCCGGGATCGCAGCAGGGCCCGACCTTCCGGCATGTTTACAACCGTCTATTTGGCCCGTCCTATCCAGGTGAATACGTACCACCGACGGATAACTCGCCGTATGGCACCTACGTGTTGTCATACCCTGGCATCGCGTTCTCGTTTCCACTGCAGCACTCGGCCTGGTCCGACCAGTGCGACTTTGTTGCCCTCCTCTCATCATCGGCAGCACTGCCGGCTACATCCATGGCCATTTTTCAGGGACCATCCTGGCCAGAGATCAGAGCAAAGTTGTTCACGCAGCTGCCACAGTATCCACGCTCCTCGGCCTTGATTGGCAAGAATCGAGATACACTCGCCGACGAGATCGAGGAGTTCCGTATTTTAGGTGCCGGGAAGCTGGAGGTCGTGAGACGATCAAGTCCTCCGCTATCCATCAAGCTTGCCGAAACCACTCCGCAAGATCTGATTGCCGACTTCGGCCCGCCGGATGCCGTGTATCGTAAAAATGATCGCCGAATCTCGATCCACCGTGCGGGTGGACGTGGTGGGGCTGCTCTGCACATGAGCCCATCTCCTGGTAGAGGGATCGACCTTCCCGATACCGATCACTCCTCCAGTAACAGCGTGACTGATGATTCAGATGAGGAGATCTCCCCGAACAATCTCGGAGATCCGGGCTCGTTGCCAACGGAGTGTTTTTTTAATTACTTCCATCATGGATTCGATGCTTTCATATCTTATCCAACCGAACCAGGCCCGGCATTCCCCACATCGGGCTTGCCCGATCCAACGCCTCAGCCCCCATCGTCTCAGTTGGCAGTCACAAAGATCATTCTGCATGGCAATGTGCCGGGTTCCTATCCTTTTAACCGTCACCGGCGCAGCCGCTGGCGGATTCAGCTGGACGGCTCTGGTGACCATCTGTCTTCCGAGACCCCGTACGACGAGATCTCTGAGCGTCTGCGCGATCTCTGGAAAGAATCATTCTCCAACCCTGCTGAGGAGCGTGCGCTGCAACGTCCGATGGTATTGAACCGCGGTTGGGGTGACAGCCCCGAGAGTAGCGTGGAGTTCCTCGGAGGATGGGAAGAAAGCACAGCCAAAGGCGCCCGGACGGGCGATGGCGATGATTCCGGGTTGGGCAACACGGAGCTCTTTGGCTTCCCGGGGCTCTTATTTGAGGTACTGAAGAACGGCGCCGTGAGCTGCTTGACGATCTATTAATGCGACATGAATTATTTTGAATGATGGCGTTTGGTTCGACTCATAGCGTAGCCTTGGCCAGGCGAACCCGAAGGTAGGTAGATAGCTAGACCAACCAATCCCTTTCTGTCTCCCCGTTCTTGATCTATTAGATCCAGGCCTTCCGAGAAGATTCAAAGCTGAACTGGCCCAGTAATAATGCACATAGGGCTGACCTAGCTAGGGCCGGAAGAGCCCATTGACGTCATTGACTACAACCACATCTCGATTCACTTCTCTTTGGATTTGTCAGGGAAGAGTCGCGTGAGCAGTAATCATGTTCGACGAAAGTGCGAGAAAACCAACTGCACGTTGGTGTTTCGCTCATCTTTACCATCACTTTTCCTGATCGTCTGTCTACCTTGCTTTTTCTTCCGATATCACACGCGTCACGCCCCTGTCGATCATGGCCGCGGTAGCGCCGCCTATTGTAGGAATAGCGTCCGAGCGAAGTGAATTCATTAGCTCGGATGGTTGGCCAAAGGATGGCGTTGAGCGATTATCAGATGACAAAAACGAAGTGGTATTCTTCCAGGATGGGCTGAACACCGGCGCTCGCATTCTCGGTGGGTGATGTTCTGGCTATATTCACACACCATGCTCTAACCATGCTTTACTTCTTGTCACAGGTGACGGCCGCGTAGATATCAAGATCGATCAGCATAAACCGCACCTCGCAGGGCTGTTGAAACAAATCGAACACCGGGGTATGCCTTCTGTCGGGGAGCTGGAACGAACAGATGGCGCAGAACGGCTTATTCCGAAGGATGAGCTGAAGCATTTTCCACTGCAGCTAAACCTCGTCATTCAGGTGATTGGTTCTCGAGGCGACATCCAACCATTTGTTGCACTGGGGAAAGAACTGAAAGCACAGGGTCACCGGGTCAGATTGGCCTCCCATTTGACTTTTCGGGAGTTCATTCTTGATAATGGTCTAGAATTCTTCAATATTGGAGGGGACCCGGAGGAGCTGATGGCTTTCATGGTGAAAAATCCGGGCCTCTTGCCGGGCCTTAAAGCAATACGCAGCGGAGCCATCCAGAAGCGTCGACGTGAAATGAAGGAAATCTTCACTGGGTGTTGGAAATCCTGCTTCGAGATGGGTGACGGGACCTATCTTCATCAGATCAAAGAAGATCCATTCAGTGAGGCCTCGGATTATCGACGACGGCCCTTTGTGGCAGATGCCATTATAGCCAACCCTCCTAGCCTCGCCCATATTCATTGTGCACAACGACTGGGCATCCCTCTCCATATCATGTTTACGTGAGTCGACCCTCTCATATGCGAACTTCTAGCTGCCCTTAGCATAACAGAAGACTAAATAATTGGTAGAATGCCCTGGTCACCGACGCAGTCATTCCCCCACCCGTTGGCGATTATTCACCCCCGGAACTGTAAGCCGACTGTTGCAAATTTTGTTTCCTATGGTATTGTAGATACGATGGTGTGGGAAGGCTTGGGAGATCTTTTAAACACGCTTCGCAAGAACACCCTAGCACTCAACCCTCTGGATACATTGACTGCCCCGAGCATACTACACCGACTGCACGTGCCACATGCGTATCTATGGTGAGGAATTCATTCATTATCTTCCAAAAAATTCCAATATGGCTAACGATAGGCTCGACACAGGTCTCCTGCATTACTACCCAAGCCTCCCGATTGGTCTGATGACATCGACGTCTGCGGCTTTGGCTTCCTCCCCTCGGAGACCAGCTATACGCCACCAAAGGAAATAGATGCATTCCTCAAGGCGGGACCAAAGCCGATCTACGTCGGATTTGGTTCGATCGTAGTAGACGATCCAATCAGACTGACGAAAATTGTATTCGAAGCAGTTAAACAAACCGGACAGCGGGCTCTCATTTCAAAAGGCTGGGGAAATCTTGGGGCAGACGAAGTGGATGTGCCGGACAACATTCTCATTATTGGAAACTGCAGCCACGACTGGCTTTTTCGACAGGTTTCATGTGTGATCCACCATGGCGGTGCTGGTACCACCGCCGCAGGTCTCGCACTCGGTCGACCAACGATAATTATCCCTTTTTTTGGAGACCAGCAATTCTGGGGAAGTATCGTCGCGCGAGCCGGAGCTGGCCCATCCCCAATACCTCATAAACGGTTGACACTGCAGAACCTATCAGCCGCAATCGAGATGGCGCTAGAACCATCCACTCTAGAAAGGGCACAGACGATCGCCAGGAACATGCAGGAGGAGTCTGGCGTGTGCCATGGAGTGTATAGCTTTTACCGACATCTTGATCCAGAGTCACTCAGATGCTCTATATTCCCGGATCGGACGGCGGCTTGGCATCTCAAACATACCGAGATCAACTTGAGTGCCTTTGCAGCAACGGTTCTGGTGAAATCAGGCAAGCTGAGCCCAGATAACCTCGTGCTGTGAGTCTTCTCCAACATCATTGCCAAAACGGCGAGAGTTTCTTGCTAATTTCGGTTCCAGGCACCGTCCGATGGAATACGATACATTCCGTGATCCTGCCGACCCCCTTACTGCTGGCGCGCAGGTGCTATTCGGGGCCATTGCGAGCCTCGTGACTGGGCTTGCGGATGCCCCAAAAGGGATCGTGCTTGATCTTGTTTCTGCGGCTCGCGCAATCGGCCACCCACATGAACATTTTGATCATCGCGCAGCTTGTCAGGCAGCAATTCCTTCTCCGGACCACTCATCCCGAGAAGAAAGTGTCGAGAACGTGGAAGGGCAACTTGAAAATTATGAGGACGATACCGTTCCGGACGACACCGTTCCGGACGAGGAGAATACACAGGAAGATATTACTGATGAAGACGATGAAACCGATGTCAGCGGCAGCACCCCAACTTCGTGCATGGAACGCAAGCGAAGTCTCCAGCTCCAAACGGCCAAGCCAATGAGCAGCTCGCTGGCGCCCTCCAAAAAACGTAAAGCCAATGCTCTATACGAAGCAGCTTTTCACGGAAGTATAATCTCGAGGAAGTTCTTGAGGTTGATCATGTGGCTACCAACCGATGTGTCACTGAGCATGGCCAAAGGGTTCCACAACGCCCCTAAATTATATAACGACCCGATGGTAAAGGACGTCCCACAGGTGATCAGTGTTCGAGGCGGATTCAGGGCGGCCGGAAAGGTAGTACCAGCCATACCAGCACCAGCATGGGGCCAAGTATTCTGACATATGCACAGGAGCTCAGAGATGGATTCTACTACGGTATCACGGGCCTAGTAACGCAGCCGCATCATGGTCTCAAGCATAAAGGTGCAAAGGGGATGGTCAAGGGGGTGGGGAAAGGAGTGGGTGGAGTGCTTCTCAAGCCGACAGCGGGTACGTCGAACGTGCCGGCAATCTCTCTGTTTGTATACAAGCTAATTTTCACCAGGGCTATGGGGTCTAGCAGGGTATCCATTGAGCGGGATTCTCAGAGGACTCAACAACTCATTGAACAAATGCCAAAAATGCAAGATTGTGATGGGTCGCATTTCGCAAGGGCATGAAGAGCTGCGACAATCGACGGCCCAGGAAAGGGAAGAGGTATCCCGAAAGTGGACTGCGATTGAAGCGGATTTGAAAAGGTCTAAACGACATAGCAATTTGCGTCTTAATGGCCATGCTCTCTAAGGTGGTGAGCGAAGAAGAGTCTTGGGAATCTTCCAGCCGTCTTTTGTGTGTGTGGCCTTTTGTGGAAAATATCACTCCTGTCAATTAGTACGAGATTAAATCTGATTATGCCGATTATGCATACTACCAGTAGCGGGGTGCACACACTGACGAGAAGGTATTCTCCCGACTGTGTAATGGAGCGATAGATGCTGTAATTTATCTTGTTTTGGAATTACCAGTTGAGGCTTAATGAATTCGTCACCTGATGTAACAATACACATCCGAAACATTTCTTTCTTCTCATTACTTCGACATTCAACACGAGCAAGACGATGCCAGCGCGGTCCTGGTCGTCGACGCTCAAGCTCCCCAAGTCGACCTTCCCCCGCGGGTGTCGCCGGCCGACCAAGCCAAATACCTCAAGCGATGCACCGATGACCTCTACGCCTGGCAGCGCCGCGAACGACCCGCCCAACACCCTTTTGTGCTGCACGATGGCCCGCCATACGCGAATGGAGAATTGCACATTGGACACGCGCTGAATAAGGTCTTGAAGGACATAATTTGCAGAGTTCAATTGGGGCTGGGAAAGCGGGTGCGCTATGTACCGGGCTGGGACTGCCATGGACTCCCCATTGAGCTGAAGGCGCTACAAGGCCTGCGCGAGATGGGGATCAGCGATGGCTCAGTCAGCGCTGCCGTCATTCGTAAAGCTGCGCGGCAGCTGGCGGCGGACACGGTGACGGAGCAGATGAAGGGGTTCCGCGGGTTTGCGGTCATGGCGGACTGGGACAGACACTGGAAGACGATGGACAAACAATTCGAGATGCGACAGCTCGGCATTTTCCGGGAGATGGTCGATCGGGGGTTGATCTACCGGAAGTTCAAGCCGGTCTACTGGTCACCCTCCACTGGGACGGCATTGGCAGAGGCAGAGCTAGAGTATAAAGACGACCATGTTTCGACCGCAGCCCTGATCAAGTTTCCTCTCGTCACGGTCCCGACACACTTGACCAACGACCCTCTGATTCAAGTGAAAGATTTGAGTGCCGTGATCTGGACTACAACACCCTGGACCCTGCCGGCCAATGCTGCCATTGCGGTCAGCGAGTCCTTGGAGTACACCATAGTCCAGTCGGAGACCCACGGCCACCTTCTCGTGGCTCAGTCTCGATTCGAGTACCTCCAAACAATGCTGAAGGAAGACCTCTCGATCATCGTCCCATCCATTCTCGGGTCTGAGTTGGCAGAGAAGACCACTTATCGGCCACTCTTCAAGAGCCCGGAAGCCGAGCCACAGCCTATCATCGCGGCGGACTTTGTCACAGCTGACTCTGGGTCCGGTCTTGTTCATTGCGCTCCGGGTCACGGTATGGAAGACTACGAGGCGTGTCTTGCACGCGGCATTCCGGTGTTTGCTCCTGTCAACGACGAAGGACGATTTACGGAGAAAGCGATGCCCCATGACCCCACGAGATTGGCAGGCAAGGCTGTCTTGGGAGAAGGCAATGACGCAGTAGTGGAATATGCCGAGTCACGCGGTCAACTACTTGCCAAACACCGGTACGAGCACAAGTATCCGTACGACTGGCGTTCCAAACTCCCGATCATCATCCGGGCCACGGAGCAGTGGTTCGCAGACGTGGCCGACATCCGGGGTAATGCTCTCCGAGCGCTGGAGGATGTTCACTTTGTTCCCGAAGCTGGGAAGCATCGCCTGGAGAACTTTGTGAAGAATCGAAGTGAATGGTGCATCTCACGTCAACGCGCGTGGGGCGTCCCGATCCCAGCGATTTATCACCGGACCACGGGCGAGGCTGTCCTAACGAAAGACAGCGTGTCGCACATCATGGCCACCATTGAAGAGCGTGGGGTTGATGCCTGGTGGACGGATAGTGCTGACGATTCGGCCTGGATCCCGCCGTCCCTGCGCGATGAGTCGGGGGCGGGCTACCGTCGCGGAACGGACACTATGGACGTTTGGTTTGACAGCGGGACCAGTTGGACGAGGGAAGATACGACTGGACGAGATCATCCGGCAGATGTGTATTTGGAGGGAACTGACCAGCATCGGGGCTGGTTCCAATCTGGGCTCCTCACTTTCATTGCACACCAACTTGCCTCCGGTCAGACATCAACTCCTCGCGCGCCTTTCAAGCATCTCATTACGCACGGCTTTACACTCGACGAGGATGGTCGCAAGATGAGCAAGTCGATTGGGAACGTTATTGCTCCGCAATCCATCATGGACGGCACGCTCTTGCCGCCCCTCAAGCCACGGAAGGGGAAGAAGAAGACTGAGAAACAAGGGCCTGAGTACGATGCACTCGGTCCCGACGCGCTTCGCATGTGGGTGGCGAGCAGCGACTACACGCGCGACGTGGTTATTGGAAAGCAAGTGCTCCAAACCGTGAACACCAGTCTCCACAAGTTCCGCGTGACCTTCAAACTACTGCTGGGTGCGCTCGCTGATTTTCGGCAAGACTGCCGGGTGCCGTATGAGCAGCTGCAACAAGTAGACCGGATTGCCCTGATGCATCTTTCGCAAATGGTCTTGGCCTCACGAACGGCGTGTGAGAACTTCGAGTTCTACAAGGCCGTCAACGTGATGAACCGATGGGCCAACCTCGAGTTCTCGGCTTTCTACATGGAGGCCATCAAAGATCGGCTGTATACACATGGCGAAAACAGCACGAGCCGACGCGCGGCGCAGACGACCTTGTTCCACATCTACACCCATCTCCAGGAAGTCCTGGGCCCGATTACTCCGATGCTTGTGGAGGAGACATGGGAGCATGCACCGGAACCGATCCGTTCGCTCTGCGAGCACCCGCTGCGACGCCTGGTATCTGTCCCGGCGGCGGAATGGCAAGACCCCGCGCTGGAGACGAGCTACCAGGAGATTGTGGCAGTACACTCGGTCATCAAAAACCTGCAGGAGCAAGCACGCAGTAAGAAACAGCTAGGCTCGTCCCTACAATCGTTTGTGCACCTAGCCCTCCCGGCAAGCAAATCTATTTTCCACCAGGTTTTGACCGAACTGCCCGATCTGTTTGTTGTTTCGTCGGTTACTCTGGGCCAACATGGCGAGGAGGCCGTTCCCGACGAAATCGAACATGCCGAGTGGCAGTACAGGGAGGCCTTCGAGCTCCCCAACGGCCAGCAAGGCACGGTGCACGTCTACGCGCCGCAAGCCTCCAAATGCCCCCGGTGTTGGCGGTACGCTGTTCCGACAGAGGCAGAAGAGGAGACCGTCTGCGATCGCTGTGAGACGGTGGTTCGCGAGATGGAAATGTAATCTTGATTTCTGTACGATAGTGCGTGCGCCCTGTACCATAGTACCATAGATGAGCCAACCATGTTATCCAATAAATGCGGAACCCGACGCTGTGTCTCCCAATCTATTTGTCTCCGTATGACGACATGATCGAGTCAGCGCCCCCGGGTCTGGATTTGTTTGCGAATCCGGGTTCTGGGTTATTTATGACTGCTCCCCCGTTCCTCGCCAGGTGTTTTCATTGACAAGTTACCACCATGTTCGACCCGTCTACAACTCCGATTATGCCGCTGCCAACTCCCACCTCGTCGGTGGGTCCTATCCCCACAGTTATCCCCGGCGTCACCCCGGTCTTCCAGGAAGTTCATGATGTGGGCAAGCGAACGCTGTGGTATGTTCTCTAGCGACCTCTTATTCATTAATACTTACACCGGTGCAGGGTTGTCACAGTGCTAATGGGCCTATCGTCCTTGGTATTCTTTAGCCTCGGCGCCCGAGCTCCCTTGGTCAGTCTCCTACCCCCATCTATATACCCCGACATCCCATCTAACAAATCAAACCCAGCCCAAGCGAGTCTTCCACACAGTAACCTCCCTAATAACCACCATCTCCTTCATCACCTACCTCGCCCTAGCCACCGGCCAAGGTATCACCTGGATACACGCCGACATAACCCAGCGCCACAAACATGTCCCCGACACAACCCAGGAATATTTCCGCCAGGTGCTCTGGCTCCGCTACGTGAACTGGGCACTCACCACGCCCCTCTTCCTGGTGAATCTCTCCCTGCTCTCCGGCCTGCCAGGCGCGAATCTCGTCGCGGCCATCGCGGCCGATCTGGTCATGTTGGCCACGGGCCTGTTAGGCTCCTTGGCCGGACAAACCCGCCAGCGATGGGCGTGGCTTACCCTGAGCTGTATCTCGTATCTGACGGTCATCCACCACGCGGGATTCTACGCCGCGCACGCGGCGAGGAATAAGGATGCGCAGACGAGGAGGTTTTTCGGGTCGTATGCTGCGACGGGGTTGGTCGTGTATGCTCTGTATCCGATGTATGCTTTCCTCTCTACTTTTATGACTTGAGAGTTTTTAGTTGCCCATGCTAATATTGTACAGCTCACTTGCCTCTGGGGCTCTTGCACTCAAACTCAGCGTTGACACGGAGACTATCCTCTTTGCGATTATGGATGTCTTGATGCAGGGGATTTTGGGGTACTGGCTTGTGCTGGCGCATGATAGTGTGTCCGGAATGTAAGTGTTGATTGACCTTGACTGCTGGGGTGGTGGATGCTAATCTCCCGATAGAACGCTTTATGTGGACGGCTTTTGGGCGCAGGGGGTGGTCAATGAGGGCACTATTCGCATCGCGGATGAAGAAGAGGGGGCGTAGGAAGGATGAGAGGCTTGACAGATTGTGGATTCTTGGTCTTGGGTGTGTTGGGGTGAACGCTCACATGAATCGATACTTTATCCTTTTGTTTGTTTAATGCAGCAACGAAAAGTCGGGCTTGTTTCGATTGTCTCTCAGCCTGTTCTGTATCTTGAACTGTTGAATCAATTTCCTCTCCTTTTGACAAAGATATGCAACCCTCACTCGATCAGGTCTCCTTCCTCGAACCATCCAGAAGCTTGTTTATTCCACAGAACGCTGCCTCGTGCACCTTCTTTCCACCCCGCAGATCCACAACCTTCAGGTCCTTCTTCAATTCCAGCGGCACAATACCCACCGGGATAGGATCGAGATCAATGGTCTTTGTGGAACGCACAACCACCTTCCTCATCCCTCGAGACAACCAGAATCCAGAATCAACACAGTTTCCCTTGAAACAGATCTTGCGCAGCCTCTTGGGGTCGAACCAATGCAGGAAGGGGTCTGCATCCACTACAAATCCAGTCAAGGTGAGTGTTTTGATCTGCAGACACTTCGCGGTATGATCCATGGCCAAGGCGCGGACCTTGGCTGTTTCAATGCACTGCTTGTCGAGATACTCGCCGTGTCCAATATCCGGATGCAATGTCCCATTTCCTTGGCCACTGTAGAAATGGCCCTTAGTAAGTTATAGGGAAGAAAGGTCGAAAACTTACTAGTAAACAGGCGCTCCACTAAGCCCCTTGTCTATCTTCCACCCATCCCGGATGAGCGTCCACCGTCCAGCATGAGAAAGGCTAACCACCTCCGGCTCCATGGCCATGCCCAGTTCCAGCTCCTCGAGGTCCGTATTCAGCCAGGCCGTCATCCAGATAATGGTCTGGTACGACTGCAACATGCCCGTGAGTTTGAGCGATCGCAGGCGACGAAACAAACACAGCGGCTTCAGTTCGGTGATGTCGAAGAGCGGATCATCGTCTTTGACGGGGCGGAATAGATCCAACTCCAACGATTCCTTGTTCTCGGACAGACGCTCCCACGTCTCCACGCCTTTGAAGTTGGAGAGCGGGTCTGCTGCCGTGGCGATATCATCGCTTTCCGGGGCAGGTCCATGGAAAACCGACTCGGGTTTGGAAAGAGTGAAGGGTTTAACAGGTCGGTGTTTTGCACCCCCCGGCCCGACCGATCTAGTTGCAGATTTCTTCGAGGGCGAGTTTCTGAGACGGCTGAAGTCTCGAAGACGCGAAGAAGAAACGGCATTTGCGACGGAAGCACTGCGGCGCAGACTTCCCTTTCGAGTGAGTGTTAGGTCGCTCACACTCAGACCACGACGGTGTTTCTTCTTGGTTGTCTCATCGGCGGAGACGGCTGAGTGGAGGCCCTGTTCGGGGCCCAGGTTGAAGGGGAAGCGAGTGTGAAGGTCTGGGCAGCGAGCTGGTCAGCGCAGTCGGCGAGCAGACTCGGGTAGGTACTTTTCGCCTGCTCCTGCTCCTGCTTGTGATCTAGCTCTTCCTCGTAGACAGTGGCGCTTTTCCAAAAGTCCCATCCCATCAGGGTGTCTCTCCAGTGGGCGGAATAGTCATCCATCTTGGGATGTTCGCAGAGGTGGAAGAAAGTCATTGAAGGACGAAGGGGACAACATGGGGAAGTCGAGGGCGGTTGAAGAAGGAAAGGGCGAGGGGAGGCAATGGTCGAGGTAGAGAGGAAAACATGAAAACATCCCAAGACGAGGAATTGTTCTCGCGTGAGCCCGCTATGATTGTAATGTGGACCTGATATTCTACGATGAAAAGAATGGCTATAAATCGAAGACTTCGTGTTATAAAAGTCAGGAATGTCTACTAGGCCATTTGTTGTTAGTAACCAATAAGCCATTGATGGTTCATCATGTCTAGTGCAGAATATCAGAAGTATTCCCATCTACGGCAACACCGTTATCCTCATTTGGCGTAGTGGGCTGTCAGGAATGCGGGGAAGACCCCATCCTGTCTGGGAATTGCAACTTGCTCGAAATCCATGGCAAGGCATGAAAGTCAGAGGCCTGGTCCTCGTTTGAAGATCGCGAGATCGATCTGATAGATCACCGATGGATACTGTTACGGCACGTTCAAAAGCAAATGTGATTATTCGCGGGTCCTGTGCGGAAGTAATGCAGATCGGGCCGGTGTTAAGACTTGGCGTCAGGCCTGCTTAGGCCTCCAGCGGGGAACATAAATGATCGGCTATCGCGTAGGGCGTGGTGGTCTGATCCGAGGGAGAAACTTCAGTCACTACTGCTTCTCTAGAACGAATTTGCCGATTGCAACTTCTCGCTGACATCCCAAGGACTCCCGCACCATCTTAGCTATTCTGCCATTCGAAAACATGGCTGCCCAGATTAATACTACCGTCAGTATGAGTGAGTGAGTGAGCACACGGCTGATATTACAGTGCAGGAGTTTCCTGGAAACATCATCAATAACCAGTTCGTTCCCACATCCAAGACGCGTCGTTCCGTCAATCCTTCCACCGGCGAGCCACTGTACGAAGTCCCTTATGCCACCCAGGAGGACGTAGATGCTGCCGTAAAGCACGCCCGCACGGCATTTAAAAGCTGGTCCAAGGTTCCCTTTGAAGAGCGCTCGCGACTTCTTCTTGCTTATGCCGATGTCCTCGAAGCCCAGCGCTCGCCGCTGGAGAAGCTGCTCGTGCAGGAACAGGGCAAGCCATTGGAACTGGCCAAGGCGGAGTTCGGCATGAGTCTAGACTGGCTTCGGGGTTTTGCCGCGATGGAAGTCAAGGATGAAGTGCTCGACGACAACGAGGAGCGGACTGTTACCCAGACATTCCCGCCAATCGGTGTCTGCTGCGGCATTGTCCCCTGGAACTGGCCTATCCTGCTTGGCCTGGGCAAAGTTGGACCAGCGCTGATCACTGGCAACACGATCATTATCAAGCCATCGCCCTTTACGCCGTACTGCGACCTGAAGCTCGGCGAGATCGGCATGAGCATTTTCCCACCAGGTGTTTTCCAAGTCCTCAGCGGAGGCGATGACCTCGGCCCCATGCTCACCGAGCATCCTGACATCGATAAAATTGCCTTCACCGGTTCCAGCACAACCGGAAAACTGGTCATGCAGAGCTGTGCTAAGACCCTCAAGCGCGTCACACTCGAGCTTGGGGGTAATGACCCGGCAATCATTTGCGAGGATGTCGACATCGACGCCATCGTGCCAAAGATCACCACCCTCGCGTTCCTCAACTCTGGCCAGATCTGTATGCTGATCAAACGGGTGTACATTCACGAAAAGATTTACGACAAGTTCCGGGATGCCATGGTCACTTTTGCCAAATCCATCAAGACGGGAGACGGATTCGAGTCGGATGTGCTCGTTGGGCCAATCCAAAACAGCATGCAGTGAGTGACAGCAAAAAGCAAACCCGTGTGCATCTTTTCTCACAAAACACTTTAGATTCGAGAAAGTCAAGGATATGTATTCCGAAATTGGCAAACGCAGCTGGAAACAGGCTCTCGAGGGCCAAGTATTCAAAGACTCAAAGGGCTACTTCATCAGTCCCGCCATCATCGACAACCCACCCGAAGACTCCCGGATCGTTGTCGAGGAACCCTTTGGCCCAATCGTGCCTCTCCTCAAGTGGTCTGATGAGGAGGATGTCATTGAACGGGCAAACAACAGCAAGTCTGGTCTGGGCGCCTCTGTGTGGAGCAAGGATCTGGATCGGGCAGAGAGAATGGCCCGCTGCCTTTCCGCCGGGAGTGTCTGGATCAATTCTCACTTTGATGTTGCGCCCAATGTGCCATTCGGAGGACACAAGTGGAGTGGCATTGGGAGCGAATGGGGCATGACTGGTCTGAAGATGTACTGTAACTCCACGTCGCTCTGGAAGTGGAAGAAGGTCATGTAAGCAGATGGTTGTACATAACAAGCAGACCAATTGGGCATCTTTGGCGGTTTCTACTGCTGAAACTATTTGACACAAACACATCCGGCAACCGATAGCGACCTTCAAGCCAAGAAGTATATTCACAAATGAGGTCAGAATCCTTGAAGATGAGGATTTACAGCCAAGTGGAGGCCATAGCGGTCTTTAGTGCCTCCCAACACCAATCACACCAGCTCCTCTTACCGAGCTTCTTCGCTTCTTCTCTTACCGAAGCAACCATCGGAGGATCGCAGGCCCCTCGACTAGCCTTGAATAGGGACACATGTGATGCGCCTTGCGCCAGACGCTACCGGTAATGCACCCGAACTCGAAGGATTGGCACTATTTACACTACTTCATGCCCGGCCTGTCGCCATGTTGTCAACATCGACTGTCACCACTCCTTCGTGGTCCCCCTTGAAACGCCGTTCAGCATGAAACACTTCTCCCTCTCCCGAGGACTAGGGGCCTTTGTCGTCGCTGCATTCACTGTCAGCGCGATGGCCGAGTCAAGCGGAAACCCCTTGGCCACAGCAGACCAGCAGTCTCTCGACGCGCTCGCGATTGAGATCAGCAATGATGATCACTTCGTGGTGCTCAAGGCCGAAGCCAAAGCAGCCTACCAAACAGCCCACGGCCTGCCCATCAGCGACGAAGCGGCCTCGAGTCTCGATGAAGCCATCGACGAACTGGCATTCAGCTCTATCCAAAAGGCTGTCAACACTGACGCCTACCATCCCAAGATATACTGGGTGGATGCGGGACCGCGCAGTTGGTTTGGGCTGGATGTGCCTGGGGGTCGGTATTCCTACGACAATCCGGACGTCTTCTTCCGGACGATTCCTATCGATCATAGTCTGAGCTATGTCGTCAAGGGGTACCGGGACACGCCCGGACCGGCAGATGTGACCTTCTCGCTGATCAGCGATCCCAATTCGCAGAATACCGTCGCCGCACTGGCGGGCAGTGACCTCGTGATCGAGAGTGATGGCTCGTACACGGTCACGATCAACAGCTCGTCCGCCAATGGCCAGGCAAACCACATCCAATCCTCACTACTCGCGAAACAACTGTTGATCCGCAACAACCTCGGCGACTGGTTCGCAAAGCCAGACAACCTCACCGTCGAACTGATCGACGCCCCGGACCACAGCGCCAAAAGCAAAGCGGAAATCATCCTCGCCGCGGGATGGGACCTCCAAGAATCGATCGTGGACTACGGCGTCGGCGCACTCGGAATCAAAACCATGGTCAACAAGGTCAACACGCTCTCGGACCCCAGCCAGTCCAGCAGCCTGGGCACACTAACCACGCAAGCGAGTTCCTTCGGCCACTTCGATCTATCCGACACCGAAGCCCTAGTCGCAACGCTGACCAAGGGAGCCGCCGATTACTTCGTTTTTCCAGTATACAATCCATGGATGATAACCAAAGACCCCGGCACGCGACAGATCAGCCTGAACAGCGCGCAGGCGGAGCCCAACGCGAACGGGACGTACACGTTCGTGATTTCGCCCACGGATCCCGGTGTGTATAACTGGATCGACACGGCGGGGCTGCACGAGGTGACGACTATGGTGCGCTGGCAGGGTCTACCATCGTCGAGTTCGTCGACGAGTGATGCGCCGAGCGTGGTTGCGCAGGTTGTGCCGCTGGTGGATTTGCAGGCTGTTCTTCCTGACGGGACGCGGTTTGTCACCGCGGAGGAGAGGAAGGCGCAGCTTGCGAAGCGGATTGAGGCGTATGCGCTGAGGACGGTGGTTTAGACTGGGGTGTGTCGTCTCATGTTGTATATACTCGTGGATCAGTGGCTTAACGTATAAGCTGTCAATAATGCCCGGTATAGGGGAGTTGTATCTACTGCATCAATCAATCTACAAAACGTTGGAAGATCTGTCTGGCAAAAGGGCCGCGTGCTTTTGTGTTTCCATTCCCGTAAATACATCATCCATCCAACCCATCAGCGAAACCGACCACTTTTTACTCTGGCAGAATTGAAGAGAGAAAAAATTTGATTATCAATGCATCACAACCACACTACCCTAGTATTTCTTGCCCTGGCGCAGGACATCGCCAAACTCCTCCAGAGGGCTCCGGATGAGCTTGGTCTCCTTCCAGAGGTTGGGGGTGAGGAAGCCGTAGCTGTTGACGACGGCAACGAAGGTGGCCTTGAGGGTGTTCTCGAGGGTCTTGGTGGAGCCGGAGGACGAGGTGTAAGCGTCCTCGATACCGGCCAGCTGGAGGAGACGCTTGACGGCGGGAGAGGCGACGAGACCGGTACCGCGGGGGGCGGGAATGAGCTGCGAGTATTATTAGTGGCTGGATTTGCGACAAGGGGAAAAAGGGTGTACATACGCGAACCGAGACGGAACCGCACTTGCCGGACTGCTTGACGGGTAGCGAGTGAGGCTCACCGAGGTTGGTACCCCAGTAACCTCTCCGGACGGGAAGCACAGCCAGCTTGGCGATGGTGATGGCAGCACGGATAGCGGTCGCGACTTCCTTGGAGGTCTTGATACCAAGACCGATGTGGCCCTCGGAGTCACCGATGAGGACAATGGCCTTGAAACGGGTGCGCTGACCGGCACGGGTCTGCTTCTGGACGGGCTTGATCTTCATGACCTCGTCCTTGAGCTTGGGCAGGAAGAAGTCGACGATCTGGAACTCCTTGATGGGCAGCGAGTGCAGGTAGATCTGCTCCATGCTGGTGATCTTGCCGGCCTTGACGAGACGGCCGAGCTTGGTGACGGGCTGCCACTCCTTCTCCTCCTGGCGGGGACCGCGACGGCCACGGCGTCCACGGCCACGGCCACGGTCACCACCGCGGTCGCCGCGCGAACCGAATCCTCCACGTCCACGGGGGGCAGCGTCAGCCATTTTGGGTGTGTTGGAGGGGGGAATTGGGTGGTGGTGGGTTGTCGAGATGAGGTTGTCGAAGTTGATCGCGGGCCTTGAATCGTTAATCCGAAATCATCTCGCTTGACTTGTGCGGATGCCCTAGCCCTAATCCCCGATTGGGATGGACATGGTCTGTGCGTTTATTGACTATCCGGGCGGGATCAGCTGACTGGGTCAGGTGACTGCTCCAGGCCCTCGACGAGATAAAAAGTCCGACCGTCACGGACAAAGACAGAGAAGTCAGGATGACTGGAGATGGTGATGATGGTGTCGGTCTGTGACGACTACTACGACTGTAAATATAGAATCTCTTTCAGCTCAAACTGCTATTATGATTATGACGCCATAGAAAATCCCTGCAAACACAGCCGGAGTGGCAATAAGTGCCCTGGCGGGTACGTTTCCTATCCAGGAATGATCCTTGAGATGGCAACCTGACTCCGCATTTCATTATTATTATCTTTTAAACAGCTGTTGCCCCGGGGTGTGTGGTTTCTACATCCTCTCTATTCTTCATCATGTTGCGCTGGTACTTTCTATCCCCTTCAATCCCTTGCTATATCTCACTCCATCCAGGTACCAAACAAAGCTAGCCAAGAAGCCCATCCTCACTGCCAGCGTCACCAGCGCGGTACGACTCTCCTCCTCCCTCGCTCCCTCGTTCTCCTCATAATAGTAATAATTATAATGCAAAACAGGTACTATTCGGCAGCGGCGATGTCCTCGCCCAGCAAGCTGTCGACCGACGCGGTCTAGAGAAGCACGACTTTGGCCGCACGGGGCGCATGGCTCTCTACGGCGGAGCTATCTTCGGTCCTGCGGCCACGACCTGGTTCGGCATTCTCCAGCGTCACGTCGTGCTGAAGGGTACCACCTCTACAACCGTCGCCCGGGTCGCCGCCGACCAGATGCTGTTTGCGCCCGTCAATCTCACCTGCTTCCTCTCCTCGATGGCTATCATGGAGGGCAGCGATCCAGTCGAGAAATTGCGCAGTGCCTGGCTGCCCAGCTACCAGGCCAATCTGATGGTGTGGCCATTTGTGCAGGGGGCCAACTTTGCCTTTGTGCCCTTGGAACTCCGGGTGTTGGTGGTGAATGTGGTCAGCTTGGGTGAGTGAACTACCAAACGATCGGAGTGGCCCTGAAACTAACTGTGGACAGGCTGGAACTGTTTCTTGAGTCTAATTAACAGTGGTGAAGAGTAAAATGTGGATTTCTTTCTTGTTGGCGCATTATACAGGGTTTCGTTCATTGTTGTGCTTCATATTGTGCCATGATCGAGGCATTGGTCTGGTGGGAATAGCCAGTCGTACATGATTTGATAGAGAATAGATCTTTAATCATGCTTTCTATTTCCAATAAATTAATATATGTAGGCGACTGTATACGCGTCGATACCCAGAGTCAACCCAATACTATATCACCCACTTTGGCAAAGCGGATCCCAAACAGGCAAGACACTTTTTCTGCCGGCCTTCACCTTTCTCTCTTTCTCCCTCGACATTCATTGTCTCTCTCACGCCTCGCCTTCATCTCTGCCTGGCGCAGATTCGCTGATTTCCTTCCAGTCGCGTTCTCTCAGTGCGCTCTTTCTCGGCTGACCTACCCCTGCGCTCTTCCGCCCGAAAATCTTTCCCGCTTTCCTCACTTTCTCAACCTCACCTCCGACCACCAACCACCCAACCACCCACCATGGCTGCTGCGACGGAGAACGGCCACATCGCGGTGGCAGATGAGAATGCCACCCCTGCGCCGACCACGCAGGCGGCTGATGGCCTGGTCACTGTTTTCCACGACCCCGAGAATTTCACCGTCAAGCACCCGCTCATGCACGAGTGGACTCTGTGGTTCACCAAGCCCCCCAGTGGCAAGGTATGGACTTTTTTGGGCTCGAATCCAAATACAACGCTGACGGTCTACTAGGGAGACAACTGGAATGATCTGCTGAAGGAGGTGGTCACATTCAACTCCGTGGAGGAATTCTGGGGCATCTACGTACGTTTTCTTTTTTCTGGCCATCCAAATCCTCACTAACTTACTCTCGTGCAGAACAACATCACTCCGACCTCCGAACTCGGTCTCAAGGCGGACTACCACCTCTTCAAGAAAGGCGTACGACCGGAGTGGGAGGACCCGCAGAACAAGCACGGTGGCAAGTGGTCGTACCAGTTCAAGGACAAGCGGTCCGTCCCCATCGACGAGCTGTGGCTGCACGCCCAGCTGGCCGCCATCGGCGAGACGCTGGAGGCCGACGCCGACAACGAGGTCATGGGCGTGGTGGTGAATGTCCGCAAGGGATTCTACCGTGTCGGTCTGTGGACCCGCACTGTGGGCAAGGGAACGCCCGCCGACAAGAACGCCCGCACGCCCGCGCAGGGCAAGGAGGCGCTCGAAGCGATTGGCCGGCGGTTCAAGGAGGTGCTTCGGCTGAAGGATACCGATGTGGTGGAGTTCTCGGGACACACGGACAGTGCGCACAGTGGCAGCACGCGCGCCAAGGCGAAGTACGTGGTTTAGAGGGAGAGTGCGGTTTTCACGATAATGGATTAGATTCGAGCAGGACGGACGGATGGAAAAAAGTGACTCTCTGACTGATCGGTCCCTTCTGCAAGGCAAGGGACTCGATACCTTTCGACATGTATCTTACCTTTACTTTACCCTTCCCACACGCAATTCACGAAACATATGTCCTATCCCAATCCAAGACTCATCTGTACATTATGATAGTATAGGCAGCATATCTAGAATCTCCCGATCTTTCCCATGCTCCCGCTGCAGATACAAACAGATCGCACGACACTCCACGTTCGCGCGATGCCGAACCCACCAGATGATCTGAGCAGCCTTGTCATACCACATCGCCAACAACAGCAGCGCAACCGGATCCTTCTGTCTAAGCAACATCTTAAACACGGGCTCCATCTGACTCGAAAACGCCAACACCATACTCCGTGTAACTTTCCCCCTCCTTCCAAGAAGCGGAGCAAGTGTGCGCACCGCAGTGAAGTAGGGATTATTCTCCTTCGACGAAGTCTCCTTCAACAAACACACTCTCGCCAAGGAAGACGGCGTCGCACCAGCGGAAGAAGAAACAGGATCAAACATCGTTGAATACTCCCCTGCCATAGCCCGAAACAAACTGTCCACCCGTCTGGGTTCTGCAAGGCTCATAACCGCCATCTTCGTCTCAGCCATGCGCATCCACTCCAGATCGGAGGGATCAGCAGCGCGCAACGGCCATGCGTGCGAGGGGTGGCTCGTATCCAGCGAGGAGAAGGTGATAATTCCTAGAAATGTGACTGCCATCCAGAGCGGATCGCGGTCCTGGGGGCTGATGGGCTGTGAGAGTTTTTGATTGAGCAGCGAGGCGCATTGTGCGGAGTGGTAGACTTCGAAAGTGCTGGGGACTCCTGGACTTGGGGTGTGGAGGTATCGGTCGTGCATGGCGGACATGGCTAACACTGTGTGCATTAGGTAGGGATTCTATAGGTAGGATGTTAGTATAACAACATCCATACAATACATGGAGATATGTCGATCTATGGGGATTGGATAGCTATAGAGAGAGGGAGGGGGAAGTGCATACTACAAGAGCAAGACGCAACACGTCCTCCTGAAAAACATTAACAATCGTCAAAACCGTCTGTCGCTGCTGAAACCCTGCCAACCGGCGCACATCATGACGATCCAGCCGCAGATCTCGCACGCCATCCGAGCTCACAGGCGCCGGCGCTTCGAGCTCAAGAGCCAGCGAGGTAGACTGATTGGTCATGGCATAATTGCACCAGACGCCAAAGGAGTGGCATTTTTGGCATTGAGGACGTGTTTCATCGCACTGGATTGTATTGTTAGTGGGAGCTGGTCCAGCTGAGGATTGTCGGCGGTTGCTTACTTTCACGCGGCGCAGTTTGCAGTTCCCGCATCCTTGGCGGGATTTTGTGTGGAAGCGCCGTTTTCTGTGCTTTTGAATTGAGAATGAGATTGAGGGGTCTGGCATGTTGGTTCGGTTGGGGTTTGAAGAGAGTGGTGAGTTGGTTCGTGAGAGGAGAGGGTGATTGGTGGTGGTCATGTCGGGGGTTGAATAAGGTTATGCCCGATAGTTAACTCCATAACTCCTTAAAGTCCGTTGATGGCCACGAGCATGAGATGGGAGATGGAGATTGGTTTAAGAAGAGTTACTGTAAACAAAGTGAAGGATTTGGATAGGTTTTTTTTTTTCCCCAGTGATTGGGATTTTCAATTATTTGTTGATGTGTCGGATCTATATATTTGGCGGGTGGTGGCCCCGTGTAGAAATGATCCATGTTGATAGTCGAACTTCGAGCTCAATTTTGACAAAGACTACATATACTCAATATCAAATCATCACTTACACATGCCATACCTCTTTGGGGACCAGACCAAGCTGTTCACACACACTATGCGGCGTCTCCATCCCATTCTATCGGAGCACTTCTTCTCTCTTCGTATATATGGCGGAGAGCAGGGATCACGGTCCAATTCTATCTGTCCCTGTTACCATATCTAGATTTTCAGACATTGGTGATTAGAGGGCTACAGGTTACTTCGGGAGAATACTAAGGTTAGGTTCCGACAATCCTGAGAAATACAGCTGCTCGGATCGTCTCTATATAGTTGGTGTTGCTGCTGGCTTGGAGTTGGCCTTTGGTTGGACTACCAGATTCAAATTTCCGGTTCCATTTTGTTTAAACCCGGCTGACAACGCCAGTTAAATTCTCACTAGACTTACTCTCCCATACCCGAAAGACGTTCTAAGCGAGTGCGGAAACACCCGATGCCAACAAACCTGTCTCAACTTGATAAATGCCCATTCTAGCGTTGAGCGACGTCCCAACGTCGGTGAAATACGATACGATGGAATATTGGGATAAACTAATTCTTGCCCCAGACTTAGGACGGGCATTCGTATCAGGAATTACACGTGATCTGGGAGCATGGGGCGGGTTTCTAACTGATATCTGGGGTCATTTGCGGCTGACTGCTACAGTACATATTCCGCTACTATTAACTTGGCACATTTCCTTCTAATATCTTGTTCTGTCTGTTTAGCTATACTCCTTCGCATGTCATCAACTACCAAACCGACTATCGTTCTCGTGCACGGCGCATGGCATGGCTCGTGGTGCTGGAGGTTCCAAATCCCCGCCCTCGAGGCTCTCGGCTATGTTGTGGAGGCCGTGGACCTACCGTGCGTCAGCGGGGTGGTAGGTACGACGCAGTTCGACGACGCGGCCCTCGTACGGTCCGTTGTGGAAGCGCAGCTATCTATGGGTAAGCGCGTCGTCGTCCTAGCGCATTCCTACGGAGGACCAATTGCGAGTGCGGCCATCGAGGGGCTGGCCGACAAAGGCGTCCTAGGGATGGTCGCTCTATGTGCCTATATCTTCCCTGGAGGCATGGACCAAGGCGCGGTCATTCGCGACATGGGCGGCCTACCCTTCGTGACGTGGGACGTGCCGAGCGAAGGACTCTTCCTCCCCAAAGATCCGCGCAACTTGTTTTTCGCTCCGGATGTGCCTGCAGACCGAATCGACTGGGCACTCCCGCAGCTTCGCCCTCAGAGCATGGCCGCCAATATGGGCATTGTGCCGCCGCAAGCCTGGCAGGACGACTCCTATAGTGGGAGATTAGGCTATATTAGGTGCACGGCCGATGCTGGCATCCTCCCAATCGAACAGCAGGACGGCATGGTGGCGGGCGCAGGTGGCCAGGAAAAGTGGCTAATTCGCACACTCGAAGGATCCGGCCATAGCCCCTTCCTTTCGCGGCCGCAGGAGGTCGCGGCTGCAGTTCAGGAGATCGTCAATGATTTTGAAGCCAAGCTCCGCTAGGGAGAAGATTCTGGATCAGCCTGTAGAGACGAGGGCTTTCCGGATATTATGAGTCGTGACCTAGGTATGGAATGAATTCTAGAAGAAGATAAGAGTCTCATCTACAAAGAGTCGAATTTGTCAAGCAAGAGATCGCAGCGTTTTTAGCATCAATGAATATAATATGTCTATGGCCGATCTGATTCAAAGGGAGGAGAAGGAGATGGATGTCTCCGAACTTGTCGAGAGTTCCTGCGGAATCTTTGATTGTGCCTTTGTTGCATTAGCTGCGCTAGCCATTTGAGACGCAGCCAGTAAGTGTCTCTGTATCATATCTCGAATGAAGCGTAGCTCCCACGGTTGAGAATACAGGCTGGAGAATAGGCTCTGAATGCACGAAGGGAGTCTATTTTCGAATATTGCTATATATATGACCACAGTCACCTCTAACAATTATTCGCAACTCTCGCATCGGCAAAGAACACTCGTTCCTGGAGTATCGACTGCCGGACGGCCGCCGGTCCACCGTCCAGCCTATCGCGTCCTCATCATTCGTCCCCGAACGAGGTCCGACAGCAGAACGGGCTTATTCTCATTGGACCCCGACAGCCAGCGTGTGATCGTCTACCCCCCGAGATAGGATGGCGAATGCACTGGCCCGACGAGACCAACAGATCATCGGGCCAAGCACTACCGACCCTGCAGCTTAAAATGCTTGGCCTGCCCTTCTTTTTTCTTCTGTTCCCCCGATCCTCGTGTACGAGTTGACGCCGGTGTCGGATTGCCCAGAGTCAGACCCAGAATGACCCCATCGCCATGGCTTGCATCTCACGCCCTTCGAGCAGACTAGCGGGGGATACTTCGGCTAAACTCAGCGAAGTCGGAGCGACAATCAGTGGCCCTCACTACTTATTGGCGCTGGATCCCCAGACTGACGCCCGACTCTTCCTTCCTTCTGCTTTTCTTGACTTTTCTCTGTCACCTCTTGACACCTTCATTATGATTGATAATACCCCAGACAGCCAGAAACCCTTATCATGACTACTGGCTTGGCAAAGACCCGACTCCACCGCATCCCGTCGGCCTCTTACGAGAGAATAATTAGCACATCGTTACCCCAGGCGAATACCAATGCATCTTGGCATCCGCTCTCACTGGCTGGCCGCGGTCGCCTCAGCTCTCTGCACGGGACCAAAGGATCGGACTCCGGGGTAGCATCTGGACGACACCAATGAGACGATCCTGAAACCCCATCCACGATGATTCGACCTGGTCGAGTCTAGTCAGGTCCTCCCTCCTCCCCCCCTTCTTGCCGGGGACCCCGAGGTTGCACGCGTGTGGCGGCGGCACGCTCGGGGATTGGGCAGCAGGTGGCCAAGGCCGCCTGGCCTGGCCAGGGTGCATCCGTGACTACCTTCCTTTTCGCGACCAGACCGGAAGCGGCGTCAGGCAAACCAAAGAATGCGCGGTTCCGATATCCCATCGCTACGGAGTCCGGAGACGGGGGCTCCGGAATGCGACCGCGGTTATTGGCAGGGGCAAAAAGATAAAAAAATGGAAAAAACGTGGCTAGACTCGCCCATGTGCCACAAGCGAATTTTCAACTCACCGGGTTATCGACCAGCAAGATAAGGACCAAAGTCGGAACCAGGGTTCCGTTCCGACTCCTGGCAACGATTATTCGACCAGACCCTGAATCGCCTCTAGGCCATTCACCGTGCTCCCCCAGCCGGGCTGTTGTTTGATCGACTCTGTTGGGGTACATACAGAGGACGGCATCGGGTTCGTGCGCGAGCTGTTCTGGGGTTACATTCCGTTCGCCCCCCATCGTGGCACGCTCATTTGTCCGGCGGCAAAGAGCCAAGAAATCTCCGCCGATCCTTTCCGTGGTAGTGCTGCTGCGAACAATGGATTCATCTGCCATCTCGCACGCTAGCTCTGTTTTTTTCTCTTGGCCCCGTCGGCTCATGCGCCGATAAGGGAGACGCCGAAAAAAATCTCCACTGTTCGCCTCGGCCGTTGGGTAATGGAAACGGAATAAAAGGTAAATAGCTCGGGGTCCCCGTCTATTTCCTTTCCTTCCCCGAGTGTCCCTTTGCCGTGGTCCTTTTGGCAGGAAAAAAAGAGAGAGTCCTACCCGCAGCCATGTCGACTGCTGAGCGCGAGACTGAGCCTACTACGGTGTATGTTTTTGGTTTCGTGCTACTTGCGTACAACTCGAACTAACATTTTCCCCCGCTCAGGCAACAGAACGATGCCTCCCTCCCCGAGGTGGCTTTGAACGAAAAGTCCATGGACGCTGACGAGAAGGCCGTGGCCGACACCCCGGATGGCGAGGAGCCCACCGAGACCGAGAAGAAGGCTCTGCGCCACATCGCCGAGAACCTGCCCGTCTCCGCCTGGCTGGTGGCCATCGTCGAGTTGAGCGAGCGTTTCACCTACTACGGCATGCAAGGCCTGTTCCAGAACTACGTCCAGCGTCCCTTGGATGGCTCCGAAGGCCGGGGCGCACTGGGTATGGGCCACCAGGGCGCCACGGGATTGACCACGTTCTTCCAGTTTTGGTGCTATGTGACTCCCATCTTTGGTGCCATCATCGCCGATCAGTACCTCGGAAAGTACAAGACGATCGTGCTGTTCTGCGGCGTCTACATCACTGGTCTGCTCATCCTGGTCTGCACCTCCATCCCCAGCGCTCTGGCCCACGGAGCCGGTGTGGGCGGGTTCATCACGGCGATTTTGATCATTGGCCTGGGCACGGGCGGTATCAAGAGTAACGTGGCTCCTCTGATCGCCGACCAGTACAAGCGGAAGAAGATGGCGCTGTCGACCACCAAGAAGGGCGAGCGCGTCATCATCGACCCGGCCCTGACCATCCAGCGCATCTACATGATCTTTTACGGTTGTATCAACATTGGTTCATTGTCCCTGCTGGCCACCCCGTACATGGAATTGTACATCGGCTTTTGGTCCGCCTTCCTGCTGTGTCTGTGCATGTTCATCGTCGGAACCGCGGTGCTCCTGCTGGGTCGCAAGTACTACGTGGTGCGCCCGCCGCAGGGCTCGGTCGTCACGGACGCCTTCCGGTCCCTGTGGATCATGGTCAAGAACCGCAACATGGATGCCCCCAAGCCCAGCTGGCAGGCCGAGCACCGCGGCGAGTCGGCCACCGTTGTGCCGTGGGACGACCACTTCATTGACGAGGTGAAGCGTGCGCTGGTGGCCTGCCGGGTGTTTGCTTTCTACCCGATCTACTGGTTGGTGTACGGGCAGTTCTCGAGCAACTTCGTCACGCAGGCCGGCCAGATGAGAGGACATGGCATCCCGAACGACCTGATGCAGAACTTTGATCCCATCTCCATCATCGTCTTCATCCCGCTGCTGGAGACGATCGTGTATCCGCTGATGCGCCGCATGAAGATCCCCTTCCGCCCCATCACCCGGATCTCACTGGGTTTCGTGGTTGCGTCGTTGGCGATGGTCTACGCTGCCATTGTGCAGCACCTGATCTACTCGGCCGGCCCGTGTTACGAGCATCCACTGTCGTGCCCGGGCGCGATGGTGGACGGCGTGGCCCAGGGCAACAACGTGCATATCGCCATCCAGACTCCCGCATACGTGCTCATTGGTATCTCGGAGATTTTCGCCTCGGTGTCGGGTCTGGAGTACGCTTACACCAAGGCGCCGCCGTCGATGAAGTCGTTCGTCCAGTCGATGTACCTGCTCACCACCGCGTTCGGATCTGCCATTGCCGAGGCCCTGACTCCCGCCGCGTACGACCCGGCCATTCTCTGGATGTTTGTCGGTGTCGCCTGCGCCTCGTTCCTGGTCGGTGTCGTGTTCTTCGCCATCTTCCGCCACCTTAATGCCAAGGAAGATGATATGAATGCCCTCGACGCCGATGACTATATGCCGGACGCGCCGCGCGAGGAGGAGCGCCGCGAGTCGAAGAACTAAATGTCTAACCCTGCTGTGCAGGGGATGGACGGGGTGTACGCCGTGACATGCCCGTCTGGAGTCGTGTATATCAAAAGACAAAGCCCCTATCTACATATTTGTGAATGTAATTGAATGAATGATTCAGATGCAATGCCTCCGTCATAGCGTAGTACATACATAGTGCAGTACATACTAGGTCACTAGTCTGTAGGCATGCATGTTTTTCCCGCACACGCGAGACCGACGTCTGCAGGTAGGCAGCAAGGTATCGCAGAGTGTTTAATCATGACGTGCAGACTTGACGGGTACTGGTTACTTGATAGAGTGTGTGGGCCACACGGTGGAACAAGTACCCAGTACCTCACCCGTCCGATCGTCGCACCAGCCACTGCTGGCCCCACCAGGCAAGGAGGCCGACAGTCGCAGGTACAGAACAACACGTTTCATGATAAATAGCGAGTCGAGAGTAGTAGGGGCAACTAATAGTCATCAATGGGTTCAAAATCAAAACAATCATTGTTTATAGCCATTGAACTATACATCTCTTGCCAAAGTTAATAACAGGTGGGCTGTGTTTACCGCTTGCCTTTCTGCCTCCGCCACAGTCCAGCCCCGTCCCGTCTGCCTGTCTCACCCTGAGTCTCCCTTCCTCTTATTCTTCATCCTTCCCACCCCTTGTTCTCGCTCCCTTCCCACCCCCTCCCCCTCTCTACCAATTACATCCACCACGGATCCCTCGGAACAGCGATCATGAGTGTAAGCTCCTTTACTTTCTCCCCTTGGCGTTTTGCTCATCATATCGACAGTACCAGAATCTCGGCGACCAAGGCGGCTACGGCCAGTACAACCCGTATGGCGGCCAGCAGCCCCAGAACCCCTACGCCCAACAGCAGCAGCCCCCGCAGCAGCAGAGCTACGGATATGGTGGTGGTTATGGCCAGGCTGGAGCCATGGAGCAGGGAACCGGCGGCGGATATGGTGTGTCCTTCCTATCTCCCTAATATTTTTTTTTTCGTAGCGACCTACTAACTACGCGCCTCCCCCAAAACAGAAATGGCCAACATCAACCAGCCCTCCGCTGGCCCAACCGGAATCCTCAACAAATGCAAAGAAATCAACGACGGCGTGGCAGAGCTGAGCGCCAAGCGCCAGAACCAGCTCGGCGCCGCCCAGAACGCCCTCCTGGACTCGAGCACCGGCAAGGAAGACCAGGCCGCGCGCCAGACGCTTGACTACGTCGAGGACGAGATGAACACCGCCCTGCGCTACCTGCGCGACCAGTTCAAGCGCGTCAAGGAGACTCCCGGGTCCGGCGACCCACGCGTCCAGGGCCAGGTTGAGCTTGTTAGCCGGAACCTGCGCCGTGAAATCGAGCAGTACCAGCGCTCGCAGTCGGACTTTCAGAAGAGGCTGCGCGAGCAGGTCCGTCGGCGGTATGAGATTGCCAACCCAGACGCAACCCCCGAGGAGCTGCAACAGGGGGTGGAGAATGTGTTGATGGGTCAGGAGCAGAGCTTCGCTGTAAGTTTGGCTTCCTCTTCAGTGGCTTAGCTAGCGATTGTTGCTTATTGTCTGTGATAGATTACCGGAGCCCGCTCGCGCCAAGCGCAGGATGCCAAAGCAGCTACTCTGCAGCGCTCGGCCGCCATCCGTAAGATCGAGCAGGACATGATCGAGCTCAGCCGGCTGTACCAGGAGGTGGCTGAGCTGGTGCACCAGCAAGAACCGCAGGTCGAACAGATCAACCAGAGCGCGCAGGAGACACACGGCAACGTCGAGCAGGCCAATACCAAGCTCGACAGTGCCATCACAAGCGCCCGCAATGCCCGGCGGTGGAAGTGGTATGCCCTGGGTACTGTTATCCTCATCATTATCATCATTGTGGTGATTGTTGTTGTGGTGAAAGAGGTTAGTTAGGTTGGGCAGAGTATGCGTGCTGCTCTATAATTCTGGGCTAGATGGCTGACTATAACGTGTCTAGGTCGAGAAAAGCTAACTTTCTTTTTCTGTACGACTTTTGGGTGGTTATCCGACTCGACTCAATTCCTTTCCTATGTCTCCTTTCCTCCCTCTCCTTTCCTCTCCAGATACCACCACCACCACCACCACCCACCGTCGCATTTTGCCTTGCCTTGCCTTGTCTATGCGCGCTTGCTGCAAAAGCCGCTTTTATTGTCTTGTCTCTGTCATTATCCCTTCCCTCTCCCTCTCTTTATTGTTCTGTTTCTGCGTGTGTCTGTCTCGTGTACAGCTGCTCCGTGCTCATCATGATGAAAGTGTTGCCTTGGATGATTTCGCTGCTTCTACTATCTAGGGATATGAACGGGCCATCCATCCCCCGGGGTAGCCGTGATGCCGTGGCGCATTGCATGTATATACTAGAGTGTTTGTTTGTGTTCTGTCTGTCTTTACTTTCTGTCGCCGCCGCCGCAGCAGCGCCCGCCGACTCGATGATGTTTGGCGCTAGAATCTATGTAATCCGCCTAATAATCCATTCCCTTCTGCAAAATTTCTTTCTGCCCTGGACTTATCGGATAGATATGTGGCCAGATTTGGGTATTGCTTTGTTGGGTATATATCATCTTGAAAGACTATGATTTCTTCTCCTGATCCCTTTGCTCCTCCTCCGGCGTCCTTGTCTTAAGCTGCAGCGCGTGAAGTCCATTCTCGCGGCTCATCTCCTCCTTGAACAGCGCGTAGACCATACGATGCCGCGCAGGCTGCGGCTTTGAGCGGAAGGCCTCGGAGGTGACGGTGACGCTATGCAGTTAACCCAACAAGCGGTTAGTCTTTCAACCCAGATTTCAGATTTCAGATGACGAGAAGAGAAGAACGAACTGGAAGTGCGTCTCCTTAGACGTAGAGCCCTGCATTGGGGCATGGTGCGCGTGCAGGTGCGAGTCGTTGCGGATGATTAATGTTGAGGGCGTGAAGGCGTGCGCGAGCTAGACCAGGTACTTCTGTCAGCGATGAGGAGGTTAGTTGTGGAGCAGGTGAGGAGAGAGATACCTTGTCGCGCATGACATCCTCCATGGGTGTGGCGGAAGCCATTCTCGTAGAGATGGAGAATAGGCGCGAGAGGCCTGGGGCGCGTAGCATTGGCGTGGGAGAGAGAATGTGCGTGTGGTGAGGGAGGGAGGAAGAAAGTTTGATTTCCGCGGAGGTTTGTCCGTCCCTCATGACATCAACTTTCCGGTCAGTTTATTCTTCTCGACACTCGATCCTCGACACTCGACAGCAATCATTTAATTATGACCCTCTGATTCCCGCACCACCATGTCCAGCCGCAGTCTCTCCGCGCTGGCGCACTTTTCGACCTCGCGCATCCGCCCCAGCTCCATAGTTAGTGCACGACCTGTCCGAGTTCGACACCGACTCCTCTCAACGCTCCCCAATCTCCCCCTCTTCCGCGCCCTCCAGAGCCATGACCCGTCCAGTCTGGCTGTTATTCACAGCACGTCGGCCCGTTCCTTTACGTACGGCAGCCTGATCGCCGACGTGGTGCGCGCGCGGAACGAGCTGGAGCGGAAAGCTGGGAGCGAAGGTGGCCACGGTCAATTGACTGGCGAGCGGGTTGCTTTTCTCGCGGAGAATAGCTATGATTACGTGGGTACTGTGTCTCTTCCTTTGCAGCTGCTATGGACTTTTTTTCACGAGGGCCCTCGCTGATGGCTTGTTGCTTCTAGTGACGCTGCTGGCTATCCTTGCCAACGACGCCATTGCGCTTCCCTTGGCTCCCTCATTCCCCGCAGGGGAGCTGCAGTATATCCTCGACAACTCGCAGGCCAAAGTACTGCTTTCTACCGAGAAGTATGCCGACAAAGCGAGGGAGATTCTCCGTGCGGGTCTGGACCGGGAACCCGTGTTTGATATCAGGAGCAAGATCCAGAAGGGCGCCGCGGGCGAATCGGTTACGCTGGAAGATGCGAAGAAGCCCTCATCTAGCGGGATGATGCTTTATACTTCGGGCACTACGGCTCGGCCGGTATGTTTGCTGTTTGTCATTTTGGGGGTGGGACTACGCTGATACATGCACAGAAAGGCGTGTTGATTCCAGAATCTGCTCTAGCTGCACAGGCATCATCGCTTCTTGAGGCATGGAAGTATTCCCCTCAAGACAGACTGCTTCATCTCCTGCCACTGCATCATATCCACGGGACGATAAATGCGCTGGTGGCGCCCCTCGTGGCTGGTTCGTGCATCGAGTTTATGTACCCGTTCAACACAGATCAAGTGTGGTCGCGACTCGCTGCACCATTCCTACCATCTGGCAACTCCAGCGGAAAGCAGAAGCAGCCAATTACATTCCTAACAGCCGTACCGACAGTCTACAACCGGCTCATGAACGCATTCCCCAATCTAACACCAGACTTTCAACAAGCAGCGAAAAAAGGCATTGCCCCGGAAAACCTCCGACTCAACATCTCAGGCTCCGCTGCACTCCCCACACCCACCAAAACAGCCTGGAAAAATCTGAGCGATGGCAACGTCCTCCTCGAGCGATTTGGTATGACCGAAGTAGGAATGGCGCTCAGCTGCGGGCTCGACTTGGCAGACCGCGTCGACGGCAGCGTGGGCTGGCCACTTCCAGGCGTGGAAGTCCGTCTTGTCGACACGGAGACGGAGCAGGTCATCCAACCAGGCGAAGAAGTCGCCCCGGACGGCCGCACGCGCGAGGGAGAGATCCAGCTGCGCGGGGCTACGCTGTTCAGCAGGTACTGGGCGAATGAGAAAGCGACTCGCGAGGCCTTCGTTGCGAGCGACGATGGCGGAACGCCGTGGTTCAAAACTGGCGATGTGGCGACGAGGCATACCGTCGAGGGTGCCGGTACTGGTCGCAGCGGACCCTGGGCAAGGGGGCCTATGTATTTCATCCGCGGCCGGAAGAGCGTCGATATCATCAAGACGGGAGGTGAGAAAGTCAGCGCGTTGGAGGTGGAGCGGGAGTTGCTTTCTCTGTATGTTCTTCCCTTTCCTCCAGTCCACTCCTTCTGTCCCCCTCTCCATCTCTCTTGTCTCGGTTTATTAATGACAGTCCTAACAAAATGATTTACATCCAGTCCCCAAATCAGTGAAGCAGCGGTAGTAGGCCTCCCCTCCGAACAATGGGGTCAAAAAGTCGCCGCCGTCATCGTCCTGCATCCGTCCGCGCAGACAGCCGGCCGGAATGGAAAGCCCTGGGGCGCAATGGATATGCGGCGCGCCCTGCGTGATCGATTGGCGGCTTATAAGGTGCCGCAGGAGATGAAGCTTTTAGATTCTATTCCGAGGAATGCGATGGGGAAGGGTGAGTCTTTTATTCTCTCTTTGCCTTTCAGTTTGATTGCCCTCACGGTGGAGGGCTTGACTACCGTGGAAACATGCTAATACTCCAGTATTACAGTTAATAAGAAAGCGCTTGTGAAAGAGGTTTTTGGTGTTTGAGGGATGTTTCATTTGGGATACTATAAGGATAAACATAGAAGATTAGAATAATAGAGGGAGGGCGTTGGGTGGTATCGACCTAGAATCTCTGCTCTGGATCGAGTGTATGATATGTGCATCAAGTCAAGACCAAAATTCAAATTCCAACATCTACACAGGTGATTCGTACAGCAGGTCAAGTAAATATTTGAAGAGTCGATCCTTTCTTTGCTTTATACCGAGATATAATATAGTACAATATCTACTCCAGATACAGAGATAGATAACATCACGCCCACTCGCCCATCCTCTTAAACGCCTTTACAAACCTCGTCGCCTCCATATTAACCTCCAACGACGCCATATCAACAGAGGTAATCTTAGCATCAACAACAGAAAAGACACCCATGAGTTCACGACCAGGACAGTCCTCCGGAATGGTAATCGAGCACCGAAGACCCAGATTAGCAATCAGGCCTGCATACACGGTTCCCTCGCTCGGGGGTCTGCGGCGCGGAAGGCGTAGCTGGCACGTGAAGGACTCGGGGAGGGCGCATTCGCCGAAGTAGAATGCGCGGAAGAGGAGCATGCAAGCCCAGTGTTGGTCGGAGAATTTCATTATGTTTCTGAGGCGGGAGTTGATCAGTTGGGAGGCGGCGAGGTGGTTGGATAGGGAGGATTTGGAGAGGAGGTGAGCGGATGGGTCGTTGGTTTCTTCGTGTTCGTGTTTGGGGTCGGCAGCGTTGAACTGGCGGCCGTGGTCGTGTTCGAAGCGCAGTGCTCGCTCGATCTGGAAGTGCGCGAGAACGTCTGAGAACCGACGCAGCGGACTCGTGCTCTTGAGATAGGAGTTTAGACCCAGTGTGTGGTGCGGGAGTGGAGTGGTGGACGAGATGGCTTGCGGCATGGCGAAGCGATAGTAATTCTGGCCATTGAGCTCGGCGACGTTCTCACGCGTCAGCGGCAGGTACTCCGGGTCGTAGCGGGTGCCGTCGTAGATAGCGGGGATGTGGCGGGCGGCGCAGAAGGTGGCCGCGACGTGGCCGGCGAGATTCATGAGCAGTGAGATGAGGTCGTCCTTGGAACGGTCGGTGATTTCGAGGGGATCGACGTCGGGCCGGTACCGTAGACGGATGATCGGGTCGCCGAGCCAGTAGCGGCCTTGGTTGACTTGCATTTCGTAGGGCTGCATGGGGATGTTGCCCGCTTGCACGGAGACAGAGAAGTCCATACGTGGGAAGATTTCCATGGCGCCGGACTTCTCGCGGTGCTCGCGGAAGGCGAGCATGAGTTGGCGCAGGATGGTGAATGTTTCTTTGTCTTCGGGTGAGAGGGTCTCGGTGAGGACTTTTCCTGCTGCGGGCGGCGGGGTGACATACTCGCCGCCTACAGTGAGGTACTCGGGAGATTCCTTGGTATCAGGGTTGAGGAAGTTGCGCAGGGTGTCGTGCGTCAGAGAGATGATGTTTCGAACGGTACCATTCTTGATCTCCGTATCGAGGATTTCTCCCTGCAGATTCATCTTGGCGCTGATCGTCAGGGTTGGCCGACCAGCCGCCAAGCTGAAGTGATCTTGAGACAAGGATGGAGGAAGCATGGGATACGTGCGTTCCGGGACGTAGGTGCTGGTGAGTCGCTCGGCGGCGTACCGCATGATCGGATCGTTAGGATGCATGAACGCCGTGGGATTCGCGACGTGCACGCGCACCCAGAACGTATCGTCAGAGCCGGGGATTCGCTCCAGAGACACGCCATCGTCGATTTCCTTTGTTGCGGCGGCGTCTACACAGTAAACGGGCAGATCTCCCCAGTCTGTTCTCAGATCGTGCATGCGGTCTTTCAGAGGCATTCTGCTGGCCCTCTCGACCATCTCTTGCCATTTGGCCTCTGCTTTCTCCGACATCCCGTGTCCAGGGAGCAAGACGTTTTGATCCAAAATACTCAGATTCTCCCACGGAGAAACCACACCCAGCTCCTGCAAAAAAAGACGGGTCGAGTCCTCACTCAAGCCGAGCTGATTGTACATTCCTGTGGAGCGCATGATGTGCGAACCCGTCGATTTCAGAGTCCCGGAAGCCATCGAAGCCGTCGGGATGGCGTGTAGCTGCAGAAACTGGACGATGGTCTGGTCACTTTCGGTAAAACTTTCCGTGAGAACCTCGCGGTAGACTGCCGGCTTCCCATCTTGGCCAGGAAAGAATTTTTGAGATGAAGGGCCCACGCTGAACATGATTGTGGGGGATCGGACTTTGCGGCTGAGGCGGATCAAGCGTCGTGCCTTCTCGATGAACTGTTGCATAGGATGGCGTTTCATGCCGACGGGGCTTTTGCCCGTGATGAGCTCCGTGCAGTATTGCTGGTGCTCGTGGACCCAGGTAGTGACTTTTGTAATCATTTCGGCGATGCGCTTCGGTTGGACCAGGTAGATGGGATTGAACAAGGAAGCCGAATCTCTTTCGATGATAAACGGGTAACGTCGCACGGCCTGATGAATTGCAAATAACTTCACACTGTCCAGCTCTGATTTATCCAGACCAAGAACTTCACTGGCCAGTTCTTCGAGCGACAGGCGACGAAATTCTTCCTCATCAGCCAGGTAATCAGGCAGGTTATCCAAAACCTTGGAGTTATCCCGATAGAAATCAAGGACTTGACCCCCGAACTCCGTCATCATCTTCAAGAGAGGCGCTCCGAGAGGTCTCGGAACTCCGCCCTCTGGAACAGACTGGACCACCGGATTCGTCAGGGCTTCGCGGTCTGGGAAATAAGGCAGAAGGGGCCGAAGCAAGCCCGGGGGTGCGAATCCCTTGACCACAAAATCCAGTTCCCTAAAGGAAGAGAGGCGCCAATTACCGCGATCTGTGTAGAATTGGCTCTGCTTGTGGATCGACTGCACATAGATGGAAAAAGTGAACACACCGGTGGCACTTGACGGAGTTAGTAGAGGCGAGAATGACAGAAGGTCCAAAACTCACGAGAGGCGAACAGCCAGGTCACCCGGTTCTAAATAATAGCTGTCAGAGTACTCCGAGGGATCCAGATCATGGTTGTCGGTCAGGTTGTTCCCCCATGGTTCGTCGGATGCTCCTCGGCCATTGAGCATCGTGCCAACCCACGGATCTGTGGAGTGCGGATCTCTCACAGGGTCGAGTATATTCGGATTGATTTGCTGCCATTTTTGCAGGTAGCGTCGGATATCTCGGTTTTCTTCGAACTCGGCTTTCAGCCGAATGTCCTCGGCGGAGATACTAGAGAGTGACGGGTCCGGTACGGGAGACTGGCGCGGTCAGCTTAAACAAATACTGAACAATCAATTCCGCTTCACATACTTTGGCATGAACAGGTTCTTCCGATACCGGTTCGGGCTGGTCCGTAGCTGTTGACAACGAACGCAGACTCCCAGCAACTCTGGGGATGCGAGTGGCCCTAAAAGATGGTGCTGAAGCATGACTCTGTCTCAGAGCACAGCGAAGACATAGCTGGTTCACATCAGCTAGCTGTCGCAACGATGCTGCCCTGAGTAGCATCGTGACTGTGATGGCGAATGACTTGATGCCATCTCGCGTCGCCAGAAAATGCGCATTCTGCCTGGTTACGCCCTGACCGCCCTGGGCGGTAGGCTGGTCATGTGACACCGTGTTTAAAAAGTGTCCATAGAAACTGTAAACACGAAGTAGTCACATATATATATTTGTGAGAGCGAAGGCTCTGGCCCACTGAGTAGGTGTCAGTACGAGCGAAGACTCAGTGATCATGCTCAAGGCAGTCACGTGAGAGACAACGGATGCTTACTGGTTCTTCGGTCGGGCTCAGTGACCACGGGGAGCAATCATGACCCGGCCCCGTTCTTGACCGGCAGTCCCTGTAGCCCATCCTTAATGATGGAAAACCCTTTATGTCCTGCGTTGGCTTCCTCAGTATTGCGGTTAATTTCGACAGGGCTCCAATCTAGATGGGAAGACATACAAGGTTAGCTTGACTATTCACTACCATGAATATGATTATAATAAGAGGAGTGAATTTACTTACAGGTATGGTAGTGCTTCATGACCAACATCATCTTGAAGCTGAAATGCCTCATCCAAAGAGCGCCATAATGAGGTCCTAGAGGACATGGGTGCAGGACGATAAATCGCAGCAGACCAGTCGATTCGAGCTAGAAAGGGTCTCCGGCCTCAATTGTTTGATTCTCTGGGGTCATGGGTGCTCGATATGTCACTAAACGAGCTGGAATGAAAGAAGACGAGAACAAGAAGCCTGTGCTTTCTTCTATATGAACCACTGCCGAGCAAATCTCAGAACAATTCTACTAAATGACAGTGGATAAGTCTAGTGGGCGGCTCTAGAAGTTCATCTTCCCATCGACAAAGAATCTAGGGTATTTAGAATTTGTTTCTAGAGAGCACGCCAGATAAGAGCAGCATCGCCAGCTTTTAGGAACAACGGTTTTCACCTTCTTGTGGTTTTTAGTGTTAGTACTCATTATTTGATGAGGAAACCAAGAAGAACCCCCCTCGTGGTGGTGGTGGTGGTTGTTGTTGTTGTTGTGTGAACACGTTGTACAGTGGTTCCACGACGCATCCAAGTCCGATGGATGACAAGGAATAGTAAAGGTTCCTGTTTGCCTTATCTTGCAACGATTGTTGACCGCCACGACAGCTGACATCGTATTGTCATCTAGTAGAGGTCACAGCCTATGAGCGTGTGTGTTTGCTCTACTTAGGGAGAGCACTAAAACGGAAAGAGCAAGTCATGGGCCGCCAGAGATTATCTGGTCTATTTGTATGAAGTATATCCCGATATCCATTGCAATTTTTCTTTCAAGGGTTATTTCTTGTTTTCTTCGTTTCAATCATTACAATTGACGGGCACAATGTAGTTACTCCAACTATTTGACCAACCCCAGGTGCTCAGGGCAACCCCTGTCAGTGCCAAGGCCACACTATTGTCCCGGGACGAACCCATCCGAGCCGACCAGTTGCGCCCATCTGCGTCAGGGATCTGGAGGCAAGAGATGCTTGGTACGTATCCCTGATTCTTGAAACTGTACTCTGGAAAAATTTGACAATAACTAATCCTTGCACCTACGGCTAAAATGCATTGCAGTGTACTATTTGTTTGGCATCACTGCATTCCGCTGTTAGGGTCAACAACTCCACAGCTCGAATAATCCGCGGGAACCCTGATCCAAATGTCGTGGGGAATAAAGCTTTTCAACTGAAGAACATTCGTGGGTTCTATCCACGACGTATCGCTTCGTATTTCCACCCTCGGCAGGATTCATCTCGGCTCGCGTGGAAGGGCTTAATTTCATGTGACGTCCATCCCATGCGCTCGCTGCATCTTTCCGGCGGTTCGATAGTATGATGCGCACGCCGATCCTCCAGATAGTGGGCCTGCCAGGAAAACGGCGAGGCTCCGATTATCATTCCCCCTATTGTCTAAGCGAGCTATGGCCCGAGCTCTAATGGCGGTGCTAAACGACATCCCTACCCCATACAGACACCATCTTGAAAGCCATTTAGGGGATCCGTCATATTATTCCCCGCACGTTCCACCAGACACCCTAAGTTATTCCAATCCTGGGGCAATGGCCGCATTGTCGATCCTCCAACGCCCAACTGGACATCGCTCCGCTTTGTTAATGGTCCTGATGCGGCATATTTAGGTCAAGAGTTTTATTGAACAGCAGAGAGGAGGGAATTAGTCTGGGGCTAACTCGTCGCTTGTCTACTCCAAAACCCTTATACATCCAGCTGCATGTCAATTCTAAACCCCTATTCCAACAAGTTTATTTCTTAGGTTGGACTGCCGATCCCAGGCCTTGCCTTACTCTCCTATCACAGAGGCCATGTACCTGATTCCGATTTTGGCAATAGGATGTGGCCGGATCGGCATGTTAGCACTCTCGGTTATGCAGCAGCGCTGGCCACGGGCTCATTTCCTGATCTGATAGCGGTACAAAGGACTCCGAGGTCAGCCCATGTGCCTGGCTTGAAGAAATTAGCCCCCAGCCGATGGATGGCTCTTGTTCATCCCTCCGCATTATCAACGCATCCGGTACGCCGGTATCCTGTGGAGAAGAGCTCCAGGTACCACACCTAGATGGGATAATGCGTCACTTGGTCCTGCCCTCAGACCGGTAACTAGTAGGCGTTTTATGCCCACACTGCGGAATAATTTCTCCTTCGCTGACACCTAGGATCCACTAATAAATACCTCAAGGGGAGGGGGTCCACTGACTTGAAGGATACCCTCCGAGACTCGGCTCGGATGTTGTTCATGGGCTTGCCTATATAGACTAACTACTTACTCGCGCCTTTTTTTCACGAGCGAGTGTCGAGCCGTTCTTATTTCACACGCGCCTTTTTTCTCTTCTTCCTTCTTTCTTAGCATTTATATACAATTGCGAATAGCTGCACGAACATCACAACATGACTCCCATTCGCGGGTGGCGCGCTCTGGCGCTGTCCCTGGCAGCTCTTGCCCCGTCAGCATTGGCAGACATCTGCTCAACACTTCAACAGGCAAATATCGATGTCGAGTACCCATTGTCGCTGGACTACAATTACGACCTGACCAAGTACTGGTCTGCCGCATGCAGTGCTCTTCGGCCGACATGCATTGCCGCTCCCTCCAGCGCTGCGGAGATGTCGCATATCATCAGGGAGCTGCACAATGCCGATTCTCTGTTCGCCGTCAAGTCCGGTGGCCACAACCCGAACAATGGGTTCGCCAGTATCGAGAACGGCCTGCTGATTTCCACCAAGAACCTGGATCAGGTGGATTATAACAAGGAGGATCAGACTGCCGTTATTGGACCTGGTCTTTCTTGGGAAGAGGCCCAGGCGGGCCTGGATGGCACTGGTCGGGCTGTTGTTGGAGGCCGGCTTGGGGGCGTGGGTATTGGAGGATATATGCTTGGATGTATGTTGTTTTTCTTGGGTGTTGGTGGTGTATTCCGTCTAACGAAGATCAGGTGGAATGAGCTTCTTGAGCACCCAGTACGGCTGGGCTGCCAACAACGTGATCAACTACGAAGTGGTTCTGGCCAACGGTACTATCGTGAATGCTAACGAAAAGGAGAACGACGGTAAGGAGCCTCGCACGCAGCTTCCTGTGCAAGACACTAACCATTTGTAGATCTCTTCGCTGCTTTGAAGGGAGGCGGCAACAACTTCGGCGTGGTGACCGCGTACACGATGCAGACGCACCCTGTGGGCAAGGTGTGGGGCGGCAACTACGTTTTCACGGCCGACAAGACGCCAGAGATCTTGGCTGCTCTGCGCAACTTTGTGGCCGACTACCCGGATGACAAGGCGGCCATTATCCTGACCAGCGAGCATGGCGCTGTCATCGACCTGTGGATCATGTTCCTCTTCTACGATGGACCTGAACCTCCGGCGGGAGTCTTTGATGAGTTCACGGCCATTGACCATACCTCCACCGCGAAGACGTGGGATAGCTACTACGACTTGCTGAAGAACAATGACTTCTTTATTCTGCAGTATGTACCTAACACCATTCTCAAGGGCGTGACTGACATGCTGCACAGTGGACAACGCTACACCATCGCCACGGAGACGACGCCAGTGCCGGACAACTCTAGCGTGCTGCAGGAGTACTATGACCACTGGTTCAAGGTCACCGAGTCCGTGCTGGACGTGACGGGCGTTCTGGGCTCGATTGCCTTCCAGCCCGTCCCGAAGTCATTCAGCCAGGCGGCCAAGGCAAAGGGCGGCGTAAGACCATCCACTCCTTTCTGACATGAAACACCATTAAGAAAGCAATAACAGGACCTCCTTGACGTCCCAACGGACACGAACTACATTTTCATTGAACTGGACTTCTCGTACGCGCTCTCCGTCGACGACGACACAATCGACCAAGCCAACCAGAACCTCTACGGGGGAATGAACACTATCATACAGAAGAACATCGACAATGGCGTGCTGCCAGATGTGTACCGGCCTCTGTTCATGAATGATGCCTACTACCGCCAGGATTACTGGAGTCGCATCAAGCCGGAGTCGCACCAATCCGCGCTGAAGACGCGCCTGCGCTATGACCCGGATGGATTCTTCCAGACCCGGACCAGTGGTGGATGGAGATTGCCAGCCCACTAATAATGGGATGTTTCTATCTTATAATAGTCTATAATCCGATATTTATAATTGATGGTGACTCAAATGAATGGAAGATATTAATGTCAAGTTCTAGCCAAGTTCTTCGCGATCAGACGTTTCATGTCCAGAAACCCTTTTGTACTAATTGACCTATCGCGGCGCGACGCCTTGAAGATATATTTAAAATCGACAAAGGATCGTCAATCTCTATTATTATAGGACACACAGAAACGGAGAATAAAACCCCAAGCGCCGGGACTGGACCCAGCTGGCAATAAACAAAGGACTTGGGACTAGACCGGGGCTGAAACACGATCTACACTGCAGATTTAGTTACAAGGACGACCAGGGGTAGTTACGCAGCCGCCTGCGTCAGAAATGTAGGCGCCAACACAGCGGGTGGCTCAGAACGGCTCGGAACCCATTAGGGTTCTCCCCCAAGCGCCCGAGTGGATCGGCGCGATCAAGACCCAACAACGAGCTAGGGAGCTTGGGGTTTGCATGGTGCCTGATTTGGAGCTCGTTTATTTATTTATACATCATTTTCTTTATTTGAGAGAGTGAGTAGACATAACCTCATTTGTCCTTGTGTGGCGGCTGCTTTTTAGACATTCTCTGACATGACAGACAAATGCCGGGAGTCTAGGCTTTTGATACTAAATCTGTCTGCCGGCTAGATCGATCTGAATTTCTTTGTCGGAGCGGAGGTATAAAGAGCTGGCTGGACTTCGTTGAAGATAGAATTTTCCTTTCTCAACTCCAATCGCTAGACAGACAAAGACACCCACACTCCCTTTGTTCATATTTCCTTGCATTTACCCAGTCTCTCCTTTATATTCACCGGATTACTCTGAGTCAAGTCGTCTTCAACATCTACATCAATTCTAGATTCATTACACACAATCATTACACGTCTTCATACGAAATGGCCCGTTACGGCTCCTTGGGTGCTACCTTCCAACTCGCGCGCCTCTTCCAGGCATGCTCACTGATCGCCATCATTGGGATGACAGCCAAATTTATTTCATCCATTGTGTCGAGCAACGACACGCCTCCGAACGTGCTGATCGGGACTATCAGCGTGGTATGTCCTCCCTCCCTCCTTCAACACAAATACAAGCACCAATCAACCAATCTAACAAATCTATAAAATGAAAGACCAGCATCGCAGTCCTATACTGCGTCATAACCTCCATCCTTTTCCTAGATGACATCCTCCCCTTCCTCGCCTGCTCTGTCCTCGACCTTTTGTTATTGATCGCCCTCGTCGTCGTGTCGGTGGTACTGGGCAAGCCACTCTCCTACCTCAAGTGCAGCACGCTAGCCAGCCTGAACGACAAGGATGCGACGGCGTATGCGTTCTCGTCGCATCTATCCAGCGAGCTGGCTAGTCTTAGCGGGAAGATCGACTATCAGGCGTGGATTGGAGCGAGTAAGCCGATTTGTTATGAGACAAAGGCTATTTGGGGGTTGAGTATTGCTCTTTGGTGAGTTTCTTTCTTTCTTTTGAATACAGCATTCTGGTGTGACTAGCTAGTTGGGGTTTTACTAATACTGCCAATCAGTGTTCTCTTCCTCTTCTCTGCGCTTTGCAGTGTTTGTCTGTGGAGACAGAAGATTGCTCTTGCGAAGAATTAGTGGGGTTGGTTTTGCAGGTGGGCGCTGCCGAGCAGCGTAGGCACAAGCATAAGCACAAGGAGGGCGGGAAGATAAAATGGGCATGTTGAGGCATTTGGCACATTTGTTCTGAGTACCGTTTTTTTGTTTTAATTATATACGGCAACGAGGGGCATTAATAGTTCTGTATTCGCAATATTGATGATTATTGTATAAGAATCCAAAATGACTAGTTACAAACCATCAGCAAAAGACTCGGATATATAAATCTCAACAAGACTTACTCATCTCCCCCCCTTTGTTTTTTTTAAAAAAAAAAGAAACAGAAACAGTTAACCCGAGCTAACAGGAGGAATAATAGCAACCTCCTGGCGGCCCAGAATAACCATCTCCTTATCAACCTCAACATCAACGTACTCACCCTCCACGCTGACGCCACAGCTTCGGAGGACTTTGTCGTTTATTCCGGGGTAGCGCTCTTCTAGTAGTGGGAATAGAGCAGACAGTGGTAGTGGGGCGGTGAGAGACTCTGTGTTTTTGGAGGTGTATTGGGATGCTGTTGCGAAGTAGTGGATTGTGAATGTTTCTGTCTGTGTCTCTTTCCCATTCCTGGGATCGGGGCCGGTGTTTGGGTTGGAGGGTGTGGACATGTTTGCGAGGTAATGTGAGAGCGAGATGAGATTGGATTGTTTATCTAAATGAACGGAACTGAATTGAAATGAATATAGGAATAGAAGGTGATTGAGGAAGAAGTTGAAGTTGAAGTTCCGTTGGAATTCTCAGAAAAATGCGGGGTCCGGAAAGCTCCGATTTAGATACACCACACCAGTAACCAATCCCTAAGCTATATATGCCAGCCAGCTGCCATCCTGTTCATAAGAAAGAAGGAGAAAAAAAAGACAACCATCTAGCTAGGTATAATGCAACCACACCATACAACACAACATAATCAAGCCAACTATCGGACCGGCAACTCCCGGGACCCCAACTCGCGGAACGCACGACTCAGATCCGCCTTGAGATCCTCCCAATTCTCCAAACCGATACTAACACGCAATAGACGGCGATCGACCGTCGTATCCGACATAGTGCGCCACTCAATCAGGGACTCCACGCCACCGAGCGAAGTAGCATGCTGGAAGAAATGCAATTTACTCGGCAGGTGGCGCGCGGAGACCTCCTCTTTCATCTGGATGGAGAAGACGGGACCGAAGCCATTGGGCATTTGGTTCTTGAGCCAGTCACCCTCGACCTGCTGCAGACTTGCGTGGAAGACTTCGCCCAGCACGGCTTGCACGGCAGCTTCTTCGCTGCCCGGTGCAGGGTTGGGGGCTCGCAGGGCCGTGTCCAGCCAGGAGACGAGACGGGCTGCGTTGTCGCTTTGGCGCTGGACGCGGATTTCGAGGGTGCGGAGACTGCGGACGCCGAGCCAGCTCTCCATGTTACCCATTACGCTGCCGATGAAGAGCCTGTCTTGGTGGAGTTGTTTGGCCCAGTCGTCGCGCTGGGTGACGAGCACGCCGCACAGAACGTCGCTGTGCCCGCCGAAGTATTTCGATCCAGAATGCATGACCAGATCAGTGCCATGTTTGAACGGATCCTGGAGACCCGGCGGTGCAAAGGTGCTGTCGACGATCAGGTAGGCGCCGCGGGAATGTGCCTTCTCTGCGTAGGCGGCGATGTTGAAGGCGATGCCTTTGGGGTTGACAGGTGTCTCAAGGAGTATGACGTCGCCGGCTTCCAATTGTTCCGCAGGACAGTCCAGATCGAGTTTCTTCAGTCCGGTCAGACGAGTGAACAAGCCGATCACACCGTGGCAGCCATGGTAGCCATCACCCATGGCAATGCGGCGTGGGTTGAGCAGAGTCAACGCGGCGTGCAGAGCAGAGAGACCGGATGAGTAGCTGAGGGCTTTGCCATTGCAGAGAGAGGAGAGGATAGTTTCGAAACGAGTGAAATTGGGTGCGGTGAACCGGGAGTAAATGTGAGAGGTAGGCTTGGGGGATTCGAACTGCATTTGTTTTCGCCATTAGAAAGGGGAGCCAGAGAGCAAGACAGGACATCAATACATACGCTGGCAGCATCTGCAGCCGGCATCAAATCCTCCGGATTGTCAGAGTAGCGGAAGGTGGTGGACAGGTGCAACGGAGGAGCGACATCGGTGACGACGTTCAGCACATCGTCGGCGTGGAGCGAGCGCGTGGCCGCGCCAAAGGCCTCGCTAGAATGCGACATGGTAGAAGAATGGATAGCGCTATGTAGGAAGGGGTTTGATTGTTGTATGCACAGGGAAAGAGTCGGAGTAGGAGTTAGTAGTTATTAATACAGGCGATGAATCCTGAGGGGTCTGGCGGGGGGATGGACCCGCTCACGTGATGCAGAAAATCACGTTATCAGCGCCGCAGGGAACCCATGCGGGAAGCCTCACGCACGGAGCCCGGTAGGGCATCTATGAAGCGGCCGCGGTCTGAACAGTCGGTTAGCAAAAGGGTTCGTTCGGTGTATGCCAGATTGAAAACTCACCAGTCTCTGAATCGAACGCAATGGTTATATCGTCATGTTCGATTGGATACTCGGGCATGTCCAGACACACAAAGTCGGATGCCGGATCAGGGTCCGTCTTGGGCAGCGCAAATTTGCAATCGACAATGCGGATGCCGAATTTGCCGGACCGAGAGAATGACTCCATCAGGTCGGTGCCCTTGAGCACAAAATTCATGCACGTCCCGTGCTGGAAATCCGAGAAGAAGGCCAGCATCTGTGTAAGATTCTCCTGCTGGACGATCTGAACGCGAGTCAGATTGGCTTCCCATTTCTTGTAGATCGGCACCATGCTGCGGCGGCGCGATATAATGAAGGAGCATGCGATCCTGATCCGTCAGCGCCAAGAGTTGAAAGGGCTAACCATCAACACTTACCCATCGTAAAGGACCTGGAAGCCAGTCACGGCGGCTTCGAATGCATGGAGATCTGAACAAAATTAGCAATGAAATGACACCCAACCCAAAGAAACTTACCCTTCACCGAGCCAAAGTCAAAGCGGCGGATCATGGGTTTCGCAGTGAGCTTCTCCAGGAACGCCGACAACTGATCTGGCAGTTCGGGGCGAATCAGGTTGTCGGCCAGCGACAGAGTCAGATCTTGCTGCGCGGGCCGAAACAGGCTCAAGCTGGTTTTTCGAGAGACATCCAGGCTCATCTTCAATTCACCAGGCCCTGGGAATTGCGTTAGCACAACACAAGAAAAGAAATGAAGATAATCCAACCTAGATTGATACGGTCGGTAACCGACCCCCATTCGGTAGCAACAAAGGCTCTCAAATGCTCCGAGAGAATCGTAGGCCCATATCCATGCTCTACAAAGCCGTGCTGCTGGTCGATCACAAACACATTGCCGGCAGGAAACTTGAGGTAAGTGACTGGCGGCAAACCGGTAGCTTTATCCCCAGGCTGTTCGATTGAATATCCCCGGGTGAGGATCTCCGATGTCTTGGTTTCCCCATCTCGAGGGGACATGCCAAGTAGCAAAGAGTGCATCCGGGTGCGCTCTTCCACCTCATGGAATGTCATCAACATGGATCGCATGCGTCCATCCTCGGTAACCTTAAGCAGCAGAGCCGGGGCTCCATTCTCGCCCCTCAAAAGACCAAACACAATAGGCATGCCATTCCCCAGAATGTGACGCACGCAACTCAGCGTCTTCACTTTGGGGCTTGTTAACACAACAAGCCGGAAGCCCTGGTGCACATTGCGCGTTCCCGTGCCCTCAGTTACTCTCATCGACCGCTCAAACAACCGCATTCGACACCGCTCTAATGGGTCCGAGGGAAAGGCCTTGGGCGTGCCTGGATCCATGTAATGGAAGACCTTGAGAGTACTTTCAAACACCAGACTCTCGCCGGGTTCCGGTTGGAGACTGGCTTCTGACTTGCGGGTATATTTGACAATGTTCCACAACGTCTTGAAATCATCCTCCTTGAACATCACATCCAGCTCGAATCCTCGCGGGAGTTTGACCCGCATGGTATGCGCCCGCACTTGCCAGTCCACGTCATCCCATGTAGGTCCTTGTTTGCGATCGGATTGAATCATGATATTGACGAGTTGACTCTGGCTCGTGATGGCAGCGTGCACATACCAATCTGACCGCTCTCGAATGATGGTCAATGCGCAGGGCATGGCGTATTGCTGGCCTTCATCGTCGGTGGAGCTGATGCACACCTGCACAAACATACTACCATAACTAAAAAACCGGTTCGTGTCCCCCATCGGCATCATGTGGATCATATTAGGTGCCTTGCCTGAGTGGTCCACCAACATCGATCTTGATACAGAACCAGACAGCACCACGGAAACATCGGGTGCAAAGAACGGGTATCGCAGCCACACAGTAGTATCTAATTGGTGGGTCGAGTCGGCGTCCGACATGATAATTGAAAGAATGTTGTTGCGTTTGATGGACATGGACAGCGACCGGAGATGGCTGATGCAGGTCTGATGTAAACTGAGGAGATCGGCCATGTCCTGGTCCCCTGTGGTGCTGACCACCGCCATAAGCGCGTCCATACTCATCGAACCGTATCGGGCGAGTTCATAATGTGTCGGCAGGATATTCTCGTTAATCCACAATGCTTTCCCAAGGTCCACCACGGCTTGCTTAGCGTAACTCGGAGGGCAGTTTGATCGAGTGCGGGCATATGTTTCAAGTCGTGTTTTGCCTCGCAAGAACCACCACACCGCCGCGCGAACCCATTCTGCCAAAGATGTTTCCATCAACGGCTTGACGCTCTCAGCAGCCAGCCGGAGAAGACTGTCATAGTGAGACATGTACTCCTTGAACTCGGTAAATGCCACGTCGCCCAACTGATTGGCAGCTCCTTTCAAGGTATACTTGGGAGGCTGAGGACTGCGTGACGGCTCTCGGTTGTCTCGGCTGGATAGCTGAGGTATTTGGGGCTGTTCATGAGTCGGCACCTTCGGAGGAGGCGAGGTGTGTATCTCAGGAGGGCTTCCAGCCGTGGCATGAGGCGGTGGTCGTGGGTCAGTCGGGCTGAAATTGGCCAGCTGGCGGTGAACCGCGGGAGTAGAAGGATGGCGAATGGATTGAATGACCGATTTGACAGATGGAGCGCCAGCTTTTGCCCCTGCCGTTGAGACTGGGGGTGTTTCGTAGATTGACTCGGGACTGCTCGAGGGCAGTTCCGGGGGCAGTTCAGGACTGGGATAATCAGAATCGTCATCATCGTCGTCCGGGATGTCTTCATCATCAAAACGGTGTTGCAGCGCGAGGCCTTCCTCGGCTTGCATTTTGTCCCGTACCCGCTCTGCGAAGGAATGTGAGTCCCCGCGGAAAGACAAGCGCGAACCCGAATCGCTCCCGGACAGCGTGTTGAGGAACTCCGCGTCATGAGGATCGTGCATCAATGGCGGTTTCCAGTCCGGGATATTTGCCCCGTCGCCCTGGCCCTTGGAGTAGGCTTTATATTGAGATTTGGCTTCACCATCGCCCAGCGAGGTGTTGACACGAAGATTCGGTACATTACCCCGCGATGGGGACGGCTCCTGTGAGAGGGCCACATTGCCCGGACTCAAAGCACCTCGACTGCGGGAACGTTGCCGAGACCTGGAGATCTCTATTGTTGGCGCTTCTGCCTCATCGCCTCCCTCGCCAATCACATCGGGGGTTTGATTCGAGAAACCCACCCGGAGTCCCTTGCGGCCGCGGGGTTTGCGAGGCGGGGGTTCATCCGAGAAGTTGAAACTCGCGTAGTTCTCGTTGACTGGGGGGACAATCGGCGGTGGAGGCACGCGTGAGACGTCCTGTGCGGAGGGAATACGGTGGGCTGTTGTGAAGTTCGGCGGCGGAGGAAGGCCGCTGGGATCGAGGTTGGAGGGTGGAAGGGCGTCTGGGTTGGGACGTGTCGAGCCTAGGAAGGCTTCAATCTGCTGGTCAGGTGTTGAACGGTTCTTGTCCTTGTTGAACAGCTTGTCCTTCCAAAGCGACTTCTTAGCGGGTTTGCGCTGTCCCTGCTCGGCAGCAATAAAAGCAAACGGGTCATCGGCAGGCATGTCGACAGGTAATGGGATCCAGAGGCCAGGCAAGTTCTGTGAACATCGCACGCCCGGCGCCCAAGTCACGAATGAGGAAGCCAGTCCTTATCGGCCGCCGCGTGGAGTCCCCCTCCCCGGAGTGGGCGGTGATAATCTATCGCTCAAGATGCGCCTCCGATCGACAGGGGCTGGCGAGGGCGATAGGTGATGGAGGTGCCAGACCAAACGGGATCACAGAGTGGGGGGGAGGGTAAGGGGGGAGGGGAGGGATAAAAGACGTGGGTTGGGCGAAAGAGGGAGATTATTGTGTGGGTGGAATTGGCAAGCCCGCACGGCAGGGGAGAGAGGAGGGGTGTTGGCGATCGCAGCGCCCGTGCATGCGCTGGTGTTGTTGTTGGGAAGGGAGAAGGAGGAAGAGGAGGAAGAAGAGGTGATGTCAAAGGGAATAATGGTTCGAACAGAGGAGGAGATGAATGGTTCCTCAGGCAGCGAGGAAGATCCCTAACGAAGCTGGACCAGCAGTGAGACCTGGGGGAGGTGGATCAAGGGAGGAATGAGAGTGACTCCGCAGGTACCACGCCAGGCGTGGTGGAGAGGGGCACGAGCAGGTCACTCTGAAGTCACTCTGACTACTATACTCGACTACATCCAATTGAATATTTCTTTATCGTTATTGTGCTAGTTAGTCGTTACTATTTAGTAGAAGCACGAGGCGAGATATCATAAAATCCAGGCGTCTCAGCATGAAACACAACTAGTCCCAGCTGGGCTGGGAGTGGACCACACTGCGGCAGCTGCCACTGACGAACTGATTGCATTCAACTGCCCGGCTTGCCCCTTTTGTCCTTCCCGCACGGCATTGGGATGCAGGCAATAGACATCCTTGCTGCGGGTGTTGTTCTGAGTTGCCAATTGAATGCATGCACAGGTATATCGACTGCTGGATCATGTCCCCGAAATTTAAACTTGAACAGATAAACATGTTCGTTCCTGGGACGACAGTCCAAGGTTCAGGTGGACCTTAAAGTTGCACCACCATCAGCGGATAATGAGCTCCGCCAGGAAGAGAATAGGCAAAATCTCCGATCATCGTCTCTCCTTACGTCGACGCAAGTACTCGTGCCATCCTGACAGGCAGCATCCCTGTAGTAAGCACCTTAGTAAACGGAGTAACCCGGATCGCCCTAGACAGGGTATTCACCAAAGATCGACACTGATCGCGGTTGATCGTCATAAACTACCATTGCTTATATCGAGTTTCTACTATATACGCGGTCAGGAAAAGAAGTAGTAAGTATGGCGCCCTGACCATATTCTGATTTCTTTTATTTCCATCTAGTAGCAGCTTTGGAGAGCTAAGCTGATTCTAATCAAATAACATTGACACTATCAAGGAGGCCAAGCGCAACTTGTCAAATGAGAAGCCTTATTAGTGAGATGGCAGTTGAAAGTGCGGAGAGATTGTCGTTCACACGGCTTCCCTCAGGACGGCTGATTTATTTCCATGATGGCTGTTAGGGGCAGGATATTTGGTCGGACTTTGGCCCCTCCTTCCGATGTGCCAAAATATGCCATCACCAGTCACAACTCACTTCACAACTGCCCTCATATAGGCTTTGGCAATCTGTGCATAAAGCGGATATGACATGACTAAGATTGGGCAACTTCTAACGAAGCTATGTAGTTATCCCAAAAGTTGGAAACCAAGCCGCTCCTTGATTATTGCACGAGCCTTATTTGCCGCGTTTCTCTGCCAGCCTAATGAAACAGGAGATGTTGCGATAGTCCTTAAGGATCCGTAAATCATGACTGCGTCTGCCCATCCGAGATTGAAATTGTTACCAATCCCTTGTGGCATGTCCTGCGCATGTAAAATCTTCGTAGCTGTGGCGCGAAAAGCTGCAATGCAGTGTTCTTGCATCGCGGTGGAATGAATGTGCTGCTGAGGTGAACACCCTTCTTCGTAGACACGCTGTAGAAAGCTTAAAACGCTAGCCGAGAGATGCATTTGGAAATTTCCTTGATATGCATGCACCCCGATAGACGATATGGAGTGCTGAGCTGAATCAGATGAAGAACTCCAAATTTTCTCCGTCTCGTCCATCTGTTGCAATATGGACGAGTAAGTGGCCAGCACCAAGTCCGAATTTCCGACTAACACCTTTTGGATCTGACTACAAAGGCGGGTGCAGTAGTAGGCGAAAGTACATGCTTGAATCATGATATACTCGGATGGCTTCAAATACTGGCAGAGTTTGTAGATCCAGCTCAGCACTTCTAGAGGAGACTCCCGGCCGGCGATAAGTGCTTTGGCTTGCTAGTGTAGTTGGTCAGAAACGCCTACAACATAAACTTCGGGGTCAGGAGTTCCTACCGTGCAATAACAGACAAACCAGACGAGATTCCGTCCATCCTGGCTGGTAAATTGCTCCGGATCCCGGAGGTCAATCAAAGAAGCCATGCCTCGACAGTGGCGGTCTCCCTCCTCTGATCCTGCAATAGATGTGAGATGAGGATTCGATAAGAACTTTGGGTCCGTCAGTCCTCTTAGTCTATAATTTCACATGATGAATCACTATTACCTCGTACACCACAAACATCCAAATTGCAAACAATGTGCTGTCATTCTTGTATTGAGCAGGATCACCTAGAGCCAGATTGACGGCCTTGAGTGCGGTCCCATACGCCCGGGTCCTGTTGGCAATTGCATCTGCCGACCCGGTCGTACTCGCTAAATATGCACATGCAATGGCATCACAGACCGCATAGACCGGAGATCCCTTTCGCGTGCTGGATATGATGCGTGGAATGGTAGCGAACAGGCTGCTGTCTACGCTAGTATCCACAACCTTGACCGAGAACTTGCCTAGGACCAAAGGAATCACATGGTCGCTCCACACCTGGGAGGGCTCGTATATTATCTGGACAGATGGTATGTCGCCGTCTTTGGCAGAGTCCGCTTTGACCATTGAGGCGTCGTGATAGCGCATTTTCCGACGAACACTTGGTTGGAACGACGAACTGTTGGCAATACGGAAGCGCATGCTGACCTCATCTCGATAGCCTGAACAAGATTGTCCTACTCGTAGACATTGACTACAGGACGGACGCGCAAGATCACACTGGAACTAGGTTGATAAGTGGACCTAATGCTTATCCCAAGACTACCGTACCTTGATGCGTCGCTGTCGACAAGAATAACAATTTCGGCTATATCGACCGGTATTCGGCATTTTCTTGATGTTTGACCTCAATCAATTCCCCGAAAGTGGTGTGTTAAACAGCTCTGGAGGGGTCGAAATCATGGGCGAGTCAGCCCGGTTCAGCTTTGGCCGGTTTGGGGAACCGATTCGCCCAGCCAATAGCAGCTGCAGCCACGATCATCAGCCAGCATAACCGCTCGCTCATGGATTATATGTATAAATACCACGTAGTATCTGTCCAGGTGCTCCAGGTCTCTTTTTCCAGTACGCGTTCTTGCAATCATAAATTTATCTCAGCCCTTAATATGGCAACTTTACCAGTCATTGCCTGCGGCGGCAGCAACCCACAGGTTTTCAACGCTGTCAAACCTCTCTACTTACCCGAGTACGAAAGTAAGAAAGGAAATACGACCAGTCTGGCTTGTTTAAGGCTAACATCGTCCGTAGTTATACACAATGTCATCAGCAGTGCCTCCGGCGCAGTCGAAATACCGCTCATGCTGCAAGGACAGGCCCCTCCTATTGGAGAAGAGCCCAACCGCGGCACTATGGACTATTCCAAACCGCCCGTGGCGGTGTTTGTAGGAGCGTTGTACGGTGATGCGGAATTTGACGAGATGCGTCAGGCGTGCCGCGGGCTTAGTTCGGTACCTTGGTTGAGGATGGATATGGCTGTGCCTAAACCGCCGCTGGGACCGGGGTATGCGGAGCATGTCGTGCAGCGGATCAAGGCGTGTATGAAGAATATTGAGGCAGAGGGAAAGCTGGAACAAGATGGCGTGTGGTTCTATTGACAACAGTTGGTATCATGTGATTAGGGTTTGAAAGAGGATCTTTAGGTACTAGGTATGTTTTCGACATGGAAGACAATAATGGTCATCACTGTAGGCATGCCTATCCGTATCATATACACCAAGAGAGAACATGGAGGTCATGCATGATACATATTATGGAACGAAAGAACTCAAACCAAATCCATTTTCAAGGAATAACACATACGATGCCCAACCCAACCATCGCTCTCTCAGGCCACCGCATTCTAACCACCACCCCCCGAATAACACAAAGTACGAAGAGGGGATTAGTTGACAATTTGCCATTGAAGTACGGGACGAAAGATGGACAGGGGTTCCATCTCCATGGAAGTTTGAATCCCACCAATGCGCTAAAATATGCTCGTATTGTCGCAGCATTGGGTTGAATTGAGCGATTCCGAGGCGATCAAGCATTTCTACGGACAAGCCGAGAAGCAGCATACTGTGTCGTGGCTGGACATCGAGGCGATGGTTTCGGGCGCCAACCCGGCACAATCTGCTACACGAAAGATCAGTTCCGAGAACAAATCCCGCATGAGCGCGAGTCGTGAAATGAGCCTCTTTACAGCCTCGAGAATACAAGCGACACTCATTTCCCACCTGTATCCTGGCCGGCTGGGCCAGACGCTAAAAACCGGCCCCTGGTTGGGATCCGAGTGTTGGATCTGATGCGTGTCATCGCTGGACCGACGATCTCGAAGATATTGGCACTGTTCGGCGCGGACATCTTGTGTGCGTCATCGCAGAATAACCCAACCCGACGATATTCTATGTGGCTTTGAGCATGGGTCGTGTCGGCCGGTAGTGATGTCGCTGAGTGGTAGACAGTGTGTACATGTATCTGTGATGTGCAGCAGGATCCCAATAATAACTGAATCATCGCCAGTGCCGACCATGATGCAACTAAGACACCACGAGTAGGACTTGTTCTTCGTTGCTATTTCCGGTGCAGATGTGGCTGATCCGCTATTTTTCTCCACTTGGGCCAGACCAAACAAGGCGCAGCAAAGCAAAACATCTCACTCACTCACTCAGCTCACCACTTTCTCTACTCCCAACCAACCTTGCTTGTCCTCCCTCCCTCTCTCCTTATTTTCCTTTCTTCATGTACTATTACACCTGACTGACTAGCTCCTCCCGGCTGGCCAACCGTGTGCTGCTCTCCACTGTTGCCCTTCCTCCACCCCCCCTCAACCAGACTAGGCACCCGGCCAAACCTCGAATCTCGCTCCCTCACCCTGGCCGTGCTTCCCCCCGACCTTGACCCCGGCACTTCCACATTGTCAACACAACGTGGATCAGACTGCTCATCCCGGGGGTTGACCTCCCCAAGGAGGTCATCCCGGATGCCCGAAGCGGCCATGTGTGACGACCCGTCATGCCCCCAACCGGAGGCCTCAACGGCCTCCGGTCTTCCCCAGGATTTGTGTCTGGCTCGACGCGGTGGAACCTCTAGCGTTCAAGGTCGACGATGGCGCGACACCTCGAAGCGGCGGCGGCCGTTTTGGGTTCCCCTCGTGCTGCTGTGCTGGATCTCGTGGGTATCGCCCGCAACGGCTGTGCTGCTGAATTTCGACAACTGCTTGGACAAGGCCCGTCTGGACTCGGATCCACGGCTGCTCCAATTTGTGCCTCTAGATGTCTCCGTCACATTCAACCTGACGGACCCGCTCCGCCCACTGAACGTGACGGTCTACGGCAACGTGTCTGGCACCGTCGACGGACGCGCAGACTATCCACCGGCGGATGATCCGCAGTGGAACAACCCCAACATTACTGTGGGCAAGATCGAAGACCTGAGCGACTCGAACAACAAGTATTCGACCCTGATGACCGCGTTCGATGTGCTCAACTTTGCCCCCTATCACGAGCCCCTACGCTTCTGCACCCAGCTCGGCCAAGGCGAGTGTCCCTTGGGACCGGTGTTTGGTGTCAACGCGTAAGTATCCCCCCCTATTTGTTCGTGCTTTCTCTAACTAAATTTCTGTCACAGAAGTGATTTGAACCAACTGCACTCCTTCTCCGTCCAGCATGACATGCTCTCCTCCTACCGATTCTCGACCATCTCGCCCAATTTTGTCCTCCTATCTGGCGATGTCTCCGCCGCTGAACTGGGCTGTATCTCCGTGTCCATCACACCCGACCTCGGTTCCTCCCTCAAAAATGCTCTGGCCTATGTGCCACTCGTCATTCTGGTGTTGGTGGGGATCGCGACAATCACAGCTGCCATGTACAGTCCCTGGGGCACAACGGATCCGTTTCGATGGACGAGCAACTATGGTCGCGACGAAGATATTCTGCGACTGGTCACTCCCGGCTTTGCTGATTGCCTGCAGTACATTCAGTATGTGGTGTTGACGGGTGCTCTATCATTGAATTACCCAGGCTTTTACCAGCCAACGGTGAGCCAGGCGGCTTGGTCGTCTCTCATATTCAATCAGAGCTTCGCCAACCCAGGCAGCGGCTATAACCCGGTTGTGGACGGCGTCTATGCGATTAATGGGACCTATGGCTTGGATCGGTTCAACCAACTGGTGGGAATGGCTACCACGCACGATATCTGGCCAGGTATGATCATATGGCTGCTGGTAATTTTGGTCAGCGTCACGCTGCTTGTCCAGGCTGGCTTTGTGTTGCGTTGGGTTCACCGCGAGTTGGCGCATATTCCCGAGCAAGACTTGCGCGCCAAGAACGTACCATTTACTATTGGCAACATCATCCGCATCGTATTCAACTACTTGCTCCTTCCGGTTGTCTCGCTATCCTTCTTCCAGTTTGTTATCGCAGGCAGTTCACCCGCCTACACAACTGCTTTGGCTGCAGTGGTGATTCTCATCTTAATCGGCTTTTCAATCTGGGCTATCCGTGTGATTGTTAGTACCCGACCGCGGTCTCATCTGTTCGATGATCTTCCAACGGTTCTCCTATACGGTCCGCTTTATAATACATTCTGCGATGACGCGGCGGCTTTTGCCATGGTACCATTGTTTTTGACATTTGCTCGAGGTGTCGCTATTGGGGCTTTGCAGCCATCGGGCATTGCTCAAATTGTGTTGCTCGCCATCTGTGAAGTTGTCTCGGTGCTCACGCTCGTGGCTTTCCGACCCTTCCCCGGGCCGACCCTCATGAATCTGTATCACTGCTGCTTTTCCATCATCCGGTTCTTGACCGTCTTGCTGAGTGTGGTGTTTGTTCCGTCTTTAGCGGTCTCCGAGGCCGCACGAGGCTGGATTGGTTACGTGATTCTTGTTCTGCATGCACTGGTGCTTATCTTTGGGTTCTTCCTCAACGCTCTACAGACCTTTATCGAGGTCATTGCGCGGCTTGCCGGTGCCGGTGGTGCTACTCGTGGCGGTTTGGTCAAGGTCTTTGGAATGCGCCAGCTCTCGAGGCGTGCTCCTCAGCGCGGTATCCAGCGCGATATTACTCGACAAAGTCTCGGATCTGAAGCCGCGATGCTCACCCATGGTGACGATCGCATGTCATCTCAATTTGATGGTTCTCGCCCTCGTAGCCTGTCAGGCAACTCGGCTCTTCTCCTTAGCCGTGCCAGTGATGGCCGCGCAAGCCAGCTGCTTGACTACGCGAGTTCCCACGGCGGTACTCACAGCCGTACTGCGAGCAGCGGACTCTACACGCCTACGACACTCGGTGGACACACTTCCTACGGCGGAGCTGAATCTCCTGTGATTGGCATGCAGCCCCGTGATCCGTACTATCGACCTCCACGGCCAGGACGGAGAACGCCCCAGCCCAGCTCTCTTGATGGGGGTCGGGCACCGAAGACTATAATGAAGCCCAGCCGTGCTATGGATACGGAAGACGATCTAGGAGATGGCCCACCGGCCTCTGGCCGGGCGACTCCTACACCGGCCTACATTCCAGCACCCAAGGAAGACATGGAACTTGAAGACCCTCGCAAGCAAAAAGATTATGCCGTCCGAGAAGTCGATTTTTATTACCGTGTCCGCGGCCCGCCCCTCTCGCACATGGGCACTCGTAAACTGAAGACGGGCCCAGCAGACCCGACAGGCCCAGTTTCTTCCGCAACAGGGTGGTTCCGGAACTTCTTCCAGGGAAAGACCAAGGAGAAAGGCAAGGGATTCGAGGTGGTGCGGAGCGCAAGGGCGCCCCCGCCTGGTTTGTTTGACGGGGAGTTCAATGAAGAACCGTACCAAGACGACCCCGAGGATGGAGGTCATTCTCGCCACGTCTCCACCGCCTATAGCCCGTACCAGGACTCTGATGGTGACCACTACAACCGGCAATCGAGCGACCGTCCTCCTGTTCTACCGCAAGTCGATTCCGTTGGCAGCATCGAGCTTCCAAGCCGGATGGGATCCCGTCGCACCGTTCAGGAGTCACTAGCAGAAGAGACCGAAGAATCACCTCAGACTCTACCTGCCGTCATCGAAATACCAGCCTCCCCCGGGTCCCAACGAACTGGGACTATCTCACCCTCTGAACACCTGCAGCCGGAGTCCCCCACCACCGCGAAAATGCCGTTCAGCGGAAGCAGCTCCCCCTCCCGTGAACGCAATCCCTCCGTCGCATCTACAACTCGATCTGCCACCTCTAGCAGCCGCAGGAGCCACAAAAATGTGCAAGAAGATGGCCGCTCTGACCGACCTTCGAGCATGGGGTATGTGCCCCACTATCGCATGAGTGATAACATCACCCAAGCGAGTCCGGATGAGCCCTCCTTCACTGGCAGTGCTGCAGAGCTAGTCGACGAGCCATTACACGCCGAGCATTGATTTTTGGATTCTCTTGCATCAAGCAGAACATTGCATGTCTCACATAATCATCTACTCTCATCGTCTTCTCCCTACCTAGCTATCTTCTTCCACCCTTCTCCACCTTCCTACTTCTTCTGTTGTATTGGACTGAACTGGGATTGGATTGGGTTGGATACACCAGATGCCACGATAACGAATCTCCTTACTTTCTGTCCTTTCTGTTTGTGTTGTTTCTACTCTCTGTGTGAGTGAGTGAGTGAGTGAGTGATGTGTGTGTGTGTGTGTGTGTGTGTGTGTGTGTGTGTGTGTGTGTTTACCACATCTGAAAAAATTGCTGCGAGGTCTTTTTCTTACTTTCCTCGCTCGCCCTGTTTTAATTTTTAACGACTTGACCGCGAAGTACACATTAATGCGTCAATCTGCTTTCTCCATCATCCACTTCAACTTGAGCTAATTCAATGTATCTACATAAGTACTTACTCAACGCCCTCTTGAGTCATGGCCAGTTTTTTCTTTGTTGGCTTTTCTTAACTATGATGAGAAAGAGGCTTTTGTTGGTGGCTTCTTCCTTTTCCCCCGGATGAATACTTGCTCGTGCTCCATATCCGAGTTGGCCACCCAACCCCAACACAACACCAGGTGTTTTCAGTCCTGGTGCTGCTTTTAGTACTTCTCTAAATGAATATTCTTTCGTACATCTCGATATCTCGACAACCAGTTACAGGTTGTTTTTATTGAGTCGTGCGAGTAGACAGGAGTATTATGCGAGTAGACGGTCCCTTTATATAATTCTTGAAGACATTGATTTATCTGAACCTCTCTTCAGCATGCCAGCCCGATTTATATCAATTCTCTGCATCAATTGGCTGGCTGCTTTACTAGAATAACCAGAATTGGGTTCTTCATACATCCAATTCGGATAGCTTGTTGGTAGATAAGCCGCTGGGACAACCGCCCATATCATACTTATTATCGATCCACAGTAGTAGACAGTAAGCACGTGAGCCTCATTTCTGCTGATCGCCACCGCCCAGAGGCCCCACCGATAAGTGTCGGACCCAAACAAGTCAGGAACTCACTCTCCCTGCATCATCACCATCTACTCTTTCACCCATCCTGATTTCCTTTTCCTGATCCTCATCCATACCTGCCTATTCATACCGTTCCACACCACCGTCGACGCGTTTCCCCTAGCGTTCGTGCTTCTCACAGAGTCACACGACCCCCGGAACACACCCTAGGCTGGATCCGCCTTGGCTTTATGATAAGCATCATCCTCACAATCATCAACGCACTGGTTGCCTGTAAACGGCGCTGCTCCCACTGAGAGTGCCTCACAATCTTGTGCAAGCCATTTCATAACCGGAACAGTTCATCAAACCATTTCTCGCATCCTTTTTTGATCGCGTGTCGCCACCCAGCCCATGAGGGCTTGCCATTCCGTTGGCCGAGAGTGCTCTCGTTGCCTTTAGTCAACTGAATCAAAACTGGTATTCAGAGTCGTCATCATGTCTTCCACGGATAGTACAGCATCGTCACCCTCGAGTTCGTCCGTCGCTAGCGGGTCGGCTGCACAAAGTTCCACCGTCGCGGATAACATGAGACGCGCGGAGGCGGTTGCTGCAGCAGACTCCAGCCTTGCAAGTGGTAACTCCGGGGAAAACAGAATGGCCGTTCATCCTGCAGACCGAAAGAGGCGGTTGACAAGCACTGGCGAGGATGTTAGATTACAACGAACGAGGTCTGGCAGTGCGGCGGGACCTTCGACAACCAGGACAGTACTTCCCAACAGGTCTGCCTCACTGGTTCTGCCAGTATCACGGTCAAGACCTTCTGGTTTTGCGGCACCGGGGTCGTCATATGCCACGGCTATTGATATCTCTTCGTCGCCTCCAGCGCCGCCTTCTGGGCTGGACAATAGTGGACGTGGCTCTCGTTGGATGCAGGCTTCGTTACACGACAACTCTCCTCCACGACCAAGCAGACACTCCTCTTATGCCTCGTCACATCGTAATGAAGACGAAGGATACATGGAATTCACGCGACCTCAATGGCAGCCTGATGCCGAGGCGACGAGCTGCCCAATTTGCGCGACGGTGTTCAGTTTTTGGTACAGAAAGCACCATTGCCGGAAGTGTGGAAGGGTGGTGTGTGCTTCATGCTCCCCCCATCGAATCACTATTCCTAGGCAGTACATCGTTCGCCCTCCCGAGTCTCTTTCCTCTTCCACCCATCTTCCTGCACCCTCACCCACAGCAACGCCTTCACGTTCCCCACAGATCTTTGATCCTATTGGAGAAGATCTCACCTCATTTCTTTCCACTGTCAACCCTGCTCTCGGAGGTGGTGAAGAAGTTCGTCTCTGCAATCCTTGCGTCCCAGATCCAAATCCGAACCCTCCTCAACCCTACAGCACCGTACGTCCATATGGTCATCGATCTACTCAGTCTCTCTCGTCTTCCGACATGGGAAACGTATTCTCCAGATCACAGGTTAGTCGTTTTGTCTTTTTACGACTTTCTTCTGAGTTCGTCCGTTAACTTGACTTACGCATTTACAGCGTGCGCAAGGCGATCCTCGTCAATCCCGGCGTACTGTTGGTGATCATGACCGACCACACTATTTGCGGGATTGGAGTCACCGTATGAGTGATCATGCCAGAGAGGCGGTTCACGATACGTACCCCGACGTCCTTGTCCAGGGACGCGAGATGCGACGTGCACGCCGCGCCAGCCAAGCCACTGCTGCCCCCGAAGCCCAGCAGAACCTGGAGCTGACCACCCACGACGACGGCCAAGGATCCCTCGTTACGATACTAGCGCCTCGCGCCCGACGCCGGTCTGCTGTTTCTGAGCGCGACCTCTGCCCCGTGTGCGGTCAGCGATTCCTATCGTTAACCGAAGAGAACCCCATAGAGGTCCGCGAAGCCCACATCCGCGAATGCATCGACAACCACGCGATCCGCTCCACCCATCGCGAATCCCCGACCTCAAGACAGGCTCCTCCCGTGCCTCCGCCCTTTCCGTCGTTCGTCCGTATGGTCAAGTTTACGGCGACGGAGAAGGATTGCCTTGACGACGACGGCAAGGTGGCGGAGTGCATGATTTGCATGGAGGAGTACAAGGTGGACGACGTGCTGGCCCGCCTCGAATGCCTGTGCAAGTTCCACCTTGACTGCCTTGAGGATTGGTTCCAGAAGAAGTCTGAGTGTCCTGTTCACTTCCGCCCGGAGTGAGCGGTTCTCGGTCCTTCGGATGGAAACTCGGGGATGAGCGTTGGGGGACGTTGGGCGGAAGCTCTATCTTGGCTTTTTTTTTCCCTTTTCAATTGTTTGATTGAGCACTTTGGCGCTGGGGCGGAGGGTGGATATGGCTTTTGATACCCTGTTTGTGTTCCTTTAATACAATGAGAAGAATCCATGATAATAATGAGTGCATTGGTCCCAATTTGCAGCTGTATAATTAGGTTGACAGAATAAGTAGCTCAGAGTATTGTCCTGGTAACAGTTCTGGGGGCCAGATCAAGTCACGTGCCAGTCAGCCCATTTGCTGAGCGACAGCACTCTGTTCCGGAAACCCTCGCCTTGACGAAGTGCAGACATCACGAGCGTGCCTAAAACGATCTTCAGAGCAATCCTGGGGCTTTTTATACCGTCCGCTGCCACCCTCAGTTAACCCGATCGGAGTAAAGCTCCCCCAAATCTCCGTGTCGGTCAATCGGTGCTTGCGCCCACCGTCCTCCGCTCGTGGGGTGCACATTCCCCCCGATCCTCCGCCATCCCGGCAAGCAGATTTGTATCGTATCTGGTAAGTCGGAATAAGCATGCATTTTATTCTCCGGCTGACCTATCCCCCAAGTCTCCCTGCGCCTGGAGTATCGGTGCCAGCCGACTTGGCGCGGTATCCGCACCCGGATGGAGCTTCATAGCGCACACCCGCATCCCGACCAAAATGGCGGCCAACCCTCATCCCGGGCTGCCGAGAATACATATCCAGACCCCCCGGCACATCCACCCGTAGAATCGGCCCGGTCTCAAGCAGACACGCAAGCTGAACAGACGGCCGACTCGGGTGACCCACAGGATCCTCTGGCCGATCTGAAGCGCCCGCGTGCCTGCGAGCCATGTCGCCAGTTGAAGGTTCGGTGCGATCCGGATCCGAATCACCCGGACGGATCTTGCAAGAGATGCGCCAAGGCACGTCGCAATTGTGTTGTCACGGCGCCAACTCGGAAGCGTCAGAAAAAGACCGACAGCCGCGTCACGGAGCTGGAGCGGAAGATCGATGCATTGACGGCCAGCCTGCAGATGTCACACAGTGGTGGGCTACTTCCACAGGGACAGCCTTCGCAGCAGCCCCAACCCCAGCATGTGCAACAACATCAGAGTGAGCTACAATCCAGTCACCGCTGGGAACCCAGTCTGGCTGGCAATAAACGGCAGCATGACAGTGACCTGAAAGAAGTCTCCAGTGGAAGTGGGTATCTGGCTCCGCCGTATTCCAGTCCCGACAATCAGTCAGTGGAAAAGAACTATGAACGCTCTCCGTCAAGACACTGGCGCGGACCTTTTAGCGGCGATACGGTCCCACCAAAGGCTGAAGCTGCCAATGAGTATGTTGACTGCATCGATCGAGGGCTGGTCACTGTTCAACTCGCCGAGGCGGCCTTTGATCTCTACATCAAAAAAATGGCTCCCCAATATCCGATGGTTGTCTTCCCTACCCACACGACCATGAGTGATATTCGTCGCAGCAAACCAGCTCTGTTTCTTGCAATCACTGCAGTTGCTATTGGACCTCTTAGTTCTGATCTACAGGTTCCTCTCTTTACAGAATTCTACCGCATGATTGCGGAGCGCGTTGTGGTCAACGGCGAGAAAGCTCTCGAGCTGTGTCAAGGCCTCCTGGTCTGTTGTATCTGGTACCTGCCACCAGATAACTTCGAAGAACTCAAGTTCTACCAACTGATTCACATGGCTTCAGCCCTGGCAATGGATCTGGGGATGAACCGCCGCAGCCTGACAACCAAAAAAGGATTCAATTTTGTCCGTGAGCTGATGGGCAAGAAGACGAATCCATCGTTCGATCCAGATGGCCCAGAAGCGAGACGGACCTGGGTGGCATGCTACTTTTTGTCAGTCCAGGTTTCGGCGGCCTTGAGAAGAACTCAACTGGTTCGGTGGCAGCCGTACATGGATGAATGTGTTGAGATCTTGGAAACTCATCCCGACGCTCTTCCCTCTGACAAAGATCTACTCTCATGGGCGAAGCTCGGATACATCATGGAGGAGGCTTCATTGTCGGTGCCATCAGAGGAAACTATTTCCATTATGTCGTTCTCCGAAAGCAAACTCAGGTATACGATGAAGGGGCTTGCAAATAAACTGAATCAGTGGAGGAGAGAGACTCCTGAGGAAAGGATGACCGGTAAATGGCACCGGTCAAGTCTACTTGTGAGCGGTCTGCTAACTACCTGCAGTGCTGATGTCCAATACCGAACACATCATCAACCTTTATCTTCATGAGATCGCCTTGAATGTCGACTGCAACAACTCTAAAGAGCTTGAAGACCCGTCTAGTTCAGCAGCCATCGCTTTCGTCGACGCATTAACCACCTGCATCCACTGCATCCATAAAAGTCTGGACACTATTCTCTCATTCGAGATTGATCAGTTCATCCTCCTTCCTACCACCTCCCTAGCGCGGACGTCATATGCAATTGTTAGCCTGATCAAGCTGTACTCGCTTCTCACATCCCCGGACAATCGGCTTGGGCAGATTGTCGATGTGAAGAGCCTGAAGATGGAGTACTATCTCGACCATGTCTTGGCCCATTACCGCGCAGGTGCGGCTCGCGATGGTGGGCGTGCAGCAGCCAAGTTTGCGCATATCCTGGGGATGTTACGGAACTGGTTTCTCAAGAAAAAAGACCAAGGGCCAGGTCTCAGGGAGGCGATGACTCGTGCAGAAGGTGCCTGTGACAAAAAAGTATGTTTACCTCTCCTTGCAGCGATGACCACTTACTGACGAATAATAATAAAGCCGGAACGAACACCTCTCCATCTTCTCAGCGAAGTGGCCGTGGGCGATCCACTTCACCGGACTTCTTCTGGTGGCTTCAGTCATTCTCCTCTGATGGCGTCAGAACAGGGTCGCCATCTTTCCGCATCCACAGCCACAGGTAATCCAGGGCCATCAACACCTGGTCAATCCAGTCTCAGCACCTCCACCACATCTCCAGGCTCGTTGCAGCGCATGACAACGTCAACCACTGTGTCCGACACATCAGCAGGGTGGCCCTCCTTCCAAAGCCCCCGAGATCCCAATATGCCGAACAGGGGCTTTTACGCTTCTTTCACCTCATCGGCAGATCCCTCGAGCACATACGCAACACAACAGGGCTACGGCGAGATGTCTTCCCTTGGCATGAACCCGGGGCAGTCACAGCAGTCTATGGGAATGCTGCCCGACCTCGGGATGGAGACGAGCTTTGACCCGAGTAACTTTTGGGCGCTTGGGAATATGATGGATGAGGGGTTATTCAATTTCCCGTTGTCATTTGATCCGAACCTGGAGTTTTATTGAGTGTAGATGCCTACAGAGATGTACAATTACTCTACTCTGATGATACAATATACCCTTTCTCCCTTCCATAATAAGACAACCTTGTTAGTTACAAGGAACCCAGTCCCTAAACTCATGCAAGACGATGCAACAATTCCTTGCCCTCCAACCACCGCTCCAAATTCTCCGCCGTCTCCTCATACCACGTATGCATCAGTGCCTCGTCAACATATCCCATATGCGGCGTGAGCAAAAGATTACTTCGTCCATCCTTCCCCCATTCCGTAGAGCGCCAATAACTCTCACGCGGCAAAGGCTCGCGATCAAAGACATCCAGCGCAGCACCACCAATACGCCCCTCCACCAAAGCACTATACAGCGCCTCGTCATCAATCAACCCCCCGCGCGAAGTATTAACCAGCAGCGCCTCCTCCTTCATGCACCCCAACTCCGGCCCGGAGACAAGATGCCTCGACCGGTCACCGAGAACATAGTGCAAGCTAACGACATCAGACTCACAAAACAAGTGCCTCTTCTGAACCGCCATAAAAGTCGGTGCACCAATGTCATCCCGAAGCGGGAGACCCAACTCTACCGCTTTCCGATCCGCTTTATCCTGCGTCAGATTCTCGCTCCAGCAGAGAACGCGCATCCCAAATGCCAGAACAGCAATGCGCGCCGTCGCGCCGCCGAGACGACCCAGTCCGACCACCCCGAGCGTTTTCCCGTACAGCCCTCGCGCAAGACTCGTCTGCCACGCTCGGCGCGCGGGGTCTTTCATCGCCGCGTCGTCAGAGGTGACGTTCCGGGCTAGCGCGAGGATCAAGGCCCAGGTATGCTGTGTTGTTGGATGGGATGCACCGGCTTTGATATTGGGATGGCGCGGCGTGGTAGATATAGAATCTGTACGGCCTCGTCCCGGCGCCGCAGTGACCATAATTCCACAATCGCGCGCAGCAGCAAGATCGAACGTTTCAAATTGCGTCCCCGTCGCAAGGATGAGTCGGAGATTGGGCAGTGAGCGCAGTAAGTCTGCGGGGAAGGGGGTGCGTTCCCGCATAGCGGAGAGCACGGTGAATGGTTTTAGGCGGGCGATTAGCGCTTCTCTTTGGGTGGGTGTAGTGCTAGAGTGCGTGTATGGTGGTAGTGAGTCGGTGAAGACTGTGGGGGATATTTTTGAGTGTGGGATGTGGGCGAAGTGGTCGGTTGCGATGTTGAGGTAGTCGTCTAGAATGGCCATTTTGGGGATGTTTGGTGTCGATGAACCTGTAGTCTGGCCGCGGTGGAGGCGGCTGACTAGAGGGTTGAGGGCTGGTCTTCGGATTGGAAGCATTTTGCAAAATGCGAAGTAGACGAGTTAGACAAGTAAGCAAGTAGAATTTTGATAGAATTGGGTAAGGGTTGCGGCGGTGATTTAGCTGTCGCTCGTGCGGAGATATATATCTGCTCGAAGCAGCGATAATCGGAGGAAGGGCCGAAATGCCGCTAAACTAACTACATAGTCTTATCGGAGTCAACCCGAACGGAGAGAATATAGACCAGCAAAATTACGCGCTCATCTTTCTGTGTATAGTCTATCTCGAAACTTCAACTCCACGCCATGCGCGGACAATGCGCTGCTCGACATACGCCCACGGCCAACCGTTCTCGGTCTCAGTTCTGCGCAGCAGATCAAACACCACATTCTGGGCGAGGGGATTGTCGATCCACGCGCTGCACGCATAGAGGACATGGCAGGCCATGATCCGCAGGGAAGGGTCGTCTTCGGCTGACTGGCCAATGCCGAAGAGAAGGTTTAGGTTATCGGTAATTTCAGCCTGGGGCAGGCGGAGTCAGTGGTGATTGACATTTGAGGAAAGATGATACTTATAATTCACGCACTTTTAGTCGCATATACTGCTCTGTGATCAAGATGCTTCGGTCAAGCTGTTCAATTGCGCGAATGGAGAGTAGTGCCTTGGTGAGACAGATATGCTGGATGGCGGTGGCTGGCTTCAATTTAGCACGACTCCCTTTACCAGAAAACAGCATAGACCTACCATGCCATGAACTCATGTACCACACCTCAGGGAACGGCTTCCCTCTCGCAGGATCCGGTGGTGCCGCATGTAACGGGGCAAAGGTATCCGGACGAGAATTCTCCCACTCGGCAATGCGCTGCATGAGCGCATTCTCTCCCGCCACGCCCAAACAACCCCCGTAATTACGGCCGGAGACATTATAGCAGAAATCGATAGTCTCAGCCAATATCCAAATAGCGCGGTTGGTCCAGTCCTTATCGCTGAGGGTGCTCTTGGAAGCCCACCACCTGCGCAGACGATCATCAAAAGGCGCAAAACTCAGCCGAAGGCACTTCTGGTACGTTAGCGCGAACTGGATGTCCTGGATGACGAAGAGCCAGAAGGCCGCCGACGCGAGACCGCCGGAGATAGCGCAGTCGACGTGCGAGCTGATGTACACGGATCCAGCTAGAAGATGGCGCTGCGGGTCGTTGGGCGGGCTGTGCGAGGAGATTTGCTCGAAGAAACGCAGAATCACGGTTGATGCGAGCAGCAGGTCGATGCTGATCTTGAACTCGGGTTTGTCGAGGACTGGAAGCATGATTGAGATGCAGCGCTCGTGGTAGTCGTCTGCGACATCGGACGGAATGTTGTTTGTAGTCCGGGACAGGTGGCTCGCCGACACAGCCAGACATGCATACAACAGCAATGGCGAGTGAAGGGCGCGTTCGGCCACCTCTGTTGAGAAGTGTCGGCCGGGATCGCATGCGTCGAGCTGGCTGGGTTAGTCGTGAATGGCAAAGGTTTGGTTATGCGGAAGACTCACCCATGGCGCCAGATATCTCTGGAAATGCCGGAGGAGATACGCCTCGTTTACATTGGCCATCCGAGGCTGGCCGACAGGCGTCGGTGGCGAGCGCAATGAACTGGCTGAATTGGACCGCGTGTACGGCGGCCTCACCGGTGCGCTGGACCTCGCCCCAGAATCCATGGTCACCGATGAGGGTGTCGACCGAGACTCCGACGGCGACCGCGAGGTCGATGGTTCCTCTTTTATGGAGAGAACATGATACTCGGAGGCCGTCTCCTCGGTCTCGTCTTTGAAGGAGACTAATAGTAAATTAGTATTGCCGTTAGAGTTTGAGGCGACAAACATACAGCCCGAAGACGCCTGGACCCAAACTTGGTCCTTTGGGAAGGCCAAATCACTCTCCCCGTACCGCAGGGGACCCCTCTTTAGCAGGGAAGGGTTTTGGCCATGGCGGAAAGAGACTTCTTCTGATTTCGCGGGGGGCGGGACACATTCGCGGCCAGATCGTTGGCAGCGCAGACACTTAGCACCGGACTTGTCACCTAGCGAGCGTCAGCATGCTATCTGTGCACATAAAAATTCAAACGCACATTTCAGATGGCGGAGACGGCACGTGAGGCTAGGAAGGATTATTAGCAGCGAGACACAAAGTAAAACACACACGAGAAAAATCAAAACTGACCATCCCCTCATTACGCAGCACTGGCCGGACAAGCACTTGGGTTGCAGGAAGCGCGGCCCGACCGTAGATAAAGAGAAAGTCGAGCCCGCAAGAAGATGGATGTCGACATCTTTTCTTCAAGGCGTTGATTTGGAGTATATCAGGTGCCCGGCTCGTTGGAGATTAGCGCGACCCAAAAGGTGAGTGGATCGATGGTGTAACGCTCTCCACTAGTCCCCTGAGTGGATGCCCCCACGCGTCCGAGAGACAATTTGGGGGGGGGGGGGGGGGGTTAAAAGCGAGTGATCGTTTCCCCAAGGAGAAAGATCTCGAGGCGTCTATTTGGCAAGGCTGAGCGAGGAGAGATGCCGATAAGGGGAACCCCGTTGAGTTATTTTATTATTCAGAAAACATTTCGAAGGATTTGATGCAATTTGATCGATTGATTCCTTCAGCCCGAGATGCCCGCAATGCCGTCCGAGCCAATCACCTCCCGACACACACGCGAAAAAGACCCGTCTGGGACATGTGGTTTATAATCCGCTCAGCAGAACACCTAAAGAGTTATAAACTTCCACGGACCCGTCCGAAGCATTCTTCACCGGTCAGTCCAACCTGTCGTAATTGGACCGGCAACGCCGGGATCATCGGGGAGTGGTGGGTCGGCATCTTTGTACCATTCGGCATCGTGAGCTTAGGCCTGGGTGCAATTTCGCTGGACCGTGGGTGGCCCATCTCCAAGCCGGCGACCCTGTCGATCCGGGAATCGCAGAGTCGGAGGAGTGTCTGGATGAGTGTGTTCGTCCGCGGCCACTAGTACGGTGGGATGGCAGCTGCCTGTTTAAGCAAGAGTACAGAGGTTAATTGGGAGCTGTCGATAATAATCACGTATGGTTACCAATAATGCCGGAATAATGTAGTTTTTTTCAGGGCTGGGCGCCATAGTTAATCAACCACGTGACCATACGTCAGCTGCAAACAGAACAAGAACAAGGAACAACCCTGGAAGAGCAATAATCTCGATACGGCTGAAAAGTACAGACCTACTACAGTCGAGTCACTCCCCCACGAAGAACCAGAACACAAGCCTCGACCGCCCATGGAGAATTAATCAAGTGGGGTCCCTGGATCCACGATGTCTCTCAACCGTATCTCCTTCCTCGAGGCGTGGGAGCACAGCCGGTACCCACGCGGCCGGCCCGCCGACGATTTGGAATCCGACGAGGAGCCAGACGTCTACCAAGACCTGCCTGACTCGCCGCTCTCCTCGTCATTTCCCTCGACGTACTCCCGTCTGAACTTCAATCCCTATGCGGGGTCCGGCTGGACCGAGTCCGTCGCCGGTGATGACGACCCTAATGAACGGCAGTCGACCTTTTTGGGGTTGTCGCCCACGACCACGCGCGAGAGCTATGCTAATATGCATGTCCCTGGACATGTGGATCCCAGCCGAAACTACTCAGTAGTGCCGGAATATGATTATGATTCGACTAGTCTGGGTCAGGCCCAGGTGGGGTTAAAAGAGCCGCCGCAATGGGCTGTGGATGAGACGACAGGGGCATTTGAAGTGAGGCCTGCGAAGAGGATTGGTATGTATGCACTCCATCCTATGCATTGTGCGTACCCTTGGATTAACACCAGACAGCACAGGTGTGTATCGCAGTAATCTACTGCTTCCTCGCAGCAGGAATAGTCTTCGGCTTCGCGGCTCTGAAACCCATTCTCATTCGCGAGAAAGTATACCGCAACCTCTGCTCCCGGGCGGAGCTGGATGAGGATGTGAGCGTGTGTAATGGGCAGCAGATCAGGTACGTCAGCCTCATCCACTCTATCGTAGTCCCTAGCGTTAATTGATTTCTCCCAGGTTGAATCTGATGTTCACCATCGCCGCTGTAGTAACAAATGTCTCCGCGCTACCCGTGGGAACAATCTTAGATGCGTACGGCCCACGAGTAAGCGGACTCATCGGCAGCGCATGCCTAGCCATTGGCGCGCTTCTCTTCGCCTTCGCGGCAAATATGCCTTTCGACGGGTATATCCCGGGGTATCTATTCCTGTCGCTCGGCGGACCTTTCGTCTTCATTTCGTCCTTTCATCTGTCAAATACATTCCCAAAGCGCTCGGGACTGATCTTGTCAATGCTAACGGGTGCATTCGACGCATCAAGCGCTGTGTTTCTAATCCTTCGACTGCTAAACGAGAATACGAGCGTGGTTTCCACCCGATCCTTCTTCTTGGTCTATCTCGCTGTCCCCGTATTCATCGCGGTCGCCCAGATACTGGTTATGCCGGGGACCTCGTACAAAACAGCCGGCGAGCTCGTGCACCAGGCCGAGGCGCATCTCGTCGCGGAAATGCATGACCGAGTCGATGACCGTATCGAGAATCGACATGAGAGCGAGCGTCAACGGACTAGTCGCCGCGTGCATAGGCAAGATATCGTGAATCAGATTCAGGATCTGTTGGACGATGGAACGGCCTCCGTGGCGGAGACTGTTGGCATTGATGACTCGATTTTCCAGGGAGATCTGGATAATCCGCAACCTCAACCAGTCCACACCACCAATGCAAACCCTCAACACCCCATTAAAGCACCACCACCACCACTACCAAACACCAGCGGCGTCTGGGGCGTCCTCCACAACCACTCACCTCTCCAACAGATTCTCACACCATGGTTCATCCTAATCGCCACATTCACCGTACTAATGATGCTCCGCATAAACTACTTCGTCGCCACAATCCGTCAACAATACACCTACCTCCTGTCCCCCACACAAGCCACAACCTTGAACTCCATCTTCGACGTCCTCCTCCCAGTCGGTGGACTCATCTCCGTGCCCTTCACCGGGATATTCCTCGACACCTTCCAGACACGAACGGTTCTCACGCTGTTAGCGGGATTAGCAACACTGATCGGCGTGCTGGGGTGTATCAGAGACAGCGTGCCTGCGGCGTATGCGAATATTGTCCTCTTCGTGCTGTACAGACCGTTCTATTACACATCCGTCTCGGACTATGCGGCAAAGGTCTTCGGGTTCCGCGCCTTTGGAAAGGTGTATGGGCTGATTATCTGTCTTGCTGGCGTGGGTAATTTCGCGCAGGCGGGTTTGGATGCCCTCACGCTGCGTACTTTTGGCGGGAATCCTGTGCCGGTCAACGTCGTTCTCACGTTGGTTGTTGCTGTGGTGGGGACGGCACTTGCGGGGTTTGTGGCGTGGAGGACGATTGTTTTGGAGGCTGCGGCAGATCAACAACAGGGAGATGGGGTTGGAGAGGGGGATGGGCAGGGTGTGCAAAGTCCAGCTCTAGGTCCAGCTCGTACAGGCAACACTGATGATGATGCGTTGTCTGGTGTCGCAGCTAGAGACTGGGAGACAGAGGAGCAGCCTCTGTTGCAGGGACAGCACCGTCCGTCATATGGTGTTGTATAGATCAGTTCCCTCCTGGACTACGGAGCTCGACTGAGAGGACTAGTTACGGTCTACGATTACGATTTTCACATACACCAGTATTTATTGATAACGTTGCTCGATTTTGATTTTGATATTGGTATTGATATATTGTATTTTTTTTTATCATATAAACAGTTGCGAGAAATCGCCTGAAAGGCAGTGGTGGTTGGTTGATTAGAAAGAGATCCGTGGCATGACAGTTGGAAAGGGCACATAGCATGTTCGTCGTAACGGAGTTGTGGGGATGAATAAGGATATCAGTGTGAGAATGCCCAGCTGGGAAGGGAAGGGAAAGGTGAGCCAAACCACTGCCAGTAGGGGGAAATGGAGTGCTAAATGAAAATATAAAACATGCTGAACGGACACAGATATTAGATCACAAGGAAAATCCGAAACACATGCTAGATGAATGGAGGAAAAGGATGCCACCCCAAAAAAAGAACGCCGAGGCCAGGCCAATAGTTAGAGGAACAGAACTGCGTTTGTCGCGTAGGTGAGGTAGTAACAGTCCGAGATATCGTTGTGTGTCAACAACGCGGGTTGAGGGAGTAGGCCGTAAAGCTTCATGATGAAAATCGCGGCCAGGCGGAGGATAGATGTTTAGGCAAAGAGATGCTCGATTGGCCTGTTGCTGTAAAAGACCATAACTCCGAGTATTTTTGCTCAGAAGCTTTTCATACGGTAGGGTGGGATCAATGAACTCGTGGCAGCATCGCAGAGCTATTGCGTTACGAGGGTGCGCTCGATTTCAAACCAGAGCGTCTCACCCGCCACGTCGCACGCAACGTCGTACCATAGCATCATCTCCAAGAGATTCTTGAGCTCGCTCCACGACGACAATCCACTGCGTCGGGCCGTATCGCCCAACATGGACACATACCACGTGCGTGCCGGTGAATCCACCGCAGCGATAGCGCCCAGAGTCAGCACCCACAGCAAGACAATGCGGGTACTAGGCGAGGACCAGAGAGCCGCTGCATCAGGCTCGCGGAGAACGGCCTGCATTTGGAAGGCAAGGTTTGGCAGCGGGGAATTCTTCGCTGGAATGGGGAAGATCACGCCGACTCCGAAAATCATAGCTGCCAGACGAGAGGCCTCGTAGGTGGATGCGTGGCTCGAATGTGAGAAATAGGACATGATTTGGTCGGCGGGCGGTAAGGAGAGGTGGGTGTGTTGGGTGATATTGCGCTGGTCAGCGAGGAGGGACAGGTCGGAGGCGCCGGGGTTATTCTCATGTGCTTTGACGATGTTGATGTAGGTGTATATTGCGTGGAGTGCCTCGGCCATTTGCGGGGTGATGCCGATACCAACCAGTTGTCCAAACCCGTTCTCAACATCTGACTGAGTGTATCCGAGCATTTCTTGTACAGATATGCCACGCCTGCTCTCTTCCAGGGGTCGGAATTCGAATCCTGGGGCAATGCAGAGACAACTGCAAGTGAAGATGTCGGAGCTAGAATTTCAGGGTTAGTGAGTTACAGATGCATAATCAAGAAACAGGTCTTACAAGCTGATTGTCGGGGCCAACCCCTTCAATGAAATACTGTCCAACCCGCCCCGTAGCTTGATCAGCTGTATCAATCCCTGAATATGAATCATATTCGGGGGTAGACGGCCATAGACATCGATCCACTGTAGGCGCTGGAGAGGCGGATTGAACGGGGTTGGCCGATCACCTCCATCATGCTCCTCATCCGATCTATGATGTGCCATGCAGATGACGCTGAGGATGACTGCATCGCTCACTGCTCGGGTCGGATCCCGGACAGCCTGGCTGATCAACTTGATCGACTCCATCTCGCACAGTTCCAGTAACTGTTGTTGTCGCGGTCCAAAGGTAGTCCCAGGAATCGAACGTTTAAGCCACTGCACGCGTTGATGGCAGAGCGAAGCGAACATGAATGCCGTGAAGAGCGCGGGATCGGTCATCGATAGGGGAAACCAGGTTTCGGGGACGGAGCGCGCTACTGCGCGGTTATTGACAGGCCGGGAGGGAGCCAGGCCGGGCCAGAGAATGGACATGCCTGTTGAGGGAGGGCAAAGGTTAGCACCGCTATGGCCAGATTCTTGTGTGATACGAACAGTAGGTCTCGCACATGTGAACCATCTCCGGTGCGAAATTTGAAGGGTAGGTGCCGAACGGATCGAATACCCCCGAAATCAGCGGCTCCACGGACATGATTTCACCCCAGGGGGCAGACATCTTATCCCCCGACACCATGGTCAACGAGCCATCATCACTGCTGTCGCTACTCTCGCTGGACTGCGAGAGCGCAAAGGGCGACCCCTGGCAATCACGCGGCAGCTCCGCAGACTGACCGGATCCCGAGCCGGAGGAAAACGAGGAGGCACGCGGCGCGACAAGCGAACGGGAGAAATCGCGGGCGGGTTGTTTGCCAGCGGCGACTGCTGCTGCTGTGGAGGATTCGAGAGCGCTCGAGCGATCTTTAGTCTGGTCGGAGATCCATCGGCCGACGTGCGCGCGCACCAGACGTTGGGCGTTGATTTTCTCAGTCTCGGAGGAGGGTCTGGCGTTGACGAAGTGGATGCCCTCCTTTTTGCGGGCAGGGGTGGGTTTTTTGCGAGAAGACATGTCCGAAGGCGCAAGCGCGGGCGCGGGCGCTCTAATCCCTGATCATGGGCGGAGGCAGCGAGAGGGATGAAGCAGGTGCATACTGCAGCGACAGGGGGTTGGTGGAGAAGATTGTTGTCGGGAAAGGGAGAGTGGGAGAGAAAAAGAGAAGTGTGGGTGGAAGTGGAAATAGAGAATCGAGAAAAGGAAAGAAAAAGAGTGGGGTGGGGAAGACAGGGAGAGAGAGAGAGAGAGCAGATCGTGTCGAATGGAGAGACAAAGAGAGACTTCTGCAGGGAAGGAAGAACAAGCGTGACTTGATGGGGGCCGGAGCAACACTAGCATTATCTACTAGTAACCCGAGAACTATGGTTCAGTACCGGGGGGGGAAATAGACTCCCGCCGAATAATGAAGGGCGGGATACGAGTTGAAACAGGGGCACCAGTCCGGGGGAAGGATCAAATATGACAGCCAGTCTGACTGACAGTTGGCTCCACCCAGGGAGGATGCCGATCAAGTGAGATGTCATATGAGGTTTTGTCAGGTAAGTTACCATTAACTTTAACGAGTTAGTCCCTATAATTATTCTCCCTTCTAGTCAATCTCCAACAGGCTATACCGACTGCTCTCCCCCGTCGTCGGGTCCTGGTACGCCTCCAATGCCTTTTCCACTACAGCCATATATCCCAGCACCTGCTCCTCCTGCCAGCGCCGCCCAACCACCTGCACTGCGGTCGGCAGACCCGCCATCAGCCGCGAGTCATAGTGCTTCCACGCCCCGCGGGCGATGGCATGATCACAGCCCAGATTCTTAAGCATCTTCTTGTACGGACCAACCAGGGCGTCGCGGATAGGGTCGACATGGCCGACCGGCAAGACTCCGGCCGAGTAATCCAGCAGATTCCAGAGGAAAGTATAGCCACACGACGAGACAGCGTCATGCATCGCCTTGTGCGGCAGCGCGGGAGTCGCGTTGACGGGACACAGGATAAAGTCGAACTGCTGCTCCTCGGCATCCCACCACTGGTGCCAGGTGGCGCGGAAGGTCTCACGTTGAGCCGTCAGCGGCCACAGCTCGGCGGCGGACTTGGGCCCGAAGTCGCGGAGCAATGTCGCCAGCACCTTGTCCCGCCGGATGTAACGCACATACAGGTAGTACAAATATCGCACCGGGCGCGGGAGGTGGGCGACACGGCTAAGCTGGTTGGCGCCGGGGTCCGACGGCTCGAAGCTGCGCAGGGGTGCGTTGAAGTGATGGCAACCGTCTGCGTTGAGCAGTTGCGAAGCCAGATTCAGGCCTGTGAAAGGGTCCGCTCCCTTGGGAGGCGCAATCTCCTTGATGGTATGTCCCGCGGCGGTTAGGGCAGCCACGGTGGTGGAGACCGCCCGTTCAATGGCCGGAGTGGGAGGCACCACGCCTTTTGTTATCTATCAGTACAACCGACACGAAACTGGGAAGACACAACCATACCATCGCTGCTCATCAAACCTATGCGAAGCGGCCGGCCCTGCGCGTTGGCCGCCAGGTTCTCCCGCCAGGAGATGGGATGAACCGTGTAATCGTACTTCCACGGTTCCATTCCGACAATGGCGCGGGTGAAGTAGGTCAGGTCATTCAAAGTGCGAGCCATCGGACTGAACACACTGGGAATGCCCTCCTGGCCGGCCATGCTGGTGCTCACGCCGACCTTGGGCCAGCGCCCGGTGCTGCAGCGGAGGGAATAGATACCGCTCCACGCAGCGGGTACGCGCACCGATCCCGCGACATCAGAGCCAATGCCGATACGACCACCCTGCGCCAGCAACGCGGCCTCACCACCGGTCGAGCCACCGGGCGAATAGCCAGGGGAATGCGGGTTGAGACAGTGGCCCCAGAGGCCGTTGGCCGACTCGAACGACAAGAGAGTGATGGGGAGAGCCGTCTTGGCGTATGGCACGGCACCTGGCGAGCAGTCAGAATCAAGACAAGAACCGGACAGAAATATCTCATACCGGCATCCTTCAAGAGCTTGGTCATGGGTCCATCTTCCGAGAGCGGCTGATTGGCCTTGGTCGAGTAGCCGAGAGTGGTGTCAAACCCCTTGACATGCACCGAGTCCTTCAGCGAGACGGGGATACCCGCCAACGGGCCCTTGAGGTTAATCTCGGACTGCAACCAGGTCTCCGCCTCGGGGATCAACAGCTCGGTAATGCAGTTGGTGCGCTCCTGCGCGCGCTTGGCGACCTTACCGTAGGCGCGGAGGACATTGACGGGCTCGATGGTGGAGTTGTGGATGTCCTGGACGAGCTCCTCGATGGGTTTGTCGAGGATGTCTGCCTTGTCGGACTTGGTGATGTGGAGGTGGTAGGGGGTGGGGAGGTTGGCGAATCGGTCCCTCCGCTGCTGTTGTTTTTGGGCCCTGGCAGGGGTTAGTGATTGGGGGTAGTGTGTAGGAGGTGGCTAGGACTGACCGAATTTGCCGGTAGGTGAAGTAATCGAATGGAGGCAACATGGTGGCTAGGGTGGAAGAAGTCAAGGGACCGATTAATACCAATATGGGGGGCGTTCGGGTCGTAGTTATAGCTGCGGGGGAGGTGGAGTTGGTTGCGATAAGCCGACGATAGGCGAGTGGCCGAGGCGAATACGGCAGTAGTACTTACTATGTACGCGCAGGGAATAGGAACTATTAACTAGCAGGGATAGGGGTTATTAGGGTTGACTGGTTGTTTTGAGAATTATTCTATAATTACAGGCTACTAGAGTCTTCAGGTAGGATAGCACCTGGTAGATGCGAGTAGACATTCGTCCCTTCTAGGAAGGTATACGCGGATGGAGATAGAGTGATTTGATAACCAAAGCCCTAACCATGTAAGAAACCCGCTGGAGGCGGTGGGTATATATAATCTCCAGATTCAACTATCAACATCCCCATCGAACCCAGTATATATTCTCACTGCACACTGGCCTGGCCCTGCAACCAATTATGCTCACTGAGCCACCAGACCACCACGCCACCCGCAACCAGACACAATATAAGCATACAAATGATGACGCCGACGAGGAAACTGCGTCTGCGCTTCTTGTGTTCGCGTGAGAGCCACGATTCTCTGATGGGTCTTAATTAGTAGGGGTTCGGGTTGATTAACAGGCAAGGGCGGGTGGATGGGTCCGTACTCGTCTTCTTTCTTCTTTTGCTTTTCTTTCGCCCTTTCTTTCTCCTTCCTCTCCTTCTCCTTCTTCTTCAGCTCCTGCGGGTCTATCTTCTTCTCTGGTTCAGTTGTTTCGGGTTGTTCTTGTCCTTCGGGTTTGGTTTCGGGGTTGGCTTCTGCATCGGCTTGTTCTTGCATGTGCACGGCCGCGGAGAAACGCTTCCAGAAATAGGGGTCGCGGACGAGGGCCATTATCGAGATTGAGGTCAAGAACCTTGAGTTGGAAGATTGATTGAAGGAAGCAAGGTTGATTTGAGAAGTTGTGTCGCGGGTGGGACGATGTTTTGGTCAATACTCGGGACGAAAGGGATGTGTGTCTCAGAAGTGCGACAACAACAATAAACAATAAAAACGCAGGGCGCACAACAGAACAAGTAGCAATTAAAGGCAAATAGGAATTAAAGGAGGGCAAAAAGACAAGCTGACAAAATAAGATGCAATTCCCATGAGCAGTTCGAGGGTACATGCGGCACTGAACTAACCGCGATGGGTGGGAGATGTGTCCCTATGTACCACCCGCTGGCAAAGGCGCATCTCCCTCCCGCGCCATGTCGCCGGTGGGTCTATCCGCTGATAGGAGGATGTGATAGGTGAGAGCTTGTTGAGAATGTCGGGTAGCTGGACATGGCATGTCGATCGTAGAATGAAGGGGTGCTGGAAGAGAAGATTAACAGCGAGCCAATGAAGTTGGTTTCTACTCCTGACTGGAATGCGGCTGGGCAATTGTGAGGCAGCAGTGCTACAAGTAGTTATGCATCTGAGTTCACTTGCTAGTGTATTTTAGATATAGTAGGTGACTTGAAGAAGCGCACCTATTAGATAAAGCAGAGGTAGCAAGATAGGCGTACTCATCGATCAACGGAACGACACTGCATTACAACTCTGCGCCACTAAACTCAATGTACACCAATAAAAATATATATTCGTGAACTAATGCTCAGCGATCAAGCAGTGATGCGCGCAAGTGCATAGAAACTAAGAGGGCCCGTACGGGTTGACTTCGATACATTGAAATGAAGTCGCAGTATTAACGCTAAAACCAACAAGGAACAATCTCTAGAACAACATTGATCATTATCGCACACGGCGCACCACCTAGAGACAAGTCAGATATAAGGTATTTAGATCCCATGAGTTTAGACCCCAGGAATTGAGATCCAGGAATAGACTTACTCTCGCCACAACTCGGAGTGATCTGGCCTAAGAAAGTGTTAACCTTTCTATTTTCGCTACATCTGAGAATTATATTAAGTAGGCGTGGAGAACTATAGATACTTGGGAAGTTGAAATTATTCCACGTGAACGCGCGAGAGTACAGCAGCGAATATATGTGCAGTGTATCCTAAACACACCTCATCCCTTCAGCTTAAAATTCCAACTTGGTGTAGGGTCCATATGCCTTGGCCCTCCCTGCTTGGAGTTCCTGGGAGAGATTGCGTGGTGATACGTGGCTCCGCCTAGCTGCCACTCTTTGCTTGAGTTGGATAGACTGGTCGGTCTGACTGATTTTCAGTGACTCGAAAACGTCGGTTTGCTCGAAATTTGGAGCATCTGCGTGTCCCAGCCACACGTTCAGCGTTACGCCAGCGGATTCAGCTTCACGCGCGAGTGAAGAGGGCAGCGTCCAGAGTCCAGCGGGCAGATACTCCTCTGTTTCAGGGTCATAGCCTCCCTCAAACGAGAAGATGGTCACCGTGCGTAAATATGGGAGATGCGACCTCTTATGTCTAATCAAATCAAGAACAAAAGTATCGTATCGCTCATCGTTGCCCTCGCACAAAAATTGAGTCAGTTCAATATCGTCGTAAAATACCTCCAGCACCTCCAGACTCTGAGGTAAACCTTTCCAAATCCCGTACGGGTCATCCCACCCGCAGAGAAAGACGTGGTAAATGCGTAAGGTTTTAAGGGACGTGAACTCGCTCAGATCAATGCGAGGTCCATTGCCCAGTCCTTCATGGTCAAGCCACGGCCGTGTCATTGTAAGTTCTGCCAACGTTTTCCTTTGTGATCGCAGTGCACGCACAAAAGCAGCACATGTCCAACTTTTGGCTGGCTCATTTCCATAATGGCCCTCCCACTCGCCTTGTTCAGCATCGTAGTGAAGTATTTTCAAAGCTGCTGGCCAGCTTAGCACAGCGGCCAAAGCCGCCTCATGCGCCCCACAACTAATCAGCCTTAGACATTCCACGGGTGAAGTGCCAATATGTGAGTTGTTTTCAAATTGCATGGGCTCCCAATCCTTAAACTCGTGAATAGTAAGGGTCTGGATGTTGGAGAACCAAAAGGATTGAAAGATATCACGAATAGAGCGGTCACCCCAGGAGCCCCCGCATGGAGTGATCGCCGAAAAGATGTGTTGTTCGAGACTTGGGTTCTTCTCAAGGCTCCACTTCAGCTGCTGCACCGGAACCTTCTCGCCCACGTGACAGTATTCGCGAACAAATATGTCATGATAAAATATCGGCTGTAGAAGACTATTCAGGCGATGGCAGGCGAGTAGGAAAGAATGAAGATATTTAACTCTCGGTGGTTGATTCTGCTTGATCGCGTAGCGGTAGGCATCTCCAAGCTCATAGAATGACAGTTCTACATGCTTCGTGTCCATTTGTAGGTAGTCCACGATGACTAGAATCAGTTCATCTGGAAGATCCAACAGACGTGCCATCTCGCCCCAGAGATGGTTCTTTTGGATGTGGATCAATTCAAACGGATTGGGTAACGGTGGGGACGGATGCGGAGAAGGAGGAGCAACGGGTGCAATGTTGCCAAATCGCCAGATCTCTCCAGCTCTTCGAGAATTTCGCCCACAACACTGTCCGAAGTAAGGTAATCGGTAAGCGAGCGGGGCGTGTAAGCGAGTGGGTCAGAGAACGTGATCGCGCCCTAACGCGTCAACTTCTTCATTTCAACTTGACCCCTGTTCGCAATCAAAATTCCCAAAATTCTGTCGACCAAGAGGGTAGAATCGAGCTTGCAACCAAAGCCTTCTAGAATGCGAAATTCCATCTATTCGCGAAGCTGCGCGCATATTTGAAGTCACTGATACAACTCTCCAACGTCGTATCGATGGCCACGAATTTCGCAAAGATACGTGCGCAAATAGTCAAATTGAGTCCCGAAGAAGAATAATCGCTCCTACAATAGATTCTATTTATAGATGTGCGCGGATCTCCCCCTAGCCCATCAATGGTTAGGGATATGGCTAATATTCTATAGCGGGAGCGTAAGAGTCAGCCTATTGGGACTAGATAACTAGGTCTACAACTATACTAACAGCCATCTAGAGCTCAAATCGCGCTATTCTTAATAGTATAATTACTAAAGGGCTTTATGCGAAGATCCACATATTATGTAATTATAGATTGACCTTGTACGACGCACGATCGACGAAAACGGTATCTAAGTAGAGGATATCTACAATAATGATAGAACAGGCTTCGCAATAGGCCTCGTTGCGGCCACTAAAGTCATTACAAGTGCTGAATACTATGTTTGGAGGCCGATCTTACAGCTAGGGAATGGATCACATCTATTGAATGTATAGGTACGACGGGATTTATACGCCAACCATTATCTTCAAATCATTAGTGCACTAACAATATACATAGTACGATGATCTACCTAACGGTTAGCGAGTTAAAGTTAGCGCTAATAGATGGACTACAGATAAACTTGGGCTACGATGGCTAGAAAGGCAGTTTATCCCTTATACGGCTAGTCGCACTAAGGGTAAATTTTGACTACTTATTCTAGACGGCCATAGGAGTCATTTGGCAGCTGGACTTGATCAAGTATGCGCCAGAAACAACATTATTGCAATTGGCATGCCTTCACATCTGTCGCATCTATTACAGCCTATAGATGTAGGCTGTTTTGCCCCATAAAGCGCGTATATACGGGGCTAATCGAGGCCAAAGCCTAGGCAGGAGTTAACCATATCGACAAGCTTGATTTCATTATGGCATTCCCAAAATCACGCATACAAGTATACTATAAAATGCTTTTGAAGCAGCTGGTTTAGTGCCATATGATCCACATCAAATTATGGAGAAGCTTAATGTTCGACTTCGGACGCCTCCCCCCATACGATACCGCTATGAAATGTAAGAAGCTTAGTTGAGGCGGTTTGAGATAGATTCATTTCGGTAGACAGATTTGTGTGGCATGCGTGGCCAGGAGAATAAAGGAATGTGCTGACTTCAGCAATCTGGGGTCTTGGTGTATGCAAATTCAGGTCAGAAAAGCCGCCCTCGAATCTGGAGGGCTGATACCCCGCGGTCTGCCCTACACTGCCACTAAGCTCCAACCAACACAGCCCCCTCGTCATCCATAAGAAAGGACACAAAGATCAGCATCCAAAATTCTTTTCAGCTGTGCTAGCTCTGCCAGTCAACTCGATATTCCATGCTACGATACCAAGCTGCAACACCTAGCAGTCTGACAAGTATCAGCATGATGAGGCGAAAACGACGTACGAGTCTCTGGGTTAAAATATCGCTAGGCGTTTTACTTTGTCCGTATATTGTTTTCATCGTTATCAATGATATCAGAAAATCCAGACGAAATGAGAAGCGAGCGGCGACCAACTAAATACCGCAATCTACGGTTTTACACTTTTGCTCCCACATCTCACTCGATGCACTGGCAAAAACTGGCTGCAGCCTTGCGCCCCTCCAGTGGGGCGGCAAGGCTGGCTTAGTTTCGTACCAGTAAACCTTGTCAGTGTCAAAATGCTTCATTGTTAGCAGGGGTAGGCGTTTGGTCACTTATAAAACGCTACGCTCGCCCTCTTGGCATCCCCAAGATTCAGTTTGTTTGACCACGTTTGGTCTATTGTTGCCCTACCATTTCAGTACCTCTTCACTCTTTGTTTAAGGACGTGGCCTATCTTAGTCTCCTTAAAGCACAATAAGAAAAAGTCTCTGGCAGGCTGCTTTCTTACGTTTTTACTATGGCTCCCCCGGCTTTACAAGCTCTGTTGAGTCTATTCCTCGCGGAATTGTCTACCTCGGTCAGTGCAGCAACATGTGGCCCCGGATATTACAATGCTTCTGGCAGCGTCAATCTGCCCTTTCCCAAGCCGCCAAACTTGTCACTATCAGACCCTTCCGGGAATTACACACTGTCTACACAGTTATCTTTCCCCGCCGGGTCGCTCGGGTTAAGCCAGTTCTTCAGAGCTGTAAATGCTAGTGGGAATGCCGTTGACGAAGATCCTCTCAACTACGAAGGCTGTTTCATTGTATTTGGTGATTCGGCTTGGCCATCGACAAACGATCATATCAACGAGCCCGACCAAGCCAGCTGTCAGTCTGCATTCTCATCAGACTGTATTTCCGAGATCATCTCGAATGCGGGCAGCATTGCGAACGGATTTTCTCAGCAGAATCAACTAGCAAGTGTTATGGATTGCGGTCAATTCACACCTCCAAAATGTGCCAAGGCCGGGAATGTATACTCTTCAGGTAGGTACATGGCTGCATCGGAATTCGAAGAGAGACCAGAGACTAGACGCTAATGCCCCTTTTTCTTTTCTAGCAATTTTTACCACGGAGGCAGATCGGCAATTTCCAGGCTTCGTTAGTAACTCTTCTAGCAACTCTTCCACCAACTGCCGGAGTGGAGAGCTGTCCTGGCTTTCAGGATTCGAGGACGGAAGGAAGTTGTCCGCATATCTCAAACAAGTCGACAGCGTTACCCCTGTCATGGTCGTAGCCTGGAACAATGCGTCGTCGAATCCTGGAGGCAAGGCTTGGTCGGATACTCGCTTTTTTTGCATGTCGACGAACAATATTACTCCAGGAAGCAAGTCAGGTGCTCCGTCCATGGGATCCGGCACGTTTGGATGGTATTTGTCTTGGGTCTCTAGCATCAGCTGTTTACTGTTGTTTGTAATCTAAAACGAGGACCTGTGAGTTACCGTTTGCATTTAGTTTTGTCTTTCCCGGTCTAGAGCCTCAATAACCGTTACGTACAATCGTCCACAGGACGTCCGGCATATTCTAATATTGCAAGAGACAAAAGTCTCCTTATTCGCTCCTTGTTTGTCCATCAAACAGGGCCGCAGCGCTGGTTCTCGTAATTCCATTGAAATGCAACCAGTATTCCGTAAAAATGGAGGACCGCTGCCATAAAAACCAAGACATGAAATATTTGGTGAGAGGCGCCCCAAATGTCAAAATATTCGGGCTTCCATGACTCCGGAAAGTTTGTCTGAGGTCGATGAGCGCTAGATTTCCTTTCAAATTGTATCCGCTACTTACCGCATAAAATAATACACCAATAATGAGAACTAGACCTTCAAGATAATAGTACCGCAGCCCTGCCTGTTGGTCCAGCTGTTCGTACGGGAAGAGACTAGAGGCATGGGTAATGGGCGCGAAGGCTGACAGCCCCGTTGCCACAAATGTCGACAGGCGTAAGATTCTCCACTCTTTGCTTTGCAAGCGAGGATGTACCACGACAAGACCAGTCAAGAGGCCGAGAATGCCAATCTACGAAGGAGGTAAGATAACGACAAAACAGCGAGAGAGGAATTTTCACACACCATCAACCAGTAGAGTTTCTGTAAATGTGGTTCACAGTAGAACCCAATATAAATTCCAGAGATGAAAGACCCGAGGATCTGGAAAACAATCGCAACATAATCAAACCGGGCCCATAGACCTGCGAAATGGGGAGAGTGACATAGCAGGGTATGATAGGTTGACGAGATACCGAAACAGATCATCGAGGTTGTCAGATAGATGTGAAACACGAGCTGATCGCTCCAAGATGCTCGCGGAAAAGAAGCGGCGAAGTATACGTAGAGGAGGCCGTTGCTCAACAAAGCCACCACGGCAGGGATCAGATGCGAGTACACATTGACCGTCTCGTTGTGCACGTACGCCAAGCTCTCGAAGCAAAGACGCGTAGAAGGTGTCACAGGGCGATAGCCAGTGCGAAGGTAGGCATTATGGGCATACCACGTTGGAACATCCTCGCTATTGAGCAACCGTGGTCGCCAACGTGCACGGCCAGGTTCCTTCAGTAGCGGGGTGTCGCAGCGGTCCGTCCCGCTCGCTATCCTGTCGTTGGGGGACTTGCGTCTGAGCAGCACCATTGTCTAGGGCTTTGGTGGCTGTTGTTGAATTAATTGCAGGCTGAATCTAGGGGGAGGGGGATCGGCGCATTGGTCCACCACCAGAGCGGTTAATCTCCAGAGATCTATCTGATTGTACCTCGTGGTGGAGCCTATGCGGATCTATCCTAAGCTAATGTTCGAGAGACACGAGTAAAGTCAGATATCACCGAGTCATGACCTATACCGTGATCTCCATAGACCAAGTGACTGTCCGAGTCATATCCATTCATCACATGGCGGGCTACCGTGGGATCATCCCCCGCAGTGGGTCCCGTGTTGTCGGTGCCTGACCGCCTCAGTCTGTGTTTACCTGTTTACACCTTCATCATCGACCATCACTCCTACTACTATGCGACAATCCCACATCTATCAACATGTCCAACGGTGCCAACAGTGACAGCCACTGGGGCACCCTGATCAACCCGGATAAGAGCCCGGCTCCGCTGCTCGAACAGCTTTGTCTCGGTATCGCACAGTTGATGGTCAGTCAGTTCTAGAATCCGAGAGAGATGACAGACAGAAGATGACTCTCCTTACTCATAGCCCTCCTTTTGTGCGGGTGGATCGGCCGACCTGACTCCCGAGCGACTCGCTGCCTTCTACCGCAAAGTCGGCGGCAACTACGATGCCTTGTTCCTCGAGACCAAATCCCAAGCGCTGTCCTTCATCTACCAGTCGCTGGGATGTTTCCACAGCCTCCAACCATCCACAAACCCTTATGAACCCCCCTCGACCCCTTCACTCCTCCCAAATGGATTCGTGCGGTGGCAGACCATCCAGCTGCTGATGGACCCGGACGAGCACTCGCGTTATCTGCAGAACGCTGTCAGTCTGTGGAATCTCACCGATGCAAATGGAGAGCCGTTCCCGAAAGAGCTACCCCGCGATGCATTTCCCTCCGAGCCAGACCCGGAAATGCTGCAGTGGCACGAGGGAGTCAGTAAGCGACTTGAATACGACTATGTGCAGAGGAACACTCCCCGTCCATGTTCCCCCAATTTTGGGGCGTATTACGGCCATGGCAGCAAGGATCACGAGAATGATTACTTCTCGCACAGGCCCGGCGGGTCAGGACGGCATCGAAGTCATTTTGACTCACTGGGGACTCGGCGTCGTGCTCGCAAGCCGCACTTCGCCTTTAACCCAGCTCCAGACGAACCACGATCCGGGTTCGCGTCACCACGCGTCCCAACTCCGCCTCCATGGCCAGAACGCCCTCCTCGGAAACCTCGAGCTCGCACAGCTTGGCCGGGCCGCTCTGTGAGCCCGTCGACAAGAGACGCCGATGACGCGTCGGCGGAGTCGTCCGACGATTCAGTCGGCCGGGCCAGCGAGTCTCTGCAGAAGAAGAGTCGAGATAAGCGCAATTTATCACCCCCGGCAGCCTCTCGAGCAAGACGGCATTCCCACGACGCGTACACGCGCAAACCTGTCCGCGATCTTTCTCCAGCAGCGTCTCCGCGTCAGCGCCGCAGCCACGGATCGAGACCAGGCAAATCACAAACGTCCGAAGAGCGCCCTCGATCTAAACCGCCAGGCGTCAAGTTTCGAGAATACATCTTCGATGATCCTGTCCCTCCACCAGGTCCAGATTCCCCCTACCCGCAGGGCCCAGCACCACCTCCGCCTCCAGCACCACCACCGCCTCGATACGTACCCCGTCATCGCAACTTGGATCCCTACGACGAGACCCGCCGAATGAGCTACAGCGGCAGTGGGAGTGGCAGTCGACCTGGAAGCGGGGGAGGCAGCAGCTCCGAGCGTCCGCGATCATACAGCAATGCTGGACTTCACTCGCGACTTTCTCGTCGGACTAGTCCCGTACGTAGTTCTGCTGCAAAACGATATATCCCGATCAGTGTTGCAGAAGATGATGCCTATATAGGCTCACGGAGAACACCTGTATACGACTGACAGCCATTCCCCTTGGATTGGGTTGTCTGATACATCCCGGGAGGTCTTGTTGCATTGTTCTTCTTCAGCATATGACCTATCTTCACATTCCACTCTACTGATACTTCGCTTCTCTCATTACACTGACTCTGCTCTTGATTTCTATGCATCTTGCGCCTGATTTATTTACCAGCATATGCATCATGACTTACGATTTGAAGGATACACGATTGATTTTAGCGGATCTCTGCTCTTTATCTCTTTTTATTTATGACTATGACTACTGGCCTGCCAGTTACTCTTTTTTCTCCCGTGTTTTACGACTGATATGCGATCTATGAGCTAGGACTAGGAATGCATTTACGTATCATAGAACGCCAGCTTCACTTCTAGAAGTACCACCAAATTCTGAGGCTTCGTGTTTTTACAACCTACATTCTTATACCCTTGTCAAATTAGTATAGAGCAGGAAAAAGCTTAAAAGGGTTACCACCGCAAAGTGTCCGTTCCCAGCCGCGAATGACAACAGCGTACGACCATCGTCCCTGAGTAGCCATCCTCCCGCTGCGTCTTGGTCGTAATTATCCGCATCAGCCTCGATGTTGTCTTATTATAGCAACAGCTCTACCACTAATATATGTCCGTGTTAGGCAGCAAAAACAGCGGTGTGTGATGGTAGTAATCTTTCGAGTTAGGATTGACATTATCTTTCCGTAGAAGCAAATCCACCCGCAGGTACATGTCTACGTCCGGCAGCGAACGACAGGGGCCTCCGACCTTCATTATTCTCTAGGTTAGGATTAATGTCATCTCTGTCGAGCAGCATTTTCACAATGGAATCATGCCCTTGCTTAGCAGCTCAATGCAGAGGAGTCGATTTATAGTGTTCAAGTTCATTGAGATTGACACTAGTGCAGGCAAGGAACCTCGTCCGTGATATTTGTCCGAGGCCCTCTCACCACTGGCGCCAATATTACGACGGGCGTGTATACGCTTTGGCTTCAACAGTCAGGCAACTTGTAGGCACACATAATAATCATATTAGCCCCTTTCTTCCGATCGTACTACAAAAAACCATGAAGCATGACTTAAATGGTAATGTATCCATATTTGTATTCTTCTGCAATGGCTGAACCACAATCCTGTCCATCCACCATGTACCCCCAAACTCATATCCACATCTACTGACTTTTATAAATAGTCGTGGCATTAGCGAGGAACGTAGTAAATGCTTCCTCGGCGGTATGAGGGGTGATCGAGTCAGGAAGATCCTGGCCGTCGTCATTACGGTCATTGACAGTCTTAGCCTTCGTCTTCTTAACCCAGGCCTGAGCGGCGTTGAACTCGCCGTCTGCCCTCTTCTTGTCCCCGGCATCGACCGCGTCGAGCATGGCAATCAAGTGCTGGCAGGCGTGTGCCCACTGCATCGCAACAGTCGACCAGGGCGCTACGTCCGAGGCGAAACTCTTCATCGCCATGCGGGGAAGGACGTCTGGGAGCGTAGTGAGGAGCGCGAGGCGGTTGTGCAGCGCCAAAGTGTTGCCGTGGCCGTGTCCGGGGGAATGCTTGCGAGCGGCCCAGAAAGCTGCAATGTCTTTGTTAAGCTCGGGCGAGCTGACCGCGGGGGTGCGGTATGGCCAGTTTTGGTTGAGGTCGGAAAACGCGAGGACAGCGTCGTGGACGACAGGGTCACTACCCGAGAGTTCCCATAGGATTGCAGCCATCGACTCGTCGGCGTTGTACGCTGGCCCGTTCCAGGTGTAGTCGCCATAGTTAGCGAGCGCGGGCATGGAGGCGTACGCCTCCTCCATCGGGTTCGAGGTGAAGCCCAGGAGATATTTGTACAGGTCTGCGGCACGGCCGGTGAGTGGGTTGAGGAACAAGCGGTCACGATTGCCGTCGTTGACGGGGAAGTTGTCCCACAAGAACAAGTTGTCCGTAACGTAAGTCGAATCGGCCTGTTGGACGCTTGTGGCATTGATCTGGTCACTGAAGACTCCTTCGCCGGTCCACTGGACGCGGATGTTCTTGTCCAGCCTCGTGCCGAACTCTTCCTTGTAAGGGTCTGGTGCGCTGCCGGCGTAGTTGGTCGGGACGGTTTCAAGGTTGTTGAGGCCGTTCGGTTCGATGTACTCCTTTTGGATACGGTTCAGGTAGTAGGCTTGGGAGTTGGCCAGCCAGTGGTAGTTGTCCCTGTTGCCCGTGGTGTTCCACCTCTTCTGATCCGCTGCGCAGTGGAACTCAAGAGGGATGTCGTCCAAGGCAATGTAGAAGCTGCGCACACCAAGCTGGCGAGCCTGATTGAACTTGGTGATCGTAGCGTTGAAGTCGGCATTTGAGGAATAGCACACATCTAATCCGGGCGATAGGGCAAAGGTGAAGTCGACGTGGTTGGTATTAGCGGTTTTGACGAGCTCCTTGAGCTGAGTGTAGGCTGTGCCGTTGTAAAGAGTGCGCCACTTCGCGCGGAGGAGCGGGTCATCCTTGGGCGTGTAGACGTAGGTGTTCATCTTGTGCTTGCCGTAGAAAACCAACTGGTCGAGACGCGCCTGATGAGACCAGGGAACGCCGTAGAAGCCCTCGATCGAGCCACGGATAGACATGAGCGGCCAGTCACGTACTTGGACACCGGGAACATGGTGACCGACGACAAGTTGGCGAAGAGTCTGTGACGCGTAGAAGGTGCCCCGCCCGTCTACGCCATTGAGGACAATAGTCGGCCGGTGCTCATAATCACCAGATGCAAGAACGTAGCCGTCGGCGGCGAGGCCATCCGCAGGTTTGCCCGTGAGCGCCTTGGCAATGGCGGCAGCGGCGCTATTTTCCGCCTCGGTGCCAATGACGATCTGCGTGCCCTGGCCAGTGGACTGGGACGAGACGATGGCATGACCACCGGCAGAAAGCACGGCCGCCTTGATTGTGTTAATCGTGGCCAGGTCCGTGACATTGCCGGTCACGATGGTGACAGGTCCGTTGAGTGAGACCCCTCCGCCGGACGATGAAATATGTTGAGGAGGGGGCCACACAGCGGGAAGTCTCTCATGTCTGCCCGTTTGGGCCGAGGGAGCAGCGTTAACCGACCCAAGACTGAGGAGGGCGACAAGACAAGCCCGAAGGCACGTGGTGCGATAGGGAAAGATCATGTTGGTGTGAGGATCCAGATGGTCAAGGACATGGCATGGTATATATACGTCGCGGGGGCGGGGAGACTCTTCTGTTGATAGGCAGGTTATGTGAAGTAGGATAACACCTAGAAGCGATACCCGGGGGTGACATTGGGAAATAGACTTCTTATTCCGCGCTAATTCTATCTACTCTATCTCGCGTGTAACGTTGCGATCGCAAGCGCACTTCCAAGGCCCGAGGTGGGGGGTAATATGTTGATCAACATTCCCCACAGTTATACATCTCGGCTTTCCGCCGGGGTCGCATTTTTTATCAGCGGCTACGGAGTTTAATGCCGAAGATTCAACAATCCTTATGTTTACACATCTTTAGGGTGTATTTTCATAACTAGATGCGGGGATCAAAGTCGAAGGTCACATCTCCCCCGTATCTATACAATCGAATTGGATCTAACTGTACCATATCCGTGAAACCACATCAAATATGCTCATCCGCTACCGAGGGACGAAATCGAAAGCCGGCCTACGTAGCTTACCAATATTACAATCTGATAACTAACAGAATCACCAACATAGAAGACCAAACATATTCCGTTTACGGCTCGCTATCATCATATGACTCGCAATAGAGATGGTGACTCATTCGGGAACCATCGCAGATAAATATCCTAATACCCGCTATCTACGTTTAATCAGAAATGGTACCTTTTTTTCCGAATACAAGGGTTACATAATCCCCAAACATGGATCAATACACTCCTACCTTTGACCTGCCCAAAGCACTGGACTCTGGTTTAATTCGTTCACTTGAGGACCCACGACCGGTTGTAGTTTTGACATGTGGCATCGCAGGTACGGACAGTCTAGACCACGAATGACAAGAAAAGAAAGCCAAAAGAAAGGCTAAAAAAGACCGACTCAATCTTCGCACAGGATCAGGAAAATCCACGCTCTCCAAAAGGATTCTCTCCAAAAATTCATCTTTCGAGCGTCTCTCCATTGACTCCTACATTTACAGCCACCACGGCTTATATGCAATTGACTATCCAACCGAACGATATGAGCAATATCAAGAAGAGGCCGAGAAAGCTCTTCGGGCTGAATTGATCAGATTACTGGAGTCGGGAAACAGCAACGTGATCTTAGACTTCTCCTTCGCATTCCGGAAAACACGGGATGATTGGAAAAGCCTCATTGAGGCAAGAGGTGGTCGTTGGGTCCTTGTGTATCTCGATATCAACGAGAAAGAATTGCGTCGACGAGTGAAGGCGAGGAATCAGTTAGACGTTAAAGATGGAGATTCAGCATATCTAGTAACTGAGGAGGTGCTTGAAAAGTATTTAGCGGGATTTGAGCAGCCAGAAGGAGAAGGGGAGATTGTGTTGCGTTTATAGTGCATGAATTATTCGTTATTGCAACGCTAAGTTATGTAGATATTATGGACATTGAAGCATTCCCTATGTCATCTTAGCGCGCTGGAAAGTGAACCCATAGTCCTGAAAGACTGCACACTTATCCGTGTCTGCAAAGTTGACAGTAGCATGTGAAGGTGGCATTCCAAGGAATGTGAGGTTGCGATTCGAAGCACTGTACGGCTGGATTTCATAACCGTGTCCGTCGTCCTTCTCGCCACCAGCAAAGATAGTATAAGTGGTGGCGTATGCAGGCCCCCGAACCTTGAGGAATTCAAGATTCGGGTTAGGATTGTGGGTACGGAACCAGGCACCCCAGACATCGTGCAAGAGTTGGGAGTGGCGGATATCCAGGTCATCGTAATACGGCGCCACGTTCAATGTCTTCGAGTTGAGTGTTCCCCATGCAAGGAGGACATCAGACGAATGACAGGTGGCATTGTAGGCGCTGTTCGGAGAGCAGATGGCAGGAACGTCAACATTTGTCTGGATGTGTCCTTGGTTGATTTCCACTTCATACAGCGACGGGAATGCATCACCGGCATGATTGAGGAGCCAACCCTGGGCGCATTCCCATTCAGAGTAGGTCACTGCGACGGCGGCGGCATTGCGTACGCCATCGGGATCGGACCAGTTGGCCTGGAAAGCACCGGAAAGGGACATTTTTGAGCCGAGGTCAGCCCCATAGGCAATCTCAAACACCGTATCAAGCGCAGCCTGCGTGTCTCCGAGCTCAGGGAGTTCGGAATCTACATAAAGCCCTGCTTCGTCGTGTACTGTCGTGAACATTGTCGGGACATGGTTAGGCAGTTTGCCCTCCGTGAGCAGGCGGTAGAACTGATCATCAACAACACCGTAGTTGCAATCATCGAGCATGGGCATGAAGGGCTCTTGCGAGGAGAGCAATTTGGTATTATGATAGTAGTGGCTGGCAAGATCAGACGCGATGGTGGACTCGGCATCCCCAAAAGTGGTGGAGTTGTCCAGATACATATCAGCTGGTACTGCTCGAAGGCACTTCAGAAGCTCTGCCTCGGAACTGTCGCTGTCACAACCGACTGCTTCGCCTACAGTCGGGGCAATGTACTGCGAGTAGAAGGCACGGGGGAACCACGGAAGATCGAGCGGCGCCGACTGGACAAGCGCTCCTGAGAAGAGACCCTTAGCTGCGCTAGAAGACAACAGAGCGACCACGCTCTGTCCGCCAGCAGACTGTCCGAAGATAGTCACACGGGATGGATCTCCGCCAAAGGCAGCGATGTGCTCTTGCACCCACTTCAACGCCATGATCTGGTCCCGAATGCCGTAGCTACCAGTGGTGAGCTTGCCAGTTGCCAAGAAGCCCAGTGCGCCGACACGATAGTTGAGAGTTACAATCACAACGTCGCTGCGGCTGGCAAAGTTACCACCGTCATAGTCGACCATGGACGAGGTGCCCTCAAGGAAAGATCCGCCATAGAAATAGACAGCCACAGGGCGACCGTCAGTGCGCTCACCTCTCTGGGTTGGCAGAACGGGTGTGTACACGTTCAAAAATAGGCAATCTTCAGAGATGGGGCCGTTATCAAGAGTCCCATAGCTGGAGTTTGACTGAATGCACGAGGCTCCCAGCTTGGTTGCGTCGATATTCTTGGGGCCAGAGTAGGCTTGCGGTGGAGCAAACCGCAGCTCACCCAGTGGAGGGTTTGCGAATGGGATTCCCAAGAACCGGAATGATCGTGCATCGCGGTATCCGGTCACTGTGTAGTCATGAGATGCGACAGTAATTTTTGTCGATTCCATAACCGTACGGGCTATGTCCTTTGTTGGAGGTGGACTAGACGTGCAGAGAGCCGGGAGCTTCGTGTTGCAGGAGACACGAACAAGGCCCTTGTGGGAGCATGAAAGCGCATAGCACTCTTTGCCGGAGCCGGGATGGGACACCCAAAGCTGTTGACCTTCAGGGAATTCGTGAGCAAAGGCAAGATAATCCAGCTCATAACCCAGGTGGTGTTGGTTGAGCGAAGGCTTAGAGAACCAGGGATGCAGCTTCTCGCCGATGGTTGCGCAGCGGGCCGTAGCTTCTGCATAGCTCAATCGATCGTGCACTAGAACTGCCGAGCTGCCATTGTTTTGCGGGCCCAGGTTATTGTAATGCAACACCTGAAGAGTTCCCACAGAGTCAAGACTCGGGCAACGATGCGGCTTAGAAGAAGGCGCAGCCAGAGCCAGGCTGCCCAAAAGTAACGCGCCCGCCAGAACGATCATTTTGGCTCAGTCAGACTCGCTGTCTTAGGCACAGCACGAAACATGGCGAACGCCTGGGGAACAGCACCCTTTTAAGGACTATCTCCGTCGCTTAGCATGAACCGAACATCATATCGGAAGCCCCGGGGGTTAGTGGACTCTGATCTGGAGGGTAGAGAAGATAGCGTCCGAGTTACCGACGATCACGGAAATGCGGAGAGTCCAGGCATGTGGTACCGACGTGGCTTATGGCGCACCTCAGAGTCTGCGTTGTCCGTCATTAGATGACCGTAAATATGGAAAGCATATCCGAAAGCTTTTAATTATTATAGTGCAATGAAGAGGAAGTAAAAACCAACTGAGGATGCTTATGTTTGGTGGATCTGCTCTCAGGGTGTGCCAGACTGGGTTAGCGCATCCTTTCAGGATTCTTGATCTCGCTTGGAATAAGCAGAATAACAAAGGAGTGCCGGGGGGCAACATTCAGCCTCGGGAGATACCCGGAAGTTAATGTGGTTGAGATTATAATGTAAATAATTGCCGACACAACATATCCATCTCATGTTTTGTAGGAAGTGCTTTTTTGGCGATTGGACGTACGATAGCGAATCTTGGAACAAACCTGTTTGCGATAGCTCGAATAATCATAACATGAATCCTAGGGCTAATATGAGTTCGCTGAATAAGTAGCAGCCCTATCTAGTAGCTGTCCCGTTCAAATGGATTCTGCCCATCACCTAGTTCACCGGAGTGAACCTATGGAATTAGCAACTCTAAACCCCAGGTTGATCGCTAATCAAATCGGTTAATCCTTGTCGTACTTTTGAGCTAACCGACTGCTGACACAATTCAACATGCAATTCACAGGGGTCAGGGACATTAATATTGCGGGGTAAATAGGGCCAGTATGATCAACGAGTGGATTCACTTGTTGCCAACAACAATGCAGATACTCGAGCACCCCCGGCCATCTAGCAATGAAAATGCTAGCATTTTACGGATGAAGAACTGTTCTCTACACTGGTTGTTGGTGAAGAGGCGCAAAATGGGTGGTGACTTGAGATGACGGCTCGATAGCCCGTAGAATTATATATATATATATATATATATATATTTTGGAATGAAACCGTTAAAGTTACTTTCAATGAAACCAGAGCTTTAGAAAAAGTTTGGAAAGACATAGGCAATCCATTTGAAAATCCTAGGAATACCTGAAAGTGGCGAATTGTCTGATGCGGGGCTCAATACCGCGTGATCATTCAATTGCGAGCATTCCCATTGACATTGCGATATGATCCGGCCGTATCGGTGGACTATTATGGCTCACGGTGTGCGTAAAGGCGATATTCACTGCCTTTTGCACTGTGGTTGATTGCGATTGTCTATGGTTCGTGGTTGCCGGAGAATCTCTATTTGAGATACCTCCGACCTGAACCAGCGACAATTGACCCAACTCAACAAAACCCAAGGACCGATCTAGGAGCGCAATAGCCTTTTTCATCCCCTTAAGACAAAACTCTGCCAGCATATTGGCTACACGAGCAGGGATTGGGCCAGTGATATCTGGTCTGTCTTCAAGGCCTTTGTCACCGATAAGCACAGAGGAAAGAACTTCTAGTTGATCATGCAAGCCAGTGAGTCGCTGTCGACTGTGCGTAATTTCAAGTGCCAACTCTTGCTTTTGAGAGAAATCCGGACTTGTATCTCCGGTGGATATTGCACGGGCTTGTGCAACTAAGCCAGGGCAAACCGTGATTGTGTCGAACGCATACTCGACCAAATTACCCAGCTCACTGCCCTTTCTGGCAATCCTCTCCTGCTCGATCGCATACTGAATAACAGATCTCCATTCGGGGTCCGCTAAGAAGCACGGTTTGCTGCAAATAAAAGCGTCCGCAATGAGGAACGATCGAAAAGCGATGAGTAACGTGCGCCCGAATCCGTCGCGATGAGCGCCGGCCCCCCGAAGACGAAACAAAGTGGCAATGCCACCGGAATGGGTGAGCCAGGACTTGTGGCCGGCACCATCTAGTATCTCATAGATACCACACAAAACAGCAGCACCTAGGGTGCGATCCGATTTGACTGTCGCCGGGTTCTGAATCAATTGAGCTAGAGATCGCAGCCCATAGCTATACATCGAGCGACTGCAGAGCATCTTGTCTTTGTCTTTGTGTTTCTGGCCTAGGTTTAGGGTTCCTAATGTCCGAGTGCCCCAGACCAGAGCGTCAGTTGGTGCGTCGTCTTGCTGGCGGACAAAGTCCATAAAGGTCACGTCGACACGACTACTCCAGGCATAGTACAGACCGGGGAAGTTGGCGTCGACGAATAAGTAGAACATTTCTTTCTGTTGTACATCGATGGCCATACGGGCTAGATTCGGGGCAACGCTCTCGTCTATACTAGACCAGTGGTGGGGAGCTGGCGCATAATGAATCCATTTGTAGGGTTGGGCAGCGAATGGTCCACGATCGGCATTACCTTGATTTTCACCTTCGGATAGAGAAAAAGGACAAAATTTCAGCCGCTTTTCGTATCCAGGGCATTTCTGGCCTCGCCTTTCGCAGCGCTTGCAAGCAGGCCGTGTCTCATCGCACTGTGGATTTAGTTCATCGCTGACTCGTGTTCCTTTGAGTGGCGCTTACCTTCACTCGTCGCTGAACACAGGTCCGACATCCCCTGCTGCGAGGCACACCAACCATGGCTAGGGCATGGGGAGATGGACAGAAAGGATGAAGACGCTCTTTCCAACCCTGCTGACTCCCTGTGCCCTGGGTGTCTCCCGCCAAGACTCCCCACTCTGCCCGCTAGGCGCCCTGTACTTGGCAAACCCATCCTGGATGGACAGCAGCATCTGCAGCAATCATGCAGAAAAATGAACGGTAAGTAATATGGACCAAGGAAGTTGACTGGCCGTCTACTTCTTCAGCCTGTTTTTCGTAGCCACGGATGAAAAGCAGCGAATAAAAGCCTAATATCTGTAGGAAAGATGAGGCAACCCGCAAAAAAGCAGCTGCTTTTGTTCCTTAAAATATAAGGTTAAAAAACAGAAGGCTCACGACGTCCTGATTAACCATTGTCCTCTGAATAGAAAAGCAGGTTGTGTATTGAAAGCGATTTGGCAAACACACTTCGCTCCGAGGTCCGTGCATGTCGCTAATACTCCAACATCCCTCAAGCCTCCGACTAAGGTTTTTTCAGCCGTACCCTGAAGCCAAAAAAGAATGGCTTAGACTTGCCAAGATCAGTACTATATCACGTGGTCGACCAACTAATTATTACTTGTACTGTTGTAGTTCACGTTATCACGCTACTCTGTTGTCATTCCCTATGTAGACGGACACAAATGCAGCCCCTCTGACATGACAAATCCCTTAGGTGGCGCAGACTGCTCAGATATTTGCAAGCGCCTTAAGCATAGTTGCTTCTGGACAGGCCTTGCGGATTCACTGGGCTGGGTTTGGAGCTTTCAAGGTGCATTTTCACCTGATCTTTGACGAAGCTTAAAAAGGTGGGTCAGAGTACTGCTGCGCAGATACGATGACTTGGACAACCCGGAGCCCTCCTATAATCCATTACTCATCCGTACATCCACCCTGCTGAACACAGCCCGTCTCTCTAAAATGTTACTCGAGCGCTTATCCGACGGTGCAGGCCCCTGCACGCCTGTCTCCCGCTGGCTGAATGCACACGAGAAAGAAAGTTGCAAGGGAATGTGGTGAGAGATGAGGAGCAGCAGTGGTATTGCTCCGTGCGGTTACTTTAGGATAACTATGCTGTTAGCTAGACCAAACATAGAGGCACAGACAAAGATAGAGGGGTAATTAATCGATATTATCATTAGTTCCATGGACTGATCATAACGACATCCGAAGAAGAAATTAAGAAAAACAGCAGAGCAGAAGACCCCTTATGTATGCTCATGCGCTTCAATTAACCCACTAACTAAATGGTATCATCACCCATGCGCTTCCGCTCCAGCAAATCCGGGGGAAGAACATCCTCAACGGTCTCATCGACATCGGCAAGATCCTCTTCGACCGAAACATGGTCCTTGATCTTGAACAGGAAGACGGGGGCGGCGATGAGGATGGAACCAGCTAGCAGGCCCCAGTTGGAGGCCAGCTCGTTCATGTAGGGCGTTTTGTTCTTGTCCATGTTCCACATGACCGCTGCGCCGGCGGACTGCAGACCCTTGTAGAAACCTGCCAGGTTGGCGAGTTTGCGGCCCGAGTTACCAAGGGCACCCATCAACCTGAGGAAGACGTTAGTTTGAGACTGACGATTTGTGATAAGAAGGGGGAAAAAAGCTCACCAGTAGACAACGCCCTGCCAGCAGGCGTCGAACATGCCATAGAAGAAGTACAGGAACATGGGGCCGAGATAGCCTTTGTGGGACCAGTCCCAGGCGTGGAACCCGTCGGGATTTTTCACCGCGTCGTATGGTTCGGTGCTCTCGCGGGTGTAGCCCTTCTGCCAGGCATAGCCACCGCCCCAGATGACCATGGTGAGAGTGAACAAGAAGACGAGAGCGCCCTTGGCACGGACGGAGCGACGAAAGTACTTAATATCGAGCAGAGGGCCTAGGAACACGGCGGCGACGATCTGCGCAAACCAGTAGAGGAAGTCATTCAGAGCCTTGGTGCGCGTGTTGAAGTAGGCGGCATTCAGGCCATTCTGCTGGTAGGTGTAGAACCAATTGGATGACCAGAACATGGGGAATAGAAGAATGACACAGGGCTCGCCGCGAAGGGTGTGCCACAGGCCGAGGAGCTCGCTGCTCCAGCTGGGGTTCTTCATCAAGATGACCTTCGTGCCATCCTTGCGAATGATCTTGTCGGCGTCGCAGATGAACAGAGCCAGGACGGCACCGAAGGCCATGAGCACGATGAAGGCGATGTAGGTGCCATCGGTAACGGTCTTAGCGACCTTGACGTGGATGTTCTCACCGAGCGGGATCTGTGTGGGTATGGGGATTAGCCTTGCGGAGATCGCCGAAAGTCCAAGAAAAACATACCAGACTGCCCACGCAAGCACCGACGTTGAAGATGGACCAGAACCAGGTGAAGTAGCGGCCCTTGCGCGATTCCGGGGGTAAGACATCATGATCGTGCCCTGGGCGGCCCAGAGGAGACCGGCACAAACACCAAGCAAGGCGCCGGCGAAGATGTTGAAAGCCGGAACATGCTTGTGGACTGAGACGAGCAGACTGATTGAGTAGAGGCAGTAGCCGACACCGCCAAAGGCCAGCGCGAAGCGAATACCCACGCGATTGACCACGGATCCGGCAAGAAAACCGACGACGGCGAACGTGCTGTACAGCGCGGTATTCTGTGAAAGGAAGTCAGCTCAGCTCTACTCATCCCTGGGCGCATGTGGCGCATACCATATCGTCGGCCACTGCGGTATTGGTCTTTCCACCACCACCCAGACCCGACAGCGCATTGAACATGCCGGGACACATGAAACAGACGAACGCGATCATGCCCAGCTGGATGTGCGGCGACGCGTACCAGCCCAGGTCGTAGCCAAAGATTTTGATGGACCGGTACATCCAGCCAGCCGGGCGGACGACGCCGTCCGACTCGACAATGGCGGTGTCGGCGGATTTCTCGTTCGACGCCATGGGGGAAACCGAATTGGGGATGTGGGAATGGAAAAGGGGTGTGGGGAGCGCGTGGTTGTGGAGAAGAAAGAAAACGAGACAGTCCGGGGAAGGGGAAAAAAGGAAAGGGGACGAGACGGATCTTTTATCATTTCACACCAACGCCAAATGATTCATTGAAAGCTAGTAGCACCCTAATAATATCACGTCGCCCAAGACTAAAGCTGCACAGTCGATCGGTCATGGATACTACCATTTCCGGCTGCAACGTCGCATTCACCTTATTTTGCGGGGAGGCTAGTCGCGTGTTGTGGGCAATTTAAAATTATTGGCGCCTCGGCTAGACGGTCAATTCGATAGCAGAGTTACACTACGCCTGAGACCCGGATGGAACACGCTCCTGCGACGCTCGGGTTAGGGGTGGGTTCATTGGGAACGCCACTGAGGCCTCGATAAGGACTGGAGCTTGGACCCACTACGATAGGTGATCCGGGACGCGCCTATCGAGTTGCCAGAAATACCTTTAGGTACGGGTTGGATATGGGTGGGGATATGGATTGGGAATCACGAACTGACAGCCCAGTGTGTGATGCGAGTACCAGTTCTGGCCCAGAGGTGAACCAAAGGAGGCAAAAGTAACTACGGAAAAGTGTGGTGTTGACTTTTCAGGTCATGTGGTTGGTACATATTCAGACTAGTGACGGGATCCCGAAACAGCCTAGACAGGGCTTAGGGCAAGAGCCATGATCCCTAGAGGTGAAAGAGGCGAAAAAATGCATAGTAACTCGTTGCGCCATGGCTGGCCCTACATACTACTGTACCTAATCTCCCCTGGAACAGTCCATTGAGCGTTCACTCGAAGAGTCGCTCGAGTTACTCTTCCACAGTCGCTAGGCGACTTCGAACCGGTACGTTCTCGCCTAGATCCGGCTGCGGGAAGCCCGACACCTTGACACCCTTCCGAAACACGAGACAATGCGTCGAGCCCCCAAAATGGAACATTCCGATCTGGTCCCCCTTGCGCAAGTGATCGCCCTCCCGCACGGAGATCTCACACGTGGAAACCTCTGCCATGCCGACCCCAATAAAGGCCATTAGCCCAATGGCCGGCTCATCGCACTCAATAAAGATCACCGCCCGCGTCGCCGTTGCCGTGATGTAGGCTTGCGAGGTGACCTCGCCGGCGAGATCGATGTCCTGGGTTTGTGCGCTCGGGTTACCGACCCCTGAAAATAATGGTTCCGAGTAGTACGTGCCAGGCACGACGTATGCCGCGACTACTTTTCCTGATACGGGCGCGTGCCAGCGGTGATAGCTCAGCGCGCTCAGAAACGCTTGGTACACCGTGCCCCCGACAAAGGACTGGGCACGTGGGTCGTGCCCCAGCATGTCGAGCACGGAGTAGGGCTGGCTCTTCATCCAGAAACTGTCGCGTGCCGCAACATGCTGCGCAATCCGATAGGGTTGCGCCTCACAAGCGCTGACGATGACACGGCCGTCCTCCGGGTCCGCGACGGGGCGCATGCCCTCTCGGAACTGGCGGGTGAAGAAATCATCCCACGATGTAAAGCCATGGTGTGGCGCCGACGGGTCGCACTGGAACATGGCCTGGAAATCGAGTGTCGAAGCCATAGTGGGGCCCACCTTGGCGGCGGCGGTGAGGTCGCGACAGCCCGAGGGACCGAACCAGCCATGCGACGAGTCGTTGAGCACCTCTGCTGAAGCCGGCGAGCGCAGAAACTCCCCCCATGCATCGAGGACTTTCTTAATCATGGCATTGATCTCCGGGTCGAGGAACGCGGCGTATCCGCTCGGCGTGCCCATGGGCCAATCAAGGATCGCATTGATAGGCAGCCCGACGAGACCCACGCGGTGGGACTTATCGGTCCAGGATGGAGCGGTGGTGAGAAGGTGGTTGAGCACGCGTAGGAGGTGCGGCGGATCGCGGATCTGCGGGCGCCCGGTCGGATCGTGGCGATAGGGTCTCTTGTGCGGGACTTCGGTGAACATGCCCGCCAGCAGCATGTATACTCGCGTGTTCGTGTCGATCAGGTGCTGGAATTCTTGGAGAACTGGGTGTAGAGCTTTAGGAGAATCGTCGACCGTCTTGATGATCCCGCCCAGCCACTCGCGGTGTGCTTCATGGTCTGCTGGCAGCCAATTGCCGATTCTGGGAATGTGAGGTTTTGTCAATGGGAATGATGTAGCGGCGGCCGCTTACCGGTGGAGATGGTGCTTGTATTGCGAGTTTGGAGTCATGATAGCGAAAAAGATCGTCGCTCGGCCTTGCAGGAGAAAAGCTTGACTGTCAATCGCGCTTGGCGATGGACTGTCCAGTATTTATAAAAGAACATTCGTTGCATCACCATGACGCTCTGGGGCAGGGACGGGGGAGATGGTTTTGTGGGGACGGTAAGACCTTGGAAGGGACCGTGGCATGATGTCACCAGCACCGAACAAAGAATAAATACAACGTGTGTATGGATGTAGTTAGTTTACATAGTGGTTGTTTAGTAGAGAAATTACACAGCCATGGGGGAAAGTGGGCATTGTATATAGTCCTTACCGCATTCTGTCATTCGCTCACCCATCATCCACTCCCTTCTGCTTCGATGCGAAATCAACCTAGCCTAATATCAACCTGCCTTCTTCATAAGGCGTGGCCAAAAATCGAAGGCCGCTTCTTCTGCCAGAGACCTGTTCTACCGCGACAATCCGTTGGATTTTCAATTTTACGTAGTAAGTACTAAGTGACTATGCATGATTATTCCGCGTACGCTGTGGCCTAAATCGGCACCGAAACGAACAGATCGACATGACCTGCAGCCTAGATCTCTCACGCCAGTCTTGTATCAAAAGTCTCGCTGCGGCCTCTTTCGCAGGCAGCCATAGCTTTGCGTGCACTTCCCCGCTTCCAGGCCCCGAGCAAAAAGTCCATTTAGTAAGTCGAGTCTCTCGGAAAATTCAATCAGACCCCCAACAATCATTTTAGCAAACGAAACAATGCCAACCAACGCACACTACAAAAGCGACCTAAGTCTCGACGCGCTAGCCGACCTGCAGGTACCCAGCGACCTCAAGATCTCGCCCGACGGGACAAAAATCGCCTACGGCTTGCGTGCATTCCGCGGCAAAACCGAGCATTCCAAATCTTCCATCTGGATCGCCGACATCGGCAAAGAAAAAAGCGCCCGCCAATTCACATCCGGCCTGTTCAACGACGAGCAGCCGCAATGGTCCCCCGATGGTGCATCGATTGCATTCCGGTCCGACCGGGCCCAGCCGGGCAGCGGGTCAGCTGTCTATGTGATGTCTCTTGGAGGCGGGGAAGCATACCCTGTTACTCCGGCTGAGAATCAGACACACATTGAGAAGTTTGAGTGGAGTCCCAACGGCCTTTCTATTGCGTACACCAGCGCAGATGAGAAGACGGACGAACAGGTCCGCAGGGAGAAGGAGAAGGATGATGCAAAAGTTTGGGGCGAAGAGTTGAAGTATCGTCGTCTGCGTGTGGTGCATGTCACCACGAAACAGGTCCGGATTCTTGTCGGCGGCGAGAGAGATGTCTCTAATTTCTCGTGGAGTCGGGATGGGCAACGGATTGCTTATGTGCAGCATCGCGATCCGGATATCAATTCGGCGGGCTTTTATGGCGCTGATATATGCAGTGTCTCTCTCTCGACGGAGAAGTCGTCCACCATCACCCACTTTCCGGGACCGATTTATCGTTTTGCGTGGGGGGATGCCGGGATCTATTTTGTCGCGGGGTTTATTTCGACTCACTGTTCCACATCGCGTGTGTTGTACAGAGTCGTCTGTGAGGAGAGTTCTTACATGCAGCAACTTAAAACCTTGGGTGCGGGTAATCATATTGATGAAGACCGCCGGCTAGGAGAAGGATGCTGCGCATTTGGTCTCGTGAAGAATCAATCCTCCCTGGCTATCCTTGTCCAGAATGGTCTCGAGGATGCAATATACATGGTTGATGTCCATTGGAGCAACGAGGTATATCGCGGAGAACATGATATCGCCACATTTGATGTTGCCGAAACAGCGGAAGGTGTTGTTTCTGCCATCACCAAATCCGACGGCTCAACCCCCGAAGAAGTCTTTTCCGTCTCACCGTTTGGGGATCCAATCCAACTATCCAATCACAACTCCGTCCTTGCAGCCCTCAAAGTCTCAACAGCACAAACTATTTCCGCCATCGGTTCGGACAACTACCCACTCGACGGAGTGATGTACCTCCCATCCCGATTCAAAGAAGGCGACGCCCCCCTTCCTACAATCCTCCTCCCCCACGGAGGCCCATACAGCCGTGTAGGCATCGGCTTCTCAATCTGCAACTTCGCCGAGGTTCCACTGCTTGTATCAGCCGGGTACGGAGTGCTATGTCCAAACTATCGCGGGGGTAGTGGACGAGGCCAGAAGCACGCCGCGTATGCCAGCGGAGGCGTCGGCACTGTCGACTACGAAGACTGCATCGCCATTCTCCGCGCGGCAATTAACGAGGGCCTTGTAGACGCGTCCCGGGTGGCAATCGGTGGCCATTCTCAGGGTGGCTTCCTGTCCTATCTCGCAGTCACTCGTACTGGGTTCCAATTCCGAGCTGCCCTCTGCAGCGCTGGTGTGACAGATTGGGATCTTATGACTATGACGAGCGATGCGTACTGGTTCGAAGCTGATATGGCCGGTGGTTCGCCTTGGGATGTTGACTCTAATGCTGAGGAGAACGCCACAGAAACCGAAAAAGAGGGTCGACAGTCGAAAACTTGGATCCGTCAAACAGCTGGTCGACGGGGAAGCGCCCTCTGGCACATGCGCAACGTCAAGACACCAATTCTGATCATACATGGTGAGGCCGATGAGCGCGTGCCTCTCTCGCAGGCTGTTGCTTTCTATCGTGCCTGCATCCATAATAATGTTCCCGTGAAGATGGTTACATATCCGCGGGAAGGCCATATCTACATGGAGAGGAAGCATATTATTGATATGTGGGCGCGGATGAAGCAGTTCTATGATTTGCATTTGGGTTGAGTTTGATAGATGGTTGTACATATTCTGTGCAACGTGGATATGCAGATAGCGGATGAGATGAGGCGAAGAATCGTTTTGTGTTAGAATAGTTGAATTGGACGTGAACATATTCAATCTGGTGGGCTTGAAGTGACAAAGACATTCACTAAAGTGACCAACGACAACAGGAATGTCCTTTCGCTCGTAGATCCTTGCCATCACTTCATTCCATTATCAGGCTCTATCTTTCACAGCGTAGTGGTAGGAGGCTCCGGAATCATATCCTCTTCATCATCGTCTTGCGCGTCGTCCATCTGATCATCATTCTTGCTTTCCTCTTTCATCTCGCTCTCTCCCTCCTCATCATCTTCCTCTTCATCCCCGTCCTCATCAACACTTTCACCATCAGAAACCATAAGGTAATTCTCAGCGTAGGTCTCCGCATTATCCCACTCATACAGAAAGACCTCCTTGACCATATCCAAAAAGTCCTGGACATCTTTCTTCATAACAGCCACATGTTGGATACCTAGCAACTCCGGAACCGCGCGCAAGTCGGGCGCATGACGCAGGTCTCCAAACCACACAGCATCGCAACAGGAAATACCCACCCAGTCAGGATACTCACAAGCAAGCACGCAGCTGACAACATGGATCGTGGTCAGCGCATCGCCACACGCAGCGTTCCAGTCAATCTGATTAGTCAAGCTGGCTGCGGCGTAGCATCGGACGCAAATGATCGGGTGGTAGGACGGCCGCTCCTCGCCCGGTCGGTGGGCCACACGCAGGGCGTATACCTCTATGAAAGAAGCGTAGTGGTATTGCCGGACCTGGAAGTATTCTCCAGGTGGGAACCAGTACCCCAGGATGCTGGTCCAGACGCTGGCGACGTCAGTTGCCGTCGAGTTAACATTCAGGAGGTCGACTTGGTCGTTGATGGCCATGCATTTGTGGAACTTGTGACATGGTTTTGTTAGTTTCGGGTGAGTTGTTTATGGGGACTGCACGCGAAGGAAAAAAGGCTTACCGTTCGGTCTGCGAAGCCGTGCAAGAATGGTGCGCTCATCTTGGATTTATGCTAGGGGGTTGCCGTGTAGGAACCGTGTTTGTGTGAGTTGTAGGAAGAAAAAGTGGGATAAAGGATGGACGTTGGTGTGGGATGAGAAGTCGAAGCAAGGTGAAAGAGGGCGTTGGGTGCTTTAGAGTAGGAAGGAACGCGGCCGTGAATGGTGCAGAAAGATGCCTTTGTTTACCTAGTACATTTCCAGTCGACCGCCAGGCACGGTCTATAGTAACATTACTACTTGGGCACATGATTAGCTTTGATATTGGTTCGCATCAGTGAATACGCACAAGGCCAAAGTAACGAATATCGGGTAGGCAGAAACAGCTTCTACATGAAGTGATGTTGACTGTACGCAGGGCGACTTACCTGATGTGGGCCAACTATTCTTCATATATATATCATTGAACCGTGATATTTTTGAAACAGACGCAAAAACGTTCACCTGGCTGGGGAACCACGCTGAGAATCATCAGCGATTAACCGTCGGATATGTTGGAGGGTCACATGCAGCAAAATATATTATTCTTGATGATTTAGTCTCGCCATTGATGTAAACGTACGCTCTCCTCCCTAGCAGTCACCTGGTGCAGTGCATAGTCCGTCATCCCTGGAAATAGATATTTTTCTTCTGGTGCCCAGTGGCGAAGAGGGCGTACACATCCGACACTGTTCCCACTATACATGAACAAGCCGTATGTGTCTAGAGATTCCTTCATCTGTGACGTTAAGTAGCTTGGCAGTTTCCGGCCTTGCATAAGATTTGGCAGGCGATGGTTTCCATCGGGGTCATCCCAAATGATAGCCCAGCCGCTATTGCCGCCAGCTCTGAAACCGGTATGCCTGCACATAATTATATCATAAAACGCATCCATGCGGATACCCTCTGACTCGGGGCAATGCTCGGTATCAGAGAGTGACTCTTGTGGTGTATCAGGCGGCACCTGTGTGAAAAACACTGTGCGTAGGACCGTGCCCCTGGAATATCGCGCATGGAAATAAGGGAGCCTTTGTGCGGGCGGCTGTTGAATGAACATCCGGCGCCAACTTGCGTGTTTATACATAAACGAATCATGACAATCATCTTTGGAGATTGGAAGGCTTTCGAAGCTGGATTCGTCAAACTCGCATCTACCACGATGATTCCACGTATAATGTTGCTCGTCTGATGATGGCACGAAAGTAGTCTCCGCTGATGAGATTGGGTCAGGGAACCAAAGAGGAAAGCGTTCAGTCAGTATGGAATTGCGAGTTTTGGTTTTGTACTCCGGTGCAGGCCGGAAGAATAGATGCTTCTGAAGACGAGGGGAATGAGTTATTAAATCGTGCCATGCTCGGGAAACGCGCAGGGTCGAGGTAATTATGGTTTTGATGTCGAGATGGAGGAGGATATTCTCGAGTATTTCAGTCAATGAGATAGCATGCTCAGTTGATGCCATTCTGAGAGTGTTGTTTGATAAAGAAAAAGAAAGGAGGCGAGATATAAACTAAGTGGAGGTTACCTCACATCACGTGTCAGTCAGGCTGTTGGTATTAATAGAATATGCAAACAACTTTTCATAAACTATCCTGTGAATACATTCACGGGTGCTTTATGTAGAAAATGCCCAGTACCTGCCATTCATAATCCTCATCCTTGCGGTGGGTATGTTTATACGCAATGCCTGATCCGGTTTGTACCCCACTTCAACTCGGCGCTAAACCTATATTGCTGTGGGTGGAACGTTTGGAGCGTCCTTCCTATCTACTGCTTTGATCCAAATCTCTCATAGTGTTGACGCGAATTCGCAGGTTTGATCCATATCGTCACAGAAAATTCGGACAAACGTAGAAAAATATCGCACCAATATAAATGTTCATTGTCGCACAGGATGGGAATCCCTTCCCAATGAGAACGAGCTTCGGGTTGGTATAGTCCGAGACATCTGGTACTAACGTCATTCTTCAACGAATTATGAACGGTTGATCGACAGGCTTTGAGGTTGATGCAGGCATTTCGTAGCCACTTTTGGCCCATAAGCCATACCGGACACATACTATGTCTTTGCCTAGATGCTTTTCTTGCTAGGGGGTATGATGTTCCTCTTTGGTTGGTAAGAATTACGTCCCTCTTACGCGATTTAGACCAAGAGATGGCCGTTTCATATCTAAGAACGTGCCCGCAAAGAGATCCTAGACCGAAATCCCGAGCCCTAACCGATGTCTAATTTTGTCAGACGGGGCATGGTTCGATGCCGATCATTTAACGTGAAACCCGTCTCCATCGGGTCCTTTTTAACCCGCCAATCTCATCATTCGGCCCCCTTGAAAATGCGGGGACTAGTACGCGTGGATTGCACAGCGAGAAATGTATTATTCCAGTCAAATTCGGCTCCACTATAGCTTCCATAGTCAATTAATTCTCTGCTTCGGTGGGCATTCGAGTAGACCCCGTTTGTATTCAAAACACTTCTCGGGTTTGCGGTACGATTCGTTCCGAGATGGTGGGCCCAATTCCTGCTCTTGCTATAAAAAAATTCGGTGGCCGAGCGCAAGAATTCTTCGACCTCGCCGGCGTGTATAAATGTTGCTGTGTTTCCGCCCAAGTGGTCCTCTTTGACCATTCGGTCTATCACTGCCCTTTCAGTATTCGCCTCCATTGAATCCGTTCCATCTTTCATTATGGTTTACTTTGCAAGCATTTTCGCAATCGGTCTGGCACCATTGCTTGCGACAGCTAAACTGTCTGGAAAGGTCGGCCCGACCACAACATCCTCCATCAAAGCCAACAAACAAACCTGCAACGTCCTAGACTACGGCGGCGTGGCAGACAATTCCACTGATCTCGGTCCAGCCATCAGCTCGGCCTGGGACGACTGCAGTAACGGAGGCCTGGTTTATATCCCATCGGGGAGCTACGCCTTGGGTAGCTGGGTATCTCTGAAAGGAGGTAACAGCACAGGCATCCAGTTGGATGGAACCATTTACGGCAGTGGTACCGACAGCGGCAATATGATCTACGTTGCTGCCACCAATGACTTTGAGCTATTTAGCTCTAATTCCAAAGGTGCCGTTCAAGGATTCGGATATGAGTATCATCGAAATGGCTCATTGACCGGCCCTCGTATTCTTCGATTAACTGAAGTTTCAAACTTCTCGGTTCACGATATTGCTCTAGTGGATGCTCCGGCGTTCCACTTCGTCATGGACACTTGCTCGAATGGCGAGGTGTACAACATGGCCATTCGGGGTGGTAACTCTGGTGGATTGGATGGTATTGATGCCTGGGCGACCAACATGTGGATCCATGATGTACGTGCTCTCCTTTGTCTGGTAGTTTGTTTACTGACTCCACCTTAGATCGAGGTTACAAATAAGGACGAATGCGTCACTGTCAAGGCATGCCTTTCCCCACTGCTCTATGTGCATAATCTGACCCAGCTTTAGAGTCCGTCGCAGAATATTTTGGTGGAAGGCATTTATTGTAACTGGAGCGGCGGATGTGCCATGGGCTCACTGGCTACTAACACTAACATCTCTGATATCACATACCGCAATGTCTATACGTGGTCCTCCAACCAGATGTACATGATCAAGAGCAATGGCGGCAACGGCACAGTCTCCAATGTGCTCCTAGAAAATTTCATTGGTACGGCTGCCATTTCCATGAATGTGCACAGAGATTCACAAGCAAACAGGCCATAACAACGCCTACTCGCTCGACATCGACGAAAAGTGGAGCAGCATGTCCGAAGCCCCGGGAGATGGCGTCCAACTTAACAATGTCACGATCAGTAACTGGAAAGGCACTGAATCCGATGGAGCCCAGCGAGGTCCTATCAAGGTATCTTGCGCAGAAGCGGCGCCCTGCACCGACATGACCATTGAGGACTTTGCAATGTGGACCGAGGAAGGCTCTACACAGGAGTACTCCTGTGAGAACGGTTACGGTTCTGGGTTCTGCTTGAACACTGGCGATGACTACACCTCGTATGCCACCAAGATGTACGCCACTGCGGCCCCCTCCGGTTACTCTGCGCCGACAATGGCGTCGGATCTAGCCACTCCTTTTGGCACTGTGATGCCTATCCCCATCCCTGCTATTCCTACTTCATTTTATCCCGGTGCGACGCCCTATAGTAAGCTGGCGGGTGCGAAGTCAGCCTCGAGGTAGGGCTCGACTTATGCTGCCCGGTGTTGATAGTTGTGTATCTAGAGCCTCGTAGTGGACATCTAGTTCCAAGCGAGCAGATAATGGCAGTTTCCTTTCGGTTGGTGGTGATATCCTTCGGGCTTGATCCGAAGGATCGTTATATATAATATAAGCATTTTGGCCGGCGAAATATGTCTATGCCGCCTTTTATCCACCTAAAAGAGTATCTGTTGTCATCCCGAGTCGAAGTGGCGTGTTTGTCGATCTATATGTTTGATGTTTGACCCGGGCGCGCCTTCTCGTGTCGCCCCAAACCTAAACTCTGACGATCAACCTATCCACGATCACGCCATTGAAAGAATACGAATCAAGGCGACAAAGTTGAATCCGTTTAATGTAATTCGACGCCCGATGGGGCCAGACACAGTGTTGCAATGGACAAGGCATACTGAAAGATTGTCGCATTCATAAGCCCTTGCTCGCGCGACACGGTCAGCAACCTGCATATCTCTCCATCCCCCACCCACATCCGCTGCCCATGTCGAGCCCTCCCAAATCCCCCGGGCTAGAGCCCGTGGCCGTCGATTCTGATTCTTCATCCCCGCCATCCCGACCCGACGATGGTCCCGACGCGAGTTACAAGGGCAAGGCGGAAGTGCTTAACCACGCCATCCAGAGTATCGGCATGGGTCGCTATCAGTGGCAGCTGTTTGTGGTGATCGGGTTCGGCTGGGCGAGCGACAATCTCTGGCCCATTGTAACATCCTTGATTCTGCCAGCCGTCGAAAACGAGTTCCATCCCTCGCAGGGCCCGTTGCTAACCCTGGCTCAAAACATCGGGCTGCTCGTGGGGGCTGTATTTTGGGGGTTTGGATGTGACATCTTCGGTCGCAGGTGGGCATTCAACCTGACCATCGGTATCACCGCCGTGTTTGGGTTGGTCGCAGCAGGATCGCCCAATTTCGCAGCTGCTTGTGTGTTTGCAGCATTATGGTCTGTCGGTGTTGGGGGAAATTTGCCTGTTGATTCGGCCATTTTCCTGGAGTTTTTACCGGGATCACATCAGTATCTGTTGACCATCTTGTCGATTGACTGGGCATTCGCGCAAGTGTTGGCCAACCTGGTCGCATGGCCCCTGCTGGGGTATCGGACGTGTGAATCTGGCAAGGATTGTTCCAAATCTAAGAATATGGGATGGCGGTACTTCATGATCGCGATGGGCGGGCTTGCCATGATCATGTTCGTTATCCGCTTTGTTTTTTTCACCATCTACGAATCGCCCAAGTACTTGATGGGCAAGGGCAAAAACACCGAAGCCGTGCATGTTGTTCATGAAGTGGCTCGCCGGAACGGCAAAACATCCTCTCTCTCTCAGAATGAACTTGATGACCTGGACGATGGTGAGGCGACTGGCATGGATGCAACGACTATTGTTCGCCAACGCCTCGACAAGCTGAGCCTGAAGCATGTCCGCGCTCTTTTCAACACACCCAAGCGAGCATATGGGACAACACTTATCATTCTAGTCTGGGCATTTATTGGACTCGGATATCCACTCTACAACGCCTTCTTGCCCTACATCCAAGAGTCCCGCGGTCATACTTTCGGAGATGGATCCACATATATCACCTACCGGAATTCACTGATTATCGCCGCGATGGGGATACCAGGATGTCTCATCGGAGGAGTATTGGTCGAGCTGCCTCGATTCGGACGCAAGGGCGCCTTGTGCTCATCGACGCTGCTTACAGGCGTGTTTCTGCTGGGCTCGACCACGGCAGCAACATCCAACGCCCTTCTGGGCTGGAACTGCGCATTCAACTTCATGAGCAGCCTGATGTATGCCGTTCTGTACGCCTACACTCCCGAGCAATTCCTCACCAAGGACCGTGGCACCGGAAATGCCCTGACCGCCTCTGCCAATCGCATCTTCGGCATTATGGCTCCCATCGTCGCCATGTTTGCTAATCTCAATACTCCGGCTCCGGTGTATGTCAGTGGCGCACTTTTTATTGCCGCTGGTTTGTTGGTGCTTTTGATGCCGTATGAGTCTAGAGGGAAGGCAAGTCTGTGATGGTATTTGGTGGCAAAATTTTTGTTGCATAAACATAATATAGCGGTGGTTTGGGTCTACCGCCTCCGTTCTTCCAAGCAAGCATCTCTGAGTGTTCTCACTTATTATTGAGGAGATCCAAAATGCTTCATTGTTGTCAAAGAGGGAGGTTTAAACCTCTCTCTAGATATAATAGATGATGAAACTTCGCATAAAATAATCCTTTCGATTATGATGACCATCGCTTGCCCCACAGCCGTTTAATCTAAAACGCTCTAACATCCCAGCTCAGATCCACTTGTGGCTCACCGACCGAGTTACTATGACATCATGTGTCCAAACATCTCATAGCACAAACCTGGGGGAAAACAAACAATGATGCATATTCGTCAGCTGGCTCAAATAATCAATATAACTAGGTTATGTACCAGCCACTACTGCCCCACGCAGAGAACAGCGATAGGCTCCATGTGCCCTGACCTGGGAGCTCAACCGGAGAAATTCGACCAATAACAACCGCACGTCACTGGTTATGAGATCAACGCCTGTCGTGTATTAAGGTTCCATACGTCAGATCCATTGCAACGGCCACGGATCGAGTGGCTGTCATGCAGTGATCGGCGATTTCGGTGGCCATTCCCATTCGTCTGGGCTGTCATGACTGTGTGGCTTGTGGTCTGTGGCTAGATCTCCGAAGGACATTATATCATATTGTGTCGACAACAGGTTTTGATGGTCGCAACGGACGGGTATATAAAGACTTCACTGAGGCGGACCTTGTATATCATACATCAGGCCTAGTCTATCACAGACAATCTTCTCACTACCACTCGTCTACATTTGCACTTAAGTGACAAGATACCCAATATGTCTCAACAGAATAGTAAGTGACGCGTTGTCCACGCCATCAAACTCCCCTGAACTAACGCATCCTTCTTAACCATAGACCCCGGCCTCCTCGGCGGTTTGACCGACACTCTCGGCAAAACTGTGGGCGGCGTCACCAACACAGCTGGCAACGCCGTGGGTGGTCTCGGACAGACTGTCGGCGGAGCTACTGAAGGAGTGGGCCAGACTGTGTCCGGTACGACGGATGGTCTGGGTAATACTACGAAGAACGCTGGACAGGGTGCACAGGGAGGAGTGCAAAGTGTTGGCGGACAGAAGCAGACTGGTGACAACCCTTTGGGTTTGAACAAGAGCTAGAGAGAGCATTTTTGTGAGAGGTGGAAGGCCTATACGCGATCTATGGCATGATTGCTGTGTTTTGATAATGTATTATTGAGATATGAATGCGTTTTATTATGTCTTTTGATATCACAACTTATATTCATGTTCCCGTGAAGGGCATGAGCTTAGCCGGCGTCATATCTTGTAACCTTGATGTTCTGCACCGTTCACTAGTGACAAGACGAACTACACAACATGACCTGGCTGGTTTTCAATGAAACCACCGCGTATTCTTGCGGAAGTTGAAGTTAAGCCAAGACCCACCAACCTAAATCTCAATATCTTTACCATCCAACCAATCCTTAGCCAGCCTGTACAGCAGATCATGCTTTTCCCCTTGCGGTGTCCCAACATGTCTCCTATGTCCTGGCATATCCTTCAACACAGAAACGCCCATAGTAAGCTCCTGGCAGTAGGCAAGACACTTATAGCCCTCGGGATAGGAGTTAAGTTTCTCCTCATCCAGCTTTGGGAGATTATTCGGATTGACAGGAATCAACTTATCCTTCTCGTACCAGTGCCTGACAAGGCGCGCACCCCAGCGCCCGTCAATCTTCTCAAAGAAGAAACAGAAACGGCAATCTGCCTCCGCATCCACCTCCGCGCCGTCAATGGTGAATCGCTGAGTGATAGTAGCTTTCATTTTGGTAACAGCGCGCTTAACGTCAGGCGTGACATCAGTCGTGACACCGTGGCAGCGGTGCATGATAAAAGCGCCCTTGTCCATTCCAGCCTTGGAGGCTGCAATGAAGTCTGTGTAGGAGACTCGACCGGACCAGGTCGTGTACACGTAGGCTCCGGGGTGGAAGATTGATTCAAAGTTCTCCCATTCACAGGCATCGCTAAGTATCATTAGTATGTTTTGAAAGGAGATTGTAGTAATTTGAGTACTTGCCGGTAGCAAGGCCAGCCTTCGGCCAATTCCCGAAGTTTTGCACGCTCGAGAACCAAATTGTCTGGCCCGTTGTTGCGGATAGCGTTGTCGGGCCTCGTGCCCTGGGGCAGTGAATGAAGATCTGGCATTATCTTTGGAATTTGAGGAATAAATGAGGTTGATACTTGTAATGCGATCGAGTTGGCTGTTCATAGGGATATTATAAAAGTTCCCCTCACGAAAGGTTGCCGGCAGTCACGGGTAAAGACAATGCCGAGAGTATCCGGCCCTGACGAGCCCCTCAGTTATGGACTATTCGACATTTGTCAGATAAATTGGGCAAACAGTGTGAACTTCTTGGACTTCGGTTGTTAAGTTACGATAAAAGGGCAATCGAGCACAAAAAGCACCATTCAGCCTTAAATAGTTCGAAATGATATTTTATGTGCAAACCTAAATCGAATCTGACAAGCTAGCGAGTCTAGTCTCAGTAAGTATTCTAATAATTGTCATTCGACAAGTGGAATAGTGAGAACCCCAAATCAGCATCCATGCACGATCAGGCACTGTCCTGCTTACCCTCACCTCATTTTAGATAAGAGAAATCCCGAGTTTTGCAGATGCTGAAAGACACCATTTTGATCCCATTCCCGGGCAACACCCTTTAAGTGCCGAAGGCTTTCCTCGCTGTATGCTTGGAACGGCCATTGCAAAAACGAAGCATCATTCATAAAACAAGTACCTACAAGAAGCCCTCGGGATTTTGCAATACTACTGACCCTCTCGATGAATGAACAAACGCTTGAGCGAGCGAGCTCATCCTGCTCATCCTCATTCCACTCTCCCACGATGGCAAGCCCTATAAAGTAAAATAAATAATCAATCGCCGATGGTAAATAACAGTGACAGGTAATTTCGAAGGCACTTACATGTCTGGCTTTCGGGTGAAATGCCAAGTATATTCCCGCCATGAGCATCACCTTTCTTAAGAGCATTCGCCCCGATTGGTTGAAATGAGAAGAAGAACAAAATACCATTTTCCACCAGTTTATTCTCACTTACTATCTGCTCCAGGATTCTGTGACACTCTGAATAGAGATCGGCATCTACTTTGATAGCCAAAGTGCCAATCTCGCGCCTATGCATAATGTCAGTAAACCCCAATATCTGCGCATGAGCGTAGTTTGAAAACCGCGTAGTTCATGGATGTAGACATAGAAAGTGCTCGAGCTGAGGCAAGGTATGTTGTTTTTGTTCCTGGGATGGGAATCGCTTTTGGCTCGATGGTATCGAATTCCTGAAACGCATCTGGTGGGGCAGAACTCTCCTTGTAAAGCAATCCCAGAATGAAAAATCCCGGATTGATAGATAAAAAGGACCCTATTTTATCATCTTCATCCATGGCCTTCTGAAGGTTAAACATGGCTTTCATGACACGATCCCCGTCCGTCACGTTGTACATTCGCATCGTCCACCAAATATCACATCCTTGGTGCACGTATATATCGAAGCGACTGACAATACCTAACCAACAATCATCACAGTCAGCCAATTTCGTCCAACGCGTCTACATAGGACCCCTATATAGGAAAGACGCGTATTGGTGAATTACCGAAATTCGATCCAGTCCCTTTCAGGGCGTGGTAGAGATCAGTATTCTCGGTACAATTAGCTTGTACAATACGAGAATCAGCTGTCACGACCTAGATCAATTGGAGGTCAGTATATCCAGGATAGACATAGCAAGAGAAATCGCACCTCGAAGTTTCTGACGTGGTCGCAAGCAAAGCCCCAGTGGTTGGAAAAATGAGACATTCCCCCTAAGGTGGAAAATTTTAGTTGCGGATTGTCTCCAGTTCGCTAGATTATCCACCTTACCTCCAGTGATCAAGCCACCAACACCGACTTCTGCAACTCGCCCACCAGCTACTGTCAGGTCATACTCTTCCAGCTTTTTGTACACAATATCCCATGTTGCACCCGGGCCCGCGGATATGACCTTCCTGTCCTCAGAAAGCTCCACGTGCCGAAGGGAGCTGAGATCAAGTACAACTCCGTGGCCATCGACACTACTGAATCCAGGATTTGCATTGTGTCCACCACTGCGAATCGCAAACGGGCATTGCAGGTGAGTAATAAGTTTCATCACGATTGCTATCTCCACCATGTTTTCAAGAACGAAGAAACAGGCAGCTGCAAGCCAGCATGTTCGGGACCTGAATTAAAATACTTCGTTCAGCTCGGCTCTGTGTATCACGGGCAGGGGACAATTACCAGTTCATCTTCTGTTGCTCATGATATCTGGGAGATGATGTGCCAATACATCGGTCTTGGATGATTATTTTGCATGCTTCATATACCTTCTCCGCTGGTGCCATATAATTATTGGCATTCTCAGATAGCCCATCGAGAGCTCCCGCATGATTGCGAATCAGCTCGGTGTATTGCAGCCGAAGACCCTGCGGTATTTCGTCTGGTAAGGCAGTGATCACAGATAACAGGGCACTCGAAATCGGCTCCATTTTGCCCGTGCTAGGAGCAATAGGAATGCCGCTGTTGGGCCCGAGAACACGTCGGCCAACCTTTGAAAGGCTGCTAAGTTACTGAGTGCATGCTTCTTAGATAAAGGGAAGATCCACTTCTTTCAGCTGGACGAGGAGTGAGGGAATATGCAGTTTCGTGTAACTATGGGTAACATCGGATTATTTACATCGTAACTTGGTGAGATTAGGCCTCCCACGTCAGCCCGGACGAGCACGGACGATAAGCTGCACCAACACCGATCGCGAAGTCAAAGCACCCCGCATACACGGAGGGCTGCGGCAATGGCAACGAGTACTAAATCAAATTCTTTTGCAGGTCGAGTTGAATCAGTTAGCACTGTCATCGTGCCCTTATAGTACAGCTTGTACTATATTTGAGATTGAGTTCTAAGGTTGGAATATATATTGTAGACAGCAAGCCTAATAAGCCAAGATCTCGATTATTTATAGTATTGCGATTCGTCTTCCCTATTATGTAGTTGAAGTCGAGAGGCGAAATATCGTTAGACGATATTGGAGCCTAACTAGCACTGCCCCTTCGATTCGATATTTCTTATCTTAATCATGCTTAACCTCACAACCTAGGCATATCCAGTTGCAGCGCCTCAGTCTTCTTGCGCTGCAAACAAGGCAGCCTGGTACTGCTCCAGAGAAAGACCCAGGACAGCCAGACATTTGTCTTTTGTCTCCCCTCTCTTAGGGGATCTCCCACGCTTTTCCTCTAACCCCAACACAGCAAGCCTCCTTGAAACCTCAGGCATCCCAGCGCTGCGTCGAACCTCAGCGACGGCACTTAATATCGCTGACACGGTCCGATCTCATGTCATTCATAAAGAAAAGCACCCCTGACTCCGTAACTTAGTTAACCGCTTACGTTGACTAATGACTAGATTAGGCCCCGCTCATAGATCTCTCAGAGCCCGCTTAGGGCCAGCTCAGAGTTCTCAGTGAGAGGATCACCTCGTGAGCTTAGAGCGGATCGCCCCGCGACGGGGCAGGTTTACCGTCACCATTATTACACATCAAGCCAGATAAGACCCGCGCGGCAAAGTAGAAGCTGCTAACAAAGTTAAAATCAGGTAGATGACCCATTGAACAATAGTATGTCCGAAAGCATAACATTAACTAACAGAGACGGCTTCATAAAGCACAGTCTTTCATGATGTATCTTTGTTGTCGATGGGTTCTTCTGTTATATTTTACAGAGACCTATACTTTGACAACCCATTAGTTCGTTATCACAGGAGTGTTTCGATCCCAAGTGCTCTTCTCAACAGCATCCACCAGACAAGCCGCCACACTAGCCCTCGAGATCCCCCCCAGGCCCGCAAAAACACCGAGCCCTTTACCATCGTCGCCAAGGAACTTAACGGGTGCTTTTTTGCCCAGAGTCAGTCTCGCTGCCCTGAACAACACGAAGTTCAATCCGCTCTTTTTGAGGATCTCATCGACTTGATTATGATCCTCAAATGTATGGCGCAGGCTGGTGCTAGAAATTGCGAATCTCATAAGTACATTGATATTCGGGAAAGAAGACCCAACTCCAAATGAAGACAATGTCGCAATTTGTGAAATTCCATGGCTTTTCATAGCAGCGATGAGGTTTTCGTGCGCGTTAGTCATGACACGAGTCCCCTTTACATTCGGGGATGCAAGCGTGACAATCACGGCAGTTGGGAGGTCGCCTTTGACTGCGTTGAAAGCGCTTTCAATGTCCGAAGGTTCCAGTGGTGTGCCCTTCACGATGGTCAGGCCTTCCTTGGCTGGAAGCGTAGTGGGATTCCGCATCAAGGCTGTAATTTTGTGGCCGCGCTGCAATGCTTCATCGATGACGAAACGACCAGTCTGTCCATTGCCACCTATAACAAGGACACGCATATTGAGATGCTGTTGCGCTGCGGTAGGATCCTGACTTTGTTCCTAACTGCGGGTGCGTGGTTTGGCTGAGACCGTGGTACAATGTTTTTGGTGAAGCTCTTAACTTTGTTGAGATCAATAGATGATGAACTGGATGCTCTGAAACGACACATAACCAGCGAGCTCCCATCAGGTATATATAGCCGTGGCATAAACACTATCGAGGATGTCAGGGCTGATTCGTGGTAAGGACCGGCTACAAGTTGTAAAGCCTATTTAGTGCTTGGTCAGCTACCAGAGGCAGCTAACCGACGCGTAGGTTGTCGCCTCATCAATATTTCCGTTTGCGGACATCTCCGTAGTACGGAGTCCGTGTGGTCGCTCGGAGATCGCTAAAAGTAGGTCCGTAGAATTACAAATCCTGTTGCTTACCAAGGGGGCGACTTTGCCGTAAGTTAGCGCGAGGTTGGTTACATACTTTGTCATCTTCCTGGTCTGCATCCTCGATAAAAATTAAAAAATAAATAATAAATAAAAAATAAAACCAGGAAAAAGGAAAAGAAAAAGGACACAGCTACCGTGATGATGAAATTGTCCAAATTTTGGCTATATGGATCGAAGAGGAAGCAATTTGGGTAACTTGGCCATCTTTAATCATTTTCAGGCTTCGTTTCGTACTCTAGTCACGATTCCTTCAGCTCGATCAATCGTAGCCAGGGCACCATGATTATTGTCAGCTCATACTTAATGGGAGACTTTTTAAATACTTGATCACTATAGGTCCTTTTTCGTCCGCGATTTTCTCTCACAATCTGGAAAGCTCAACGTAAGGCGTTTGTATTGCTAGCGTAACTAATATAAAAGTTTTCGGGGGATTTCTTTGATCTCTATTAGAATCTACACATATTTGTACTCGCAAAGACACATTAATATAGCCGAAGTTACCCACGCCTTCGACAATAGAAGTCACTCTTATCGTAGCTCATTCTAAAACTATACCGCGGCAAAAAGCCACTATTGAATAAACTCGAACCGGAAGACTCAATCAGAAAGCGCAGAAGAAAAAGGAGAAACCTTTATAAAGGTCCTTGAGTGCTATACGGATTGTAATGCCGACATAAACCCAGTCGTCTGAAAAATGAAAACCGGCTAGATATACATGTCAACATCTCACTCGCAAGGGTGGGCTTTGTTCGGAGAACAATTATTAATTTGCCTTCTCTTTTCGTTGGTTCCCTGCTTTGAATTGTACTAGTAGCTGATACAAAAGGGAGTCGAATCATTCTCTATGAGGGTAGCCTAATATCGAAAGCGGCATTGGACCACAACAGGCCTTAACGAGGCTCCAAGTTCAATTTCAGGCAGTAGTATGCCCTAAATGTACATACAAGGATATATATAGTTGAGATATCCTACATATCGCTCAGGGATGGGTTCGGGGTAAATGAATTTTCAAAGACATTCCTGTAGTCCACAGAGAATATGCAGTGAGCCATTATTTATTCTTAATGAGGAGAGAAGAGGGCCTTCGTCGGCGCTTTGCTACTCTTTCAACTTATCGGTAGGTTTCGCCACCTTGTCTTGCACACTCACTTCTGTCTCCAGATCCGAATCAACAGAATTCAAAGGACGAACCACCCCCGGAACCACTGTTGGGATCAGTGTCGGTCTGTCTGGCCAAAAATAATTCAAGGAAAAGTAAAATGTGAAGGAAAGACAGAAGCCATAAAGATAGTTGATAGAATAAAGATGTTGCAACCCGGTATCGAGGGTGACTTTGTTTGGTGTCACCGAGTGTGCCAAGCCCGGGAGAAGTGGAACAATCACCACCAGATTGCATAATAGAGCGCGCCAATTCGTGCCAAGCTGTTGTTGAGCACCTGGATTAGCAAATCTGATTTTAATTATAAGTATCGCAAACCGCATACCTTGTAGTAGTATATCCCTTGCGGATCATATAGAGCAGGGACGTCGTATTTGCGTCGCTTAATGAACCAATAATCGCAGCAAAAAATGCCCGCAATCGGTGCCATAAAGATGGAATATGCGCCCATGAAGCTGAGGAAAGTTACGCCGTTCTTAATGATAATCCAGGGACAGAGCGCCCATCCGCCCAGGACCATGCACATGATCATTCCGCGTTTAATGTTGAACCATTTCGGGCACATGGTCGTCATATCTGGATGAGAATTAGTATCTAATGAGATAAAAATCTTGATTAGTACCAACCGTTTGCGAATGAAATGGAGTTAGCAGAGATATTGTTGCAGATTTGTGCCAACAACCACAGCGAGGAACAGAAAAAGGCTGCGGCTCGCCCACCGGAGGAGCCTTGCCACTGGTCAATTATCTGCAACGGGCTCCATAAAATGGTCCCATATACCTGTTGAGATGCGCTGGCTGCAATGATGCCGAAAAGACCAGTGATAACCTTGAAGAGGGGAATCACGGGCAGTTGCCAGACTGGACTGCCTGGCTTCTTGCTAAAGCGCGAGAAGTCGGAAATATTGACCGCAAGTGTTGAAAAGCCACCTAGAGCTTCATTAGAATTGAAGGCTATCAATGAAATTATTGATACAAACATACCGGTGATGGAAGTCATATTCATCAGCCATAGCCATGATCGCTCGGCGCCGTGAACAGTGGGCGGCTCATGGAATATCGCACTTCCTCCTCCAGCCTTGACTGATATCCAAATTACCATAGCTAACGCCATGGGTGGTACAAGAGTGGACTTGAAAATAAACATATATTGCAACTTATGGGTTGGTATGAAGAGGAATGGTGTTTGAACGACATGGTAGATAAAATAGGAAATCATTCCCTGTGTGGTGATAGCTGCCGATGCTGGCAGATGATTAGGGAGGTTGGCGAAGCTGGGCCAAATGGCGGAGATAATCTATCGCATTTGTTAGCTATACCGTGATACTAGTTATGGACAAGAACGAGCTCACCGGAGTTACACACTGGCCTCCATACGAGCTTTGGACGCCGAACCAAAACATCGCTAGCACAGCACGCGATGCCACACAGAAGTACCCGAAGTACGTGCCATAGCTAGCCCGAATAGCGACGGGAAACGGAATGTGAAGGTCGGCTCCTACAGCACCATTGAGAACCGTTGGTATAGCGTTACACAGCGCCGCGACTAGTGTCAACAGCACTGTGTCCGTGGCCGAAAGCCCAGACGCGTACGCCGAACTGGCAGCGGACCAAGTTGAGACAGTAACCAAGTCCGACAGCCAGTACTGCGTGAAGGTCCAGCCCGTCCAAGTCCATTTCTCTGGTGGAACTGGATCTTGATCGGCATTACTCCACACATGTGGTGGGGCAATACTGCTATCTTGTTTGGGCAAAGCCCAGCGCTTGCGATGGAACAGACGCATCGCCATTGTTGAGATTCCCGAGACATCTGGGATAGGATTGTTCTTTTGAGGTTCGCTCGTGCGCACATTCTTGCTGCACGGTCTCGCTCATGACGGGATTAACCTTTGGCATCTCACAGGCGATGGCGTTCTCTATCTTGCTACCCTTGCCATTATCGTTATCGTTACGCAGCCACCTTCACACTAGCGTCGGCCGAGCTGATAATGCAAGATTGCTATATAGGCACGGGTCACCACAATCAAAGCCCGTCTCTCGACCGATATTGCTGGATTTATCTGTTTCAAAGTATCTACTGGAAATCAACAGCCAAAATTATGAATCGATCAACCAGAAGAAAGCGACTGGCGTGTGCAGAGTGCACCCGGCGAAAGATCAAGTGCGATAAGGTCGTGCCGTGTCGGAATTGCCGACATAAGTAAGATCATATTCCATGAAGCTCGGCTATTGCATTCGGATTCTTACGGGCTTGGAACTTTAGAGGCAGCACCTGCTATCGCTCACCACACATCTCTCCTTACTCGCGGGCGACTGCCGGATCTCCACAGATTACCCAGCGCAGTGGAACCCGCCCAACGGAACTGACTGGAACCCTCGCTGCCTGCCTCAACGAGCTGCAAACTACATTGCAGGCAGTGAGGACGCACGAGAAATCAAGCCCCAGCTTTAATGACAGCGAAGTGTCTTTTTCCGCGGTACCGGAAGGCATATCGACTCGAGCACCGTCGGAGGTGGAGAATGCCAGTCCCTGCCGCGAGACGGCCGAAGTGGAGGATGCCGCGACAATCTTGGAATTTTTGGCATGGGGCCGACGGAAAGTCCCCGATTTCGACGGTCTAGTTGGAGATCCAAATTGCACGCCTGCACAGTCACCCGGAGATGTATCACTACAGGGTGGCCCTGCAGACCTTCCTCAGTTGCGTTTCAAGGATGACGCGTCTTCACTTCCACTCCTACAGCTGTTGCTTCCCGAGCCACCCACTTTACTGCGAATGGTTAATTACCACTGCGAATGTCTTCTGTGGTATCACGCTTCATTTCATGGGCGCATATTCCAGGAAGAAGTCGATGGTTTTATCAAAAAACACCATGGCCGTATTGATAAGCAGGATGTCGATCTTCAGTGGGCTGCGCTTCTCTTTGCTGTGCTGGCAGGAAGTTTGATATGTGCGCCCCGTTCAGTGTCTACTTCGTGGGGATTTCAAGATCCTGAACGTACCAATTTGGCTCATCGGATTTTCGAAGCTGCCCTGGTCTGTCTGAACCTGGCGGATTTCACTGCTTGCCATTCCTTATATGGGATCGAGTGTATTGCAACAATGACAATAAGCGCTCACTTGCTGGGTCATTCTAATAGCCACTCTGTCAAGCTTGCATCTGCTGTCCGGATCGCGCAGAGCTTGGGTATGCACCAACTAGGCGAGGAACCCGATGAACATCTAAGTAATCCAGTACGGAGGGAGATCGGTCGACGATTATGGACGGAGCTATGTATCCAGGATTGGTTTTCAATTCCCTTTTCAGAAAGCTATTTGATTCATCGCCGAGATTTTAATACGGGCAAGCCTCGAAATTGCATGGATGATGACGGAATGACCCCTGTCCCAGACAATATACCAACTCCTGTGACCTACCATCGTTTCCTATACGACATTGCAACACTGATGCCCCAGCTTCATGACGACCTATCTGCATCGCACACATTGTATACAAAATATGAGCATGTCATTCAATACGACACCCAAATGCGCACATTGGTCAGCAAACATATTCCTTCATGCCTACGCAATACTACTCTCCAGCCATCTTGGCCGTGCTACGTACCTTGGGCACGGCACTGCCTGACTATTAGCTCCGCTCACAAAATTATCATGATTCATCGCAAATTCCTCTGGTCAAGCTTCACCAACCCGGCTTTTACATTTACCCGCAAGACCTGTATCGCCGCGGCGAAAACCATAATTCGGGAGCAGAAGCAACTGGTTAGGGAGGATGGACCGGTACTCTGGATTTATCATGCGTTTAGCGTGGCAGCGAGCGTAAGTATCCAGCGATCGCTTAATGTCCTACTACATGGATACTTACCTCACTCCAGATCATACTGTGCTTGGATCTTTTCTTCCATCCGCTCCCTGAATGTGATCAACGAGAGAATCGCGAGTTAGCCAAACACATGGTTGAGATCTTGTCTCAAAGCGGTATCAGCATGATTGCCAAGAGAGGTGTTAAAATATTGCGTCTGCTGCTTCGGCTAGATCAAGACCGAGGCAAAGAATCATCAGGCTGGGATATTCGTGACCTTGTACAATCATTCTGCGAACATGAGGCATCCGCGAGCCGTACAGATGACTGGCGACCGGTTGATAACCTCTCATCTGCGACTGGACCGCTTTCGCCAATTTCGACCATGCAACCGCCAGGATTCGCAGCTCGTGGATCTCATACCGAAGAACTTTATAACAATTTCCTTCTACCAAACTCTAGTTTTTTGAGACATGATTCCTTAGAGGACATATTGCTGCTCGCGCAGAATGGAGGGGGATGATGTAGCGATAGATCTAAATATGTCAATTATGATAACAAATGCAGATAATGCCTTCGATAAAATTGCGCCCCCCTAATTCCCTCGACCTGCTAGTTGACTTTACCTTGCACTATAGAAATGAGACTGAGTGGCACGTCCAAACACGTCTCTCGCAAGCCTCACATTATGGATCTAATTATACTTCATTTCTATTGGAGAGATTCCACACCAAAGACATAAAGTGCTGGATAGTGATATTTACTGGGTGCGACAAAATTTAAATGCATCTACTTCTAGGAAGCCTTGCAACTTGTCCTATCCCTCGTTCGCGAACAACCACGGGGGCACGGGTAGCTCGGGTCGTACTGCCACAAGAAATAGGGATCGGTCTCGTTGGTGAGAACGTTCCCCATTAGTCGCGCCTTACTCGGAAGGTCGAAAGAGGCCTCAAAGACATCCAACGAAGAAATACGGATCTGGCCCCAGCCCTTTTGGATTAGTGTATCGATCGATGTTCCATAGACATATTCTCTGAATCCTGCCCAGCGAATTGCAGAGGCACACTTTGTCCTCGTTAGCTAATTATCCAAGTATCCTTAAAGGTCACAGTTATCATACCATAGGGCAGCTCTCAGCATTTGTGTACAGGGTTAGGTCGGCGAACGCATCTTGCGCTTCGGACGCGCTCATGCGGAACTTGCCATGGGGGTCAGTTAGAATCACCGTGCAATTCTTGATGGCCGCAATTTCTCCTGTAGGATGAGGGTTCGCATCAGTAAATGCGACGTTGATTACGAAGCAAGAAGCTAAGATTACCGTGGAGAGAAGGATTGCCGGTATTTCCATTCTCATTAACACCCATGCAAATGAGTTTTCCTGCTTCGGAGGCCGTATGGTTGACGATGACCGTTCCGAAGGCGGCAAACGGGCAGGGAGAACCAGTTATGTCGCCTAATGCTTCGTTTGCCAGACGCATCCAGTGGGATCGAGTCGGAAATGTAATACCGTTGATCATCAGAGTCGGGTCCGCAAGTACCATTGCCAGCGCTGCAGGGAGGATTGCGCTGAGCAGAGCAGAGACACAGGCTGAAAACCGCATGTCTGAAGTTCCGAGAGCAGAGAATGATCCGAGGCAAAAGCTCAGCTCCCCTTTTACAATGGCGAGATGTTAAATCATTTGCATCTCTGCGGGGGAATCGCTATTCTAATCAGGGCGAACGGGATCTAGCGTCGGCCACCGCCGCAACCGGCCCAGAATTAGAGAATCCTTGGAACCAGCCGCTTGTTGATGGATAAGAGCCCTGATAAGGTATAATGTCGCTCCGCGATTCTCGACACACGGCGCCTCCCTATCATGATGATAGGCTAGGCGATAAAGCTGCCATAAGTCTTGATTAGAACCATCGACATCTTGCACTGCAGCGGACGCAACTCCCGTCCGTGCCATGATGCACGATGTCGAGAGCGAGTTTCTGTTTCAAAGTTTCTGATTTCACTCGTAGAGGTAAAACCGTCCACCGCTGGCATGGAAAGATCTGCAGATAATATCTCTGCTTGCTCTCTTTGTAGATGGCCAAGGCAATTTGCCCATTGATAGCTGTTTCATAGATCGAGGCTTCTTGATTAAATACTATCTGGGTATGCTATCCTTGAAATGAAGTTCACATTTCAAGCTATCGGCATTTTGCTAGGCTCTATTATTATTCCCTTGTCTAATCTTAAGCGATATGACAGATATATGGTGTCGCCTAGGCCATCAAGGGTATCGGTACGGGTCCCTTTGGACCAATGCTGCCACTGATGTTTGCTTGGTGCATAGACCGAGGACCCATGATGATCGGATAGTCAACAGCAGAATGGAAGAGTCCGTAATTATCCCAAATTACCATGTCTCCTTCCTCGGCTGGGGCCAGCAGGATGTAATCGGGCTTGAGGATCCGGTTCTGGATATCCAAAATAAGCTTTCGAATCTCCGCCACATCCTCAACGATACGAGGCTGCTCCTGTTGGGAGCTACGCAAATAAAGCTTTCGCGCACATATCCCATGGACCTGGAAGGCTTTTTCGCCCGTAAGGGGGTTCACCCAGACCAATGGATACTATTCCTCAAGTTAGCCAACCGATCGTGCGACTCGGAGCTCTAAAATATCAATACCTTCTTCACCGCCGCCGGATCATATTCACCAAGTTCTTCTTCCGTGAGACGCTCACCCCCTTCTGCTAGACCAAGGCCGTTGGTATTTCCCTTGCACTTCTCAATCCACTTATATGGATATGGCGCATATTCGACCCAGCTATGATCGGCCAACGCCTGCTCTTCGGGCGATAACATGAGATAGAGCTGAGATGTGCTGAAATACGCAGTCTGTCCCGGTGGGGATTGCATAGTTTGACCGGACCCGTCGGCCCATTGAACCGTGAGATTGGGTCCTTTCGGAAGGGTAACGCAGCGCAGGGTTGTGAACCACGCAGGATCCTTCCCATACAGTGGAGCATCGATATGCCAGCGTTGGAAACGCGTGATCCCCTGTTCAAATTCCTCCAGGGATGGTGGGATGGCATGGAAGTCATTGCTGAGTCCACGTTCGATGGTGTGATTCTCAATACCGAAGTGGTTTTCTCCTTGGAAGCCCTTGCCAATTAATCTGACGTTTTCCGCGCCGGGAATTCCAACGACCTCTCTTCCTTGCTAACACCCGTCAGATCTTGTGAAAGTGAATCAAAAGTATTGGATGGGAAGACATACAGCAAGAAGTCCGCCCTTCTCCCGGAATGTGGTAAGATTTCCGTGACTGTGGCCGTCACTGGCCTTGGGATCCAGCCGGGTCACCAGCTCCCACTGTTTCTTAGGATCCAAGGTATGTTGGGCTTTAACGACAATGACCTTGTGGCGCCAAACGGCAGCTTTGAGACGATCGACATCGTCATCTATCCATCCATGTTAGATCCGGCCTCCAACCATCAAGATAGTGGGTTCAACGAAGACCCACCTGAGATGTTGTTCAAGTCCACTCCAGTCACGCGGGCTCCAAACTATCGAATAATGAGCTTTAAAATACTGCACTAGGCCATCAAACATGTCTACTCACGTTGAACTTTTGCTCAGGTGTCCGCTCTAGCGGTGTCACAGCGAAGGAAGTGTTGTCGTCCATTGCGTACGATCGATTGTTGTTTCTAATGCAAAGATGGTGTTGATAGATGATGTGATCGATTTATTCTATGGATTTTTATGGATTTTTATCGATCTGGCCGGTCCTTTCCCCAGAAATTGAGGGGGCCCCTTTATCAATTGCATCGACTTCCATTGGTCTGACCTATTATCTCCCCCGGCCGAGCCCGTTCAAGCCCGGCAGCATTTCAGCAGATATAGGCATCGGACATCACATGCGCGATAAGTTATTCATTCACGACATTCGGATTACCAGCCTTGGAGCTTGTATGTTAGCCAAGACAAATAAACCCGACATCTATTCCCATATCGGCGCACGGACCATGAAGCCGGGTTGCAGACACGGCAAAGCCATCCCCGGCCGACAGCACGGCCGATCCTGACGGCCGCTTATTCATTCCCAGTCGGATGCCGCAAAGGTCCTTGTCGCACAACCGGCAAAGGTTTTCAAGTAATTGGGAGAGTCTCGCAAAATTATCCGGGGTATGAGCTGACAAATGACAAGAAAATATCAGCGAGACAGGCGTCGGCAGTGTAGGGGTCCTCGACTCTGTCGTAGATGAATCTAGTGCCGATGATAAACTACATAGCGTGCCGCTTTAAAGCTGGCATTGTACGATTTAAGGTAGTCAGGAAGAAATGAAAATATCGGATATAGTGTAATTGTGACTATCTACTTGTCGGCCTTCTCAAGAAGAGTCTCGATAGCTTCAATGGATCCCTCCAAATTCTGTAGTGTCATCTGATGTCCAACACCCTCAAGGACGTTCACCCACGCATTGTCTCCAATCAACTCCTGTAGTCCAACGGATCTTTCTGGAGGAGAGATGATGTCACCGCTTCCTGCCAAAAGCAAAGTCGGAGCACTGATGAGGCTATAATCCGGATCCAGATGATCAAGACCCGCAATAGCTTCACATGCTCTGGCATAGGATTCGGCGTCACAGCTGGCTACTGCTTCCCGAACGCTCTGGCGGAGCTCAGGTTCAACCGTTTCTTGCAGCGGGAAGTTGGAGGTAGCTGCCATGTCAGCTGCAGCTTCAATTCCTTCGGTGCGTGTCTTGGCCGCTAGGTCTAGCATTCGCTCTCTTGCGGCGGGAATGTGGGCTATTGAGCGACCTGCTCCAAGCAGCGCGAGGCCTCGAACCTGATTTGGGTGTCTCGAGGCATAGTGCATTGAGACGATAGCCCCGAGGCTGTGGCCGATGAAGAGCAGTTTCCTCCCGGAAGAGCTCCCAGGAGGGCCTTGCAGAGATGCCACGAGATATTCCAGGTCCTCGACATAGCGGGGAAGAGAAAGCATAGTGTCAGGCGAGGACAATGTGGTTTGGCCGAATCCCTCGAAGTCAACGCAGACCAATCGGTTGATGTGTGGCGACAGAGACTGTAGAATTGGCTGGAATGTCTCGGTAGATCCACCTAGTCCGTGAAGAAGTATAATGAGAGGACCAGATGAGTTGCCCGTTTGGGTGAAATGCACGTTTGTGCCGTTAGGCGTCTTGTGATAAAATGATGGAGAGGATGTATCCATGTTGAAAAATGGGGCCCAAAAAAAGTTTGTAATTACTGCAAATCGACCTCGGGAAGCTTGAAAACTGCAAGACAAAGACTTCAATAAAGAGGAAATTGCTGTTCTGCTCAGGCCGATCCGATCAGCGGGTCCGTCCACGGCCGAGGACTGCCCATCTATATCCGCGATCCGGCCGTCAATCTGTCTGCCAAGTCCAATCCAGATATCACATTGGAAGCGATGTCCAGATAAAAAGAACAAACAAGCCAATGTAAGGATGGCATTCGTACCTTGGGTAAATTAGTTTTAACATGGTTTTCGCTGTCTCTACCACTGCTACTGAGGCCGAGGCCCCTAAGGTCCTGACTGTTCGCGAGGTCTACCAACCTCCGTCGGCGACCAGTAGTAATGGACGCGTGGTGCCCATCAAGCATGACAACAAGGCAGACTTTGGAGCCGAGATCTATGGTATTGATCTTAACAACTTCACCTCGGCCGATTTTGCCTTCATCTCCGATGCCCTCCATCGCCACAAGCTCCTGGTTTTCAAGGAGCAGCCGCAAATGCTGACACCACAACAGCAATACCGACTTACCTCGTGGTATTATACCGATTGACTGTCTTCTCATCCATATTCGTCACGTATTGATCCTTGTCTTTCCTATAGCTTTGACCCTGACGAAAAGACCGGAGGTTTCGCTCACGGCGCCGATCCTGTACTTCTGTCGGAAAATGGGGTCACCATTTATGGTCTTCCCAACCGGCCAGCTATCAATGCCCAGCCACAGGTCCATATTCTAGGGCGTGGCGAGGTCCCTCAAGACCATTTCGATTTCCCGCCAGGATTCAAAGTGAAGGGCATTGACCACGTCAACTTCCATCTTCCACCACACACCCCACAGGAAGAAAGAGACGCAGGCTCCAGTCGATTCTACCAGTGGCACTGGGATGGCTCTCTGTACAAGATCCCTCCCCCACGGGTAGGCTGTCTGCTGGCCGTGCGCACACCGAAAGGCCCCGACGTTACTGTACACTGGGGTGACGGTACTGGGAGAACGATGGACATCGCGCCCGGGGCTACTGCTATGGTAGCGGGGTCGCGTGCGCTACAGATCTTGGAACCAGAATTGCGCGAGATCGTCTTGCACAGTCGTATTGAGTATGCGCCGCACGCGTTCCAGTGGATGTCAACTGCGCGCAGCACTAAACTCGGTCACCTTATCGAAACGGAGGGGCGCGAGATGCCGCTAGACAAGCTTTCACCGTGGACAGAGAACGAAATTTGTGTTTATCCTATGGTGTGGACCAATCCGGTGACTGGGGAGAAGTCCCTTCAGGTCCACGGCCAGGGTGCTTTCAAGCTGTATCTCAAGGACAAACCGGACGGGGAAGAGACGGTACTCACCGACTTGAAGGAGGTCCGCGCGTTTATGGACAAGTGAGTTTCGCTAATTTGGCGTTAGAGATCCATGATGGGCTAACTAGCGACCGCAGGATTATGAGTCCAGTCTTGTCACCGGAGTTTATTTACGCGCATCCTCATCAGGAGCAAGATGTCATCCTCTGGTACAACAGGGCCTTGTGGCATAGTATTGTGAGTGTTTTCTTATTTGTCATTTACGAAAACGCAAATCCTAACTGGACACAGACTGAGTTCCCCGAGTCTTACGGACCGCGAATCATGCATCAGTGTAACATTGCAGCGTCAGACCATCCTTCGATGTAGGAAGATGCCTGATCTGGTCCTTGTGCTGGTAGATCCATCACTTGCTGAATGTAATATGTTACCCTTTAATTGAGTGTTTAATAGTTGCTCATGGCAAACACGTAGATGCTACCGATTCCACCGAGTTAAGCGCACTATGCTAAATTCTTGATCTCAACGCCACTACGCCAAACACGATGCTGCGAGATCCGCCGTCAGCGCCCGCAGAAGACGGCTCCTCGACCAGAATTTGCAACCGATAATGGTTTCCACCTGCTTAGCGTATGTCTCTGTAGCCATTCTCAAGTATTAGTGTTGAAAACCTATTGACTGTCATAGATTTCTGGAAAAGATATACGTATGTTGTTTGGTTGGATGTTGACCTTACGTCAGGGTCTAGCTGGATCGTAACACGTCGGTTTTGCTCAACAAAGCCTTTCTGTCCGTAGTTTCGTCTCTTTGGTCCGCCTTGTCCGATATCGTATGAAAAAGAAAACGGAAAAGGCTGGGTAAAAAAGAGGACGAGCCTTTAGCGGCTTCAAGCACTTGACTCCAAATACAGGTGCGATTTGCTTGTTGGGCTCGCTCTACACAGTGGGCGGGGGCAGCTGGTATAGCGCGCCAATCACCGCGCTTTCTCGGGCTTCGGACACCAAAGCAGTCAAGATGAGGCCTCTAATGAACAGATTAGGATTGAGAGGTCCCGAGTAAGCATATATTGGAAAGAGTCGCTAACCCTAGGCACGATGAGAACTAAAGGGGGCTGGGCACGCTTAAGTTACTTAGGGAGTAGCTCAGGTCCGACTCAGAAATCGCTCAGAGCCAGCTCAAGAGGGCGCAGTGAGCTGCTTACCCTGTGATCTAGGAGCCGATCGCCAGCCGAGGCGGTAAGTCTACCGTCCATTACTATATTTTGAAGGTTCCCCAGAAAATACGGTAAGGCGCTTCAACCGACGTCATTATCCAGATCCAGATCCAGATCCAAACCCCGGCCCATCGGCGATTCGGGGACTGACCACTACACTGCATTTAGCACAAGAGGGCAAGTTCAATCAAGCTCGACCAATCATTTAATTTCTGGTTGAGCAAGCCACCGGACTGGAATGTGGGGTTGACAGCCGATCGCCGCGAAAGGGTCTTTCTTTTTTATGACTTAACGAAAATTGCGTGCCGCGCAACCGAGCGCTCCGTCTCCATTTCAATTCGGCCGACAATCCGATCTGATCCAATGCAGTCAGTCATACTCTGCGAGAAATCATCGTTGAAAAACAGATTTCTTTATTCGATTTGTGTTTAATAGCAATCTGTTTTGCCTTGCAGCGGGTGGTTTATATCCGAACAGAAAATGTCGACGGACGTGGGCGGGAACGTCGGCAAGACATCGGAAGCAGCCGAGTCACCGTACGACTTTGAAAATCTCGTCGAACCACCCATTCCTGCACCAAAAGAACTCTGCAAACATGATCGCGGCTGGAGGAGGGTGGTTCGCAACTTTACGCCTTCGTATTTACTCCCCATTCCCATCTGTCACCACAGTACACAGGGCCGCGCTAACACCTCGAATAGATGGTTCTCCGTCACAATGGGCACGGGGATCGTGTCTATACTACTACATAATCTACCCTACAACGGGATCTGGCTATACTGGCTGTCCGTTGTGATTTTCGCGCTGAACGTCCTCCTCTTCGTGACGGGGTGTGTTCTCAGCGCGCTGCGCTATATCTTGTATCCCGAGGTGTTCGGGGTCATGATCACACACTCGGTGCAGTCGATGTTCATTGGGACATTCCCTATGGGCCTGACCACGATCATCAACATGATCTGTTTTGTCTGCGTGCCTGTCTGGGGCGAGTGGGTGCCGTACTTTGCTTGGGGTTTGTGGATCTTTGATGCTGCGGTTTCGGTGTTGACGGCCGTGTCATTGCCGTTTCTACTGTGAGTATTTATTTCTTTTGCAGGTAGTTGTTGTTGTGGTAGTGTCGCTGAGTATGATGGTTTGTAGCATGGCACACGGTGGAGAAACACATCTGTCGTCAATGACGGCCGTGTGGCTCCTCCCCATCGTGACCTGTATCGTCGGGGCTTCCTCCGGTGCTATTGTGGCGGAGGTGCTCCCGAACACGCAGTATGCGCTGTGGACGGTCCTCGTGAGCTATATTCTATGGGGGATCGGGGTTCCGTTCGCGTTGATGGTGATGGTGATTTATCTCCAGCGGTTAACACTGCACAAGCTGCCTCCGAAGGCAGTGATTGTGAGTGTGTTCTTACCTCTTGGCCCGCTAGGCCAGGGTGGATATGGGTGAGTCTTTGTTCCATCACTTTGAGTTGAGTCCGGTGTGACGGCGTGGTATACTGATACTAGTGAATTGCTGCTAGTGCCATGAAACTGGGCCAGTGCGCCCAGACCATCTTTCCCCAGACCAAAACCCTCGAGCAGGCGTCTGGGCCGATGTTTTATACGATTGGTTTCCTCGTCGCTCTCATCCTGTGGTCTTTTGGGCTGGTCTGGCTGTTTTTCGCGTCTGCTTCGATTGCGCGCAGTCGGACCTTCCCGTTTAATATTGGATGGTGGGGGTTTACATTTCCGTTGGGTGTCTTTGCCTCTAGTACCTGCCAGATGGGATCGGAGTTGCCATCGAGGTTCTTTGATGTTCTTGGAACTGTAGGTTTTGTTTCTCTCTCTCGATCTGCCCTTGTCTCTAACTTGATTTATTCTCACAGATTCTATCACTCTGTGTAGTTGCGCTGTGGATCATGGTTAGTATTGGAACACTAAGAGGCGTGGTGTCGGGCAAGTTATTCTTTGCACCGTGTTTAGCTGATCTACGCGCACCGGAAGACGAGAAGAACAAGGACGGGGGCAAGGCAGCCTGAGCATCACGTGACCCGGGTGGGATTTTCGAATATTGGAATTTTCCTTTTATTATTTTTCCAATAAATGATTATTTTATTTTATTTTTTCCCTCTTTGTTAGTTCGTTAATCGTGGAGTCCAGCCCAGCTTCTTCTTCGTCCTTCGTGCTGACCGCCCTCGACATCTTCTCGTCATCCTTTCTACTCACCTCGCCCCATCGCCTGCTCTCCCATCGCAGTGTGCGCCCTGTCCAGCTCGTCGCCCCCCTGAGTTGCCTTTGCTTTGGCTCCCCAACTGCGCTAACCGGCCTAATTCGGCCACCGTAGACGCTAAACCCTGTTCGGTTCGAACTGTGGGTACTGGCAGCCTCAGGCACCACGAACAACAAAACACGCGGCCTTCGCGCTTCCAACCGCAGCAGAAAGTGCCCGACAGTTGCCGGCCACACGCGAGGCGCAGGATCGCACCGTGTTCGGTCATTCGATCGTGTGAACCCTAGTTTGCGTTTTTTTGCCCGCTTTTTTCCGGGGCAAGGAGTGGCGCGCTCATGTGTCGCGACCGAACGCTGATGATCGACCCGCGCTGCCGCTGACGCAGATTAGTTGAAGATGATGGGCTACGGGAGCCATCCTTTCCAGCAGCAGCAGCAACAGCCATCGCAGCAGCAATCGCAACAGCAGCAGCAACAGCAACAATCTACGTCTCAAGCTCAACATCCGCTGGGCCCGCAGGCCCAGCAGCAGCATCACGTGCAGTCGCCGTCGCTGGTTGCGACGCCCAATCTACCGCAACAGGCCCATGGCAGTCCATTCACCAGTAACAAGCTGCCCTTTCAGGCACGGCAGCAGCAGAGCTTTGCATCCTCGCAATCGCCAGACTTGCGGAAAATGACATCGACGCCGTCGGGGGGCCCGCTGCCGGGATATCCCACCTCCGCGAGCTTCCCGCAGTTTCCTGGCCAATTTCCCCCCCAGGGTGGCTCTCCAAACCTGATATCGCGGACTTCAGATCCCATGGCCCTACAGAACTTGCAACGAGGCTTCAACCCGATGGCCCAGGCCCAGGCCCACATGCGCCAACAGCAGCCGGGGATGAGTCCGTCGAATGCCATGCCCCATGCTGCGCAAGGTCTGAATGTGAATGTTTCATCGCCTCAGCAATCGATGAATCGCTTGCCGCAGCAGCACGCGGGAATGCACCAGCGGGACAGTCACGCACATGCACATCCCACCGCCAGTCCCGCCATGGCCAGCCCGTCTATGTATGCCATTAATCAACAGCAGCGACAGCCGCATTCGCAGCCTCAGTCCCCGCAGCAATCGCAGCAGCAGTTGCAGCAACATCAGCAACGGCATCATCAGCAGCAGGAGCGCCTCCAGCAACAGAGGATGGAGCATCAGAAGCAAATTCAGCAACAGCGGCTTGAGCAGCAAAGGCAGATGGAGCAACAGCAACAGATGGAACAACAGAAACAGCATCAGCAGAGGCTAGAGCAGCAGAGGCTTGAACAGCAGCAGCACGAGCAACAGCAGCAGCAACAACGCTTGGAGCAGCAACGGCTTGAGCAACAAAAACAACAGCAACAGAGGCAGGAACAGCAAAGACTTGAACAACAACAGCGCGATCAGCAGCAAAGGCTTGAGCAACAGCGGCTACAAAAACTGCAGCAACAGGCTCAAGGTCAATATTCGTACCAATCACAGCAGCCTCAATACCAGCAACCCGGTCAAGCCCCGTTCCATCCATCTCAATATCAGCCTCAAGCACAAGGTCCATATCAACATACCCAATTCTCCCAACCGCCGCAGCAACCTCAATACCAGCCACAGACCCAATTCCAACAATACCAACCGCCACCTCACCCGTCGCAAGTGCCGCCACCACATGCATCGGTTCCGTCGACTGCTCCGGCCTTCGCGGAATCTCCCGCTAAGCAAGATCGGCAAGAGGAGAAGAATCCTGCGCCAAAGAAGAAGGCTAAGCCCCGGAAATCTGGCCCTGCACACACTCCCACTCAAACTCCCAACCTACCTCCTTCTCAGCTTCCTCATCTACCGCCTACTCAGCCCCCTACACAAACACCTGCTCAACATTTCCCTACTGCCACAACTGCTCCTTCTAATGGGGGCCAGCAGATGCCCGGTATGTCGGCTGCGGTGCCCGCCCAGCCAGGGTCAACCCCGCGTCGCCGTGGACGACCACGCAAGGAAGAGGTAGCAGCCAGGGCGGCGGCTCAGGCGGCTCAGAATGGACATCCGCTTCCTGGGACTCCTCAAACTGGACAGTCCTCCTTCGCGGCAACAATGACTCCAACCCATGCAGCCTCTACAGATTCCGAACAGCCCTCAGCCCCGTTGCTCGGCCCGGATGGAAAACCCGTGATCGGTCCAGATGGAACTCCTCTTCCTTTGAAGCGAAAGCGTGGTCGGCCGCGCAAGGAGATACAGCTTGCTTACGCAGCCGCAACGGGCAAGCCGCTACCACCACCCAAACCCAGAAAACCAGCCGCTCCCAAGAAGCCCGGCACTGGACGTCCGCGAGGACGACCCCGTAAGGTGGATGTGGAAGCTGCTAAAGCTGCTGCGGAGGCGGCTCAGGCACAGCAAAACGGTCAACAGCCGTCGTCGGGTGAAGGTGTAATGGATTTCAATACGGGTCAGCCACACACGGCGAATATGGCTGTGAAACACACTGGTCCCGGGGCGGAGGACGATCCCAGCAAACGTGCGAGGCAGATACCGCAGCAGGCGCAATTTTCTCAGCAGGGCCAACTGCCCGCTCAACCAGGCTCACATGGATCGCACCCAGCTCAGCAAGCGGGTCAACTGCCAGCTCAATATCTGCAACACCAAACCCAGCATGGCCACGCCCTACCACCACAGGGACAACACATGTCAATGCCGCCACATATGCAAGTACACCACCATCCATCGCCCATCCACCCTCCACGACCCCCACCACCTCATCCATACATGCAACCCCCAGGCCCAGGACAGCCGTCGATGCCAATGCAACACCAGATGCCGCAGCAGCAGCAACATCCAAATCAGCACTCTCTCCACCATCAGCAACAGCCCTCTCATCCCCAGGGCTCGCAGATGCAGCAGCAACAGAGTAAACCACCGGCGCCGCAGCATCAGAATCAGCACACATTCCAAGTGCAGCTCCAGCCTCAGCCGAGTTAATTGCCAAACTCGACTCGATCTTCTTTATACTTCTTGCTTGTTTTAATTCTTATTCCAGCTTTTTTTCTTTTTCTTTTTTTGTTTCAAATTGTGGCTCTTATTCATGTGCATATCTCTACCTATCTCCCTCGGTGCGTTTCTGTTATGTTGCGTTTCGGCGCTATGGATGACGCATGATGGATGGTGTAGGTATCTTGTGGACTACTGCATTCCTACCTACCTTACTGTTCGTTTAGCATGTTCTTTCTTTTCTCCAGTGGTGAGCAGGTTTTTATTTTCTTTACCCAAGTCCGGTCCTTCGGTTGTTCTTTGTTAGTACATAGTCTTAATTCATGTCATGTTACCCACTTATCTTTGGTGTTATTTTTATAAAGTAGTTCCACAAGAACTGGTTATACAAAACAGATGTAGTGACTACAAAACTAGTTACTCTTATTTGGTAGGTAACCAATTCCAAGATCCAGGTACGCACGCATCTGAAGTTTGATTGATTGATACACCATTTAATCGCCACCAATCTGCAGAGGTTCGGCAACCCCAGGGCAATTCATGCTGGCCGACCCCGGATCATCACACACAAGTCATATGAGTGCTTTGGGGAGAGAGCCGCTTTAGAGCCGCTTTCGCTGTTTGTTTGTGTCCCAATCGAGACCGTCAAACAGCGCGCAAAGCATGTAGACTCGGGCAGGAAGAACCTGCTGTATCTATCCTCATGCTGAGCTTCTCTTAACCTCACGTTGAGCCTTCGCCTGATGTTGCGTTCAATTCGCCTTCACCTCGTGTTGAGTTCATTTCGCCTTTGCCTTATGCTGAGCTTGATTTGTCTTCGCCTCATGTTGAGCTCAGTTTGTCTTCATCCTCATTCTGACGTCAAGCGGGAAATACGGAACTCACAATAACTTCCGGTCAGAGAAATACGCCCACTGACCATCCAGGCATCCTCTTTTCTCGCGCGATCAATGAGGACTTGCCTGGTCCAGCTTCAGCTACAATGTTGTTCAATACACATCCTCCATCTGATTCGAACCATTGCGACAATGGCTACCTAGATCTGGGGCCTCCGCTCACAATATATCTATACAATGGAATACCACAATTCTGGAGGATTTGGGAGACTGAAATGCATCAGTACAACGCGGGTTACCAAGATACTGAATGGGTGCTGTTCACTCATGTGGACGAGGAGACGTTCCTTCGCGACTTCTTCAACTCTCCCAGCAAAACAATCACACGCAGCTGGAACGCCTACGACAAAAACCAACGTCTCTTACTTACGAGAATGCCGTTTACAACCCCGCATGAAGCAGCCGGAAGGACTTTCGAGTACTCATTGCTCAAGGCCCTCCAACCCATGGGGCTCGACACCAAGCTCAGCACCACCGGATGTGCCACCCGTTATGGGAAGGACGGCGGCAAACAACCTGATGGCCAGTATCAGCCAAAAAGACGCCCTCCAGGTCGCACCGCAGACTGGCCCGCCTTGGTCCTGGAGGTGGCTCTTTCTGAGCCGCAATCGAAGCTGGAGTCAGATGTGCGTTACTGGCTCCGCCAGTCAAACGGGGCGGTTCAAGTGGCCCTGACGATGAAAATCAATCGACGTATCCCCGAGATTACCATCGAAAAATGGGCGCGAAACGACGAACAAAGAATTGGGCGCCCGCATCGGGAACAACGCATCACCATCCGCAAAGACGGCAAGAAACGCATTGAAATTCGCGGTGGGGACCTGGTGATCGACTTTGAAAAGTTATTCCTGCGCACGCCGAGTATTCCGAGAGAGATGGATATCCGACTAGGGGTCGAGGAGTTGCAGTACATCGCGTTTTCAATCTGGCAAGTGCAGAAATTCTACAACATTGATGATGAGGAGGCAGATGAGGTTGGTCAGTAGATGGAGGTAGAGAGGAAGAGAGACACTCAATATCATTTAACAAAGTCTCTGGATAGCTATCAAGAAGCAAAGCAGTCTCCTTATTCCATAGCACCCGCTTCTTTGTCTTCGATTTCCACTAATTTCTGTTCCAAAGCAACACATATTTTGATAGAGAAATGGACAATTGAAATTGGTGGATTGTTTGCAATTTTCTTGTAGGGCGACAGCGACGTGATGTATGGCCATGGAATACTTTTAGGGCCCCCATGGAGACTGCGATCAACAGTTAACTAAACCATTTCCACATCCACCCCCGCATTCTCCCCTTCAGCATCTGAATCAACAACACACTCATCAGGCCAACTGCTAAGATCCAGTCCCAAGGGCGGCGCAATATTCCTCATAACACCTGCACACAGCCTAAACGCACGTTTCGACGCCGGGTCCACGGTGGCCATGGCGTGGATCCAGAAGAGGGCTTTTCTCGTCAGCGCGACGGCGGTTGAAAGGTCTGTTTCCAGTGTTGCCGTTGCTGTTGCCAGGTATGGGGAGTAATTTGCATTTTCGTTTGTGTTGTGTTGGGAAGGGAAAGAACGCGAGCAGGATGATAAACCCAGTAGCAGAGCGGTGGTGGCCTGCATTATGAAGTGGAGAACGCTCCACCATGGAGTTGTGCGGGCAAGCCAGGGGAGGTTTGGGGATTCTGGAAGAATGGAGATCAGCGAGCAGGCGGCTTGGAGGCATTGCGTTGCCAGTTCTGCTCGCATGCTGGATGACGAGGAGTGGGAGTGGGAGTGGGAAGGTCTGCGGGGTAAAGAAAGGGAGCTGGAGGATGATTGAACGTTTGAGGAGGTCGTAGATGAAGACTGCGGCGTCAGTGTTGTGAAGCATGGTCGGTAGAGGGTCATGCGTGTAGAGTAGTAGTTCATCGCTAGACTGACGCGCTCTTTTGTGTATTGGGCGTTATCATCGGTGAGAATGGCACGGTTGAGATGCCAGGGACTTGTCGAGTCGGGACTGGTGAATTGATAGTCTGGCGGTAATTTGGAGAGCCATTTGTCGAGCCGAAGACCGTAATTGTGCATGCGATGCTCGACTTGGGTGGTGCCGAGACGCATGCCTTCGATGCTGTAGACCCTATTGATGACGGCCTGGGTGATGATGGATAGATCGACGAGGCAGTGGAAGAATAGTGAATGACTGGGCCTGCACGTTGCAGTCCAAGAAGAGGCTGGGGCTTGGTCTCGGAGCTGGGCCGGCGGCTCGTGGATTGTAGGCTGCAGCTGGGTCTCGCGGAGCTTTTGGTCCTTTAGAAGCTGGTTGACGGCCGGCTGGGTGAATAATTCTTCGTCGAATGGCAGTGGTGCCGGGACAGAGCTGATGCTCTCGTCGACGCCGGTGACGCGCCCGGTCATTGATGAGAGAAGGCATTCTAGTTCGAAGATGGTCCACCAGAGCCGATACCGGGTTTCTTGGAAGTCTTTTTGGTTTTGAACGTTCGCCATGCGAAGATTGACGCCGAGAGAAAGGGCAGAGCTGAAAGCCATGTGGGAGAATTTGCACGCCCTGCTGCTGGTCAACGTTTGTAGACACAATAGAACGACAAGAGATACCGATTGAGTTGGCCCAAACAAAGAAGATAAACAGCCACCAGGAGCTCCAACTGAATCTGGTGGAGATCACTATGTTCGAAAAGGACGTGGGAGTGGAGCCCCAGCTTTCTGGCTCGGGTCAAAAACAGGAAGTCGTCCTCCTGAGCGTGAGAGGTATCCGTGAATCGGGTGTAGCGGCAGCCGATGGCGAGGATCATGTTGAGTAGCGCCATCCAATTCCGATGCGGGATGTACCCTCGGTCGAAAAATTCATGATATTGGTGCTCGAAGCGCGGCTTGCGAATGATGTTGAACGTCGGATGGACGAAGGTGAAATAAGCCTCGAGGTATCGGTCTGCAAGGTCTCGGCTTGGAACGACCGATGGATCGGAAGGGTCCACGAACGGGATATCCAGGTCATCCAGATGATAGTTCACCTTCGAGATGGATGTCTGTTGCTCATCATCGATACCCTTGAACACCGAGGCCTCCGTGACGCCCTTATGCTCAATATCATCCGCGAGCTTTCGCATCCACGCAACCTCCGAAGCCTTCCCAATGAAGCCGGTGGCACGGGAGTTCTCGTTGCGGTTCAAATCCTCCTCAAGAATATCGATTCCATCCAGCGATCCCATCGACGAGGAGTCGTCGTCCTCCTCCTTCTGATTTGACAAGGCGGTGTCTGGGCCCTGCTTCGACAAGGGCAAATGGTGTTAAAATACTCTTCGTTGGCCCAAAAAAAAAAAAAGAAAAGAAAAGAAAAGAAAAGAAAAAGCGGTTCGACGTCCGCACTCAAAAAAAAAGGGGGGGTAAGACCGTCTACCTACCTTTAGGACTTTTCTGATCTTGCGCGCTGTAGTGGCATCGGCATCGACCTCTAGCTCACGGAGGAGAGATTCATAACGGTCCACGCGCCTGGATAACGAGCCGAGACGTTTCTGATCGCGGACCCGTTTGACATCTTCGTAAGAACACTGCTGGTTGTGCTCGATGCATTGTCTGCAGCTCGGTCGGTTGCCGTCACACTTGATCTTGCGTTGGCGGCAGGGCTCGCACGCCCGTTGGGAGCGGCGGCGGTGACTTATCGTGGTCGCGTTGGGTGCTCGAGGGATGGCAACTTTATTCCAAGCTAAGTTCGGGCTGCCCCCACGACCACCCCCAGGGGGAAGCCCGGTGTCCCGGGGGACACTGACTGCGATGAGAATGATGGGTTCGTGGAGGGGCCTTGGACGAAGAAAGGGTTGTTGCTGTGGCTAGCGGTATAGGGTACTTCGGCGGTCGGGCTCCAGGGCCAAAAGGCATCGTTGGTTGTGGCGACACTAGTCCCTGGGCTTAACTGGTCGAATTCATCGGGTGGGTTGGCCATAGTAGCTGTAGGATGTTCATCGGAATAAAAAGGACCTTCAAGTAACTAGTCATATACTTCGAAAGTAATGGGTTAAGAGAGAGAGAATGAAATCATAGGTAAAAAGGTGGAGGAGGCCGACTTGGAATGACAGTCAGAATAATGGGCCGAAAACGAACCACTCCAGCTGACTCGATTCGAGCCGAAGCTGTGCATGCTAATTCCCCGGTTCTGCTGCGTTGTTCTGTGCGCGGGGGACGGTGGTGAAGCCGTGTCGCCACAGCGACCATGCCCTGACGTGGTGCTTTTGACGTCAGTGTGAAGAACGCTCGACCAACCAATAAGCTTGTTTAACAAACCACACCTCGTTCTCGCTTCGAGACATGACTGCTCACAGCTGCATGCAACCCGCCACTGCTGTGATTCGCAAGCAAGGTGTATCGCGGTGGACACTAGGTCAGCACCCAGCCGGTCGCTGTCTCTCTGCCAGCACCTCGTCTTTGCCGAGACTTAGGCTTTCGTAGCGGTCAAGCATGTCCGACAGCCCGAGACCGGGGTAATCTTGGAGACTCTGTTCGCCCTCGCCGCCAATGCCGTGGTATTTCTCGTGCTGGTTCAATTTCTCTAGACCTTCAGCATACTCGTCGAAGCGACTATGTCCCTGCGCTGAGGACTCTTCATCGAACAGATCTTTCAGCTCGTCCGGGATGGAGCTGGATTCCCGAATCTTACTACCCTGTGCCTTGGCTCGGACAGACTGGCGAAAAATGTGAAACAGATTGCGGCCCAGCGACGAGCGGCTGGCCACGATGGAAAACGCACTCGCCAGAGATAAAAAGTCCTGGTCGAGTACATCGAAGGACTCTTGTTCCATCATCGTGAACAGTCCCAGGTTCATGGCGTACATGGCGAAATGGTGCGCGCGACTCACGCCGTACTCGCGGCGATGCAATCGCGTCAGTCCTGCAATACCTCGCGCGGCGTTCTGCGTCACTTCCCATAAATTATACCTAGTCTCCGGTGTATGTTGCTGCGGACTTTCGGGTGTATGGGGTGCATCGGACGTAGTACTCGAGACCTCTTCATCCGAAGTGCAGGTGAATAAACTGATGATCAACGTATGGTATCGCATTCTACCGAGAGGTCAGCACCATCCCGATTAAAAAAAATATATATTCCACGTACAGCATCAGAATAATATGCGGCGGCAACTTATACCGCACATCAAACGCCTCGGGCAAAAGATCATGCCAGCGACGAATCCGCTCATACAACTGCTCCCGACTGGCGCGCTTAACACCACCGAACATATTGCTGGCACGGTTATCTGCAAACATGCTCCACGAAATGTCGCGTGCGATAGTCGACAGATTGCAGGACTCATCGAAGAACTGGCTCAGATAGGATGGTCGCGGGTCCCGATGAGTTGGGTATGGTCTCCAAACGGCTTGGTCTTCGGATATGTTGCGACCGATGCGGGTCATGTTGACGTGGTCTATGAGACTGGGTCTTAAGAAGCCCGTGTGCACCATTCTGCATTCCCTGGATGTCAGTAGCTTTTCGGTTTCAGGCTTGACTTGACCTACGTGTCGACCCCGAATAGGCCCCATGCTGTCCTTCTGCGCGACACGTCCATGTCTGGCGACAATTGCTCGGATGTGAGCCTTGGGCCTTTATCACCAACCAAGCCCAAGGCTTCACCCATTCGAATGGCATCATGCAGCATTATATACCCCAGGTCATCATTCCGAGACATCGAGTATCTAGCATTCAATCAGAGATTGCCCCCATAATAGAAATAAGACGCACATACCGTTCATACATAAGAAGCGTCCCCTGCAAAGCAGCCAAGCTAGGCTGAGCCGGCATCTCCTCCTTCAACCGCTCCGCCTCAGCGAGGAAATCAACCCCCTTGGAAGAGATATCTCCCGGCACGACGTACGCTTCCGAGAACTCCGAAAAATACTGTATGCATATTATATCAAGTCAGCAGCCCCCGGAATAGAAAACGGACAGACCGGACAGACATACACAGGCATTACTCAAAACGGCATTCACCAGAAACGGCGTACAGAACTCAGACCTCAACTCCCCACGAGCCATATGGCGAATAAAAACTTCCGCATCCAAAAACGCATGAAAAGGATAATCCCACGTGAAATAAAGCGAGACAAGATGGGAGACGAGATCATTATCCTCCGTCACAGTCGTCCACGGCCTCGCAGGGACCTTGCAAGTTGCCTCATCGCAGAGGTAATGGATATCCATAACCTTTCTCCGAAAGGCCGGGCCAGCGCCTTCGACATTGATCATGCGACGCACATCCTCGAGCTTGTTGACAGTCTCCTGGCTTACTTTGTCCGACGCCAAGTCGAGGCCGTTGAGGGTTTCGTTGATATACGACCGAATCTCTTCGGGTGGTGCATTGTGGCGAATAATATCCAACAACCGCAGGGCCTGTGCCTCGTCGGCTGTGCGGATGAGTCTGAAGAGGTCATTCAGCATCTCGCGGTGGTAGGTGAGTTCGTCGGCTGTGCGCTTGGCAGCGACGCGGCGGCGCTGGTCGAGGGATTCATCGAATATGCAGACGCGGTTGAAGGCACGGCAGTTGTCGCATGGTGCTGTACCGGAGCACTATTGAGAAGAGGTTAGTGTCCAGTTTCGAAATCATGATTGTGGTGATGGTGAGAAATATCAACCTTGCGCTTGGATTTTTTGCAGGCCAGACAAGCTGTCGAGACTCGTTTCTTCCAGGTTTGTCCTGAGGGACCTTGTCCCGCGCCTCCGAGGGGACTTTCATGTTCTAAAGTCGGCGATGGCCCTGGTGCTAGTTGACGGTATAAATCGCCCATGACGAGACAGGGATATGAGCTTAAAGCGACGAGAATCTTCTAAGACAGTAGCAGTGCCGAGTATACTGATAAGAAGGAATGGGATTTCTTCAAAAGAACATCTCGGGCATGATCTGAGAATAGTTCGCCGTGTGCTATCTATCCCGGGGCAAGGTTGGTGTGTTGTATTCCCAACTCAAAGATATGGATTCAACATTCGACAGCTCAGGCCATGGTCACCATTGTTCTTTTTTTTGCCTGCCAGTTAACTGTCTAGCCCTGTCTGAGTCGAGGTTTGCCCGAGGATGACGTGCCTTGGAGTCATTAGGAACCCCAGCCCGCCTATCCAGGACAGACCGTCGTGGTTCTTGCCCGGGAAGCCAAAGATGCATAATGAGATTGGCGTCTGGTTGGCCATATTTAGAGCATTGGCGGGCACAAGCCGTACCTAGGGTAGGCAATTCATTTTCTAAAGCAGTTATTAAGTCGTCGGAGTGTGCGACAGTGATAGTGGGGGGGGGGGCGAAGAAGAAAAAGTACCCGGAGTATATTCCCGGCCACGTGTTGGCATTGAGATCAAACCCTGAGCTATTACGCGGGCAGGGTTGCATACGGGGACATGAGAGGTCTACGGCCACGAACAGGAGCATCTGAAAGACAACGCTGGATTATTGTAATGTAATACAAAAGTAATTGTTTTGCATACTCCATGGAATCTTATCCATAGCCACGAATGCACCTCCCAGATAGCAGCACAACACACACAGAACAAAGAATATTTTCTTTTCCATCTTCCTGGCAAAACCACAGCATCATAATAGTCAATCTAGTGCTCCAGGATTCTCAGGCTGCCCTGAACAACGCAGTTCTCCAGCACCGAGCCGGGGGGATGTCAATGGTGCTGCCCTCGGTGGCGACAATAATGACAGTGCCCTTGAGGGTGACGTTGCGGCCCAGGTTGACAGCACCGGTAATGGTGAGGTGGTCGAGCTCGACAATGCGAGGAATGCTGGCAATGCGCTTCTGGAAGTCGGAGACCTTCTTGAAGTCCGAGCCGAGCTTGATGACGGGGACACCACCGAAACGGTTGGGGTCCATGACGAGCTGGCCGTGCTCGAGACGGTACAGATCGGACTTGACGACCATCAGATCGGAGCAGGTCTTCACGGGCAGGAAGCGGCGGCGGGGCACGTTGACACCGTGGGCGTTCTTGAAGTGGCGGATAGCGGCACCGACAGCCGTCTCCAGCTGGTAGATGGCCTGGTCGGCCTCGCCCTTCTTGTCCGCCGGGATGGACTTCTCGTTGGCGATGATCTCCATCTCAAGCTCGTTCTCCTCGACGACACGCTTGATGGCGCGGACGTTCAGCCAGATGTTGTTGGTGTTGAAGTACTTGAACTTCTTGATAGACTTGAACTCGTTGACGTGCTCCTTGGGCACCTGGGCAATCTCGAGCAGGCGGACCTTGCCATCGTAGTCGATGATGGTACCGCCCTTGACGTCGGCCTTGGTCTTGTCCGTCAGCTCCATGATGTACTCGGACTGAGAGTCGGCCATGTGCTGCAGGATGCGGAGATCCACCACCGCACCCAGGTTGTCAGCATTCGACAGGAAGATGTACTCGATGCCGCGGGCAATCAGCTTGTCCAGCGTGCCGGAGTTGTACAGCGACTCGAACACGTCACCGTGGCCCGGCGGATACCAATCCTGCAGGGGAGCATCGAAGCTCTTAGGCGCGGGCAGCAGCGAGTCCTTGACGATACGGGGGTAGCGCGACTGGTTGAAGGTGATGATGTCGACATTGTGACCCTCGTACTTCTTGATGATGGACTGGGTGTCCTGGTCGGTGTTGAAGGAGTTCATGAGGACGAAGGGGACATTGACGTTGAAGGTGCGGTTAAGGTGCTCGATCTGACGCACGGAGAGATCCAGGAAGGACATGCCCTCACGAACCTCGATGACGGACTTGGGGCCGACGCAGCCCATGGAGGTACCCAGACCACCGTTGAGCTTCACGACGGCCAGCTTGTTCAGGAACTCAACCGAGGCTTCGGCGCCCAGGTCGTCGTACCCCACGACCTGCGAGGGCTGGGGCGGCGCGATGCGGTCCCAGTTGACGGCATTGCCCTTGGCCTTGTCATTCAGAAAGCGGCGGAACAGAGCGAAGAAGTTGTCCATCTCGGCCTCGAAGCGCTGCTTCTCATTGGGGTCGGGGACGGTGTCGGCGAGCGCATTCAGGGCATTGCGCATCTGTGAGGCGGCGACGCTGGTGGAAGCATTCTCGAATGCCTGGATGGGGGCGGAGGTGGTCAGCTTAGAGTTGTCAAGGAGTGTGGAATCTGCCATGATTGATGGACAAAATAAATAGTGAAGGAGGGACTTGAATTAAATGATGGTAGTGGGAAAAAGATGGTTCGGGGGCCAGAAGGGGGAGAGAGAGATGAAATGAGGGGCGCGTTTGGGTGTGTCAGTCAATCAAGGACAGCGCGGCCAGAGAGGTATGAAGGATCAAATGCAGGCAGGAACGACACCTTCCACGACTACTTACCATGTGCGACTGGGACTTGCCATGGTGCTTGGTCTCGAAGGAACCCGAATTCGAGGCATCACTTGCGGCGGCGCGAAGGTGAACAGGGAGTGCCTTGGCGGCCATTGTGTTTTGTGTCGGGAGTGGGTAGAGAGAGGGTGATGGTCGGAGAGAGACTGGGAGGCAAAATAAAAGGTCAGATTGGGGCGAAAGAGAGGGGACAGAGGAAACGTGTATTTAAGCAGGTAGAGGAGGGGTGCTTTGCCACAAGCCGCGACGATCAGGGAAAAAGCAAGCACCTGCAGGAGTGGGAGGGATGTCAAGGTGCCGTCATTGGCAACGGGACGGGGGCCGGGCGGTGCGGCGCAGTGCCGGTGGGTGAGTGAGACAGGGAACTTACTAGGTTGTGGCAAGGAGGAGAGCAGAGTGGAAGAGTAAGTCCAGAAGAGGAGAGAAGAGGGAAAAGAGAAAGAAAGAAAGAAGAAAGAAAGGGAGCTGTTGGTTGGTGGGGGAGGATCCCGTGATACAGCACTACTATGCCTTCATTCTCTTGTTCCTTGCCCTCCTTACTTAACACTGCGTCAGCTCAGATAACGAGATAGAGGTACTTCTAACTCTTTTTCTACAACTGCTATATGCTACTATCTAGTCGTAGGGTACTCAATTCTCCCAGTACATATTGTTATTCAATGACCCCATCCCCATCCATCCAAAATCCAGACCCAGCCAGCCCCTATCGCTCAGTGCCCGGGTTTTCTCTCGCGCATACCCACACCAGACCCACACCGCCGCCAATTCTTCACAGCCAGTGCTTGGGACATGCGTGGCACCCTGTCGGATCTTAATTAAGTTGAGTTTGGTTCCAATGGTTCAGCGGGGCTAAATATATCTCGGCTTGGTATACATTATCGCAGCCCTTCTTCCTCGTCTCCCTTTGTCCTTGCCCTTTACTCCCTTGATACCTAATATTTAATAATTCTCCCTGTCATGATCCTTCCTGCTGGTTCCTTGAAAGGAACCTCTCAGACCTACCCGCAGGAGCTACGACGTGGTTTTAAAATTCATCGTTCGGGGGCTGCTCACCTAACTTTTCTGTACTACTACCCACATCTAGGAATTAGATGTAGTATAGCAATGGGCGTTAGAGTGAGGACTCAAAATATGTGTCCAAATGGTAAGATACGATAAAAAGATATGAGACATGGAAATACTGTTTACTAGTTAGGAATGCTCATCCCACACTATGTATGTGATATAGGTCAGGTCAGACCGATAATTCCCGCCAAGTCCGACATTGGAATGGTACCACACAAGCCTTCTAATACCAACCACCGATGAGTTCCTCTGGCGTGCTCTCCGAGACCTATGTGCATGATGTAGGTAGTTATAGTTCTAACGAGAAGAATTGACCTGAAGGGAATCTTAGTCAAGGCAACATTACTGAGCCGATGTGCTATGCGAGGAGACAGTAATGAATGGAGCGACGGCACCGCTATTACTTTACATTGCACTGATAAAGCTCAAATCTGACTGTCGCGAGCGAGCAATTTGCTGAAAACCACAGCACCCCAGCCGTAAACCGGATACAAAATCAATCCGATGATGGCAATTGCGATCGTCTGTCCAATGATATTCGGGATAGTCCATGCTAGGAGTTGAAGACAATGGCATCCAGATTAAATACGAGAATCGCCAGCTTCTCTCCGACGCGACGGGCTGGGTAGGATAGAGCAAAACGATCAAGAGCGGTGTCGGCTCAGAATCCGGAGCTAACGTATCCGCATAAGCCGGGTATGAGATAGTCCAGCCCCATATTCATACCTCGGCAGTGGAATGCCAATATTTGTTATTGATGGCCTTGTTCAGATTGCTCTTCGTCGGCCCGCTGCCCCCCGTCCGGGAGGGAATGCCGCCACGTTCCTCCGGCTTGTATCCCGAGACGGGGTCTCATACAGAAACATGATATACTAAAGAAACAGTATCAAGTGAATGGGGATATGAACAGAATTAAATTACCGAAGGAAAGCCCTAGAGACGAGCTCTGGCCCCCAGCACTTCACTGAACACACTATCAAGTCGCGCGATAGCATCCGAGCTAATCTGATGGTGAAAGACGATTCTTTTCCCGTCCAATATAATCCCATGCTTTCTCCCGATCCGATTCCACCGGTCAGCTTTGACACCGGTGTGATCCAGGTCGACCCATATTTGGTTTGTTTCCACCTCGCGTAGAAGTTTCCCGCCGCGTTCCACCCATACATTTCCCACGCGATTTGCAACCTCATGCACGGAGCGTAATTTATCTCGACTTCCCCAAACACCAAGCCCGAACTGCTCCTCGATCCCAAACCGCGCTGCAGCTGCCAGTGGCCCCGACTGTCTCATTCCTCCTCCGATACTCTTCCTGATTCGGCGCAGCTGCGCAATCAACCGTGATGAGCCCAGGACCATGGCGCCCACAGGCGCCCCTAAGTTCTTACTGAAATCCAAACTCACTAAATCGCAAAGACTGCAATAGTCGTGAAGGCTCCCAGCTCTGGCTGCTACGGCTTCCCAGAGTCGAGCACCGTCAAGGTGCAACTTAATGTTGTGGTCATGAGCCCATTGGCTGATCCGCCGCATCTCCGCCAGAGGGACGATGCTGCCCCCAGTGGTGTTTTCAATGCTAATAACCCGGGTCGGGCACTTGTGAACATCGTCTGTGAGAATTGCGCGTGCCATTATATCCTCCAGTGTCATATATCTTCCATTTGTGGGCCGGACCTCCTGGACAGAAGCACCGCTCATTCCGACACTGCCGCCTTCGAAGTGAATAATATGTGCGCGTGAATCGGCCAGAACAGCGTAGGGAGGCTGGGTCAACAATGTCCGGATAGCTAATTGATTTGCCATAGTCCCAGTGATGACGAATGCACCTGATTCATGGCCACATAGAGTCGCGATATGAGCTTCGAACGAACTGGTCGTTGTGTCTTCTCGGAAGACATCGTCTCCGAGGCTGGCTGTAGCCATGGCGGCCAGCATGCCCATGGATGGAGTGGTCACCACATCGCCTGTCTATGTCAGTTGGAGTTAGGAGGCTCGTTTAACTGTCCTTACTGCGGAAATCGATCTCAGAATTGTTTGTCGTTCCCCATAATACGTTTCGACGAACTGGCTGCACCGCACTGTCTACAATGCTTTTTGAGCTCATATTTCCCCCTAAAGGTAAGAAGTCAACCTGCAGGATAGCCTTCTATGTTACAGCACTAAGGAGGTGTTCTAGTTGCTGTGGCCAACACACAATATATTAATCAGGTGGAGGACGAGCCCATAAAAGACCTAGACCAGGTTGGATAAGAATTCGACGAAGTAATTTGTTCTCTTACTCCACTTTAGGCATCCCATCACGTATATGCAGCCACTATCCCTTACAAATCTATCGTTCCTTTCTACTCTACAGAATTTTAAAACACGCCCTTTTCTCCTTATATCCGGCCGTTGCTCAATCGGCGGTTTGTTGTTTGAATCTCACATCAAGTATGCCGGGATCACAACAAGGTGGGAAGCTACCTGTAATGGTAAGCACTCGCCAGTACCTTACATGGTTTCTGTACGCGGGAATGGGTGAAATGGTACAATCTGAATTGTCATAAAGTGACTGACCCCACCGCTACGGCTGACAACTGCGTAAAGAGCTGAGAGTAGCCGGTGTAACTAGATTCTGATTGGTGCACATGTTCAAGGCGTCCTGCAGCGAGGAACTCTAAAACCAACCATCCATGAACCAGAGTGGTCAATGGATCTAGTCTGCAGAGGTCTACCTAAATGAGAAATCAATCGGCCCATTAGAAATATCGTTAGTGTTATCACACTGCAGTACCACCTTGTTTCTTGGCTCCGCATTTTGCCCCCGGAGACTACAAAATCCCTTTTGATGTTAGCCACCAAAGCTTTCCACATGATCCCCATATTCTCTCGTTTCACTTATCGCGACTGTCTTACTGAGACGATATGCAGTCTAATAAGTTACCTCTGTCGGTCAGTGAGGTAAGCAAAGAGTCAGAGACTGTCACAATTCAAGCCATAGAGAACGAGGCTGTTACTCCAGCACAGCTTTTTCGGCACGGACTAGAATTATCTCCCACTGGCTACGTACAATGGCAAAAAGACTGCAAAGATCACCCTCGCAATTGGCATTTGTGGAGGAAGACTTATGACACCAGTCTAGTCATGTTTCTGGAGTTCTATACGTGAGTCATGCTGGCTGCAGAATCATGAAGTTGCTTATTAGCTTGACTCAAAGAACAGCTATCAGCACGACAGGGGTGAGAATACCGGGCCCAGCCCCTAGTAACCGAAGTATATTGCTAACTAATTGACTAGCCCTCCGCAGCGGAGCTAGCAGAAGATGATTATGGGACAAATAGAATCACCCTGCTTATTGCATTCAGCCTCATGTAAGACAAAAAAATGCATCTCTCGGTATCCATGCCCATGATTTGAAATCCAATAGGTATCAGGTCGGTCAAGGATTAGGTGGTCTTGTAATCCCACCTTGTTCCGAGCTATTCGGCAGACGGATGCCCTATATCATATCCTGCTCTTTGTTCAGCCTATCCTGCCTTCTTGTGGGGGTGGTTCCACATATCAGTGCGGTTTTCGTCGGAAGATTCCTTTCAGGACTTGCTTCCGCCGTCCCCTCAGTTGTGATTTCCGGGACCGTTGAGGATCAATTTGATTCTGAGCATCGGGTGTGGATCGTCTTGCTCTGGAATGCAGCCGCCACTGCTGGACTTGCCTTTGGGCCGGTCTATGCGTCCTGCATTTCCGGAGTAGCCAGCTGGTAAGAAAAAAAGCAAACCCGTTCGAGCATTGAACTGACACTTAAGAAGGCGATGGATATTTTACAGTGCAGCTATTGCCACCGCTATCAACACTTCTCTTCTACTGGGCATACGAGAAAGCAGACCCAGCAAATTGCTTCGTAAGAAGATTGCTTCTCTATCAGAGGAATCGCCGGGTGCTCACCTCAAATTCCACTCTGCGGATCCCTTTCCGGATCTGGCGGCCTTTGTCGATGTCGTCTTTATCCGACCAACCCGGATGATGGTGACTGAGCCGATCCTGATAATAGTGTCGGCCTTAAGCGCCATTTCTTGGGGAATTGTATACCTCTTCTCGGAATCCATAACCAGAGCGTATCTGGATCTAGGCCTGCCTAGATCCAGTGCATCGTTCCCCCTCCTCGCCTTGATTATCGGTGTCTGCATTGGCATATTCCCGCACATATGGGATATCCGCAAAATACGAGAAAAGAAACGCCAGAACCTGAAGATCGAACCCGAAGACAAGACTATGGGATTTGCGTTCGGTACCCCGGCACTCGCCGCTGGCCTGTGGTGGTTCTACGGCACAACACCACCAGCCATGTGGAGGGCTCATTGGCTACTACCGACTGCTGGGCTTGTCCTGGTGGGTTTAGGGGTCAACGAGATCGCATATACGCTTAGCGGATATCTCACCGATACATACACAGTCTACTCTGCCTCTGCCTTCGCAGGCCTAGCCCTTGTCCGCGCCCTGGTTTCCGGGATCATGCCACTTATCGGGTATGTCATCTTTGATGGGTCGCAGACAAGGCTTCCGGGGTTCATTATTGCTGGAATAGCGACGCTGTTCTGCATTGTGCCTTTCATTTTCTTTAAGCTCGGTAAGGCGCTTCGGTATAGAAGTCAGTTTGCAAAATATAGCTTTGAGGTCCACATGCGGACGCAACTGGGGGAGCCATAGAGGTGTAGGATAAGGGGGTGGTTGCATGCTTGCACAGCTTAGATTTTTGCTCAAGTGTCACTTCTTGAGCACTCGTCGTCCCAATATCTCTTGATTTCCTTGATTCGGAGCAGCCTCAGCGGTTCCGTACCCTGGTTCATCTCATGTTGCATTAACACCATAGTAAAAGCATCATTTTTACAACTCGATATTTCAACAACATGTATCTGTTCTTTGGTAATTAGTGTGATATTATTATAAGCTATAATAAAATAGCGTAAACTAACTTGAACTTAAATCAAATTATTATATTCTCCCAAAAATTACATATCCCGAGACTCGCAAATATATATATCTGAACCACCAAACCTTAAGAATTTTTTTCAAACCTTCATAAATTTGCTAGATATAATCTAAATACCACTGGGATTTTCATATTAAGCTACTGTTGCTGAGACATTGAGTGGTAACTTATCTCACAATGATGCTTTGGAGTGGGAGGGTCGTTTGTTGAATTACGCTATGCTTTGTTGTAGTGCAGATTAATAAGAGAAATGATGTAGCTAGCAGGGCTTTCTTTGCTTTGTTGATTTTTTGTTGTTTGTGAGTGCTCAACTAGACTGGATTAGATGGGAGTATGAAGGAAAGGAGACTATGCGCATAAAATATCAATAACAATATGAACTCAATTGCATTTACATACAATACTCTTTCTATTTGCATTTTAAAAGGCAAGGCAAGCACCAAGTTAAATATAAAAAAAAAAAAAAATAAACATAAACAATTCATTGCCTTGCGCACACTTTGTCCGAAAAGAAACACAAAGCTCAGTACGCGGAATGAAGGATATCACAATCAATAACAAGTTCTCATTTTCCCTCAATTCATCCATATCCGAAGCACCTAACCCAATCCTACCCAATCAAACATCATCATTCAACAACCATCACCCATAACCAATCAACGTCAATCTTGTAATCGCTAGATCAAGCACCGCTAACGCTCCGCTTAGTCAAAAAGCTGCGTCGATTCAACTTCCCCGAAGAAGGCGAATCAGCCATCACTGAGGCCGCATCACCATTCGTAGAGTGCGAAGTAGTAGGCCGCAGACTCGCTTCGGACGCGCTAAAACTGCTCCGAATAGTCACTGTACCCTCACCAACAGAAATGGGCTTGTCCTGATCCGCGACGGAACCCTGGTCACCAACGAAGAACGACGCTTCGCCGAGGGTGTCGTCCGATCCGAAGGTTGAGTGGTCCACGACGCGGATTTTGTACGATGCATCGGCAGTTGTGCCTGGTACGCGGAATGACTCGTCGAAAGAGATGGGGCTGTCGCCGCTGGCTTTGTGGGCTTTGGTCTTGTGGACTACCTTTGCGCCCTTGGCGCCCTGGACATTGACTTGAACGCGCACGTTGGCGGAGGAGGGGAACCCGGATGCTGAGACGATGGAGATGTTCGCGGTGCCTTTTTCGCCGCTGCCTGTGCCAAGTATGCTCATTCGGTCGCCGGCTTGGGATGCTGTGCTGCGGTTGCGGGAGTGCTCCTTGGTCGGAGTGGTGTGGCCCGAGGGGGTGGGTGAGTTGCCGCCCACGAGAGCGGCAGCGGGTTTCAAGCCTCCACTGGGAGACTCCTGGGCTTCATCTTGTGTGGCCAACGATGCGTTATCGGCGTCGTTCTTGTCCTTGTGCATTTTCGACATCACACCGCGGCGCAGGAAGGATGCACCACGCAGAACGTTTCCACCGACAAGGCCAACGCCCTTAATGGGTGCGCCGATGACCTTTCCGGGCGCAGCAAACGTACCCGAAAAGGTGGAGGAGCCCTGCCGAGAGCGGACCACATAGGTGGGTTTGAAAAGGAGCTTGAGACGGATGGCGCCAGACTTGCCGTTCAGGGGCAGGGTCATCTCCTGAGCGTTGAAGGGTTCAAGCTTCTCCAGATCGATCGAGGTAGCACCCAGGAAGTCTGCCCTATCACCAAAGTCCCAGTCATAGACATCCACATGGAAATCAGCGCCAATACGAGATTTGATAGGCGTCTCGAAGAACTCGTTCCACGCCGGGTGCAGCGTTTTCTTCTGGGTCTTGGTCTTGAACACCTCCTTATCGGCCAGTCGGAACTTGCAGTAAGGGTCGCTATAGCCATTGCGGTCGGCCGAGGGCAAATCCGCAGCATCGAGGACCTCCACGCGCAGAGTTCCCATGTTATTGATACTTTCTTTCGGATCGAGTTTCATCTGTGCAGGAATGTACCGTGCACTGACAGTGACTTTGCTAATCTCGCCCTCCGGTGAACGAAGAGTAAGCTCGGTAGGCGTGTATAGAATACGCTGCAGGGTAGGCAGCGTGTCACCCGTTAGCTTGGCGACGGTGTGCTCATCGCTGTTCTCCTTGGTATCGCCCTGGTCCACGAGACGCAGCGTGATCTTGGAAAATTCAAGCTCACGCACAAAGGCATCGCCAACTACAAGTCATGGTCAGCACGTTGCCCCTCCGGATATAAAGGAGGTACATACTATCTTCGAACTTGTGTGTCGTAGAGCGAATCTTGGGCGAGGTGTAGGCCGGAAACATATAGTCGTCCATTAAAACCTCGAGATGCACATTGCTGTGTGCGAGCTTGCCCTCGTGGAATTGGAAGACAATGAATCCAGACTCTGTATCTCCGTTAATATCTGATCAAACCAGACCCCTAAAAGATACATACCGTATTTAGCGAGGTCCTCCGCACTGACGTAAGTCCTGGGAATGCTTTTGACCGAGCGAATAGAACCACCTTCGGAGTCGCGAGTGGTCGGTCGAGAGGCGCTAGTTTCAAGACTGGCACGGCCGTTGGTGGTGGGCGAAGTAGGTTCCTTTCCGTTGAGAGCAGCGCCATTGGAAAATGCCGTGGAGGCCTTGGAAACCCTCGAGTCGACGCTGGCAGACTTGGAATGCATGCTCTTGCGCGGTGCGCCATCAGCAGCCTGCTCTTCTGTCTCATCCTCCTGTTCAACCTCTTCCTCCGGGTTCACAACCGGGATGGTGGGGTAGAAGGCAACAGTATAGTTGAGTGTGCCCTTGACGGGGCCATTGCCAATGCGAAGTCCAGCGCTGAGAGGCGCCTTCTCATCATCGATTTCGTATTCGCCGGCTTCGTTTTCACGCACAAAGTCGGCGGCCTTGATATCTGCACTGCCGAGAGTCCTGTCTTTGTTGATGGATTCCTCGTCCATTACCTCCAAGGTGAGCTTCTCGCGGGCGCTGCGAATGGGAACGTAGACTACCTCGTCCCACTCGGGATCCAGATTGCTACGGAAAGTCACGGTGCGACCACGGGGAACACCCGACAGCAACACACGGGTATAAGGGTCGGACCTGCCCATCGCCTCCAAATTCCGTAGGTTGTGGGCACTCTTGAAGTGGAAACGCATGACGCCAATTGGGTCGATGTAGCCGGCGGTACCAGCAATGCCGGTGAGAGCGACGGGTTTCCACTGCATCATCAACTTGACACGGCCGCCCTTGACTCCGTGCAGATGGAACCATTGCTGGCCGCGCTCCATCATCTTCATCATATCGTTCATCTTGATCTGATACCGGCCAATGATCGGATCGGCCATAAGGTCGCGATCATCCTTGATGATCACGCCCAAACGAGCAGCCTTGCGGTCCGTCACGATGAACTCCTTGGCATTATTCTGGAAGATGGGGTTGTTGGTACGCTTCAATTTGGTGGTCGTGTGGATCTCCTTGCCATTCAAGAGCAGCACAGCGTACGGGTTGAGTTTGCCGATCATATTCTTTCCATCGAGGTCCTTGGCCTGCTCGACGGTGAACTGGGCAATACCGGTATTCAGCTCCGGGGAGGGGTAACGGCTCGCCAGTGTCTGATGTTGCCGCCTCGATAACAGGGAAGAAGCGGATGTCGCAATGGATCGCACCACGGTGGCGGCCGCTGGAAAGCACCTCCAGGTAGAGACCCTCTTGCGTGGGCTCTTCTTCCAGTTTGTCCAAGGCAAAAGTCGCTGTTCCAAGTTCCTTGTCTTTGCGAAACTCGTTCCAGTCGTACGGCACAATGCTCAAGGCATCGGTAAAAGAAGTGATGATCACGTAAATGGTCTCGTTCCAGCGGGGGCTGTCATTCTCGTGGACAGTCTTGGTTCGACCCAGCTCCGTGCGGTTGTTCAGCGAGACCACGGCGTATGGATCCGGAGTACCAGAGAACTTGTCTGGGTTCTTCAGCTGCTGGGCGCCGTGCAGCGTAACCGCCACCACACCAATGGCCTGGTCGACGGGGTTACCTGCCAGCATCTTCGCAATCTCAATGGGGAAGACGTTCGGGTCGTACATCATCGGCTGCAGGTTGGCGTGAATCTGGTCCTTGATGAAGGACTCCAGACCAGGAATGAAATTGATGTCGAATCCGAGAGTGTCGCCTCCAAGAGGCTTGCAGACGTAGTCAATGTCTGGCTTGTCCAAGAAACAGACATCGACGCGCTCAATGTGAGGGAAGGGAATCTGCAGCTTGACCTTGACGCGCATCAAGCCCGAGCATGCCATGTCCTCGACAATGACATCAAGGCCCTTGCTGACGACACCTCTGCCAACACGCACTTCCAAGACAATCTTGGGGTTGATCTTGTTCTTCAGCTGGCGCTCTGTCAGGTCCATGGTATCATTGGGCGTGAAGCTGAACTTCCAGTCCATGATGACGGTGTCTGATTCGGTCTTTGGGTATGTCTTGACGTGCTCGAGACGCGGCGGCTTGTTACCAAGAATGAAGGTCTTCAGACGCAGACTGTCCAGGAACGCAGGGCACGATGTGCTCAGAACCTGATCGACAGAATTGATGATCGTGTCACAGATCACGGGGGCATAGATGGGCCAGAATTTAACCAGGAAGCTGTTGATCCACTCGAGACTCTCGGTGTCGGTCTCGAGACGCTGCTTGGCCATCTCACGGTGGACATCATCACGAAAGTTGCGGCGGACCCGGCGAATCGACGTGCGGTAGTAAGTGCTGCACGCGGCCATGACGAAGAGCACCCAGCCGAGACCTCCGCCGAGGGCAGCGATCAGCCACGAAATCAAGCAGGCGAACACGATAATCCCAGCATTGTGGTACCAATCTGTGGAGCATATCTGTCAGCACCCCAGCGACAAACAAGTTGGGTGTGTACAAACCTCCAAAGAACTTGTCAGACAGTCTGCCCTCTAGGAAAGTCTGATGATCAAGCAAGGTGCCCTCCTCATCCTCACCGGCCAGCTTATCGGCGATGAATGTGGGCGCCCATCCGGTGCGATTGCGCGCCCAGCGAAGATCCTCATCCATATCCTTTCCGCCCTTCTTCTCCTTGAGTGTAGCATCCTCGGCCATGATCGCATTGGCTGATTGCGGGGGCGGGAGGTCATAGTCCGCCACGCCATCATTCTGAAATAGATTAATTAATTACTGCAAGCACCATTGAGCCTAGAAACACCCACCTTGTCGGTAATGACAGCCATCCCCTTAGGCTTCTTGTCACGGTGGAAATCACGCGGCATGCGCTGCCCACGTCAGTCACTCCGTCGCCGATTGCACAATTCGTTTAGGAAGAGAACTCACCGACCCAGCCGCCTCGGCCTTATCCTCAGGCGAAGCATTGGGGTCGAATTGATAGGCTGGGACACCAGCCTTACGAGTCTCGTCGACAAGCTTCTCCTCAACCGTATCTGGGTTGACTTTGGACTGGGGATCCTGCTGGAGTTCCTGGGCAGTCTCGATGACGCCTTCCTCCTTCATCTCCGTGTTCTCCGCGGCGGCGGACGCCATCTCGGCGATCGGTCGGGTGTCTCGAATGCAAGGGTGGAAATTGGCAAGCGACCGTACAATCTGGCGCTAGCTGGGGTGGGAGAGAAAATGTTAATGGGTGAGTTGAGTTGAGTTGTGTTGGAGAAGAGAATGAAAGGTGCGGGGAGAGCAAGCTGGGGTCAGGGCTGTTCCGGATCCGGGGATTGGGAATTGGGGAAGTGGGAGTGGGAGTGGACAGTGTGAGTGGGTTGACGTACGGGTGTGTGGGATGGCAGGGATGGGAGGGAGATAGTGAGGCAAGAGTTGCACACACAGGAGAGGGGAGGGAGGGAGAGTGTGAAAGTGAGTGAGAGGGAGAAGAAAGAGTGAGAGAGAGCGAAAGTAGTGAGGGAGAAACTAACACTCCCGATCGACGAATAGGGTGGGACTTACCAGCCGCTTGCGTCAAGAAGGAAAGGGCTGTGTGGCTGGTACCTCCACGGGTAACGGTGGTAAGTATTTCACAGCAGGAGAAAAAGGAGATCGTACTCCGTAGTAAGCTTGCTAGTGGATCGAAGATCGTGACGTCCTCATTCTAGCTAGGACCCGATCGGCGGATCCTCGGGTTCCTGGGAGCCTATGATCATAATGGTTCTGGTGGGGAGGAGAGGGACTTAGCAGCACTAGTAGATTGGCATTGCATAGTCCGCCCAGCACCGCCACAGAATTATTAATACGTATCGATTAAACTAACTAACTATTTCAGGAAGTCCGTTAGGTTGGTCAACTAGTTACGTAGTTGGTGAAGCTGAAAGCGGAGCCAGCCAGCCCTACGTGTCGAACAAGTTAGGCAGACAGATTCACTAGCGCATCCCCCAGGGAGGCACTAATTCTACCCCTTTTCTCGATGAAAAGGAGGGCCATTCTTGTAAACAAATCAAATACCCTCAATTCGTACTGAGTATTCGAGTTGGTTGTACACGTGGCATGCAGACCAGGCGGCACTACTGCACTGAGTACATGTGAAGCACATGCAGAATACGATCTATCATCTATTGGAACTGGAGGGGTGTTGGGCCGTATTCAAAATGCAATTCGTCAAGATTGATAATAAGTAATGATACCTAGTAGTGTGGGAGAGATTCAAGAATGAAAGCGCTACTTCAGAATCTACCGCCCCAAACGGATGACGCCCGCCGCCATCAACTTTTGGATCTTCATCCGCACCTGTGCGTTCTTCATATGCTCCTGCAGCGCGGCCGGGTCGCTCTTCGCTTGCTGGAGAATGCTCTGCATCACCGGGTCCTGGAGGATGGCCATGATCTGCGCAGGTTAGCGCCGTGGCTGGGGTTTGGTGGGAGATATGAAAACTCACCTCGGGATCGTTCTGAATACGCTCCATGGTCTGCTGCTCCGTCTCGCCCGCCCGCGCGCTGAACTGCGCGTCCAGGCACTTCTGCTGCTGCTGCTCGATCTCACGCGCATGCGTACCGTCGTCGACCTCCGCCGCTTCGGTGAACACATCCAGCGCGCGGTTGTACTCCTTCATCGCGACCAGCGCCTGGCCCTTGCGCATATACGCACGGATGAACTTGGGGTCGCGGCTGATGGCCTCGTCGCAGTCCTGGACAGCCCCGGGGAAGGCCATCAGCTTGATGAGCGCGGCGGCGCGGTTCGAGTACCCCCGCGGGTCGGCGGGGGCGCGCTTGGTCATCTCCGTGAAGGCATCCACGGCACCGGGCCAGTCGCCCTCCTGGAACTTCTGCTGGCCGAGCTCGCGGGCCTTCTCGGCTTCGGCGGGGTCCATGTAGGCGTCCTTCTCGGCCTTGATCTTGGTCTTTTCGGCATTCCGCAGCTTGGTCAGAGTATCGGGGGTCCGGTGCTCCATGAGTGACTTGTTGTAGAATTCAATGGCCTGCGTGAGGTCACCCATCTTCTCGTAGGCAGTTCCGATTCGGGCATATGCTTTGGCCATCAGCTTGAAGTCGGCCCTGAGGTCCCGGCCTTCCTCGACGGCTTTTTGGCAGGTCTCAATGGTGCCCTGGTAGTCGCCCTTCTCGAACTTGGCGGCACCCATATTGTTCAGATATGTGATGTCCTTGTGCAATTCCCAGGCCTTGTTGTAGTGCTCAATGGCCTCATCCAGCTGCTTCTTCTTGTAGAAATCGTTGCCGATCTGCTTCTCGGCGTCACCAGCCTCCTTGGCCTTCTTCTTGGCAATCGCCTCCTCATCCTCCGGTTCGGGCTCGGGCGTGGGCTCCTTGGGCTTCTGCTGAGAGGTGCTGGGCTGAGCATCCGGCATGGGCTGATCCCCAGATGAATCACCACCTGGTGGCGCACCGAAGTTCATATCGATGCCGAGCAGCACACTCATCACTTGCAGGAAGCGCGGGTCACGGATCTCCTCGCCCACGCTGTTGGGGTTCTCTTGGATCTTCTTCAGCTTCGCCATGAACTCCGGGTCGCTGAGCAGGCTGGCGGTCTTGGGGTTGCTGGCTAGTTTCTGGAGCATGCCGGGGTCATTGAACATGCCACCAAGACCACCCAGCGGGTCTCCCGAGACCCCGTCAGCCGTAGCCTCCGCATTGATAGCCCGCTGGACCGCACTCAGACCGGACTTGGCCTGTTCGTTGCCCGGTTCAAGCTTCAGGGCCTCCTCGTAGGCGTCGTGGGCGGCCACTACCAATCGGATATATTAGTTATTGGACAGCAATCCAAGAAATACCAACTTACAAAGATCCCCCAAACCGCGGTAGGCAGCTCCCTTGCGGAGCTGGCCCTTGGACCAATCCGGTTTGATGCTAATGGCCTTCTCGGCGTCATCGAGAGCCTTTTGGTATTCGGCCTGTGCAGAGTAAACGGCGGAGCGGTTGGAGTAGAGGATGTGGTTCTCGGGCTCGACAGCGATGGCCTGGGTGAACTTGTCACTGTTCTCATATCAGCACCCTCGATCCATCCAACGCGGGGTACAATAACACCTACATGGCAGTAGGATAGTCCTTGGCGGCGAAGGCCTTGTTGCCTTCGGCCTTGAGAGCGTCGGCCATGATGAACAATCAAAATGGTCAGGAGTCCAAGGGGAGAAAGAGTTGTCAGGAAGGAGAGAGGGGAGCAGTGCAGGAAGGATGGATGGCTGGTCGAGCTTCTCGAAATTTCCGGAACATCATGGCTGCCTCAGGCAGTGGTACACCTCAGGCATCGAGAGCTCAAACGCCGCACTAAACCCGGTCGGGCCAAGACGATTCGTCTCCCCGCTGCAAAAAAAAAAAGGCGAGTCACAAACACATCATTTTCCTCGACTCATCCACCAAGCCGCCATGCTCCTGTAACGATTTTGTTTTATTCTGTCCGGTCGAACATGACAGCTCGCCCTCCAATCAGTCTGTCCCCCTAGTTGATCTGTCGCTGCTATCCGCCATGACCTCTGCCGGGGCTCGCGTCCCCGAGCTGGCCGCGAAGCTCTACGATGCGTGCCTGACACATTTCGAGGCCGACCGCATGTTCTTCCAGGAGGATTTGCTCAGCCTGGGTGTGATCCCGGCGAACGACCTGGCGCTGCTGGTGCAATGCGCCCAATCGCTGGTGGATCAGAAATTGATGCGCCTGCTGCAAACCAAGACTGAGCGTCTGGCATGGAAGATTATTCCCCGGGAAGATGCAGAGAAGTATGGTCTTGATTTCTTCGGTGCCATTTCCTTTTCCTAACGTTGCCTTCTCGCTAGACTCCAAAACCTCAACCCCGACGAAAGCTTGGTCTACAATGTCATCCACTCCAACGGCCGGTCTGGCGTCTGGGTCCGAGCCATCCAGACCCGCACAGGTCTGCACAAGTCCATCCTGGACCGCTGTGTTAAATCTCTCGAAGGGAAAAACTACATCAAGAGCGTCCACAATGTCAAATACCCCAGCCGGAAGATGTACATGCTGGCCGGCCTGGCCCCCAGCGAGGATGTCACCGGCGGCGCATGGTTCACCGACGGAGTCATGGACGTTGACTTCATCAACAGCGTCGCGGGATACATTGAATACACCGTGAGCCGTAAGAGCTGGTACGAAGTGCCGAGCTCAGACCACGGCCGCAACAAGCGCCTCAAGACCGCCACAGGAAAATCAGACATCAAAGAGGAAAAACAATATCTTCCCTTCGCAGCCAGATACGAAGGCTACCCAACCGTGGAGATGATCACATCCGCCGTCAACGAGAGCGGAATCACACCCGTGACACTCCGCGAAGAGAGCATCGTACAATTGCTTGAAATGCTATGCTACGACAAAAAGCTCGTCGCTCTGAACAACGGCCAATACTACAAAGCTATCAAAAATCCCGAAGCCGTAAAGGCCAGCCAGGCCCGCAAACCCACTGCCGTGAACGACAGGGCCGACGCCGAGGCCACAAAACACCTCCCTAAAAACGGTATGACCGAAGTCCCCTGCGGCCAGTGCCCGGTTTTCAACCTTTGTGCCCCTGGGGGTGCCGTGAGTCCGGAGACATGCGAGTATTTTGACCCTTGGCTGTCAAACAGTCTTGGGTTTTGAACCACGAAATGAAAATGGCTGGCTTGGGGAAAGAGCTAGAGCTGCCCCAAAAAATCTTGCTAACCTGTCCCTATCCCATACCACACCTTTTGCATATAGGGGATGAGGGAAAAGAAACCTCTAAAATCGGACAGGTTGCGTGTGCATAGCGAAGGCGTTTTTTCGTGTTTGAATCTTGTCGATTGGCATCTTGATGTTTGATATTCTAGGTAGTGTCTGGTCTTCGCTCGTTGCGGGTGGATGGGCATGCCTCCTGCAAGTGGACTATGACATAGGTCTGGTTCATTTTTAGCAAATGGAATAAACAGATCCAGCTATTCTTACTTGCGACAGCCATATCATTTCATCTGGGACCGTCCATTCGCAGGAGTCTTGCGTCTACTCACCATATTGAGAGGATGAAACTGCATCGAAAGCAATAATTGGAGACCAAAACATAGGCATAGGAGAGAGAGGTAGTGGTCATTAATGTACTGTAGATAATTCTCTATTCTTTACTATATTTTATCCACCCTTCTTCCTAACCACCGCATCGAATTACCCGACCCGCATGGCAGAGCCGATCAAAGTTTGAGTGGGGCTGCGCTGTCGTATTCGTGATTTTATCTCCTTCTGGGTTTCCGAGGTGCCTTGTGGATCCAGTCCTAGTCTTGACTTCCAGGCCCGCTCCCCATCCGTTGTCTTGAATGGTGCCTCTCGGCACCTACATGATCAGGGTGACTCTGGTCAGCTATCCTCGAAAAGATACTGCTGAAAGATATGGCGACTCGCCGCTCCCACCAAAAATCACGCCATGGGTGCAGCACATGTAAGAGGAGAAAAGTTAAGGTATGAGGACGCCAACCTCTCTGAAACAATGCCTGATTTGAGGATTTCATAATCCTATAAAATCTCACATACTAAGCTCTTTCATAGTGTGACGAGCAACGCCCTACTTGCAACAATTGTAGCCAGCGGCAGGACACATGCGTCTACAGTGCCCCAGTGCCATTCTTCTTTGCAGGACAGTCAGGAAGATCATCCAGCAAGGAATCACACACGAAGATTTCTTCAACTGAAGGACACAGCTCCGATGGCTCGACCCGTGCGGCCGACCATGGCATATCTTGCCCCGAAGTAACGAGAGGCTCATCTTCATTGAATATGGAGCAGCTAGAGCTTCAACTACATTGGATAATGCATACACACAAACTATTTGCCCGAAATGAAGAGACAAGAAAAGTATGGGAGATTTTAGTGCTTCAAGAAGCACTGCGCGCTCCATTCCTAATGCACGGTATTCTGGCATTGTCCGCCCTTCATCTATCACATCTGCACCAGGATGGGCGGCAAACAGCGTGGCTTGACATAGCTATAGCACACAAGAGCACTGCACTGTCCATGTTCTCGGATCAGCTCCACAATATCAGTGAATCGAATGCAAAAGCAATGGTGAGCTTTGCCAGCCTAGCTGTGGCATTCAGTTTCGCAAGCGCTCTAAATTGTCATGACCCAGCAGATGGTCCAAGTCTCAGGGCCTTGATAGACGTTTTTACTTTGGCTCGTGGTGTGCAGACAGTTGTCAATGGGGCCACCGAGTTTCTTCGACAGAGCAATTATGCGCCGCTCTTCAACATCACCGTTCCCGAGGTGAACATTCCTGACCATGTTCTCGCGGCATTTGATCGCCTCGACAATTTGAATAACCAGTGCAGTCAGCAATCATCCACTCATAATAAAACGCCATATGAGCGAGCCATCACAAATCTGCGGGAGCTTGTTGTATTCACCTATGCAGAGCCCAATTCGTTGACAATGGCTGCGGGGTGGGCCATTCGGGCCCCGGTAGATTATCTTAGTGGCCTGAAGAATTACGAGCCTCTTGCGTTGGTGGTGCTAGCCCACTACTGCGCCTTCCTGCATCTCGCTCGAGAGAACTGGTGTGCTGGGACCTGGGGCCGTTCAGTCCTGGAGGAAATTGTGCAGACATTGGATCCGAATTGGCAATGCCATATTGATTGGGCTATCAAACAAGTTACGGAATGAGTATTTTCAGAGGCACTCATCCAACTCGGTGCTCTGAATACTGAACATGAAGATTATATTCCGTGAACAAGATGTGTATGCTAAATCTAAAACAAAATGACCATAGATTCACTAGGACTCGACCCCCCAATTGACTCATGCAGAACTGATTAATTAAACACCCTCCATCCTATCCATCTCTAGCGCGGAACCAGGGACAAACTTGCGCATCCGAACAATTTGCTCAGAATATTTGTCGCCGCGACCCAGCAAGCAATTAACCTCGCTAGGGTGCGTGTACTGGAGAACAAGCATCGTCACAAACATCAACAGGGCATCGAAGACATAGATGAAGACCTCGTTCTTCATCAAATAGCCATCGTAGCCCTGCATGTATTCCACCACACGGACCACCGAACGGACCAGAATCAAGATACTAGAGACGTATAGGGCCATCATATGCCGGTGCCAGAGGTTATTCAGCTCGATCGAACGAGCAGTAGGAACTTTGGAGATACGGGCCTGGAACACCACAGCACTGATCGTGAAAAAGCCAAAGAAGATGATCTGTACAAAGAGACCGCCGACAATGATGTGTTCGCCAGTACCTGGATTTGTTGAATTTTGAACCATGAGTCCCGCACCTTGGAGCTAATTAGCGTCATATTGCGCAGTGCCGAAGATATTGAATTTTCCCTCAGCTCAGTAAAAGAACATACCTGAGGCTTGCATCAGGAAGGACAAAACGTCTCCAGTCACGAAGATCTTGGTCAACCATTTAAGCTTGATAAGGGAGCACTTCTCAGCATCGATCATAAAAATGATGCGCCCAAGAGTCATATAGATACTCGCTGCCAGGAAAGCTGGAGCGATCAGGATCAACGCGCTTTGGATGACATAGGGTCCTTGGGTGAAATCAGGCGCCTCGTGGGATGACAGTAAGCGTCCGACGTAACCGACTGTCTCAACTGGTAGGAGGCAATAAATGGTTAGACTTCCACATAGAGCTCAAATGAGGAGACAAGTTGACAGACTTACGTATGCCTCCAATCACGAAGGGAATCATGAACCATGTTCGTGTCCGAACGAGTTGGTACAAATGCATGAGACTACTCAGACCGAAAAGGGCAGTAAATATGCCCGCCGCAGCGCTGGACGGGTCATAGTAGTAAAATGTCCAGGCCATTGAGAGTGAGATGAGTAAGTTTTCTTCTGTGCGTCTGTCCAAAATTGAAATGAGGGAAGAAGCAAAGCCTAGGCGTATTGTGGGAGTGTTTCAATTGAGTAGATAGGCGAGTAGGGTGCTTTTATAACCAAACCAAAGCCTTGCTTAGCAACCACTTTAGAGAAATTTGCCCGCAGAGAGAATTCAAATTTCGTAGATGCCTATCTAAGGGGTTAGGTACATATGCCCTGCCCCTTAAGCTTATTTTGCTTCGTACTCGTGTTGTGCTCTACTATTGGAAAAGCCTATGTGGGGCGTCGCACTATTTTCAACTACAGCTCGCGTTCGTAACTTTGTCCATATCCGGAACGTCTCGTTTCCCGGTTTACCACTTGCAGTTTTTCCGGGTATAGCTTTCTTCCCTCAAGGATATCAATCTAGAAAAAGATTGCGTTTTACCTAATAAGTGGCTTTAAAGGCTACTGGAAAAACCGTGGCCTACCCAACCACACTTGGTAGGAACTAGAAAGTGGAGCGTCGCAGGGCATGCTAATGCGTGGTTTATAATTGTCGTGCTTCGTATTTATCACCCGTTCAAGTTGACCGAAAGAAAGGCTTCTGCCTAGAAGTTAAAAGCTCGCTTTACCCACCAATAACTATTCAAGGTATGGTGGTTTCAAATATTGACTTGGGGATTTTCGGCTGGAAGGTTGTTCATAACCACTTCGTTGTCACGGCACTCAACAATTTTTTTTTTTTTTTTTGTTTTCCCGAAGAACTTGATATTATTCATTCTACCTCTGCTATAAATTGTTATTTGAAAACTTTCACTCCTCTATTTCAACTTTATTTCGCCATGACTTACAAACTTTACAACTACAACCCATCTGGGGCAGCAGCAGTACCCTTCGCCGCTCTCTTCGGGCTGGCAACTGTCATTCATTTTGTAAAAATGATCCGCACCCGGTCCTGGTACTTGATTCCGTTCACAATCGGTGGCGTCTGTATGTATTATCCCAAATTTTGAATAAAAAAGGTTGCTAACTTTTCTATCGCTTCGATTTAGTTGAAGCAATTGGCTATGTGTGCAGATATATCAATACGACCGAAACACCCAATTGGAAGACCTTGCCGTACGTCGGACAGAGTCTTCTGATCCTTCTTGCCCCTGCACTTTTTGCCGCCTCTATATACATGATACTCAGACGCCTTATTATCTCCCTAAATGCAAGCTCAGACTCGCTTAATCGACCATCCTCGTTAACCGAAGAACTTGTGAGACTTGGCTTTTTGTATCGATGCCGAGCCACTTACCACAGGATGAAAACCAATAGAACAACGCGATGGCGACCCTCAGAGCTCAACTGCTTCTGCTGTGCGAGGTGGAATTGCTATGGTTGTAATGACCATCCCTTGAAACTTAGGCGAACCTGTGGTATTGGCCATCATTTTGGTCGTCCGTCTCCTAGGAGACTTTCCACAATTTCAATCCCACTATAGCTTACATCGGCTTCTCACTCTACTGTAGGGGACGCGTTCTTAGGTGACGGGTCATTTCAACTGAAGCTTTCTACACAACGCCGAGAGCTCCTTCGTCTTCTTCTCAAGAAGCGACCCTTCGAATGTGTTCAGTATGCACTCCCCTTTAGAACGATGTTCTGCATCAACCCGGTGAACCCTTCGCCCACCCGAGTCAGCGGCGCCTCGACGGCAATGGGCGCCCACTCGAAGTACTCTCCATAGTTGCCAATCTTCGTCAAAAACTCCATTGTCTTCGCCTCAGACCCCTTTCCGACCGTCAACCTCGTGGTATTGCCTTCGCCCACCAGACTAACGTCGGTCCAGGTGTTCAATGGCAGGCTGTAATTGAGCGAATATGGGTTTCCACCGCTGATCAAGGTAGCATTCGAGATAGTGCCGTTACCATTCACAAATATCGAGTCAGGACCCTCGAATAGAGTACCTGGCATCTGCGACGTAGGCTTCACCCGAAATGAGAGCGTATAGTCGCGTCCTTTGCTGCCTAGCGGTGTCTCCAAGTAGCAACCATCCGCGAGATGGAGACTCTTGTCTGCGATCTTACACCCATGGACCCTGCCGTGATACTCATTACCCGAGTGATCAGTGACAGTCGAGTCCGAACTACCGTCGAATATATACTGCAAGATCGTATCGGACTCGCTAGGAATGCTGCGATCTAGGTTCTGTGCGGGTACCACGGCGTGCAGCGCGTCGAAGACGGAGTGGTACTCTTCCTCCGTGATGTTGCCGCCCCATTGCTTGTCTGCTAGGGCAGGAAGCGCATTGCGCCAGGAGTAGTAGGCCTGCAGCACAGTAGTGGAGTTAGGCCCATAGTCGTTCCACAGCGCGGCCACTTGGCCAAGAACGTGCTTGTTGTTACGAGGGGGGTTATCGCCGATAGATGAGCTGTCCATGATCACCGGAGAATAACCCGAGCCGTATGGTCCCTGGAAGATCCTGGAAAGCTCTAATTCCTGCGGGTAGGATGCAGACCAGCCGCCGACGAGGTAGAGGTAATTGTCCGAGTTGAGCACGTTGTATCCGTTCTGGATGTAGTCCCAGTACGGGTGGTCGTCATAGTTTGCCCAGTGTTGGTAGGAGATGGATTTTGAAACGTTCGCACCTTCCTTCGGGGTAAATGTTCCCCAGATGCGCATCGACTTGCGACCGCCCGTCTCATGCATGATAAATGTGTTCATGTCGTTCACGAATTGAGTGTAGTCTGCCACCAGACTGCTGTTGTATTCATCCGCGCCGATATGGACCACCTTGCTGTGGAACCAGGGCAGGAAGGTCTTCCAGATAGTCTTCACTGTTGGGAGAGTGTCTGGATGGCTAAGGTTGAGCATACTTAGGTCCTCGAGTCCCAGCTCAGGTTTCCATTGCACGATAACGAGCGCGTGGCCGGGTGTCTCGATCTCGGGGATGATGGTCACGCCGCGCTTAGCGCATTGGGTCTGGATGTGGTCGAATTGCTCGCGGGTGTAAGACTCGTTTTGCCGGCGATTGAGACCAGCTACGGCCGGGTCTTCGGACCAGAGACGGAATGCGGCGTACAGTTCCAGCGAGCGCTCCCGGGAATACTCTTTCACGTTGTTATTGAGGTTGTCACTCAGATGGACGTGAAAGGTATTCTGCTTGAAGAACGAGAGGTACGAGCACATCTCGACCAGGAAATCCGCAGGATAGAAGTGGCGGCCGGCATCAAGCTGTCAAAGCATTAGACCGATACCAGAGGTATCCAATCAGTGAGAATGGACGTACAAAGACACCGCGGGTGCCCCATCCAGGTGCATCAGCGCCGGCACCCTTGGCAAGAACCGAGTCACCATTCACGGCGGCTTGAATCATGGAACGCGTCGCCCACCAAGCACCCAGGGGGCTGGCTCCTGTCACGATAATCCCGTGGTCATCGACCCTGAGATCATATCCCTCCGAAGTCCATCGGCCTGCGGCATCCCGAAAACTGGTGCTATTTCCCAAGGTCACGAAGACGGTATTTTCTCTCCGCTGTGTGCCGCTCACAAGCTGGAGATCCAGGCCCAAGGATGTTTTAAGGTCCTCTTGGAAGGTCTCCACGAATTCCGACAGAGTTGGCGGGATCAAGGTCTGTCCATGATGATCCACCTCATTGGCATATCCAGAGTCGATGATAATATGTGTGAGTTTGGAGAGATCATAAGTGCCTCCTGTTTTCGTAAAGGGTGTAGTCGGAACCGTCACCAGCCCAGCATAACCTAGAAAAGTGTCAGTGGCCAATCCATCTGGAAGACATTCTGGACTGTGATTTTAACGATACCTCTCAGCCATGTCAAGGCACTCGCAGTGCAAAAAAGAAATCGACGTAACTGCATAACGTCTCGCAGAATCCCTAACAAGCAACAGTCGCTTCAATCGTCACATTGACCTGGACTTGTTTTACCACCTCGCCGATCGGGATATTTATGTTCGGAGAAATCGATCGTGCGGAGAAGCGCCCACCTATGTAACCTAGCTATCACTTTATACATAGAGTCACATTGCTCCGAGACGACCTTGCGGTACAACGTGAGGGGAAAGAGAAAGGCGAGCGATCGACGCGCGTTGCAGCGCGGTCGCTGCGACTATTGTCGGCTCGTAGGCCAACCAGATGGGTAGTGAATTATCCGGGGAACTGAACATTAGCTTAGATGATAGCGAGGTCTTCCGTTATTTCTTTTTGAATGTCAACCATGAATTAATGATGAGCGGTTGGAACTTGACACTAATACCCAGGCATCAACGTCTGTTCGATTACGTTATTATTTGTACTCAAATCGGAGCCATACTGGGCCCGACCCCGACTTGGGGACGAGCATTTGCTCCACTAACTACCTGAAGATTTAATAAATACAAAATCTACCAAAAGCAGGTAAATGTCGTCTAACGCATGGGTTCACGGTTTAGGGGAGTTTCTTGTTCACAAAGGTAGCAGTCCTATCGCCGTGCCGTTCCCCTAACGAGGTACTTGACGTGAGGTTTGCGAAGTCCCTTCCTTTTGCCGGTGGTGCACCTGTCATTATTATTCTCCATATTTGTTTTGCCCATAGTAAAATGACAAAAAATCTTCCTCACTCTCACAAGCTTCAAAAGAATACTAACATATCCTAATGGGTAAAGAAAAGGCAAAAATATGGACTCACGGGGATTTGAACCCCGGACCTCTCCCATGCGAAGGGAAAATCATACCCCTAGACCATAAGCCCGTGATATTTTACATTTGGGGCTTATTAAGTATGTGTAACCAGCATAGAAAGTCTCAATGTGAGATTTTTTACCAGAAATAAGTAGCGAGAATCTAAATTCTCTATACGCAGTGATATACCTTCCAATGCTCGTGTCGCATTGAGTCTGCGAGAGGCCCCGAGTTCGATTCCCGAAAGAAGTTCTTTTATAGAAGCACGTAGCAATTACTCATACGTTGAACTTGTAACTATCTACCTAGATCAGAGGACAATCGTGAGGCAGTATAATTCAAGTGGGCGTGTATTGGCACCAATCCCTAGTAGGGTATTACACCACAACGCTAGGTGACGGTAAATCGGGCGCCAGTTGTTCTTTTGCGATCATTGATGCAGACTGATAACTTCCATTATCTAAACCAGAGAAGCATGGAGTCCTGACCCTTCAATGTGGACGATGTTGCTACTTAGACTCATAAGGAGCATTGAAAGACAGACACGTGTTGGGATGTCCATGCATCAAAGCACCGATTTAATGCAAAATTGTCTAGCTTTCTTTTTTTTTTTTTTTTTTTTTTTTTTTGAGGAATAGACAGAACATGCAATTATTGAAAGATCCGCTATAGCATCTGACGTAGCAGCTGGAAGCAGTTGCTGGCCGATGAAAGGACCCATTAATAACGATGAAACATAATCTGGAAGAAGCGAACGATTTCTTGCCAAACTTTCACGGATAAGAGGCGCGCTGACACTAGTACTGTTCTGGGCAGTCCAAGCGACATGAATAATTTCTAGGTAGGCGCCCTCCGCCTTGCTTACTGTGTGCGAATCACCCCTTCTTTAGATCTAATAAAGCACCTGAGTGAGTTGCTAGATAAGCCATCAAGCGGGGCCCTAAGTTACACTAGGTACCCTAGATGTCGACGAGGTTGAGATCGAGCACGCAATTCTCTGGAAACCAAAATATATTCATGAAAGGGGACTGACCATGGTCACACATCACCCTCGGTACTTTCAAGAACCCTGCTATCAGCCAATCACCTTCTATTGCCATGGTAAACCGTTCCGAAACGGATTCAAAACACCCGCGGAGCGATGCAGTCCCCGCAGCATTCGCAGGGCCCAACACGCGACTGGTCCCGTCGGGCATCGACGAGAGTGACTTCGTGACAGTCAGGGAAGATCAAGATCTCCGAAGAGGTCTGCATCAGCGACATATCGGTCTTATTGCCATCGCAGGAGCTATCGTAAGAACGGAGTACTTTACCCTCGCTCGTAGTTGTCCGACTCACAGCCGCACAGGGTACGGGACTCTTCCTAGGTCTAGGAGGTTCAATCCAGACAGCTGGACCACTGGGCGCATTACTCGGTTACGCAACCATCGGCATTATCGTCTGCGCAGTGCAATTTGCATTGGGTGAGGTGACAGCCTTACTCCCCGTTACTGGCAGTTTCGTGCGACACGCTGAGGTGCTCGTTGACCCAGCCCTGGGATTTGCCATTGGGTGAGCTGCGTGTTCCAGGAGTGGCCCCCAAGGTCTCACTGACTCTATCCGACAGCTACAACTTGGTATACGGCAACTGTCTTTCCATCCCGACAGAAATCACTGCGATATGCGTCCTTTTCCAGTATTGGACCGACATCAACTCCTCGCTCTGGATAATGATATTCATCGTGTTGACTGTCATTGTCGGTCTATCATTCATCGGAATCTATGGTGAAGTTGAATTCTGGTTTGCCCTACTAAAGGTCGTCTTCATCATTTTCCTCATCCTTCTCGGTTTGGTCATTGACCTGGGTGGAGTTCCTGGCACTCCTCGAATTGGATTCCGATACTGGAATAATCCTGGACCATTCGTCGAGTATGTCGCGAGCGGGAGCTGGGGACGCTTCCTGGCTTATTGGGCGGTGATGAGCAATGCAGTCTTCAGCTTCGCTGGTGTCGAAAGCATTGCCATGGCTGCAGCTGAGACTCGCAACCCTAGAGTTGCCGTGCCGAATGCCTGCAAGAGGGTATTTATCCGAGTCGCGACATTCTACGTTCTTGCTGTCCTCATTGTTGGCATGCTCGTTCCAAGTGATGACCGTCGGCTCGATAATGAATCAGGAACAGCAGCACAGAGTCCGTTCGTCATTGCTGCAAGCGCAGCAGGCCTACACGGTGTGCCATCAATTGTCAACGCCATTGTAATTACATCAGCTTGGTCATCCTCAAATCAGGCCTTACTTGCCGGTACACGAGTCCTATACGGTCTTGCATTGAAGAAGCAAGCGCCTGCTATCTTCCTTAGGACAACTCGTTGGGGTGCACCATATGTCTGCGTGCTCTTCTTTTCGGCGTTCATGTTCCTCTCGTTTATGAGCCTGTCAGATGGCGCATTGACAGTTTTTTGGTGGCTGGTCGACCTAACCGCGTGTGCTGTGCTGATATCTTGGATCACGGTTCTGCTGAATCACTGGAGGCTCCTTCGTGCGATGAGGGAGCAAGAGCTGTCTTTGGCACTTCTTCCGTGGCATAGCAGATTTACCGGTACGTAAGCTGCCATTACCCTATCAAGCATGCACTGACAACAATTGGTAACAGAATATTCGACGCCGGCGGCACTAGTCATGTGCATTATCATTCTCCTGACCGCTGGGTTTCCCGTTTTCACCAAGGGCAACTGGTCCGCCAGCAGCTTCGTATCATCGTACTTGTAAGTTTGGTCCGCGCCTATCAGCAAAGGAGTATGTTCCTGACAGCAATTGGTCGCAGAGATATCCCCATCGTTATCGCCGCCTACGTAGCATGGAAGCTATATAAACGTACAAAAATGGTCAAATTGTGCGAGATACCACTGAAAGAAGCCCTGGAACGTGCAGCCGGTGATGTGGAGGCTGAAAAAGAGCATCCTCTATGGAGAAGGTTGATCGGTTTTCTCTGGGACTAGATGGTACAAAGGCCAATCAGTGGTATTGGAGTTTATCAGTATTTGCAATCCACGAGTTATCTAGGCAATTGCGAGAGCAGATGGCCAAAGCCAATAAATCTGGTAATTGCTTCCGGGGTGAAATGACGAACTGAGATATCAAGAGCTCCACCGGACGTCTGGTGAGCCTGAGTGACCGGACTGGAATTCTGACGGCGGGGAGAAGTAGTAGAGGACATTCCGGTTCCTGTGTGGAGATATCTAATTCTTGATGTTTCTCTCAAAACAGGGACAAATTTACCCTTATCGCTCTGCATCGAAGGCTTCTTCGTAGTCCTACGTTTGGTTAAGGCCATGGTGTTGAAGAGGTGTAGAGGTGTAGAGGGAAGAGAAAGAGGGGAGGGGTGAAGAACAAAGAAGGGAAGAAGAAAGCTCGCAAGTAGTTGCCAAGGCGTAGGAGAAGGTAAGTCTCTCAGGCAGGGCTGTCAGTTATTGAAAGCATAGAAGTACGGAAACGCGTTTGCTCTCTGTAGGTTTAGAGTTTGGGTGTTTGGGGTAGGCTGCTGCGCCAGCTTAAATTTGATATGCGCACGAAAAATGGCCACTACGATCTTCCACCTCGCAACATCCCTGCGCCGCGATCCAGTCTTTTCCTCGCTGAGAGGGCGCGGCTCACAAGAGAACGCCCCTGTCCACTGCCAAGTCGAAGGAACGTTTCGCACATGGTCCCTCCCGTCGTCGGCAAGAAGCCCAAACCTCGGGAGTTTATGGAGTATGTGTCCAAAGACAATCTGGAAGGAGGTCATGGATGTGCACAGATTGCGCCGCAGCGGACAGACCGAGTTTATACCTGGATACAAATTCCGCTCTCTCTCTCTCTCACGCTTGCCATAACGAACTGGCCCCCTTCGAACGAGCTTGATTTCAGGGCTACACCATTCGAGATTGCATTTCTACTTTGGGTAACGTACGTGCTAAGTTCAACGGTCGAGGCCATCTATGTTCCGGAGCCGTGGGCCTACTCGTGCCCTATGGAAAACGACTTCAGTACGACTCACAGAGCCTCCCGCTGCTGCCCGTCTTCGTGACATATACAACCCGGACGGTCAACTAGGGATTCAGGGCGAGCAGAGAAGAGAACGAAGGACCAGAAGACAGAACAAAGCATCGGCATTGCGGAACTAGTTCCCGATGTATCCAGACAGGGGGCTAGGGACAGATGGCAATTCAGTTGTACACCCCCCATTGTTTTCTGTTTGAGTTGGTCATCCGCGTCAAAAACTAGCGTGTATGGGATACGCGATCTTGGGACAAAACGGGACGGTCCACCGACGCTTCCTCTCGAACTACCGTGTTGTGCGCCATTAAACCGCCCAGTTTCCGCGGACGATTTCCTCGCGGATTTGGATCGCTTGGGCGCTTCACCCTCCCGGCCAACAGCGGAGGATTCTAGAAATCAAATCCCTTGCCCAAATCGACCGAGATTTAACAGCAGCAGACATCGCGGAACGGATCAGGAGAGAAACCAATATCAAACGGGATTCGTCCGGGACGGACGAGCCAGCGCACGTGGATAGTAACGGCTTGAATACCCAACAGCATTGCCGTCGTGATTTCGAGGCAGAATGGGGTTTGGGCTCCAACGTCCCACCGAACAAATCATTCATCGCTACGCTCCTGTATTTGATCATGATTGAGCACTTATCGGCTACGGCTCTATCCATTCTCGGATGACCGCAGAGCATGTCTGGCGTCAGACTATTCCATTTCGGGAGTCGGAAAGTGCGACCAAGTTCATTTGGAACACTGCCATCTCTGATCTTTCTCATCTCTCCTATTTCTCTTTATTCTTTCCATGGCTTCAACTCCCAGACAGAAACGCGCTCTTCCGCAACTGAAAGCGGAACTTGAGGAGGTTGTTACCGCCCGAGGAGCCGTTTACCGACACAAATACGCCACCATCTTTTATTTCGAGGACGATGACACCGAGGACGATGCAAAGTCCCTGGCCAACTGCCTTCAACATGTTTTTGATGTTACCGTCAACGTGCTCAAACTGGCCACGGATGATAGCACTCCAGACTGGAATGTGAGAGTTGTCATAAACCAAACCATCGACAAGATTGGGCCCTCTGGAAACGACACTGCATCCCTTCTGATCATTGCCTACATTGGGCATGGTTCGTTTGACAACGGAACGGGAGTTTTGGAACTTACATCTACGGACGGAAAGCAAAGCATCCAATGGGATCCCATTCATCGCTTGTTCTTCCGTGAGGACGATATCTTCTGCCACATTGACACCCTGGGATTCTTAGATTGCTGCTATGCATCGGCAACCAGGAGCAAGATAACACGTAGCAAGATCACTCGAACATGCCAAATTCTTGCTGCCTGCGGTCGAAATGAAGTGGCTCGGTTGCGCACGACTGGCATAAGCTTTACCCAGCGTCTTATCAGCGCTGCACGCGGTCTTCAGAGGAAGAATATGCCACTCACAACTGTTGCCGATTTGCTCGAGGAAGTGCAACATCTGAAGCCCCGCGGAGCTCCAAATGCAAGATTTCATCACATAGGAGGTATTAGACCGATAGCTTTGCCATTCAAGAAGGACTCGGCCTCGTCCATCAGCACACAGGTTGGGCTCCAGCGGCTTAGTCTGTCACACTTAAACCGCCTGCAAAATGTCCTTGTGGAACTTACACTTGATGGCCAGCCTAAGCAAATCTCTGAGCAGTTCAAGGGCGTTCTAGCATCCTTACCTTCAGGGTTTCAGGTCAACATTGTCGACGCCTACGAAACCGATGCTTCAGCTCTGTTTCTCCTTCGCATGTCCTGGTTTACCTGGGCCAGACTGTCGGCCATGGTTGATTTCCGGTTTGTTGGTGTCATCATCGGATCGTCTTTGATCCATTCTGGTACGAACTTATGACTTTGACTGGTCGAATTTAGCATATGTTAATTATCTTTAGTTGCAACACCTCCGCGCGTTTCTGTCAGGTAACTCGGAGAAGCAGCCAGTGGACTTCCTCGCTAGATATCTGGTGCTTTACTATACTCCGTTTCAATTCCTCTGAAAAGATAAGCCGAGACGATCTGATTTTTATTGGGGAAATGAGAATTCTCCCTGGTAGCTGTTTCCGACCAAAGCGAACAAGGACATACACAAAAACATGACAAAAACATACGGCGGCTGAAATTCGGGTTACTCGCCCAGCTACTAAATGGCCGGCATGTGGCTCATGTGCAGTAGTCGGGTGTATATCTGACATGGTTATGAAATGCCGCTTGAATCAACAGCCCCAGAAACTCTAGCGTATGCGGCCGCATCTTGCCTGCTTCGTGAAATATTCTTTCTATAACGCGCAACTTGCTTTGAATACCATCGTTAACCCAAGTTCCCTGCAAGGCTTGCAGAGTTTACAATCTTCCCTGTCTCATCGCTTGCCACTCGCCATCCTGCCGACCCTTCCCCTTAAGTTGCTGCAGCCAATTCTCAAAAGTCTTCGCCACCATGAACCTGATCATCTGCAGATCGAACAAAAAATACTTAGACAGCCTTCACGTGTTATCCAAAACAAAAGCTTGCCAAGCACAATAGCTTATTAAGAAGACATGTTTAGAGATCTGTATTTACGTTGGTGAATGATTTTAACTGTCCCTTTCGCAATAGAGAGACAATTACTAGCTGTCGGTGCCGAAACAGAAAAAGAAAAAGTCTTCATATTTGGAACAGAGCATTAGTGCTTATTGAGCCGCAAAGACAGCGTATAGTGACCTTCTCCTTTATCCACGCCTCCATTTCCGGAGTAGATTCGCAAAATTAGCTTTCAGATCATTCCCTACTACGAACGATGATCATGTATCATATGTCGATTATACGAGATACCCTACGCAGCGTCACACTCACTAAACCTAAAAAACTTTGTTGGTTCAACTATCTTCGTGGCGATTTACATTCGATTGATATTATACTATATTTATCTAACGGATGGCCTGACTATGGAGGGCCGAGACCTGGTTGATCTGCGTAGATGGACACCAAACGAAGATACGAGCTTTGATGAAACATCCGCACATCGTGATCTGCAAGACAGCATGCAGATCACAACGTCCCTCCAAATACGAATCATTCATTCTGAGGTCGTAAGCATGCATCGATTGGCAGCTGTAAACCGATGGCCTGTTCAAGTTCTATACCCTAAGCCAAGGTCCCTGAGATATCTCGGAACGAGGCCACAAACATGGCAGTTGATAGCCGAGTGAGATCTAAGGAAACTCTGCGCAGGATGTCACAAAAGAGCTGTTAGTCTTCATTGTTCATTCCCTTTTTTGCTTTTAACGGTAAATGAAAACCAAAGTTCTGAGGCTCGCTGCGCTCAGTAAACGTAAACCCCCAAATCTATTCATTTCCATGACACGAATATCTTGGAGAAAACTCCTCTAGGCCCTACTCAACTCGTATAGTCCGACATTGACTCGAAACGCTCATGATGTCATCCTTCTATCTTGTAAATGGCCGCCGCATACGAGCTATCTGGTTTTTCCGCCCCCATTCGCTTCCAGGCAGATACAGCAGGCTTGCCACCTGATATTTGCCCCCAGCCATGTGAGATTCCCTTGATGTCTTCCTCATAACGACACCTAATAACTGTTAGCGTTCAATAGCCATGCAGGGATGAAACAGACGGCAAGTTTATGCTATTCTCGATTGAAAAATGCAGAGATAAAGGAGCTTGCCTGTACTCCGTACGTATGTGAATAATATCGGGTCTAAGAATACTACCAGATCTCAACACCAGCGCATCAGTGGTGATTGTCCTGTAATCCCAGATAAGAGCCTTGAGATCAGTTCAGCTGATGGAGTTGGTCCTAGTCCTAAAAGAACCTAATGAAGCAGAGCGATGTGAAGATCGCGCAATGTGTGGAGGGCAGTTCTTCGAGACCCAGCGAGTTAATCGTATTCCAGAGGGCTATGTCGCCATGATGGGGCGATAATGATGCTGTTCATTCATTCAGATGCAACATTATCATTCAAAAAGTCTTTCAAAGGTTGTGATTAGCAGAGCACAACCTCGTATTCCCAGGGTATGCGCCCAGAAGGTTTGAGACTGACTGAATACGGGAGACAAATGTTTCAAGTGCCTACCGTCATGACATCAATGCCATTTTCAATAATCTCGAGGCTGCGACAAAATGGATAGGGTCTGGGGAATGGCTCTCTTGGGATTTACATATAAAATCGGCCTCATCCTCTCGTCTCAACTAATTCAAACAAGAAATCTGGTGATCAATAAATCCTAAGGCCAGTACCTCCATCTACAGGCACTAATTTCCAGTCTTAATCAGTTCGTCACTACCAATCCTCTTTCAAAATGCGTTTCTTTGCTATACTTCCTGCTCTCCTCTCCCTGGCTGCGGCTGTACCCCCTCACAACATCGTTCCCCCTCACAAAACCATCGCCCGCCACCCCATCGCGGATGTCAAAGCCAGCGCTGCCCGCGCTTTGGTTCAACTTGAGGCCTCTGGTTGCGACTGGCTCGGTACGCATCACCCTACCCGATACATAATTGCTTGTTTGCATATTGACATGAGAGAAATAGCGTGTGTGTCTGCGCTTGCTACTCTTACTACTACCTGTGCAGCTGCCGCTGCCGAGGATGCTATTAGTAAGTAACAGATGAATGGGAGTCCAAAATTCAAGGCTGACTCTGCCAGACCCTATTGCCGATGCAGCATGCTTGGCATCTGTTGGGACAAACTTGAGCACCGTTGTAAGTCTCTTCTTAGTATGCTGCGAGCCTAAATATTAACGATGGACAGTCTGCTTGCTATAGTTGCGTGGATCCAGCCCCAACGCCAGTGAGTAATCTTGCTTCTGAAAGTTGGTGACAATTGTGGATATAAAACTGACTTGATTTGAGTGAACAAATCTACTTAGATACTCGGCGTCAACAGTTGTCTCTACTATTATTAGGCAGCTATCCTGGGCGGTTCCTGTTACAGAGTTGTCAAGTTCTTTTTGTGTGATTTTTTGCCTTGATGTAGGTTTTTCTCTAGCTTAGTTTTCCCTACATCGTTTTGTGAATGCGGAGGCATCTTATCTTCATTTCGGGGATTGACGGGACCGAGCTCTCTAAGTGGTCGACATATTGCTGAAATTGGGGGAATGTAGCTAGCCATTCTGTAGCCTGATGGAGAAATTGTCCAAGATCGAAGTTCTTCCACAGAGCAGCCCAACAACGTTTTAGATCCCAGAGAATTTCAGTAGAAGATACTGGTTGTGATCAATCTTAGACTCCGAGAGCAACCTAGCTCGCTGGTGAATCGAGTGCGTCGAGGTTCGGAGCTTTTTGGCTTGCCGGTCATATTCGATCGAATTTCTCTTAGTAGTTGCTTTTAGTTAGACACCTGCACATCCGCTCCGCATATTGCAGATTTGTAGATGCTTCTTCAACAACCCAACCGCAACAACCCAACCCACCCGACGTATCCATATGCTCACGATAGATCCGCCCCACAGTTTGAGCCAAGAATGCCTCCGCATTGAATTTAGTGACTCCGATCTGTTGACTGAGGTCGCAGTCTGACCACAGCTTCGAAGTTCGGATTGCTGATTCCCGCTGTACAGACAGGGTAACTAGATGGCGTAACAGTCCAGTTTTCACAAAGTTGTACTCCCGAGTGCATGACAACTTCAGATCCTGAGCAAATCGACTGGATTTGTGAGCATTGCGTCGCAGCTTGGTTTGACTCAGCAGTGGACCAGCACGTTCTCTTGGGAGTCACGTCCTCTCAGTGGAGTTTTTGCCTTGGGAACGCAGTTGAAAAGTTTGGGGACCTGTGCCATGTTGAATCTTCCATCAAATGAATTGCCTTGGAAATGAGCCCGTTCGAAGGGGGCCAGTTCGATAGGGTAGGCTGGAGGGAATAGCGGATGGTGTATCCAGTTTTAGACTCGGTCCGTTCGCTGCGGCACAATACGCGCAGAGCTCTCACAGGGCATACCGGGAATACAATCGTGGCAAAATTTGCGACGCAGGATATATCCAGTTGCAGTACACATGCAAAAGCTTTCTGGTACTCGTTGAAATCTTGTTGGCCCGAAGACCACAGTCGACATGGTAGCGTCCGAGTGCGTACATGGTGGTGGTTGGGAAGAGTGTGACGTTGGAATAGTCGGAGGGTAACTGGATGCGAGGCCAGGATGAAGGAACGAGGAAGAAGTGAATAAATAGAGAAAACTGTACGGGTATGGCAGGCAGAAAGGATACGTCGAGCCAAATCCAGCCTAGAATATATACCTAGTGCAAACAAAGAAAATACTCTTGCACGTAGAAAGGTGGCCTGCCTGTCTGGACAATTACAAGAGGACTGATTGTTGCATGTAGGCAAGTGCCTGCGCATAGAGAGTCGAATGTACATTCTTTTAGGACTCACATTGAATATGAGATACGAACGCCCTGGGTATATGCGAAAACAAAAGGACGACAAAACAAATTACTTCCCCAGCGTCCTCCTGCATTCATCACAATACCACGTCCCTACAGGTTCACGGGTCAAGCCGACGCATTTCCAGTGGAACCACTCATACGGACAATCGTCGTTGTCGCAAGCGACCATATCACCATGGCTGACCGTCCGACAGGTACAGTACACTTTGCTATCCTCATTCCCTTCATCCTCATCCTCCTCTTCGTCATCATCAACATCATCGCCCTGGGCATCGCTCTTCTCCGAGTCATCCGTGTCCGCGCTGCTAAGCATGGAGTCGTCGTCCTCGTCGCCATCGCCAGCGGGCGATTTCTTCGAGATCTTGACGCGGCCACTGGCGCTGGAGGAGCGCTTGGTCGGCTTGCCGTTTGCGCTCTTGAGTTTCTTGACTTGTTGGTGCGGCGCGATCTTCTTCGTCATTGCTTTCTTGGGTCCGCCCATCGTGCGTGGGCCCGCGCTGCCTGCTCGGCTGGAGGCCGGTGTGCCGGCTTTGGGTGTGCCGGGGCCAAGGGAGGACTGACGCAGGTTCGAAGAAGCCGCTGGCACGGCTCCGAATGATGTGTTCAGTCGGCGCCGCTTGTGATCCACTGCTCCCGCGGAGGATTCTCGCTGCCGCTGCAGCGCGTGAACGCCCGTGGTGCCGGTGGGAGTTGCAGGCGCGGAGCTGCGAGCTGTGGCTTGTGCTGCTAGTACGGCAGCTGCGTTGCCAGGACGAGGGACGCTGGCCTGGTGTAGTCTCTGTGCAGCAGCCAGAATCGGGTTGGCGTTTCCAGAGGTCGGGTTAAGAGGCGTGGAAGAGTAGGCAGGCGAATCTGCGGAAGGGGTAGAGTCTGGGAAGAAGACTTTCGGGGGGTCTTTGTATTGGTTCTTGTTGTCGAAGAGCGAGGGGATGGGAGGGTCGTTGGTGAGAATGCCATCGTTGATCAAGTCGCGGATGCGCACATCGAGTCTCTTGATCTGCCGATCGAGAAGCACGCAGGCCTTATCGCTCAGCTGGATCTTCTCGTCTTGGAGCTGCTGGCACTGGTCCAAATTCTGGAGAATGGTCTTTCCGTACTGTTCCTCTTTGGGATTCGGGGCGAGACTGCCGTTCAACTTGACGAATTTCTGGATGCTGCTGTCGCGCGAGTTGATTGTGGCGCGGCACTCCTGCATGACTTTATCCTTGGCTTGGATTTCTTCCATCAGGTGGTTGATCTCCGCTGGGAGGTTTGCGACATCGTGGACGAAGTGCTCGAGGACCGTCGCGCAGTCCTCTGCTCCGTGCGCCATGTTGGGTGGGATCGATCAGACCAACAGTCTGCCGAGTGTGATGATAATGTACTCCTGTACACCCCTGATGAGCGTAAGAAGCACCTCTGATGGAAAGGCGTCGACGGTGGATGGATGAAGGACAGTCGCAAGATCAAGGGCGAGAATCACGGCCGATCAGATGCTGACTCAGAGCATAGTCATGTGACATTCCAGGATCACCGCGCGACTCAAACCCGTGCTTCTTGCGCTGAATTATCTTCAGGAAGGAATCTGAACCTCTGACTCTAGCTGCTTAGAAAGGTATAAGCCTGTTCCTTTCCATCGCCTCGTCGTTATTGGCGAGTCAACTGCCACCCACTTCTTTATAGAACGAGTGCAAACGGTGCAAACACCGGTATCGCTCTCCCCGCGCTAAGATAGAAAGAAGATTGTTGCGTCAAACTCCGAGACCACGCAATTCCGCTCCTGGTGCTTCCGGCTGACCTTCTCGGTGTCTACCTCGGTGTGCGCTTGCTCTGATTGACCTCTCAACCTGTAGACCGGATCATCCGGTCAGGCATTCCAACAAAATGGGCCAGGAAGCGACCACTCCGTTGCCGGAGGGCATCTTCTCCCTTCTGGACACCGATCTCTACAAACTGACGATGCAATGCGCGATCCTCAAGTACTTTCCTGATGTTTGTGAGTGGTCATGTGAGACCTGGATGAGCTTGTTTCTAATATTCTCAATCTAGATGTGACTTACGGCTTCACAAACCGCACCCCGGACATGAAGCTGCGTCGCGGAGCGTACAAATGGCTTCTGGAACAGATGGACAGTACGTGCCCCTTGAGACTCCATTGAAAGTACCTCACTGACTGTCTACGCCTCCAGAACTCGCCAATATCTGTGTCACCGCCGAAGAGCGCGCCTTCCTCAAGAACAAATGCCCGTACTTCAATGACGCCTACATCACCTTCCTGGAGACATTCAGGCTCAAACCCTCCGAGCAGATCGAGATCAAGTTTACGCCTGTCCATGACACCGGCAGTGACGATGACGAAGGTCTCGTGGAGTACATCATCAAGGGACTCTGGCTCGACACCATCCTGTACGAGATCCCGCTATTGGCGCTGACCAGCCAGGCATATTTTATGTTCAGCGACACCGACTGGGACTACGAGCTTCAGGAGGAGAAGGCATACCGTAAAGGCTGCGCGCTGCTGGAGAACGGGTGCATCTTTTCGGAGTTTGGATCGCGTCGTCGCCGGGACTACCATACCCACGACTTGGTCATGACTGGGTTGTGTCGAGCTGCAGAGGAGGGTAAACGGCGAGGGTGGAAAGGCGTTTTGTCCGGGACAAGCAATGTGCACTTTGCGATGAAGTACAACACCAATGCTGTGGGGACTGTGGCGCATGAGTGGTACATGGGCATTGCCGCTATCACGGATGACTATAAAAACGCCAACGAGCTGGCTTTGCGGTACTGGCTTGGATGTTTCGGAGAAGGGGTAAGTTCTGTGCGAGTGTGCATTCTAACGGCTGCTAATGACAATGACAGGTCCTCGGAATTGCGCTCACCGACACATTCGGCACGCCGGCCTTCCTCGACGCTTTCCGCAAGCCCATCCCCGAGTATACCAGCGCAGGCGTAGGGCTAGTTAGCACTACAGCCTCCGGCGCCGCAACCACCGTGGAATCGACAGTACAGAGCGAGTCGACCGTCAACTCCCCTATTGCCGCACCGATCCACAACGGCGGCAGTCACCCAACCAGGACGTATGCACAGGTCTACGATGGCATTCGACAAGACTCAGGCGACCCAGCGTACTTCGTCAAAATGGTGCGACAATTTTATGAGGGCGAGGGGATTACGTCACCCAAGACGGTGGTCTTCTCGGACTCCCTGACGATCGACCTGTGCCTGGAGTACAAGACCATTGCCGAGGAAGCAAACTTCAAGCCCGTGTTTGGTGTGGGCACTTTCTTTACCAGTAATTTCCTCTCTCGGCTTCTGCTTGAGAACCGTTACTGACTTTTGGTTACTAGATGATTTCACCAACAAATCCAACGGCAAGAAATCCAAACCGCTCAATATCGTCATCAAGATCGCCACAGCGAACGGTCGTCCAGCTGTCAAGCTGAGTGATAACATGGGCAAGAACACGGGTGACCGTGAAACAGTCCAGAAGGTGAAGAAGCAGCTCGGTTACGTGGAGCAAGAGTGGGAGGAGGGCGATGAGAGTAATCGCTGGGCGCGACACACATAGCCATCTACAATGTGCTTCAGGAAGGCATGGATGGAAACGAACGTGTTCCCAGGACGCCATCTCCAACATCCTCGAACGCCTGTGTATCATCAATTCCAGGGCATTCAAATGTACCTGGGCATCAAACAAAAAAGGTCTCCACAGCGCCATCTCCAACATCTTTGAAACCCTGTGAGACCAGGGTCAATGTACTTTTTTGCGGTTTGATCATTTAGCAAGTTGGTCTAGAAGGGGCAGACAGAACGGAAAGGACAGGCCAGACGGCCAGGGGAAGATATGATATCCTTCTATAGAATAGAATGTGGTTGCTGCCAATGGTGCGTACATACAGTTCTCTAAAATTAAGATACAAGTAATGAGAACACCAACACGGTAAAAGTATCACACCTGGAATCCGACCTCCAATTTTTTGTCCAGAGGCATAATCCTGATCCTGATACTGATCTCAGGTACAAATATACTTTGTTAGGATGCAAACCCCAGAAAATCTTTAACTTAATGAAGGATTCCGGATACAAAATGACAGAACCTCGCTTAGTGAACAAGAGCCGCAACAGATTATTCTGCCAAGGTCTGCGTTTTACACTAGATGCCAGTAAGTCTGGAAACAGTCCGTGATTATGTAAAATCCACCTATTTTACCAGATACTTTCAAATATATATATCTAAGCACATAATAGACATTTTATCTCCAAACTCCATAAATTAATTAATTATTTCTCTCTCTATCTATTGCACCCCTAATATCTAGTATAATACCCATTTGCACGCTTTACAGCTGCAATTCGCCTAGGCACTGACCGAATTAGGTTATCAATCGTCCCCTGATCTAAAGCATCCCATGCCTCACACATACAATCTTTAAAGAACTCCCAATCAGCCTCTGATTGACCCATATTAACTAATTCAGGATGTAGTTCAAAGATCTTTAATTTTAAAAGTCTCCAAACGGGCTCAATTGGGTTCAAATCAGGAGAGTGCGGAGGCCATTCCATTACCTCAATACCATGTATTTCAAACCACTCTCGCGCAACGTATGATTTATGAATCTTTGCATTATCTTGTTGAAAGATAGTACCGGGTTCATAGTGCTTAATAAGTCCCTCTTCGAGTGCATTCACATATGATTTCGTAGTATATCCGTTGCGAGGCGAGTCGGCGTCCCGCTCCATAATAATCAAGTTCGTACGGCCACCAATCTAAATTCCGGCCCAAACCATTTGTGAAATATCCTTTACATGAGGCTTAATATTCACAAGATCACGTCGGTATGCTTCAGACCAGAATCTAAAGACCCATCGGTCGGTAGAATTAGTTGAACGTTGAACTGAGCATTCATCTGAAAAGATAATATTTGGTAATACCCTATATCTCCCCCAAATTCGGGCGAATCGCTTCCGTTTTCGAGCAGTATCATAGTTTAAAGGTATCCGCTTGCGTGATTTGTATTTCTTAAGGTCGTATTGCCTTAGAATCTTGCGAATAGTCTCACGACACGGATTTCCGGGTACGTTTGCAGAGAGGAGCCTATAGCTCCACCACGGGTTCCGACGAGCGAGATGAAAGACATATCTGCAATCAGATTGGGTAAAGACTTTAGGGCGACCAGTACGAGGGCAAGATTTAACGTCTGCGCGCTGTTGGAATCGATAGCGTGTTTTGTAGATTGTGCTGCGAGAAACGCCTAAATCAGATGCGATTTTGGTAGGCGATTGCCCTAGTTCAAGGGCATACAAAATTGCAGAGCGCGTTGGGCCACATAGTTCAGCATTTGGCCTTCGATTTCCACTTATTTCAGTCCCAAACCGACGCATGGTTGTTGAGTAAATAAAAATATAAAGTAGGGGACGCGTCGTATACGCGCTAAAATTTGGGGCGGTGTTTCCAGACTAAATTGACGCGTTGGTGTAACATTTTTTGGCCCTGAGATGCAGACTATTCAGCTCTATAAAAGGGAGATAAGAGACCGTAGGGATTAGTACTGTACCCCACTTCCCAAGCTAGCCTGCCCCTCTCAGCCTCATGAATTATTCTACCTAATAATCCATTCTGCCTAATGAAAAGAAAATATATATTGCTTTCATTCTTTCTTTCGATGATAGTCAACTACCCTAATTGAGAGAGATATGGACCCCCCGATACAATCCGACGAGCCAGTGCGTCGACGATTCCACTTGCGAAGTTACAACCTGCCTTACCAACTCTTCGAAGCTCCCGACTCCACCCCCAGAAATCCAGAGTCGACGAACTTGTTCGGAGTTTACACGACTAGCCGTCAATCCACAACCACAAAGCTTATTTTTCAATCTTCCGGCAAAAATCAAAATGCAGGTCTACGGGAAGCTGTTCGGACACCGGCGCGTGCATATTGACTATGCATTTTGTCAGCCATCACACTGGAATCAACAGAAAAGCAAACCCAACGAGGAGTGGCAATGGTGGCATGAAGTGTGTAGAGATTTCGATGCGTTTCGTGAAGATAAAGAGACGTGTGAGTGCCCGAGTGCAGCATATTTCTGGCACAGATCTAGTAGCTATTGGGAAGGATTGACTGCTGCGGGGTGGGAAAAAGAAAGAAAAATGCCCGGAGGAGCGTGGTTAAGGAGTTGTCAGCTAGCGTAAGTTAAGATGGCCTACCTGCTGTATCTACTATGTTCAGCTAACAAACGAATGAAGATACGAAGAAGCTATACCGATCCTCTACGGTACGAACGTTTTTGTTATGGGAGAACAAATGGATACCCACTTCCGCATGTCGAGGATCCTGCCCTTTAGTAGCCTCCACCTCATCACGGCCTTGAACATCTCACTCAGCATTCACGTTGGTCACGATCGCGTGATGAAACTCGATGAAGAGTGGAAGGACGTTTATCCAGCATTCGTTCGCGTACTTCAAGATAAATTCACAGCCATGCAAAATCTCCGCGCTGTCATTTACCTGGATGGGTTTCGTAAACGGTGGAGTATGCCCGCTCAAGAAGGAGATCAAATCATATGTCCATGGGAGGCTCTTGCGGCTAGTCGTGAGTGGAAACTCTTAGATCTGCAGTTTCCATGGGGCCAGATCAACTTCTTCGAGCCTAGAGCGAATGCCCAGGAAAGGTATCCCGACTGAAGGAACAGCTCGACTATCAGGTTGTGTTCGGTTGAGAGTAGGCCAGTGCGAGTACCTTTTTTGGACAAATTACAAAAAGAAAAAAACGTATTTAGCTATCTGCCAGGATGTCTCGTCTCTCAAAGCCGAAGCTAACTATCAAAAATGGTAGGATAAAAGGCATATTCATGCTGATGGTATCAGTTCCCAAAACGGCATTGGAGGTCAAATACTCCGACCAGAACTCGATATGCAGTGGAGTCCTTGCTTTCCCATTTACTTTGAGCCAATCTTATGTTGCTAATCGGTTAGCTTCGTAAGCATATGGTTAAAGTCCTGGACGTTAGTCTCCGTTCGAAGGGCGGTCGGTCCCGCACAGGTTCCATTATTTTTTGCAGCCTCCCACTCTATTACTCAACCATATCCAGGTGATTGTCCCTGCAGTTGCTTCTAGGGCCAACTCTGGCTTTGTCCTCCCTCCAGCGCTTGCTGGGTACACGGCACATGAGGCAACGATGTATTGTGGTGGAGTACAAAGTTGCTAAGTCTCTAGGAAAGGGAAACGTATTACATCCTAATGCTTAAGTGACAGTGAATTAGACACCGAAATCGGCTACATGTACCCTATTTTAAGGACTCTTTTTACCAGAGTCTTCATCATTAGTTAAACACGACTTCACTAATTAGTAGATCTATCGGCCAAAGTACTTCAGCTCCAAGTACCTTGCCGGTAGATAACTCAAAGCCGTCACCACAAACGTAAACTCATTGGCAACATCACCACCGTAGTCTCCGATCAATTTAGCAAGAGGGCCGACGAACCAAGTCTCATCCATCCCCAAACACCACGCCACAACCCCGAGAGCAAATGACACCGCTGCGCCAATACCCAGCGGCAGCCTGGCCGGGTCGTTCCACCCTTCCAAGTCATAGTTGTCAAAGTTGCCCTTGCGAAAGATGAAGTGTTCCTCGAATAGAATCACGGCGTAACTCGTGCACCAGTATCCCAGCAAGCTCAAGAAGTTTTGGAGGTATGTGTTCAGCTGTTGGCGCCCGCCAATGGCAAGCGCGAGGATGAGCACGAAACAGAACAGCGTCCATATGAACCGAGGAATGCGGGAAAAGGGTCGTGAAAGTTGCTGGAAGGAAATGGCGGAACTGTAGATGCTGATGACATTGACGTTGATCCCGGACAAGACAAGGAGGGTGAGAAGGAATTTGGCGAATCCGCGAGGATAGAGCATGTCTTGGATGAGATAACCCAGCCCTTGATTCTCATATGCGTCTTTCCACTCGGGTTTGTTGTTTAGAGCGGAGGCAACCAAGCAGCCGGCCACCATGCCAACCGAGGTAGGGATTGCAATACCAAATGTGGTCATGAAGAAAACTTTCACACGGCTCACGTTGGAAGGGTAGTGAACATAGTAGTCGCTGGCCATTGTGCACCACGAAGCGCTGGACCCGTAGACAACCGCTATTAGGCTGAGAACAGCTCCGACGAAATTCATGCCAGTCGCGGTAGCCGGAGTCGAATTGTCCGCATACTTGCCGGTCTCGGCGTAGATGATCAGAAAGATGACAAAGAAGATCATCCATGCCCATCTCTCGTAGATCAGAATGGCCTTCAACCCGAAGAAAGAGATGATCAACGCCACAACAGCCAGGATGACGATCCCAAGGACCAAGGAGACATGGCCGTCGGAAACCGCCGTTAACGCGAGACCTCCTGTGATGCACGAGACCGCGGCCCAGCCCATCTGCTGGATACTGTTGAGCAGGGCAACGAGCTTATTGGGCCACCAACCGAAGCTGTACCGACTGACGCTGATCTGGCGCAAACCCGTCACGGCGCCGTAGGTGGCGCAGTATCCGCTAAGCGTCGCAGCGAGGATCGAGGCAAAGATGGTGATCAAGATCGATTGTTTCAGGCTCAAGCCGAATTCCCATCCGAGGAAGCCAGTCGCAAAGCAGGAAGTGTTCATTGTGCCACTTGCCCACAGCAATGCCATTGACAATTCTTCCACCCAATGCACCTCTCTCTTATCTTCGGGACGCTTGCGAGTAATGGCTGCGGACTCTATACCGAGTTTCTTGTCCATGCTGGCCTCCATGGCACGGAGCTTGGCCAAGATACCCGTTTCTTGCGAAATAGAGGCATTGTTGTCGACCGGATTTATCTCCTGTTCGTCGGTTGAATAGGCGGCCTTGTCGAGGCCTTTTTCTGGATCCATAGCCATGCGGACGTAGAATAGCGATGGGAAAGGAGAAGGCACAAGGGCAACTGATTGAAAAGAAATTTAACTTGTTATGGGGCACGCGGGGAAAGATAAGGCTTGTCTGAGCGAGGATTTACCGTTCCATTGATTTGTTTAGTTCGTGAACCTAAGTGGTTGGATGGAAACTTAGCGTGCGTTTGGCGGATATTGCCTGCCTGTTTGGGGTTCGCGTCCCCACATAATACAAGCCACGCGAGCAGCGCATTGGATGGATCTCGGGCTATCTTTGAATTTCGCCTGACACAGTTAGATCATGTAACAGTGCACGTGTGGGTAGGATTTTAGGAGTGGCGGCTACATAAGAATACTATTAGATTCCCTGTTTAAGAGTTCACGCGACCAGCAAGTTGAGCAAGTGGCCAAGATTCACTACAGCTTGGTGCCGAGGACAAGCCTTGCCCAGAAGACTTCGGAGAGGTCATAAACTTGGCCCACACGCGGTTAGAAGATAACCTATCTTTCCTAGAAGTAACTGCGACCGAGACATTTATTACCATTATCACTATCATGAGAGCTGGAGATACACACTGTTGATCCGTTGCGCCGCTTCGGGCTTCTCCGAGGCTGGAATCATGTCAGATTACAACGCCACCGTGCTAGGGCCCAGGAACACGAAGAGGCAACGCTAAGAGGCAGTTACACGGTTAGCATCGGATCGGAAAAAGTGTTAGAAGCAATACGAGAATTGAAGAAATTGAGCCGGGCTAAGCGACGGGGCAAGCAGCTCAGGAGTTCTCAGTGTACCTCTCCGTATGTTATTGTAATGCGGTAGAAAGCACGGATTGATGTGGCAAAGTGACTACTAAAGGGATATCATTTAGAACGTATTTTCAAATAAATTAATAATTTAAATGATTCATCATACGAAACGAAACTCTATTCAGTTCTTTCACGCCTATATATTGAAAATGGCGTGGCTAGATATCCAGGCCGTTAGGTTTGAAGACAACCTTATTCAGCTCACCTCGCTCAAACCTTTTCAAAGCATCCACAGAAGACTCGTCTAACTGCGGGAGTACCAAATCAATAAATTTCATCTTCTCGATCAAATCCTTGTTTCGGATTAGTGTGTTGAGAGCGTCAGCAAAAACCACTCTAAGGGGACAGCGTCCGAATTGGATGTGAATGTTTTTGTTGTAGCAATCAGCAGCGCTGAAAGGGAGTTCCCCGTTATGCACGCCTAATACAAGGAATTTTAGCAAACTAGTTTGAAGAGTCGATACGGTCTTTCTCACCGAAAGAACTAATCTTTCCACCGGGACAGATGATGTCGTATGCAGTCTTCAATGCAGGGCTAAGGCCGACCCCTTCAATGACAGCGTGGACTCCATTATTATCAGTGGCCTTTTTGATCACGGAAACTGGATCGACCTCTTTGAAGTTGATTGGAATACAGCCGAGCTCCTTCGCGGTTTCGAGTCGACTGGGGATAGAGTCGATGGCAAATATCCGCGCCGGCTTGTACTCCCGAGCCGAGATGATGGAGCAGAGAGCAACAGGCCCACATCCGATGACTGCAATGCTCATATCTTTCCAGTTTTCACTTGGAGTATCTATGAAGGCTCGCTTTGCACCATTGAACCTGGCATCAGAATCAGAATCAAACGAACCAGCCTTGAATTCATGCATATGCGGTCTTCGCTCACCCGGTTGGAAAAATGTCGGTCATAAGAATTGCAAGCTCTCCCAGATCCGCATCTTTTGGAAGATGATAGAGCGTTGTGTCTGCCAGGGGTACACGGAAATATTGGGCTTGAGAGCCGTCCAAAGTGGGACCACCGAAATTCCGACCATTCTTGCAGCGTCCATGAACTCCTCGCTTGCAGTGGAAACACTCATCGCTGGTAACTGCGGTCAGTGGATAACGCGTGCCGGATGTGAAATATGACAACCAACCAGCTGACCAAAAAAGGCACAATGACAGGATCGCCCACAGCAAAATTCTTGATTCCAGCGCCCGCTTCATGGACAATCCCAATTCCCTCATGCCCGCATATATAGCCTGGCTGCATGTTAATCTTGGAATGACCTCGGTAGCGATGCAGTTCACTGAATGAATTGACAAATATTAGCAGTTGGCCCCTCGAAGGACGACTGCCCTCAAACTCTCATACCTTCCACAAAGCGCAGCGGAGGTTGTTTTGATCAACACATCGGTTGGGTCTACCAGGTGAGGGACTAACAAGTGCTGGTCAGTATGTTCTGCAGTTCATGGTGGCAGACTTGAGTATATCCCATACTTGGCCTCTCTTCCAACCTCACATCATATGGGCCGTGAAATACGAGAGCTTTCATCATCTTGGCGAATCGATAAGGAGACATAAATTGCAAGACTGCAAAGAAATGAAGCCATGGTATATGGTATAAGTTAATTAAAAACCCCGCACTGGTAATCAAGTTCCGGAATCATTGATCCCGCGGTTGGTTTCCTCCACAGATGGATGGGTTGTCGAACAATCGCTACTGGGCTCGGAGGATAAGTCTCCGCAGCCTTCTCCAAATTTCACTTCTCCAACTCCGCTCCATTTCTGAAGATTAAGCTAAGCTGAACTGAACCTGCTGGAAGCAGATGGTTCAGGTGCGGATACTCAGCACACTAAGCCACTTGGAAAGGGGGTTGAGGTTGATCGATTACAGTCCTGCGAAAACTCCAGGTAGCATGAATGACCTCCAAGAGGCTCTGTACAGCTTTACCCTTTACATGTGTCATATCAACGTGAAATATACAGACAAAATAGGCACACCAGCCACAAAACGCTAGTGGTCTCAGCATAATAGACAAGAGAGTATCCTCCGGTTAGAACATGTCTTCATCACCCGTCTGAAAACCCAAATCCTTATCCAAATCCCCCGTAATATCCGGCGGATGGTGATGGTGACTGCTAGTCGAGTACTGTCTCTGATGCGAACCACCACCACTACCAGACAAGATCATATCATGATCGTTGTTCTGGTCATCATCCAACGCGAAGGAGAATAGGTCTTCTTGGTCGTGCATTTCCAAATCCTGTGTCTGGCTCTGCTTCCCGTCGTTGGTGTTATGTAAGTGGTTTCTTAGATTATTGTCGTCGTTGCGGAATAACTCCTGTGTCCAGTCGATGGAGTCCAAGTCTGCGGCGTTTGAGGGTGAGATGGTTGTGTTTTGCGGGTTGTTCATGTATGTGTTTGTGTTTGTGAGACCAGAGGGAGGGGATACGAGGTTGCTAAAGAGATCTGCGTCGAGGGAGAGGAAGTCGAATGGACTGTCGTTTGTGGTTGAAGGGAAAGTGTTCTTATTTGAGCCAGGAGTGCTGGGCAAGTGGTTGTCAAAGTCATTAGAGAAGACAGGTCGTGAGGGTTCGTGGAATGTTTGCGCTCTCGGTTTCCTCTGCTGCTGCTGTAGCTTCGGATCCTGATCATGGAAGGATGTTGCCCTTGGACGCGGGGGTTGGGAGTTGTTCGTGTCGGTGATAGGTTTGTCGTTTAGGTGGTGGGGGGATTGAGCTGTGGGCGTCGTCTCGCTACTCGTTTTGGAGGCAGAGTCAAGGTTGTATTGCATGATTTGCAAAAAAGCGCCCGAATTGCCGCCTTGCATTTTAATCGCGGCTTCGATATTGGCAACCTCCATATCGGCTGCCGGGTAGATGTCTTTCAGGCCATGGAGGACCTGGATGCAGCGGCGGAAGTTGTACATGCTGCTCTCACGCACAGCTGGATTATCGGACATGGTATTGGACAGATGGGCCACGGCCGCAGGTAGGATAACTGTCACGCCGGATTGCGGAAGGAAGCGTGTTAAATTCAGCTGGTTCAAGCCTTGAATGATGTGGGTGATGCCCGCAGCGGCCTCGTGCATCTTGGTACGAGCTTTATTGCGCCATTCGATTCGGGATTTGGACTGATCCTTCGCCACGGCTGCCCATGGTCGGTGCAGCGCGCTGCTTGTTGCGTGGTAAAGCATGCGCACCATGGCACCATGCAGCAGAAGCACATCTTCGCCATCCCGAAAATTGGTTTTTGACGTTGGAAGAAACTGTGCATCTTTGGGCAGTCCAGCAAGCCACGAGTCGAGCTTTTGGCTGCATCGCGTGAATTCGGACTCTGAGGCCTGTCGTGGGACAATTGTGATGGTCGTGCGATCTGTGGCTCCAAACTGACGCTGAGATGGTGTATATTGTGCGAACAATACCCGGCCAATACACTGACAGAGTTTTACTTTCTCGATGAACATTGTTGCAAGCCGTTGCTGGTGCGACACATCTTCGAGCTGTCGGCAGCGAAAGATAGCCACCACAGATGAAGCAAATGGCTCAAAATCAAAATCGTCCAGCTTCAGCATCGGCACATTGCTCGTTCCCTCGTTGACCTGTGATGGGCGTCGTACACCCAGGGCGATCAGCCGATCCCTGGTATATAGACACCACCAGAGCCGAGTTCGTAGCCGCCGGGTCCGTGAGTCCATATCGGCCGACGACGGATCTCTGTTCAGTCCGATTGATTGAGCCTGAGTGTTGCAAACCCCAATCCAGTCCCAGATGTCCCGCTGCGGATTGTTTCCCGGGTCGGACCAATATGTCATCAGCAGCAGTGTTTGCAGAATCACGATACGATCCTCCTCGCAATCGAGCGAATAGAGTAGCTGCAGATATTAGTGAGTATATGAACACGCCTTTGACAGTTTAGAGAAACCCACCCGTAACCGCGTAAAGAAAGCATTGCGCGCGCTTTTCCTCGTCGAGAATCCCGCCGCCTGCAAGTGCTTGAGGTCGACAAACGCCGTACCAACAAACATGACTGCCTGGAACAGCAGCAGACTAACATTCCCCTCTGGGTCGTTTTCCGCCACACAGCGCAGAAACTCCTGCAAGTTGAGCACGGGCATGAAACTATGCACCCACTGGATATAGCACCGCAGCAGTTCATCCCTGAGACCACTCTCAGGGATCGAGAGCGCACCCCGAAATCGCAAAAACTCCAAATCCTCCGGCGCAATACCACTCGGCAACGGTTTCAGAAATCGCGGCTCCTCGTCCAAGATAGCCGTCAGCGGATCGAAGTCCGGATCGATCAGGTCTTGCACTGCGGACACCATATTGGCCAGGGGTAGAGAGGCGCGCACGGCAGGATTACCTCCTCCTCTTCGCCAGGCCCCGGAGGGCTTCGTCTCGTTCAACCATGGCGTCTGGGGGTCATAGCTTGGGAGGCTATGTCGCTTTGCGGCGGGCTCGAGGCGAGTACTATCCGCGTACTGCAGCTTGCGCTTCAGCGCCAGCGCGTGGCTGTCTGCGGTTGTCGACATCGGTGGCTCATGCAGGGCTGTGCATGGTAAGCGGGATTATTTGTGTAACAACTGATGCTGCGGGATCGGCGATGGATAATTCTTCGAGGGCAAATCTGACGGCGCTAGACCCGGCAAAGGCGGTGTTCGGAACCGGGGGAATGTGGGGAGGTGCGGGTGCGCCACTGGGGGAGAATTCGTCATGGAAATTATGTATCAGGGAGTTGGTTCGGCATTTCGATTCTGTTTACTGTTTGCGAGAAATGATTGGGTTATTTGGTAAGTGAAGGCTGGTCTGCGTCTAGGTGGAAATGTATAACCATATGTTGATCTGTGGTAACCCAGAGATATATATGTTTCTGTCTATACACATGACCATGGTATAGTCAGATCCAAAACGATTATATAAATACATGGCTACTTGACACTGGAATACTAGACGCTATATGAGTGTATAAATCTCGACAGATACTGCTACAAAACCCGGACCGGATCCGTCTGAAGCATAACCTTACAACACCGAACAAGAGGTCCATCAAATGGAAGCTGAGATTGATAACTCAACTATGGAGATAGTATAAAGCATGTCTATTCATACATGCCCTTTCCCCAAGGCTATAATACAAGTATCCGAAAGTCCAACCGCATCAAGAGCGGAAATGTCTATAGCACGCAGTTCCCAGACCGACGCCGATATGCTTCCATCGATATCAAAACGAGAACCACGATTCATGCGGCGATATCACAGTCATTTAAACACTGAGTTATATGTCAATTTTCATACCGGACCAAATCGGGGGGCGTTGGGCGGCGACTTACGGAGGGAGGAGGAACTCTCCGAGGCTGCTGTGGAGGAACGCGACGCCGGCCTAAGAGGAATACGTCAATCTCGAATTGCTGGTAATGTGAGAGCCTTCTCGAGCCCAGGGAGATACATACACCGAAGACTAGCAGGCTCCGGACAATGGTGGTGTTCTCGGGGGAGGTGGCCTCGTCGTAGACAGTGTTAAGGAAGCTCTTCTGGGGGCGAGCAGAGGAGCTCGAGACGACGACGCGCTGCTTGGGAGGCATAGTGACAAACGAGTTGTTGGTGAAAGACGAACGGGTTTCAAGTGGTGAGTGACGGGATGAAAGTGAAGGCAAAGCGGACGGAAAGAAATCTGAGTTGCGCTTTTAGCTCGCCTCACCGCCCGTATATCTTTCGCGCCCTACCACCCTCACTGCTAGTTACGGATCTCATACGCGCCCCCGACTATTGGACGATTTCTTTGCGCTTTGTTTTGATCACTAAGAAAGGCTCGGACTATTGACTGCAATTCTTGGCCTCCGTGCATGCGCTGCAGTTGCCATGGCGAGCGTCGACGAGCTCTTCAAGGTAAACCGCCGCAACATCCCAAGTCGCGAGCGGGACTGACCATGCTAGAAACCCTCATCGGCAGCGAGTTCCAAGCGCAAGTTCGAGTCTGTCCGCGATCCAAGTATGTTCCTCCGATCCCACGTCCACACGACCGGCAGCCCGGGCTAACGTGACGTCCCAAGATGAGCTGTACAAAGCCGCGAAAACAGATCCCAATGGCGATGTAAGGTCGAAAGGAAAAGGCGCGATGGTGGAGGACGAAGAAGCGGAAGACGATGACGGCGAAGCTGGACCCGAGCTGCCTCCCGACTTTGACCAGGAGGATGTACCGGATGACGAGGAGGGACGCTTCTTTGGCGGTGGCATGGAGCGGAAGACGGCGCAGGCGATGCAGTATATTGATCAGCAGGAGGGGGAAGATACTGCGGTATGCAATTTTCTATATGGCTGGGTGCTCAATGCGCTGACCGAGCTATCCATCTAGCCCGAGAAATTCGACTCGACATGGGTGCGCCGATTCGCTCTGGGATTTGAAAAGAAGATATCCAAGAACGCCGAACTGCGTGCGAAATTCGAAAACGATCCCCAAAAGTACGTGGTGCTTGGCTGTTGTTGGCATGGAGATGCTGATCGATTTGCAGATTCATGGCATCCGAGGCCGATTTGGACACCGAAATCAAGAGCTTGTCGATTCTATCCGAGCATCCGGACCTCTACGAAGAGTTTGCTAAGATGGGTTGCGTGGGATCATTGGTGTCCCTGCTTTCTCATGAGAATGCCGATATTGCCATCGATGCTATCCAGATCATGAGTGAGTTGACGGATGAGGATGTTCAAGCCGAGCAGGAACAATGGGATAGCTTGGTCAACGCAATGGTACGTTGTGGTTGTATTTTAGTATTGAATAATATGCTAACAGTCCTCAGATGGATGCCGATCTCATTGAACTGTTGACACAAAATCTCTCGCGTCTTGACGAGGGCTCGGAGTCAGACAGAGCAGGAGTTTATTACGTCTTGAGTGAGTTACCACCGATTACACAATAACAATTACTTATCCCCTGCAGGTGTCTTGGAAAATCTAGCTTCTCAGTCGTCTGTCGCGGAGAAGATCGGGCAAGACGCTACAATACTGCCTTGGATTTTGTCCCGCATCCAGCAGAAAGAATCCCCGGTCAGCCAGAACAAACAGTACGCTGCGGAGATCCTAGCGATTCTATTGCAGTCGTCCTCGAAGAACAGAGAGAAGTTTGCCTCTCTCGATGGCGTTGATATTCTCCTTCAGCTACTCAGCCAATACCGGAAACGAGACCCGGCAAAGGATTCTGACGAGGAAGAATATGTGGAGAATCTGTTTGACACCTTGGTCTGCCTGGTAGATAAGGACACCGGCAAGGACAAGTTTGTGCAAGGCGAGGGCATTGAGCTCGCACTGATCATGCTCAAGGAGGGCAAGTTCAGTAAACCGCGCGCGCTGAGAGTTCTCGACCATGCGTTTGGCGGAGTTGGGGGTGCGCCTGCATGCGAAAGATTGGTCGAGGCTGCAGGCCTCCGAACGGTTTTCGGAATGTTCATGAAAAAGGTAAGCTTGACTTCTACCCGGTAATCCACGCCACGCTAATACCCGTCTAGCAAGAGAGCCAGAACATCGAGCACTTCCTCGGTATCTTTGCCTCACTTCTTCGACTTCTGCCGGGCGGATCTGCAGCGCGTATTCGCACACTGGCAAAATTTATGGAAAAGGACTATGAGAAGATCGATAAGCTCATCAAGTTGCGCCGCGAGTACGCTGCCCGCGTCGCCCCTGTGGAGCAAGCTATCGAGAACGAGCGCAAATCTTTATCGAAGGAGGACCAAGAATACATGGCTGCCGAGTGGCTTTCGCGGCGCTTTGATGCTGGACTGTTCTCATTACAGGTATGATTGAAGACTCTTTCAAGCTCGGCCACATACTGAAATCCTGGTCAGACAATCGATGTCATCCTCTCATGGCTGGTTGCCGAGGATGATGGCGCAAAGAAGAAAATTTTGTCTCTTCTAGCAGACCGGGATGAGGATCTGAGCTTGGTACGGGGCACTCTACAAGGTAAGAAGATCTACCGTAAATTAAATGCTACAAATGCTGACTTGGGTAGAACAACTGGAGGGCCTTGGAGAGGAGGAACCGGGGCAGAAAGATTTCAAGGATATGCTGAGCACGCTGCTGCAGTTCCTATGATCATCCAGCATGGAGTGTACTATAGCGTTCACAAACCAATAATCCTGTAGCCATTCCGTACTATAAAATGTCTTATAGTTTCACGTGACCACCTAATCAGGTTAGCGCCAGTCCACCTGACCTGTCGAGAATCCATCGCCTTCCGCCATCTCAATTCATCCGGCGCATTCTCTTCCCATACCACCCGCTGAGATCCTCCCTGACCAGCTCTCAGTCGTCAGGTTCGCTTCTGCAGAGTATCGCACTCACTGACAGGCGGGCGCTGCAGCGCGCGGGGCGACACGACTCGAGACTTTCCTCCAGCCGACGCGACTCCCTGCGCTCACGGACCGCGGATCTCTCACTTTTCCTTGACGACCGTCCCCGACGACTTCCAGCTCAGACAAGATGGCCGATTACGACGAGGCATATGAGGAGGAGTTTTACGATGATGCGGAGGAGGGCATCACCTCGGAGGACTGCTGGACCGTGATCTCTTCGTTCTTCGACACGAAGGGTTTGGTGTCCCAGCAGTTGGACTCGTTTGATGAATTCATCTCGTCGACGATGCAGGAACTTGTGGAGGAACAAGGACAGGTCGTTCTCGATCAGACTCTTCCCCCAAATGAAGACGAAGAAGACCCCGTGGTCGTGCGTCGGTATGAGCTCAAATTCGGCACCGTCATGCTCTCGCGACCGTCCGTGACTGAGGGCGACGGTGCGACTACGATCATGCTGCCGCAGGAAGCGCGTCTCCGAAATTTGACCTACGCCAGTCCGCTGTACCTGGGCGTCACGAAGAGGATCATGGAAGGGCGAGAGCGACGGGTTGCCGATCGCGACGACGAGGAGGCCGTCGAGGCCGATGAAAACCAGAAGACCCGTGGCACATACCTGTCGTGGGAGCAGAAAGAACTGCCTGCGGAGCAAATGAAGGAGGAAACGGTGTTCATTGGCAAGATGCCCATCATGCTCAAGTCCAAGTACTGCATATTGAAGGACCTGAACGAGCAGTCTCTGTACGGCTGGAACGAGTGCCCCTACGACTCGGGCGGTTATTTCATCATCAACGGAAGCGAGAAGGTTCTGATCGCGCAGGAGCGCAGTGCTGGCAATATCGTCCAGGTCTTCAAGAAGGCCCCACCGAGCCCAACACCCTACGTGGCGGAAATTCGAAGCGCTGTCGAGAAAGGTTCGCGCCTTCTCAGTCAGCTGGCGCTCAAGCTGTTTGCCAAGGGCGACAGTGCCAAGGGAGGCTTCGGCCCGACTATTCGATCGACTTTGCCGTACGTCAAGACCGATATCCCCATCGTGGTTGTCTTCCGAGCGCTGGGCGTCGTTTCCGACGAGGATATTCTGAATCACATTTGCTACGACCGCAATGATACCCCGATGCTGGAGATGTTGAAGCCTTGTATTGAAGAGGGTTTCGTCATCCAAGACCGCGAGGTGGCACTTGACTTCATCGCCAAGCGAGGCTCATCACAATCGAACCTGAATCACGAGAGACGTGTGCGATACGCGCGGGAGATTATGCAGAAGGAGCTGCTCCCTCATATCTCACAGAGCGAGGGTAGCGAGACGCGCAAGGCATTCTTCTTGGGCTACATGGTGCACAGACTCCTGCAGTGTGCGCTGGGTCGCCGTGACGTTGACGATCGTGACCACTTCGGAAAGAAGCGTCTCGATCTGGCTGGCCCGCTTCTGGCGAACTTGTTCCGTGTTCTTTTCACTCGCGTTACTCGAGACCTGCAACGCTACGTGCAGCGGTGTGTTGAGACAAACCGTGAAATCTACCTGAATATCGGTATTAAGGCCAGCACGTTGACCGGCGGCCTGAAGTACGCCCTTGCCACCGGTAACTGGGGAGAGCAGAAGAAAGCTGCCAGCGCCAAGGCCGGTGTGTCCCAAGTGCTCAGTCGCTATACATATGCGTCTACACTGTCTCATTTGCGTCGCACCAATACCCCCATCGGCCGGGATGGCAAGATCGCCAAACCGCGCCAACTCCACAATACTCACTGGGGTCTGGTGTGTCCCGCCGAAACGCCCGAAGGACAGGCTTGTGGTCTTGTCAAGAATTTGGCACTCATGTGCTACATCACTGTTGGTACGCCTAGCGAGCCAATCATCGACTTCATGATTCAACGCAACATGGAAGTCTTGGAAGAATTCGAGCCTCAAGTGACGCCCAACGCTACCAAGGTGTTTGTCAATGGTGTCTGGGTTGGTATCCACCGCGACCCGTCACATCTCGTCAACACCATGCTGTCGCTGCGCCGACGGAACATGATCTCCCACGAAGTCAGCTTGATTCGGGATATTCGTGAGCGGGAATTCAAGATTTTCACCGACACTGGTCGTGTTTGCCGCCCGCTTTTCGTCATTGACAACGACCCCAAGAGTGAGAATGCCGGGTCGCTGGTCTTGAACAAAGAGCACATCCGGAAGCTGGAGCAGGACAAGGATTTGCCACCGGATATGGATCCAGAAGACCGCCGGGAGCGCTACTTTGGTTGGGATGGCCTGGTGCGGTCGGGTGTGGTGGAATATGTGGACGCCGAGGAAGAAGAGACGATCATGATCGTGATGACACCCGAGGATCTCGAGATCTCCAAGCAACTTCAGGCCGGCTACGCCCTGCCCGAAGAAGAAACCAACGACCCCAACAAGCGTGTCCGCTCGATTCTGAGCCAGCGGGCGCACACATGGACACACTGCGAGATTCACCCTAGCATGATCTTGGGTGTTTGTGCCAGTATCATTCCGTTCCCCGACCACAACCAGTCGCCCCGTAACACTTACCAATCTGCTATGGGTAAACAAGCGATGGGAGTGTTCCTGACAAACTTTAATCAGCGCATGGAGACGATGGCGAATATCCTCTATTATCCTCAGAAGCCGCTGGCCACGACGCGATCAATGGAGTTCTTGCGTTTCCGTGAGCTGCCGGCCGGTCAGAATGCCATCGTGGCCATTGCCACCTACTCGGGCTATAACCAGGAAGATTCGGTCATTATGAACCAAAGCAGCATTGACCGCGGCCTGTTCCGCAGTTTGTTCTACCGCACTTACACGGACTCGGAGAAGATGGTGGGCCTGACGGTGGTGGAGCGCTTTGAGAAGCCGATGCGGTCCGACACCATCGGAATGCGCAAGGGTACTTATGACAAGATTGACGATGATGGTATCATCGCTCCTGGTGTGAGAGTGTCTGGAGAAGATATCATCATTGGCAAGACCGCCCCCTTGGCGCCTGAAGCGGAGGAGCTTGGCCAACGTACCAAGTCCCACACTAAACTGGACGTGTCGACGCCGCTGCGCAGCACCGAGAGCGGTATTGTTGATCAAGTGTTGATCTCGACCAGCAATGACGACCTCAAGTTCGTCAAAGTGCGTATGCGCACAACGAAGGTGCCCCAGATCGGTGACAAGTTCGCCTCGCGTCACGGACAGAAGGGTACAATTGGTATCACCTACCGACAGGAGGACATGCCGTTCACACGGGAGGGTGTGGTTCCTGACCTGATCATCAACCCACACGCCATTCCGTCGCGTATGACCATCGCTCACTTGATCGAATGTCAGCTCAGCAAGGTGTCTGCGCTACGCGGGTTCGAGGGCGACGCGACCCCGTTCACTGATGTGACGGTGGATTCGATCTCGCGGCTGCTGCGCGAGCACGGATACCAGTCTCGCGGGTTCGAGGTCATGTACAACGGCCACACGGGCCGCAAACTTATGGCGCAGGTGTTCTTGGGCCCGACCTACTACCAGCGCCTGCGGCACATGGTCGACGACAAGATCCACGCTCGTGCGCGTGGGCCGACGCAGATTCTGACCCGGCAGCCTGTCGAGGGTCGTGCGCGTGACGGTGGTCTGCGTTTCGGAGAGATGGAACGCGATTGCATGATTGCCCACGGCGCCAGCGCTTTCCTGAAGGAGCGTCTGTTCGACGTGTCGGATCCGTTCCGTGTGCATATCTGCGACGATTGCGGGTTGATGACCCCTGTTGCGTGAGTCTTTCCCCTCGTATCACATCTTCTTCCCTCTTACTGACTTGAATTGCTATAGAAAACTGAAAAAGGGCCTCTTCGAGTGCCGCCTGTGCAACAACAAGCACCGCATCTCGCAAGTGCACATCCCGTACGCCGCCAAGCTTCTGTTCCAAGAGCTGGCCTCGATGAACATTGCCGCGAGGATGTTTACCAATCGCTCCGGGGTGTCTGTGCGGTGATTTCTGTTTTATGTGTTGTGTACTTTAATTTTCATCATGGTTGCTAAAATTGCTCAGTCTGTACGGACTTGCGAGATTGTTTTGCGGCGTCGGGAGAAATCGAATCTGGCCATCGCATCATACATAGTTTTGGAATGAACACATTATTGCGCATTCATCTACGTCGTGCTCGTAACGAGTTCTTGCAGTTTGAATTTCAATTTTGAGGTGGGTAGGATAGGTAAGGTAACGAAGGTAATGCCTGGAACGCTGACTGACTGTACAACAAAAAAGGAATGGATGTCATGGGCCAAAGGTGTATCTCGCAATCAACGATCAAATAAATCACGCCGCAGGCTCCTGCTTAATCTGAGGCACATCGGATCCCTGCTTCTCCGTCGACTGCGACTTCGACTTCGCCGCCAGCTCCTCAGTCGTAGGCTTCCTCGCCCAGACACGTCTCCTATAGATAATCATTAGTTACATCCCGCACTTACCCAGCAGAGCAGGGAGAGAGAGAGAGGCAGAACTCACGCGCGCTGGAAAACATGAATCCGCGGATTCTGAATCTCGGTCCTAACCTTCGCCATCAGAACCTGCACCTCCTCCTTCGTCCACGGCTGCGGCGAGCCATGCTTGGTCAAGAGATAGAGCGCCCAGCCCTCCATACCAGACGCCCACTGATGATAATGCAGACGACCCGCCTCCTTGAGCACTGGATCCTTAGGCCACGGCCCAACGGGCATTTTGTAGTTCTTCTCGTGCACGTCCACGAACCCAGCTTCCTCCATGCCGCGCCGCATCTCGGTCATCGTGCCCAGCGAGTGGTCCCAGTTTTTGCCCGCCTCCAGCACGGCGACTCCGAAGGCCTGAGCGTGGCAGTCTTTTGGCATTGTGTTGTCATCGCACCGGATTAGGGGGTCGCCTTCCCATTGTTCGATCCAGCCGCCAGGGGCGAGGTTGCTTTGGTTCTTATTAGGGTTTGTTTGTGGGGTTAAAAAGTAGAAGGACGGAGGGTCACACACTCGTAGCAGTGCTTGTACACCTTGGCCCATTCCTCGGGCGTGAACGACGCGATCATCTGCCGCAGATGAATCAGGTCAAAGGGCGTGCGCCATGTCCATTCCTGGAGCACGTCGTCGACTTCCAGGACGCAGTTGGGCGGGAGCCAGTCCAGCGGCGGCGGGAAGAGGTCGACGCCGCGCACGTTCGCTAGAATATGGTTAGGCGTGGTTGAGAGCAGAAAATCGGAGATATTTACCATCCGGGAACATATCGGCAACATCACTAGACGATACATATTGTTAGTGGTGTATATCATTAAGACAAGAACGTTGCATCGCACTTACACGGCCCAGTTGCCTCGGCCAGTGCCGAGATCGAGGATATGCTTCGGGTTCTTCACGGGAGCCTGGAACAGCGGATTTTCCGAGGTTGAATCGAGGATCATGCAGACGAGGTGTCTGGTGTTGTCTGTCAGTTTGGTCCTGTTGTGTTGGAGGGGTCAATTCACGCACCCTGCTTCCAGACTCTCGAATTGTTGTTCGTCCGATGGACCCCTGGCGACTCGGTCAGACCCGATAGTGATGAGCAGAGCGGAAAGACAGTATTACCAGTATTCGCCCTCTTTGATCGTTTGGTATCTGGACAATTGTCAATAATTGTCGGAATCTGTATGTTGACCTGCATACCGTCGGCCATTTTCCATAACGCCGCGATAGATCGACGAGGCGAGCGAGGTCGTCTCCCTGCGGGGGATTAGTTCATATGTCACCCATGTCCCGGTCTAGAGAAACGCACGACTCGAAATCGCTAGGCTGGTAGGCATCGTGGGCGGCATAAAAGTCCGGGTCCTGGTTGCGATGAGAATCTGAGAAGAAATGCGACCGGGGAGACGAGTCGATTCACGTACCACCGCAATGGGCTGCTCGGACATGGCGAGGGGATTTCCAGTGAATTAGTACACACCGAACGACAAATAATAAAGACAGCAACTGCGGATTATAATTATTATTGTGCAGAAATCACCAACAGCCCACGGATGTCTCCGGGAAGGGGGGAGGGCGGAGTCTTAAGAAACGGTGTTAAGGAACGGGAAGGTGTCAATCATGCTAGTTCGCGGTTAGTGTCCCGCGCCACACAACATACGGGCGAACAGCACCAGGCCGAGGAAGGAAGGAAAGAGGGAGGGGCTAGATTTAGCAGTCCGCGTTCCCTTTGCGGGCGATCGACGAGCTATGGCCAATGATCCCACTGCGGGAGCAACAGAGGATCATGCTGTCGCCGGTGGGGCAGATGTGGGAATGGCATTGTCTTCGACGAACAAGGCATGGACTAGGCCCTAGTGCGGGTGTTGTTTCCAGACAGGCAAGAGCCTAGGAGCCTAGTACGGATCGTGTCTAGTAGCGGTGCGAAGTACAGGAGACTACTGCAGTGCTTACATACGAGAAGAGCACCGAAGTGGCAGCGCATAACGATGTCCCCCGATTGGCCCGTGCCGGCCATCACCACGCACTCGGCACGCAGCCAACCATATCATCACAATACCCGCCGACCCTTCACCACCCCTCAACTCGGACAGGACTTAAAAATATGCCAGAACTGCCCACCCTGTTCGTCTCTTTCTTCTTTTCTTCAGCGAGTCGTCTGTTCTTTTTTTGCTGCCCTTGAGTGAGACCTAGGCACTGGCTGCCCCGGTTCTTTGTTATTTTCTGCTATACTTCTATACTTCTACACTTTATTAATCCCTTCCCACAGAACGAGCTGTGCTCTCTGTGGTCTTGCCTCTGTCTTGTCTGCCTTGCCGCAGGTCTTTCTCTCTCAAACTCCATTTCCAACAAACAGCAGTGCTGTGCCACTCGTCGCCGGTCGACGTGTCTACCTTGCTGTTTCAGCTCTAATCCAACAGACCACGCCAATAATCTCGCTCGAATTTATATTCTGTCTCGTGTCTGTCGTGAACTGGTTTCATTGACAACTTTCACTCACTTTTTTATTTACGAAATATCATCATCAACCATCAAGCAAAGCAACGCAGAAATGGCCGCCGTCCAGCTCAAGTTCGCCCTGCGCACCTCGTCCAATGTCAAGACCGTCCATCTGGTCGGCTCCTGGGACAACTACTCGCGCCAGTTGCCGCTGTCCGCCGAGGACAAGCCCGGTGCCTGGCTGGGCAAGTTCCGCTTCCAGACCTCCATGCTGCAACTGGGTGGTCGCTACTGGTACTACGTATGTCCTACCCTCTGTTTCTCTCTCTCTTGATAAAATACTAACTGACCCTGCAGTACATCATGGATGGGTACCACGTCTCGCACGACCCAGCGGTCGAGTACACCGTCGAGCCCACAACGGGCCGCAAGCTCAACATCCTCGACGTGCCCGGCGGCAAGACCAGCACCAGCCACCGCAGCAGCGCCCCGAAAGCCCGCCGCGGCTCAACCAACGTTGCCACAGGCCGCGCCCTATCGCCGTCCAAGATCCAACACCCCAAGCCATCCAAGCCATACGCCTCGCGCCAGCTCCGCGAAGCCGAGTTCGCCGCACCCACCGTCGAGGACCTCACGCGCCGCTTCGCCGGCTCCCGCCTGTCAGACTCGGACGGGTACTCGTATTCCAACAGCCCGCCCAGCTCGGCCGGCTCCTCGCTGTCCTCCCGCTCGTCGTCAGGCTCGGGATCCACCTCTCCGTCGTCGCTCTCCTCGCTCAGCGACCCGCCCCTGCCCCAATGCCGCTGCGAGCGTTACGGCATCACCCGCAAGGGTGACCGCGTCAAGCTCGACTGCGGCGGTAACCGCTGTGGGTATATCACCGAGAGCTCGGAAGCGAGTTGTTCCGAGTCGGAGGATTCGGACGAGGAGTATCGTCGTGTGCGCTCAGGTGCTCGTCGCCAGGGTATTGTTGTGCGGCGCTAGATACGATAGGATACGTTCTTTGATTGATTGGAGTCTTTTTTCTCTTCGGGTCTTTGCATTGTGCAGGATCTGGTGAGAGGAAGACTCTTACGCTTGGTGTCGGGGACGAGGTCACGCTCCTTTCTTGTTGGTTTTTTTGATCGCTTGGGAAAATCACTAAACTCAAAAAAAAAAAAAGCCCTGAGCCGCGGGTGAGCCGGTCTCGCTTCGTGGGTTGGGCGTGGATGTTAATTGATGGTGGTGATGAAGGAGAAGAGGAGTTGGAGTGGAAGTGGGTGGAATGGAGAGAAGAGGAGAGAAGAAGAGTGGTCGTGATGATGAAGAGAAGAAGGAGAACCACAAGGGGAGGGTGCAGACGAGACCCCCGAACGAGAAGCAACCCATTTTTGATAATGGTCGACAAGTCGCATTCCTCGTGCCAGCCAGACATTACTATACCCACCTACCGGCCTCGGCTGGAAGGTGCATGATATGAGTATCACGAGCCAGCAATGCTTGAATGAATCAATGCCAATCTCTATCTGCTCTGTGGTGATTCCCTCTGGGGGTTATCACAGCCGTGCGGAATGAACGACTCCCATCTATACGCCATGTATCTCGCGGTCTATTGTATGAACCAGACTGGTTGCTTCCGATAGACTGATTATTTTTATCAACATAGCGATAGTTGAACTCGAGATGATGGAATGAGATAAGACCTTTTTCAGTCGTAAGTGAAGGTGCACTATACAATGAGGATCTGTGGACGCGTAATGGCCATAATAAACGGTTACTATCGTCCTCGCTAACAAGCTTTTGTTTTTCAGGTATGGGATGGCAACAAGCCATCTCCAAAGGCAATAGACAATAGAATCATCAGAGTCCTCCCATACACATCTCTCAGCGCTCGTAAGCGCAAGAATTTGCCAGCATTTATCCGCAGTAACCTACTCATACCCTAAAGCAGTTAACACTTTGTCTGTCGCTACAACCTTTGCACAACCAGTCAATACTCCCATTGCCGCTTCCCACGTCTCCTCCGCGCCAAGCTGCTTCCCCGTCCTCCAGTCCTCCATGCCATAACAGGCACACGCATCTGCCGCAACCAGCATCTGAAACCCAAGATCCGTGGCATGCCTGACAGTGTTATTAACGCACTGTGACCCATCCATGCCAATAACCACGATCTTCCTCTTTCCGTCCTTCTCCAACCGCTCTAACTCTTCTTGCAACTTAGTGCCCACGAACGCGCTACCTTGGTGCTTGATGAATTGGGGCTCCGATGCGAGCGGCGCCGCAGAGGTGTGAGGCGCGAATGTTTCGGGGAATTTCACCTGCGCGGGGTTGTCTGGCTCATTGAGCTCGTCGTGGTAGACGTGTAGTACGGGCCAGGATCGGGAGCGCCAGGTCTGGAGGAGATGTGCGACATTTTCGGTCAGTCTGGGGGTGGAGCGGGGTCCCCAATCTGCTGCCTCGACGATGCCCTGTTGGAGATCGATTACGAGGAGGACTGGCGGTGGGGAAGCCATGTTGTAGTTCTGGAGTGTAGAGATTAACAAAAGACAGACGTGAAGAGGAGGCGCTGCTAAGGACAATAGAAGAGTCTCGTGATTGAGTCAGCTGTGAACGCGGGGGAAGGGATTACCCCAATGTCAGCCGTCTCGTATAGAGCGGGTGGACTGAGCCCTGTAATCCAGTAAGCAGCAAAACCAGTCTCACCACGACATATTGATTGTTTCTGAGTCACTGCCAAGGCACTAGCCAAAGAGAGGTACACTAGACGAGTGTCCGAGAGAAAGAGACAAGGGAAACTCTTCCAGATGCATGGCCAAGAGCAATGATACCACCCTTCAATTTTAAGCAAGTGGGACGGTACTCGAAAGGAAGCCATAAAATCCTTTCACCCTCTAGGCATATCCACTGATTGTCTTTGATAGACAGTTGAACATTGGACTCTGACCAAGTCCACTTAGAGTGGCCCGCAAGAGTTCGCTGCAGCTGATCCGTGACTGGGTCCCACATCGTGATCCCCTTGTGAGACTCAGACACCAGGGTTCGACCGTCTGGCGAGAATGTAGCACATAAGACATATCAGAATGGCCTTTCAACGTGTGCTGAAGCTGGCCGCTAATGGGATCCCACGGCTCGATGTTGACATTGGAGCCGTTGGATGTTAGGGTTCGGCCGTCTGGTGAGAAGGTAATAGAATCAGTCCATGTAGAATTACCAGTCAACGTCAGCTGTAGCTGGCCGCTGGTAGAATCCCATAGCTTGATGGTATCACCGAGAGACCCAGACGCTGGGGCTTGGCCATCTGGTGAGGAGGCAATTGATTCAACTGCAACGATGGTAGAAACGACCGAAGATGAGCAGCCCTACATGGTGCCGGGAGATGGGCTTCTTTCAACATGCAATTCGACATTGAATGCTATGCGATCGTGACGGTTTTCCCGAACGCACAGTTAGGATCAATCTCACATGTGCTGTTCAGACGGTAAGCTACTTAGTATTCCGACATTCTTAACCATTCCTATGTTCTCCTAAGCGCCCACACTGCTCCTAATACTACTCCTACTACTGCTGCTACTACTACTGGAATAGGACGAGTACTTATGACTATGGGAGTGGTAGCACCTCTGGTGCCACGAGCGCCTTATCAGCTGGCATAATCGCAATTGAGGTCATTATTCCTGCTGTAGTGACAGCGCCGCAATATTTCCGCATTTACGTTGGTTAGCATTCACTATTTAGCGTACTATACTGTGTGCGTGTTACAATCAGTCCGTTTTGTCCAAACTTTTTTTGTGGTCTGTTTCCCGAGCTAGATACGATACACTCTCCTTTATATGAGCTTCAATGGGTTAGATTCATAGTCCTCGCAGAGCCTACTATCTCTCTCGCTGCGGGGTTGTAGGGAGGCATTATATACTCGCCAAGATAGTCTCAGACCAAAAAATGTCATACATGAATGCCCAGCTCTGCCGTCATGTCCCAGTTCCAGTTCACAAACCAATGCAGACATATTCTTCGACCAGAGATGGCCCAAGTAATTTCATGGCCCCACTCCTTCAGGTAAGTGTGGGATAATCATTGCCATTCTGAGATAACCCCAAGAAGGGCAGCCTTTCCACGTTAACGACGTACTAATCCAGTAGAGAGCGGGGTCGGAGACAACCGCCCAACCGCCCTGGTTGATCGGCGGAAGCCTCACCACGACATTCTCCTGCTGATCTTTAACAGAAAGGCCATTATTTGGGACCATGCCCACACCTCAATTGCTGCCAAACACGGGAAGAGGCCAGGTGTTGTTGTTTCTCCCGAAGAAGTCCGATTACTCCGCGCACTCTTTATCGGCTAAGCCTGAATTAGAGTGGGACCAAAAACAGCTGGCCTATGACGATGAGGCTGCCCCTTGGTGATAAAGTGGAGAGCAGGGCTTGCGTCGCCCGTCCTCCACATTTCAGGGTCCAGCGGCACCGAGTTATGTTTCCAAATCGGTTAGGAAGTTGGCTACGGATACCGTTTTGGAATGTTCGGGGTTAATTAAGATGAATAAGAATATAGCAATAGGCACTAGTAATAATCCTCGGGGGAAGGGGGTATGGGAATTAGATACCACTCTGAGAACCGAATACAACGCTGCGGAGCTGCAGCAAATTAGAACCCACTGATTACAGGCCCTATATCTCCGTACCTGTGGATCCTTCGCTTCTCATTTGCTTAAGAATGGGTACCAAGTGTAGGTATTTAAGGAGATCGTCGCTGCCCGAAAACGCCCTGATTTCTTCTCACGCGATCACCTACCGAAACCAGTCGCTGCATTGTCTTTACACAACATGAAGTTTTCCACCAGTTTAATTGCTCTCGGCATGGCCGCAGCTACTGCTGCCATGCCTCAGCACCGAGCTGACAAGCCAGTGGGCAAATGGTTTGACCGTTAGTCAATTCTCCAAGCCGAGAAGGCAAACGAATATTGACAATTCTGGTTCCAGGCTATGTCGTGATCGTCTTTGAGAACAACAACAAGGATGTCACCTTCGGGCATCCATACTGGTACAACCTCACTGAGATGGGCATGGTGCTTGGCGACTTCCACGGCACCACCCATCCTTCGCAGGTAAAAATGCGATGAAACGTGGATGCATGGGATGCTGCTAACAATCAATCGCGAAGCCCAACTACATCACCATGATTTCCAACACTATCGCGGGTGGTGTGTTCGACGATGCTGACCACAACACCACTCAAATGAGTCTGATTGACCTTTTTGAGCCCGCCGGTATTACCTGGAGAGCGTATATGGAGGGCTACACTCCCCTTTCCAATGGTGGTTGCAATCCCATCAGCGAGGACGATGAGACTCTCTATGTCCGGTGGGTCCCATTTTTGGCAAAGAGGAAGATAATTCCGCTGATATGCGAAACAGCAAGCATAACCCCTTCATGTCTTTTGACAACATCAGAAACAACACCAAGCGCTGCCGCAATATTGTCAATGCCGAGCAACACTTTGTGAACGATGTTGCTCTGGGTGCCGATGCCCCGATGTACATGTTCATTACGCCAAACTTGGACAACGACGCTCACAACACCAACGTCACCTACGCTGCTCCTGCTCTGCAGCACTACGTCGACACTATGTTGAACAACGCGGAGTTCATGAAGAACACTATGATTCTCATCACCTTCGACGAGAACGGTATGAAATTCCGTTTTGCAAGAAATCATTGTATATACTAACAGTGTTCCAGACATCTACTCTCCCAAGTACTTCGGTACCGATAACAACATCTACTCCGTCCTTCTGGGCAACGACACCCTTCAGTGCTACAATTGCAACGACCAGCAGTACTATAACCGTGAGTACCTCTATCTGCTGGCTGTTCGTCAACGCACTCACTGATATATGTGCTCCCTAGACTTCTCCCAGGTCGTCACTATCGAGCAAAACTGGGGTCTGGGCTACATTCCCCAGCCCGATGGAAGTGACGAGGGTTGGGATCAGTGGTGGTTGCCCTTCGGCCTTCTTCGCAACGACGGCCAGGACATCTGCGAATCTTCGCCTTGTGATTTCTTCAACTAGACAAACACAGTGGATGAGACAACGCATGAAAGACACTAGTGCTATTCATGTTCTCGAGGATCGTTTTCGAACGTGTTCTATCGAAGATTACGTGTTTAAATCTCCATGTAGCTTTCCCCCCACGGTTTCTGCAGATCTTGCAATGTACTCTTGCCGGCTTCCTGTACCCTGTATCGGATAAATCGGGAAGTATCGGATTGGTTGAAAGGAAACCCCGCTTTTGTCCAGCACCTTGTCAGGAAGCTTGGGTTTCAACCAACGCTATACTCTTGTAAGCTCGATCTGCTCTGTCTCGATAATCTTCCCCGCAGCGAAAAAAAAACACCCGCTCACTATTCGTCTCTGAAGCCATGAACAAAATTTCTGTACCCCCACGTTCTATCACGAATCACATCCTTGACTTCTCACAGATAGCGATCTTGTAAAGTGCCCAAGCGCAAGTCTTGGCCGGTATATAAGCATTTCTCAGGGTCCACCTCTGCTCGTTTGACTCCATAATGTCACTCCACTTTATAAAGCCAAAATGAAATCTGGGGTATACCAATTCCTAATCGGCTGCTTTGCAGCCTTTGGTTCTTTCCTTTTCGGCTATGATCTTGGTGTGATTGCTGAGGTTGTTGCTGCCTCGTCATTCAAGACATTGTTCTTGCAGAGTAATGCAGATGCCAAGTCCGGTACGGTGGTTTCTCTCTACACTGGCGGCTGCTTCTTTGGCGCTCTTGGAGCCGGATTCACAGATAGGCTAGGCCGTCGGGGAACAATACTGATGGCATGTATTATCTTTACAATTGGAGGCATCATCCAGTCTGCTGGTGTTCGAATTGAGATGCTGTATGTTGGCAGGCTACTTGCCGGGTTTGGAACGGGATTCCTAGTTGTGAGTTGCTGTTGATTCTCAAATTCGAAAGTGTGCTGAAACCAGCAAAGATGATTATCCCAATTTATCAGGCAGAGATTTCACATCGCCGTATAAGAGGCAGAATTACAACCCTACAGCAACTCTTCAGTGCCTTGGGGCAAGTAACTGCTGGCTGGGTCGCATATGGTTGCTACGCGGCCTACAACAGCACAAACGACAGTCGTGAATGGCGGATTCCCTTGGCGATTCAAATCATCCCTGCACTCTTCCTGGGCAGCTTAGTCTATCAGTGTCCTGAGAGCCCACGGTGGCTTTGTGACCACGGTAAAGCAGACCAAGGACTCAAGACTCTCGCTCGGCTTCATTCTCATGGCGACGCGGACGACGCCTATGTGATTGCAGAGTTCAACCTCATCCAAACCCAGCTTGAAGCGGAACATGCAGAAAAGACACCTAACTATCTTGACCTATTCAGGAGCTGGCCACAATTCCGCCGCATCATCATAATCATGGCTATTCAAGCAGGTTGCCAGGGAACTGGTATTAGTGCTATCCAATACTTCTCGCCCCAAATATTTGCTCAGCTTGGTATTCCCGTCAAAACGACACTTCTCATGCAAGCTGTCAATGCACTAGTGGGCCTAGCAGGCACCTCACTCTGCATTGTGATCATCGAGTTGGTAGGAAGACGACCTCTAGAGATTGGGGGTTCGCTGATCATGACCGTCACATTCGCTGTCAACGCTGCCTTGATCAAAATTTTCCCGGCTTCTGTCTCCAACACCGGTGCGCATTGGGGCTTTATTGTCATGACTTGGGTCTTTAACTTTGTGTTTTTCGTTACTAGTGGACCACTATCATGGGCAATTCCGCCCGAGCTTTTTGGAAATGCCATGCGCGACACGGGTGTGTCATGGGGTACGATGACTTCTTTCGCCTTCAATACGCTAGTAGGACAGGTCACACCTATCGCGATCAGTGCAGTCGGTTGGAAATACTACATCGTCTTTGTCGTCTGCAATTTCACCACGGCCATTTTCTTCTGGGCATTCCTGCCGGAGACCAAGGGGCTTAACTTGGAAGACTTGGAGGAGTTGTTCAAAAAATCGCCTGTCTTCATTCCTCGTTCTAAATGGGTGCCGAGCTCTCATATTGAATTAGACGCAAAGCGGATTGCAGAGAAAGAAATGCCGGCATCTCGACATATCGAGCAGGTTGAAGATGGCTCTGTGTGAGTAGAGGTACGAAACGAATTCCTCGAACTTTTCAACACTATCCTTCTCACACTCGATTGTAGGCTGTTCGCCTTTCTCTGCACGTGTTATTTCCGTTGCTTCAGTCTCTTGCTCAATTGGCGGCTTCTCGTGTTAGACAGGCACGGTAACCGAACGTTATTCATATTGCCCCGTATTGGAATCCCGGTCCTTATTTGGGATATTCTTTCTTCCAACATATACAAGTGCAAGTGTACTACTACTACTACTAAAGGTACTAGCTCTACTCTGGTGGTACGTCCGAGCGATATGCTATGATGATCATTGGCTGCCCTATCAGGGACTGGATCGCCCCCTCACGGTTTTTGTACAAGTGGCCTGGTACCTTTTTGGAAGCCGGTTCAAACCTGCCTAGTCACGTTTTTATATTTTCTCTTAAATTTGAGTTTCTTTATCTACCTTGTTTGCGTCCTGTTCCTCTCTTCCCATCACTCATCCTTCGGGTACCAGCACCGACTAGGTTGATATGATAAGATCATGAAAAGAATTTCCTAACTCAACCCTTACAGAGCTCGATGGTTGATTCAAAGACCGGCCAGTGAATGTATAACGTATTTCGTTCCTATATGTATCCTATGAATATCCCTTTTCCTGACCTTGCGACATCCCAGAGGATGGACGACTATCCAGGTCCTGATCCGCTTTCAATATATCTAACAATTGTTCTGCAGTAAGGTGATCATTCGCCCCCTCCATCCGATGCGAATACCGAAGCTTTCCACGGTGAAAGATCCACTCGCCCCCCTGCTGATCGATAGCACCCCCCTTGAGCCCCGCCATCAAGTTTTTGCTCATCTGCTTGACGTATTGAGCAAGCGCGCTAGTAAAGGACTCTGGCGCGTATGGTGGCGGCGTCGTAAATCCCTGCGTGGTTCTTTTCATATGTAGCTTCTCATATATCTTCCCTGATCCATCGGAGTATATAGGGAAGGCGTCTGTGGTTTCGTCCGTGTAGGGCTCGATAACAGAATAGTCTCCACACCCGATTATTATGACCTGTGCTGGTCTTGCGCTGTGTGGTATTGTGTCCAAAAGAGTCTGGGTCATATTTGTGGCGAGGTGTCGAACGTAGTGTTGATCGTAGACGCAGAAGAAGTGGCGGACTGGAATGTATGAGACCAATATCACTCGAAAAGACTGGGCTGCTCACCAAAAATGACGATCGTAGTTATTGTGTCTCCTTTTCCCGCCACGAGCTCACCAAACCGGAGAGGGCTGCCGTCTTTTGCCTTTATTTCTAACTCATAGGCTTCGTGCAGGGATTCGTCTGTTAGAAAGTCAGGTGCGTCGTTCGAGAAAGTCCAACATGACGATTCCAAGGACGGCACCGCCATGCTGTTGAGTATGAAATACACGCAGCTTGTTATTTGCGTTTCTGGAAGAAATGATCGCAAATATTCGACAATTCTAAGCCTCCCGGAATGCAAAGTGCAGGATACAGCGGCATGACATCATGACTGCACCCCGTACCATAGCTAGGCTTCGGCTTGCCGACAAGATTAAATGATCCGATTTCGGTCAAATCATTGATCACTCCCGAATTCTCGCTGCAGGAATTCCTTGACCTTGTAAGCGTGGCGTTGGTCCAGAATGTCCTGAGATAACCCATGGATCTCTCCGCCAAAATTTTAGGGATTTCTACAACATTACCATGCTGGCGCAGTTTCTCAAAAAACAATTCAGTAAGTGACCATAGTTGTGAATGTTCAATTCATAAACTGGGGGTATTATGTTCTCGGGCTCAAGGTCAAAGACAATACTGTACCAATGGAAACCGTTCACTAATAAAGGAGCACAACAGTGACCTTCACCTGCTCCTCTTCTCATAATCGCATAACATCAAATCTCCATCGAATCACCAATCACTAGTCCATCAGTCCAGGAGCGGCGTGCTCTTATTCTTCCTATCCCTTCTCACAACGTCGACGGGCTCAGGCGAAGTAACCTCGGACGGCTCCCCATCTTCCGGATAATCTCTATATCGACCCTCTTCATCGGTAAAGAGACTAGCATCAGCATCTCTGTTGCGGCCCGGGAGCCAAGCGGGCACTTTCCACTCGGGGGTCTTGATGGCGGGCATGGACGGCATCTTGAGCTTCCAGTTGCGCGGGTTACCACTGCCCTGCGACTGGAACCAAGGAATCGACGGACGCGACGCGGGTCGGAGACGATGACTGCAGTTAGGACAGTCGGGCGGGACGGTCTGCCACGCCAGGTATTGCATCAGATCACGGAGCGCGAAGCCGGTATAGAATGCGCCTACGGCGAGATAGAGATGTGCGAAGCTATTAGTTCTTTATTAGATATACTACTTACGAGGAAAGCATTAACAAGACCGGTGGCTGAAAGACACTCACAAATCGACAAGCAGCGGAATGGTCGCATATGCAGCGAGCATACTCAGCGCCGCGTTCCCCTTTCGTCGGGTATGGATCCAGGTGAAGACCAGGACCACCATGAGAGCCACCGCGTGCACCGTATCAACAAAAAACACAAGTATTGGCCGACGGGCTTCCGCGCTATTTTCTGTTGTCTGGTCCCCGGAGCTATCTGCACTTTCCCCAGCAGCCTCATTGTCGCTGCCTCTTGGCCGGCGTAATAGGAACCAGAGAGCTGCGCTGGCCGATGTGCCGAGCGGAACAAGGCCAACAGCCGGCACTGTGCTGTGAGATAGCACACCGTGAGCGATGCATAGCGGGAAAGCGATCAAAAAGCTTGCGATGGAAGCGATTCGCAAGGGGCGCGTGCACGAGGGGTTCATGGTGAGCAGCCGTTGGATATTCGAATCCATACACCGTAGGGCTTGTCTTTTAAGACAGGAACAAAACAAGAGAGAGAGAGAGAGAGAGAGAGAGAGACAAATCAGATACAATGCGGTGAGTGGTCAAGGGGTTTAAAAGGTGAAGCGAACGAGAGGGTTGGGGCAGTTGTTATCTTTCGAAACAGAAGAGAGGGGGTGAGAGCTAGTGTAGGCCAATAGGGTTAGATGTCACTGAGCACGGGGGATCAGATGCACGGCCGAAGGAAGACAAAGAGGGGAACTGCGTGGATTATCCTAGCTACGGTGTGAATTAATGGTATCTGCCTACAGGAGTAGACAAAACATAGGCGCAAGATCTAGGCTGCCTAAAATGTCAGAGAGCCGCAGATGTTAACTATTCCCAAAACCCGACCGAACCCACGTCATATTGGGGTGAAAATAAACAACTATAATATGCATCAATCAAAACCACTAACACTCCTCTACTCCTCCATTGGAAATAGCAAGTACAGCAGCAAAACGCCACCCTGCATTATTGTGTGGTCTGCGCGGCTTCCTCTGCTTGCGTTTGGCTTCTTTATCATCCTTTTCATCTCGGCGTGAATCATGGCGGGCATATTGAGTCTTGCAGGTAGGGGATTTTTATCCTCATCAGAGGAGAAACACATGTTTGTTTGCTAGAGAAATATGTAGATGTGGGTGCTACGTTGTATAGCCAGCTCTAGCCAAAGATGAAGAGCGAATAGCAATCGAGCCCGACACAATATTGAATCTTCAAATCGGTCGGATGCCCGCTGATATATACATTCATCCGTGCCCAATACCGGCGGGCAACCTCAAATCATAGCGAAACAAAATAAACTAGTAGATCATTCAGCTCGTGATTCTAATAATAATATACATCATAAATAGACAAACAGATCAGTTGCAACCATAACTAACAACCCCCTCCTCCTCCTCCTCCACCAACACCACCACAAAAAGAAGCACCAGCCCCCGCACCAGCAGCACCGGCGGCGGCAGCAGCCATCCCGCTAGAAGTATTTGCTGCTGATCCAGCCATTGCCGCATTGTGCTGCCTATTCTGCTTGCGTATGGCTTCCTTATAACCTTGCCTGGGAAGTTCGTCGCGGTCATACCTGGTGATTATCGGATGGGCCCGTGGCGGAGCCATTTTATCTGTCGCGGGGCAGAAACACATGTTGTTTAACAAGAGAATATTCTCGGGCAGATGTGGGAGCAGATTCGGATAGCTAGCTGTGGATAAAATGGAATATGTCTACCCGGATTTCGTTGAGTAATAGCTGAGCTGAGGGATGAATGAAGACTTGAATAATAATGATAGATGGAAGATCTTGTTAGAGCGGTGTTTCTAGGGCTGTTCGGATTGTGCCTTTCCAGTGTAGGATCGGTTCAACTCACCCTTGGGTACAGCCTCTCTTTATATCTATCGCAGTTGGTTTGGACCCCGCCAAGAATACACCGTAAGCGGGCAGCCCTGGTCACGTAGCAAGGCTCAGTCTGGAGTTGAGGCTGAGCCTGTTGCCACAATTGGGGCCAAGTGACGATCACAGAATAGTTACTCGATCGGGTATTACTCTTTAACAACAATAACTAATTAGTGCTGCATACTGGGATGCAAGGAAACACACCCATTTATATTGTAGAACTCCTCGGGAAATGTGCTGGGGAATGAATTGACCCGGCCGGAAATCCCGAGCTGGGAATTCCATCCCCGCATCCGCCCTTCGTTTAAATATCCAAGCCAACCAAATATTCCTGAATGTTCCGTTTTCAATTGACATCCATACAGACGCAGTCACCATGTCACTTGATAATCCATTGACAGTCCTCTACAAGGAGGCCAATGGTAGCAAAATCACGACAGACATCTACCTGCCGGCCGCCGCATCGGAGCCGAGGAAATATCCCGTGGGTAAGTAAGCAGTCCATGGCATGGTCCATTCCGCCGTCCAGAACCAAGTGACTAATTAAACAGTCATCGATATTCATGGAGGCGCATTCATGCTCGGCCATAGCCGTATGGTCTCATTGCCTCAGGTGAACGACTGTCTCAGCCGCGGTTGGATCGTGCTCGTGCCGAATCACCGGCTGTGTCCGGGGGTGAATCTCCTGGACGGGCCAATGCAAGACATCCGTGATTTGCTATCTTGGATATATGAAGGACATCTGGATGAGTGTCTCTTGTCTCAGGGGACTTGGCGCGCAGATCTGGAGAATGTAGCTGCGTTCGGGACGTCATCAGGCGGCCACGTGGCCCTGAGTTTGGTACTTTCAACTTTCAAATATTCAAAAAGCAAGTGAAGACTGACACGAATAGGGTTTCGGTGTCCTCAAACCAGTTAAAGCAATTCTCTCGCTCTATGGCGCAGTGAACTTCACGGACCCGTTTTGGAAGAAACCACTCCCGCACGTCGCGGCCAAGCTGCCACCCAATCTGGAAGAGTCCTTCTTGAACAAGGTATACGACGAGAAGCCCGTACCGACAGATAGCTCTGTGTCGCTGGAAGGACAGACAGAAAGTGGCGCAGCAAAGGGCCCGAATTTCTCACGGCCACGCGACGCTTTCGCTTTCACACAGATTTCGCGCGGAACCGTCCTGGATGCGATATATCCAGCCTCACAATCTACAGACCCGAAGATGGACCTCGTTGATCCTGTGTGTAATGTTAGTGGAGATTTTCCGCCGACCTATATCGTGCACGGCATGGCGGATACAATGGTCCCGATTGAACTGAGTCGTGAGCTGCTTCGCAGACTGCAAGAGGCTGGTGTGCGCTGTGGAATGACGGAGGTACCAGATGAAGAACACACTTTTGCAGCGATGATGAAGGTTGGATCGCAGACTTGGTGGTTGCAGCGAGAAGGGTTTGATTTCTTGGAGAGCGTTATTGGGAAAGGGCCTTGTAGATAGATGGTATCTGTACATGCACATAAAGACTGGATAATGCCTGGCACGTCTTGGCTTTATTTTGTTTTATTGACCATCTCTCGCTTCCTGAGTAGAATTGAGCACTCCTCTAAGCAGTCCAAGCTGCTCCGTTCTGTCATAAATACTACACGGAACTCTTGTACACCTGCAACCTCTGTGCCACCACATGCCCATCGGGCGCACGGACCCTCCTGTACTTCGCCGTTATCATTCCGAGTCCCAGCCACCTTAAATGAGAAACTTCCCTTCGTCTTGGCCGCTTCCCTTTTCTACCTGACAACCACTCGAGCACCTAGTGGGGTACCTCTATCCTCCAACAATCGACCTTGGACTCCACCCTCGGGAAAAGCTGTTCATCCAACTCGCAAAGTGTCTTCCTTGCTATTGTGAAATCAACAATAACAGAGCAAAATGGTGTCCAGCGCAGATATTGGCTACTTGCGTCGATGTGTGAATCTAGCCCGCGAAGCTCTTGAGGCGGGTGATGATCCTTTTGGGTCAGTGCTTGTAGATGCCACCGGCAAGATTCTCAAGGAGGATCGTAACCGGACCAAGACCGAGGCAGACATCAGCTTGCATCCGGAGTTCACGCTGGCCATTTGGGCCCAAAAGCACCTGACGCCCGCCGACCGCGCTACTTCCACAGTCTACACTTCTGGCGAGCACTGTCCAATGTGCACGAGTGCTCACGCATATGCTGGTTTGGGACGAATCGTCTATGCTTGTTCGTCCGCTCAACTTACACAGTGGAGGACGCAATTAGGGGCGAAAGCTGGATCGGTTGTTCCGCTCCCAATCAATCAAGTGGCGCCGGGTCTGATCGCTGACGGTCCGGCTCCAGGACTGGATGAAGAGATCTATGAGCTGCATCGACTGAAGCACGCTCGAGATATAGCCAAGTCATAAGTCCTCAACGGCGAATGTAGATTGAGGGGGTTATGTGCCTACCAGGCGTGCTATTTCAGACATAGTCACAATGCTTGCTACTTTTCCAACACAGTCAGTGAGCGCCCTCAATGAATGCGCGGCCGCCCAGACAGGGAAGCCCACCTGGCAGAGAAAGTCCGAAACGTACAGGTACACGTCATGTAGCATGAATGGTTCTTGTATATAGTTCAGTCTGACGCTCATAGACACCTTAGTTGAGGACTCTAGGAATTTGGCAAGATATAGTGGATGTATATATATCTACAGAGTGCTCTAAAGACCTTAGGAACAACAGAAACATTGTGGGGTATTTATACTATGCTCTTCTCAACCGAGAACTGTGTAGTGGTGTGGATGTGCCCGGGGAAACCCCCTGGGCTAGTATGATGCTCACACTCGTCCCCGCTTAGGTCTGACCAATTATCTGGATGGCTAGAGCTAATTGTCGTCGTATTCCGCGTCTCATTTGCGCCATGGATAGTATGGAGCCTCGTTTCGGGGGATTCTCGGGATAATTTGGCTCGAGGCCATGAGTTGAGGAGATAAGAAGGCATCCGTAAACGTCCTCGGAGGGTAGTCGCAACGGCCCTGGCGAGAGGGCCGTAAGTTGGAACGCAGCAGATGATCGTCTATTTTGTTAATTAGCGTCAACAAGGTCATATTCGAGAATTGGTTCTCTCTTACCCCTAAGCAGAGCTCGATAGTACTCCAGATAATGGTAGTCCGACTGTTGAAATAGACTAACAGGTTTGCCAAAGTCAAGATGCGGATGACTTGGATAACAGTGATGAAGAATCCAAGCGCGAAGATGAACGTCAACACGAGCTATATCTGTTTAGCAGGATGATCATTATGGACAACTTTCTTTCTGGGAATGGTACCTTTTGTTTGCGTTGCAAAGACAGCCTCCAGAGAACAGGCAGAGGAAGGGCGATGATGATGAGATTAAAGGCAATGCTCGTTCCTAACTAACGTTAGTTTCAACAGTTATTTCAATATTGACTTAACCTACCGGCAATGGCGTAGTAAACAGCAAGCGAGTCGATGCAGTGCCCTGGAATAGCGGGATCCCATTGCTTCGCAAGCGGCGTACATTTAAAACAAATGAGGAGTGTGAACAAAACTTGGTTGATGGTAACGGCGACGAGGACAATAATGATTATAATGCGATATGTCCTGATAAAGCCTCCCATACGAAGGTACGAGGCCAATAACGCAATCTTGAAACCGAGGAGGCCGAGGGTGTAGAAAGGCCCAGCGATATATTGCAACTGAATACCATTCACGGTTAGCAAGTCAGGAACCAATAAAAACCCCATCACACTGAACATACCTTGCCAATAGGGAGATCATTTTCCGGTGGAATATGTGTGTCATCCAACCCAACTCCCCATCGTGTCACTATTGTTCCACCCATAATTAGTCGTGCTGGCCACTGGTTAGGTAGTGCCAAAAAGTGACTAAACATACCAGCAATGACAAGTCCCGCCCGCCCCAACGTCAAAAGTGCACTGGATAAAGCAGCATAATCGTCCACCCATGGGGAACGATTCGTAAAATATCGGACATAAAATCGCAGGATGACGGCGAAAACTGCGAGAATCGGGAACAGAAGGTTGATAACGATGATCAGGACAGTTTCGTCTCCCTGGTCATGACCATGAAAGTTATAAATCCAAGGCATGACGCTGTTACCGAATAAATCGGACCGATCATAAGATCATTTTGGATATGATCGATCTGAGGATTCTCGGGGTGATCAGAGAAGAACAGATACGAACAGACAACGAGGTCTTTAACACAGGCGACAGCATAATTTAAGGCTTGCATCTAGAGGAAGGTGAAAAGCTTGACTACCGAGTGAGCTGCCATTAACCGAGGTGGGAGGTATCTAGAACCCCAGGGGCGCCTTGGTCCATGGTAGCATTGCTTTGGCGGCTACTCTAAGTTGAGATGGAAAACGGGATGGTATTTGAATAATATTCCAAAACTCCTCCGAATACACATTATTGATGATTGATACATGTAGTTAACATATTTGATAAGACCAGCAGCCAAATGATAATACATAATATCCCTAGACACGCAGGGATCTGTAGTTAGATCATGCTAGCCTCGATCCAAAAAGGCATGGCATAGTAACGCCAAGAATGTCAAACGGATGAATTCAGTCGTGTGACGGCTATGGTTAAATTCATTCGCCGGAATTAGACTGGTGGCGGCATGGAGGCAGCGGCTAGACCAATAATGGATGGAATGTTTGGTACTGGGGTGGCGGACTGAACCTTGTCGGGTCCGAGCTCTGGCCGATAGGAACGTTCTTGGATCGACTCAAGGGGCTATGAAAATGGTTCACTAAATTGATCTTTTTCTTTTTAGATGAGATAGGAGAGAAGCAACCACTCAATCACTCAAAGTCGTTGCCTCGGAGACAGATGTGCAGGAGACATACAGAGAGTAACTGTATAAGTTTCCACTCCATATACATGAAATGATTTGACTTCAGGTGCTACTGTTTCCCGTGAATTTAACTAATGAATGAGGATTATTCTATTCAAGGACCAGCCTGCTCATCGTAGAGTAGAGTACATGCAAAAGAAAGACTGAACGGCATCCGCTAAGGTATGTAGCGACAGAACGAACAAACGCCGGCAATGCAACGTAATGTCTCCACCAATCAGACCAGGTCAGTCGAGTCAATCGAAGGCATTTCATCCGTCACTATCTATCATCAATCAGTCAGGCCGCGAAGGGATGCAATCCCATGACAGCAATAGCAATAGTCAAATAATTTCCCGCTCCACCCGCATCATCCCCACAACTGCGCTTCCATTCCAGATAGAACCAGCGTTTTCTGAACTCCAGCAGAATCCCGACACCGGGTCGAGACTGTGCAATGGAGGTGCGAGTCATCAACCGCGTTGTGGCGTTGCTCACCAGTGAACACCATCCCACAAACACAGAAAACGAGCGCAGAGTGCGAGAGGAGGAAGGGCAAGACGTTTTACCTCGTATTTCGTCAGCGCATATCAGCATAAGAACCAGACATGACATTAACAGCCGGTGTTGAAATGACATGACTGGTCGTTGAGGCGCTCAAGACATTATCATGAAGAAAATGGCATGTCTCACAGAGACATTGGTCATAAAAAGAATGGAGTAGCGTAGCGTGTGCTCAGCGAAGCATAGGATGCCCACCAGGAGCATACCCAGCATTAGCAGCTGTGCTCACAAGAAATAGACAGCAGTAGTAAGCAGCAGTAGTGCCCACAGGACAGATGTATGCATGCCAATCTACCGACCTGATCCCTTACTCGAGTACCCAGAATCCGGCCAGGGGTTCCTGTTGCCCGTCCTCGCCGGAGCGGCAGGGGCCGCTGCAGTGGCGGTAGCACTACAGCGAGTATGTCTCGAGCAAACATACCCGACCAGCACGGTCTTTTCTAGAACAGAATGACCACGCTGGCCGAAGGAAGAGCAGGGGTCGATTGAGTGCTCAAAGTAGAGACATTTGCAGGCGGCATAGCGCTCGACGACTCGGTAGCACATGTTGACTTGACTCGTTAAGTGGTTGTTTGTGATAGTGTTGATGCAGATGCAGCGAGTGAGTGGGAGAGTAGGTGAATGAATGAATGGTGTTCGAAGAGTATTACATCGGTGCCCGTAACGGGGGTGTGCCAGCCAATATAGAATAGAATAGGTAGGTAGTAGTATAACGAAAGAACGACGGCGAAGAGAGCCCGCAACAACGCTCGCAACGCTTGTAAATAAAAAAGAGTGAATGGCACCTGTGGAAGGAAAGGAAGAGATCGGGAGACGGGCTGAAACGAAGTTGAGGAAAACCAAGTAAAAAAGGTAAAGACCGACTTCCTTTATTAATACGAGTGAGATAAGACGAGAATGTCCATTTGCAGGAAAGATGACGCTAAACAACACCAGGACCGGTTCTCTGGGCTGTAAGGCGATCAATCCATTCCGGATTCTGTGAATGTCCCAGGCAGAAACCCAAGAAAAGAGGAAAAGCGTAATCCACTCGGAAAAGACCGACGGGGTGTACGCCAATCGGAGGTGGGAGCAGTCGGAGAGGCTGAAGAGACAAGAAAAGCTTGGGTGGGGTGCTCGTCCTTGGTGCCGTGTAAGTGTCCGAAGTGGGCACAGTGAAGCCCAGAGCATCATCATCATCATGCCAAGGCGTTAAGGCTCAGCTGTACGTTAGATCGACAGGCTGCTAACGGTTAGCAGGGAACATATCTCCAGCCGGGGAAAGTGGCTGAGCAGCAAGTGACGGTGAAGCCACTATGAAACCAGGCGTGGGCCCGTCGGTTTAGCTAGGGAGAGTCGGTGAGCGAGAGCCACAGGGGGACTTGACGAGGCTGAGAGGGGCTGGAGCGGATCCACTTGGTTCGGTTTGGTGTTTGGGGGCTTGAGACTCAGTCAGTAACTAGTGTGTCCCGGTAACAAGTGTGTCCCGGCGAGCCGATGATTCATCGAGCGTGGATTATTATTACTTATTCTTGGGGGTCACGGTGGTGTGCCCGATCGTTAGTTTCGTTGGCGAAGACTACGTACTCAGTGAGCAGATGAACACAACCCGGGTGACAGACAGTATTGGGTCTGGTGGTGTAGGGCTGAGGGAAAACGGGTCCACCGGAGGCTGAGAGTCGCTAAGATAGTTTCATAGTATGCATGCAGACAGCTCAAAAGGGCTCCCTAAATACTAGCAGCATCAGGCACCCAGGTGAGATGAATCATTCACCAAGACGGACTATGCATATGGCCAGATGCTGGGTAGGTGTTGCGGGACAGTATGCAATTACGCTAGACAGCAATGGACTAATTGACTCTCTTCATTGTCCGAAATTAGCTCTGACGAGGGAAGTGTGAATCACCCCCATAATCAATGTCATCAATCCCAGACTCCTATTCATACAGGGAAGCCATAACTAAGCCACTCCCAAAGCACCAAAGCTCAATCCTTGTGCCAACCCCAGGCGCAACAACCGCAGGACGTCCTGGCCCGTCGCCGATTCAGGCAGACCCGCCCGCCAGTCCCATCCTCTACCCTGGCCATCCTTACCACTGGGTCGAGGCACTAGCACGCCTGAGCTGCCCACAGACGTCGGCCCAGACCCGGAACCGGATTGCGCGCGGGCTGACTCCAGCATGTCGTTACCAATGAAAGAAAAGGTCGAACCCGAAAGCGAGGAAACGGACTTCTTCAGTAGTGACCGCGGCGAAGGTGGAGCCAGATGGCTATCAGATCCACCGGCGCCGGGAGAGCGGTGTTCCCGCAGTGTCGCCTGGACACATTCCTCGCACTGTGCGTACACGCGCGGGGTGACCGTTTCCAGGTCTTCGATCGCCGAGAGAATGGTAAATTGTTGCGAGACGGATAGGATAGGGGTGGGTTCTAGACGAGATTAGTATGGCCCATGACAGGGGGCGATCAGACTTACGGTTCACAAACACCAAGGCCTCCCCCAACAACGCCAGCAGTCCATCCACCTGGACTGCTGGATCCCGCTCGGGGTCGTACAGACCTCCGTAGATATTGTCCGCAGCGCTGCCAATAACGGCTGCCAGGGCCTGAGCGGCAGCGCGCCGTCTGGCCAAAGGCTTGAAGCGCGGGCGCTGGCCGTCTTGTAGCTCCACGGCCTCGTCGCGAATTTCGTAGAACCGGCGTAGTGTCGCGTAGCCACTGAGGTAGAATTGAAGGATGCGGGCAGCCTCCTCGTCGACGGATGCAATGGCCGACAAGCAGGCCTTGGGCTCCTTGAGCATGGACCGCAGCTCCGGGTCCAGATCGGCCGTCGCGGGATACGCACGGGACTGGACCAGACTGTAGGAGATGAGCAAGTCGACAACGGACTTGACCTTGCGGCGGTTTTGAGCGCGAGCGTAGCACAGCAGTGCGAGGCCGAACTTCTCGGACTTCTCGACAATGTTATCGCCAAATTTCTGCAGGAGCTGTTAATATCACAATCAGTCACACTGAGCGCTCAACATACCTCCGAAACTCTTCGGCCTTCGTCCTCCAAGCCCAAATCCGAACACAAAACGACCAATTTATCCAATTGGACGGTGGTTTGGATTGGAAGTTGGTCGACAATCTCAGCGACAGCCCTCTTCATCAGATGCGTATCTTCAAGTCGACTTAGAACTTCCAGTGCCATTTCCCATCCTTCGCGGACCCCAGTCTCATTCTCGACGGACTTGCGGTTATTCAGCCCAGAGGCGTACTTGTGCAGAATGTCATCACGGCTGACACGAGGTGCGGATGCCCGGTTGTCCTGCCCGTACGACAGAACCATCAAGTCGTTCTCACTCAAGCCGGGCATCTTCTTGGCACCGCCGCTCGTCTCGAGCCATCCACCAAGGGACGCAACCTCTGCAGTGGCAGAGGCGATACAGAGCGACCAGGTCTGCAACAGCTCCAGCACACCCTCCACATTGCTTTCGAAAACGGAGGCCAGGCCAACTTCCAAGCTATTCATCGTGTTCACCCGGAACCCGGCCTTGTTGGACTTTTCGGTTGTCACGTTGCTGAAAGCCAGATCCAAACGTCGAAGATAGGCGTCCCGCAGGTTCCGGTCTACTGCACGTAGATTTTTGGAGTTGCGAGACTGTCGGAATTCATTGCTGGCGGTACTGGTGCGGAAGTCTGGACCTTCATCATCTTCGCCGTCCCACCAAGCCGTCAAACCAATAGTCGCCTCCACCCAGTCCTGGGAATTGGCTTTGATAGCAGTCGGGTCGCCAAGGATAATGCGATACAGAGATCGAAGGCTTTGGTAAATCGTCCACGGAACCCGGCTCTCTGCCATTCGTGCCGACTGGGTGAATGAAATATTCTGCCCACCCAAATTCCCCAGTCCAAAGTTGACAGCCTGAAAATGATTGTCCTGTGCCGGAACGGGGACGTCGTCTCGTTCCTCTCCCTCTGCAAACTCTTCGAGATCATTGACCGCGGAAAGAACACGCTTCCGATACAGGGTCCAGTCCGGTCCCGTAATGTCCCAATCATCGTACTGGAAACCGGGACACGAATCCAAGATCTGCAGGGCCTTGTTAACACAACGTTGGATATTTTGTAGCTGGGCCCCACGGTAGCCGGGTTGAGGCAAACCATCTTCCAAAGAAGACCGAGCGTAGTTGAAGTCTGCAGATCGAAGCACGTCGGCCACCTCGGCAAACTGGCCGCGGAGGACGGCTGCGTTGATGATATCCCAGAAGTTTGAAGAGGCAGTTGGGTTCGGTTCAACATGTCTTAATGCTGTCAGGTCATTGGTTTGTGAGGAATGGTTTCCGTTGAGCCAGTCGAGAAGAATCTGTGGGACAGGAGTAGCGACACTGGCGCGTGCCATGGCCTTCACCATGCTGTTGGGCGCAGTCCGCGCGGCGGGGTTGGAGGCGCTAGCAATGGGGGCAGAGGAGCGAGAAGGGTGGTGAATTTGCAGAAGAATCGATGCCAAGAAGCTTGCCTTCACCAAACTCGGCGCATTCTCTCCCGGTCCAATGCTGGATCCAGTCCCATACGGTCGGGAGATCCCACTGCGGTCGGCGCACGTGTCCCAGGTGGCTGCCAGCTTGTTCGCGATGTAGGACAGAATCCAGTCAAAGTCGACATGCCTGTACTCGGCTTCGCGCAGCTCATCATAGACCCGGCCTAGCGCATCCTCGGTATTGATGATCATATCGCTTGGCTCATCGACAGCAGGCAGACGGGACCGAGAGGCAAGGGTGTGAAGGATGGACGGCATTGCGGAGGGCTGTTTGGGGGCGAGCTTGGTCTTGCCAATAGGCGACTGACGGGCCCAGCGTTCATCTAGCTTGGGTCGTCTGGCGTCGGTGGGGTTGGAATAGATAGGTTTGGGCTGGCCAAAGCCATGGGACTGCGGCGGCAGTGGGTTACCGAAATTCGAGTCCAGGAAGCTGAGGCGATTCGAGGGTTGACGAGTACTCGCATCCATATCCTCATCCTCGTATTCTTCCTCTTCCTCTTCCTCCATGTCTTCTTCGTCGTCATCTTCCTCCTCGTACTCGCTGGCCCGTGACGACGCAAATCCATTAGATTGCCCAAAAGTCACTGATTTTCCAAATGCGCTTCCATTGGAGGCACCGAAGCGCGACTGCGACGCTGCAAACTGGGGAGCAGAATCTTGCTGAAAGTTGCTGGATCCGGCGAAGGACGAGCCAAAAATGCTGTCGTTTGTGTTGAGATTTCCTGACTTGGTAAACAGAGAGTTGGAGGATTGCTGGAAGTCGAGTTTCTGCATCTGGGAACTGCCAAACGCAGTGGACGGAGGCTTCCCTTGCGGCGTGAAGGAGTTTGCCGAGGACGGCGGTGGGCCGGCAGGCGTAGTCGTCACATGGCTGAGGAGACTGCGACGCTTGTCTGGAGTTGACGGGGGTGTCTCATCATCGTAGGGGACCTGGAACGTCATTGCGGGATGTGGTGGTTGAGGCGCTGGGAAGAACGGGCACCAAAGAAGAAAGTTTGGGCCGCAACAGCTCCAGCAGTCGAGCTTGTCGAGCTTGTCGCCCCGGAAGGATGGCCAATCCAAGGGGTGAGCTGAGCAGGTGGATGAAAGTGAGAACGAAAGAGGTGGGTGGTGAAGAGGGAACGAATGTCAGCGAGACTCCATCATGTGTTTGCATGTCTTTCTTGACGCGCCGGTTCGCGATGATCATGTGATCTCTCCAGATCATGTGACTATTGGATCATGTGATCGCTGAGGTAAACACAAGATGCCCACAGCCTTCGAAGCCTTGCGAGTGGAGATTGGGGGCCGCCGTTCATGACTGGAAGACTCAAGGTCAGCGGTGCGTGGTCTGCCAGTAGCGATCGGTAGAGAAGGGGCCATGACTTTACTTGACGCGACATTCTTAGAAACGGGGCGCCCCAGGGAGGCTGAGTTGACATTCACCACCCATAGACCTATTTAAGGTGGACTGCCTCACGCGATCTTAGTCTGTATCACTCGACTAGCCATTCCAAATCACCAACATGCCCAGCACACCAGAAGCCTCGTACAACATCACACACACCTTCTGGAAACATTCCTACGAGGTGTCCCACCCCAACAGTAACCAGACCCTATTCTATGTGGAGAACTCACACTGGACCCCTGGCAAGCCAACACTATCCTTCCACGAGAGCAACGAGAATGGCCCAATCAAGGCCGTAGCGCGGCTCGCCAAAATGTCGCGCTCGATTGAATGCGGTATAGGCGATCCTTCGAACCCCGCTGAAAGAGTCGCCTACGAGACCATGACCAACATCGGCTTCATGAAACTCTGCTACATGTTCAAAGTGGACCGCGGGCACGGGCACGAGACTTTTATCTGGAAGAAGACCCGTAGCCATGGGTCGGGCTTTTCAAATAACTACAAGATGGTCAATGATGCCACCCAGAAAGTTATTGCTGTGTTCTCGTCAGCCGCAAATCCCTTTTCGCCATCTAAAGCGGGCCGGATCGACATTTATGCCAACTATGGCGAGCGATTCAACCTGATGACCCTCATCACGGGGATTGCATTGCATGAACAACAACGTCGCGCCCGCGCTGCTGCCTCCGCCGCGGGCGCTGGTGGTGGAGGCGGTGCATGATTACTACTGTCGGGATGAAGCGAACAATTTTTTGCCTTTTTTTTTTTTTCTTCTTTTTGGCTTTTTCTTTGTTGAATAAAGTGTGCACGCCGTGGGGGCCGGGCCGGGCGTGATAAGCTTCCCTCCATTTTCACCTAGTTTTATGATACCTTCGTTTGTCGTTTTTCTTTTTCTGTAATTTTCTTCCCCTTTCTTTGTGCCATGTTTGGTTCCAATGGAGACACGACCCAACGAAGGAATCGAAATGAGTGATTTATGCGCAAATGTGTGGTCAAAATTGACTAAGCCAAGCGCAACGCGTCGTCACACAGTGTTTCAGACGGGCAGGAATTGGGAACCCGTGCTCCGCGGGTCCCGTTTGCCCTGATCGCCAAGGGTCTGGCCTTACATAATCTTATAGTATAAGCTTATGCTGTTGCCTGTTTAAAGGAGCGCCGGTTCCCAAGTTCAGGGTCTTCTTGTCCAGTCCAAGGCTACTATGGGGGCACGCCAGTATGCATGACCATGGCGCTAAGACGACCTCATCGCAAATCGCGCCATGGCTGTGCGGAATGCAAGCGGCGGCGAGTCAAGGTATTTATTCAATTATCCGACAGCTCTCTTTTTTTTCTTTTTTGTCCGGTTTGTGTTAATAATTGGATGGTAGTGTGATGAAGCCCGGCCGACGTGCTCCAATTGCGCGAAGCGCCATAGTGAGTGTGAGTACGGGTCGTCCACCTCATTACTATGGGCAAACGAGGACCCTGTTTCTCTCCATGTGTCTCGTGGCTCCGGGTCAGACAGCGGCCAGGCCGGCGAGTCCATCATGGGCAGTGTCGGGTCGCCGGACTCGGGGATATTGGGTCAGATGCGCGGTGAGGACCTAGCAGCGGCCTCACCCGCTCCGATTCTCAACATGGCCGACCTGGAGCTGATGATGCAATGGTGTAACTCGACCTACGAGACCTTGTCGCGCAACGAGCGCACCGATCCAGTCTGGCGATACGCCGTGCCTGAAGAGGCGCTCTCGCATCCATTTCTCATGCACGGCATTTTGGCCCTGTCATCCTTACACCTCGCCCGGATTGGCCCGGATCCGGCTCGCCGGGCGTCATATCTTGGCCGCGCCGTGGCACACCAGAACCAAGCGCTGGCGCTCTTTCGTGGGCTGCTGGGGGATATCAACGAAAACAATTCTAAGGCGATGTTTGCCTTTGCGGGGATTGTGGTCGTGTATACATTTGGGTTCCCCCATTCCCCCGACGTGCAAGATCCTTGGAACTGCGTGGATGATCTCTACCAAGTCCTCGTGCTTTCACGCGGTGTGCAACAAGTCATACGATCTATCAGAGACATAATGCCCGGCAGCGCCTTTGCGCCGCTTTTACATCGGGACGAATCCCACGAGGAATTGAGCGACGACGACAAGGCCGTTGTCACTCGGCTACAGGAAGCGAACTGTATCTGCGGGCTACGCGACGCCCACCATGAAACGGACGTGTTTGCAGCGACGATTGAGAATTTCGCAGAAATGTTGGGTCTGGTGCGCGGTGGCGTGACGACTAGCACGATTGCTGGTAGGTGGGCAATCATCTTGCCCCAGAGATTCCTGGAGCTCCTGCGGGAACGAGAACCCTTAGCCCTCGTGATGTTAGCCCATTATGGCGTGCTCTTGCAGTATCTTAAGCACCGGTGGTGTTTTGACGAGTGGTGTGTGCGGGTGGCCCAAGCCGTGTGGGCGGTGTTGGATGATCAGTGGAGACCATTGGTGCACTGGGCCATGCGCGAGATCCTTGGCGAGAATTACATTGATCAAGTATAATTCGCATAGTGATAAGTGGCAAAAATAGAACTATTCAGATATTATTACTATGCTTGTATCCTCACCGGTAAAACAGTAGCCTGAAACCCAACTATGTGGACTCCGCTCGAATGGGTTCCCACAAACGTAACCGAGCGCAACAATGGTCCCGCTCAAATCAACAAATTAGACGCAAAAAGAAACGAATATTTTCTCATCATGAGGTCATTATTTTAAACTCCACCAAGGGGGTTCCAGTATGTATACTTCGCACATTTAGCCAGATCGGGTCAAGTTTCAATAAAGGATGACATTGGTCGCCCCGGTCAAGCCCGCCTTGTCTTGGCACCTAAAGCCAATCGGTAGTTTTCCGCCGAGAAGAATAAAAAGCTTAGAATGTGTCGTATCGCTTTCTATCCTGGGGCTAGTGTTTAGGCCGTGCTGCCACGAGGCTACGCCTTAACCTGAAATGTAAATTCGGTATATTTACGGGACCACCGGAACTATGTACAGTCAGTCCGCCATGGGCTGGTGCCGGCCCTTTCAACCAGACCCTACTCGGCAGCCTACAGTTTCGCCTGCGCATCCCCGTTCTGTAACACATAGCGATATCGAGCCTTGCCGGCATGCATATCCGCCAGTGCGGCGTTGATATCCTCCATGGGCCTCTTCTGGATCCAGGGCAAGACACGCTTCTCAGCAGCCAGCTGTAGCATAGCGCGAATGTCGTCCGGGGACCCAATGTTCGAACCGGTGACCTTGACGCCCTTCTGGATCAGCGAGAACGCCTTGAGCGGCGGAAGGGCGTCCTCGGGGGCGCCGACCTGGACGAAGGTGCCGTCACGTTTCAGCAGACGCAGGTACATGCTGAGGGGCATGCCAGGCCCGGAAACGGTCGAGATAATAATATCCAAAGACCGCGCGTGCTCCCTCCCCCAGCTCTTGTCCTCGTCGGTGGCGATGAAAGTATCCGCGCCCAGACCCTGCAGCGCATCGCTGCGCTTACTCGACGAGCGTGAGATAGCCACGACCCGGTCTGCGCCCAGAGCGCGCGCAAACAGAATCCCCATATGGCCCAGTCCCCCGATTCCAACAATGCCGACCGTCTTCCCCGGGCCGGCGCCGTACTTGCGCAGCGGCGCAAAGACCGTCACCCCGCCGCAGAGGAGCGGTGCTGCTTCAGCGGACGGCAGGGCATCCGGGATGCGAAAGACGAAGTGTGCAGGCCCGCGCCAGTGCGTCGCGAATCCGCCGTATGACTTGCTCTTATCGGAGTAGCGGCCGTTGTAAGTCCCCGTCATGCGTGAGCAGTAGCTCTCCTGGCCGTCGGCGCAGGCCTCGCAGTCTGGCCGCAGACAGGACATGCTCTGCGCGCCGATTCCGACACGGTCGCCGACGCGGATTTTGCGCGACTCTGTGGATGAGGCTAGTGTTGCGACGCCGCTGCCTACCCGCTCTACGGTCCCGATGATTTCGTGGCCGACCACGCAGGGGTAGTCGGTTGGGGCCCAGCCTGAGCGTAGAGTGTGGATGTCTGTTCCGCAGACACCGCAGTGGGTCACGGCGATCTCGACGTCGATGTCTGTGAAGGGTTTTGGAGAGAAGGTGGTGAAGGTCAGAGGGCTGGTCGCATCGTGGGCGACCCAGCCTTGGAAGGTTTTGGCTGGGGGTGAGGATTGCGAGGTCATTTTGTAGGAGTGACCAAGGGGTGTAAAATTGGAATTCTTTGACTGGAGGTAAAAGGAGGAATCAACTGATTGAATGGCTTTTTGTTGTCTGGAAGAATGGGAGCAACCGAAGATGTGGAGAAAGCAGAGTTGCCGAGGTTGACCATCCCCACATTATCCTGTTCGCTCGGAACACGCTGTGCTCAGATATGAGACCAGTGGTATATTCTAGCTTGCTATGCTCTATAGGTACTAGAGACAGCGATAGCTAATAACCAACAGATACCGAAATCCCTCGATATCTTAGGGTGTGTTGAATTTCTGCCTGAGGCAACATTTTGCTTATCTTTGATCAGATAGTGCGCGGTCTTAGTTCTCAGCGAGCTGCTTTGTCCCGTGAGCCAGCTTCATTATGGGGCTGCTGGTTGACTTTCTACTTTTGGGGCTTTGGATCATCATGTATGCACTTTTTGGCTCCACAGATTTTTGTATGGAGGCGGGCGCTTTGGTCTATAGTATGGCAAATGTCTAAACGCCTGGCTACACCAAGACAGTGCCAGTCTTTTACACGTCAGTAATAACTCATTCACGTTGTTTCACCACTGCCTGTGATAACTCAGTAAGAGGCACCTGAATAGCCTCGATTAGGCTTAGCGTCGTTGGCTTCAAAAGTTTCTGTTGTTTCTTTTCTCTTGCTTCGTTCTCTTGTTTCCTTTCTCTCTTCCCATCAACTTCTCTGACCTGGCTCATTCAAACATCTCATTTTCTACAGTGCGGTTACCCAACCGATCGACAACATTTAATATTCGTCTCTTTGCAGCATGTACGTCCACTTCTTGGGCTTGCCCTAATGAAGAATGCGACTCTGACCAACGAACGCATACAGGGCTGGTTACAATTACACCTGTCGACCTTATGGGTTCACCTTGCCGACTACCACTGGTCCTTTCTTTCGCGGCCAGCTGGCTCTTGTCTTGGGATAGACACTACTATACTGGATTCGGAAAACTCAACATGTTCTGAAAACACAGCGACAACGCGACAGCTCGACAGCTGAAATTAACTGCGGATGCCTCAATCGACCACTCTTCTCGAAGACCTTGTGCCGACCTCTTGCAGCCCCCAAAAAATGGACCACCTTACTTCTTTCAGACTCAATGACGCCCAACGAAGAACTGTCGTTCTGGTGTGCCCATTGGGGCTTTCTGTTTACTTTCCTCGCGATGAGCGTCCTGCGGACCGTGGTTTAATGATGATTGGCACCTCGACCATGCAAATGTGGTAGTTCTGCCCATTGAACAGCTCAGCCTTGTCCATGAACATAATCAACAGCCGGTAACATCGTACACAATGCGTCATCATTTCTATGGGTGCCAACAAGCAAATCACTGTATATGATGATTCCACTGTCTCATCCAAACATGACGACGAACTTTTCTTCTCACTTTGGTGGCTCATTTTCTGGTGTTATGATCTTTACATATCCTGTCGGCGATGAACATGGTGTTTGGTGCAGAGCGAACCAGGATGTCAGACAGCCTCAATACTTTCCCCATGCTTATTCTCAACAATTCTTCAACGCCTGGAATGGCAGAATACGTGAAGTAATACTCCAAAGACCACGATAACATGGCCGCCCTGGCAAAGGACAGACGCAGTGGCACATCTATCCGGCCTCTTCTCTACTACGCCGTTTGGCAATTGTGAAGAGGACCATTTGAAACTTGTCGATCTCTATGAAAACCGGAAGCCAAATCTCTTTTGTGGAACCTTATGAACGCGCGAATGAGAGCTTTTTCTCTGTCGATTTCTGTCGCCCATACAGCCTTTGCCATATTTTTTTGAATAAATATGGCAGATATATAAGTCAGATATATGCATCACACGAGGGTGCGGAGTGACTCGTTTGAGGGCACTCGAAAGCGCAAGATCGCTGCCGCTGCCAAGGAGTCTACATCCGGGAAGAACAAAAAGGCGAGGAGTTGGTTTCCTAAGCCCTCTCGCTGAATGGTGCCTTCCATTTGGCTTTGAGTGAGATGATTGAAGTCTTACAGGCCAAACGTCTGAGCCTGATACTGTGGCCACCCCTGAGCCCAAGACGGCTGTCATTCAAGTAAAAATCAAAAACCTCTAATACGCCGTATGTTCTTTGTGGGGAGGACCGTTGTACGAAGCCATTTATGTGCAACAGAGAGGCGGGAAAAACAGCCTACTTGTGGGACAAATTTCTAGGTTCTTGACCTGGATGTCGCTCTCTCTCGAGGGTCTACAAAAGTCATCCGGTATATTCTCAGCCTCGTCGCATTTTTTTTTTTTTTTTTTTTTTTTTTTTCAAATATTATATCTCCAGGGAATGTAAGCTTGTTCGTCAACTTATATATCCGACGCGACAGTACACATCCCGACGACCCCCACGGACTTGACAAAGAAATGTCACATGGGACAAAGGATACGAGGTCTGATAACGGGGCCTGGGGCAGGTGGAGCGTGGGGTCAAGGAAAGGAACCGTAACTAGTGTGGGGTGATATGCTGTCGGGTTGCCGGATCGGGTCATCTTCTGCTTCCCCGCTCTCCTGTAAGTTTGGTCAAAACGCCCATATTGGAGGCTTTCGCGAGCTTTCCTTTTTCCACAAATGATAAAAAACCATCATGTGGAGACCAGAAGTGGTTTTAGGTAATCAGATCGACTGGAAAGCTTCGGTGCTGCGGTATATTAATGGTGAAAGTCAGCCACAAGCCTCAACCTAGCCTTGCTGTCAGTTGCATTCTCGGCAACTATCACACTTGAGCATAGAGCGAACCCCCTTCTCCCTATCCTCCAACCCCATGGATTCCAAGCAAGAGGATGTGGCGGAAGTAGCGGGCATTGAGGACACGCAAGATGTTGAATCAAGAGAAAATGACCCCAAGGGGTTGACGACTGCAATGATACATCAGGAGCACAAAGAATTATATCTTGAAGCACTCCAAAAGTATCCTGTCAACGACTCTATTGATCGAGATGCGGAGAAACGGCTCATACGTAAACTCGATATGCGAATTCTCCCCCTTCTTGGAATTTGCTATTTTTTCTACGTGAGTAATCTCCGCCTAAAGATTCGCACTTTTAAAGAATCCACTGACAGTGATTTGCCAATTTGAAGTATGTTGACAAGACTACCCTTTCGTATGCGGCAATATTCGGAATCGAGGACTCTCTGCATCTCAAAGGCACACAGTACTCGTGGTTATCGAGTATCTTCTATTTTGGGTGGTTGGCATGGGCAATTCCGTCTAATCTAATCATGCAGCGGCTGCCCCCAGCCTGGTATCTCAGCTTCAACATTTTCATGTGGGGAGCGCTACTCATGTGCGAAGCAGCATCAAAGACCTTCAGCGCTCTTGCTGCTCTTCGGGTAATCTCTGGCGCATTTGAAGCTATTGCAGATCCCGCGTTCATGCTTATCATTTCAACATACTATACTCGAGAGGAACAGCCGTGGCGTATTGCAGCGTATTACCTCTGGAACGGCATTGGCGTGGCTGGTGGTGGGCTTATTGGTAATGTTCACCGCGCCATCATTTGGGTATTAGCTGAGACACATGTATAGGCTACGGAATTGGTCACGTAAAGGGCGCACTTGAGTCCTGGCGCTATGAATTTCTCATAGTCGGTGCTTGCTGCTCATTTTGGGGAATTATACTGGCCCTAGTGCTTCCCAACTCACCTGCCACTTTTCGAGGCTTTACTCGTGATGAGAGGCTGATGATAATTGCTCGCCTGCGACATAACCAGACTGGTGCTGAGCAGAGAAAAATCAAATGGGACCAAATCAAGGAGGCTTATCTCGATTACAAAACGTGGATATTCTTTGTGCTTGGGGTTGTTAGCAACATTCCGAACGGCGGAATATCAAACTTCTCAACCTTGGTCATTGAAGGCCTTGGATTTAACACTCTCTACACAGCACTATTGGGCATACCACAGGGTGTAATTGTGGTGATTTGGATCCTGTTAGGAGCCGTTGCGAATCAATACTTACCGAACAATAGTCGAACCTGGGTTTCAGCTCTATTCATGGTTCCAACAATCGCGGGTGGTCTTGGGTTTCTTCTTGCTCCAGCTGACGCCTACGTCGGACGATTGATCTGCTTGTGAGTGGGCGCTCGTTCCATCTGCAATGCTTGGTCCTAGATCGCTAATCATCTTTCCGGCACTTACAGCTACCTTACTGGCTCATACCAGGCCTCTTTTGTGGTTTGCCTTTCCATTATCACTTCCAACGTTGGAGGGCAATCAAAGAAAATGATCGTTTCTGGTATGATATGGTTTGGCGTATGCGTTGGCAATATCGCCAGCCCATTCTTTTACAGGAGTGACCAGGCACCAACCTATCGCCTGGGCATCGGTTCTCTTCTGGTAGCAAATTGTATTGAACTTCTGTTGTTCTTTGTGATTCGTTACATGTTCATCTGGGAAAACCGTCGAAAGGAGAAGGAACGTGAGATTTTGCGTGAGCAAGTGGGCGAAGATGGGCCGACGCTGAATGCGACGGCTTTCGCTGATCTGACTGATAAGCAGAATCCAAACTTTGTGTATGTATACTGATTTATCAGTGGGCCAGCAGAGTCAAAGACAAAATTTAAGAGACGGAACGGACGGCTATCCGATGGAGATATGAATACAGAAAAAAGCCCCACGAACCTAAGTCACCTAAATATTATCCGTAAGTGTAGGTTAGGAATTAAGACTGGGGATATTCGGACGAATATCCAACAGATTTTGTTCTCCATGGGAAAGACAAGTACGTGGTGCATTGCTAGATTGGTGGGATCTATAACGATCAACATAGTTGACTGTTACGGAAGGACACCATCGTGCCTCATCCCAATTATCCTGATATTTGTTCTTTACCTAATCCACAGGCTTGTTACCCTGACAAACAGCTTCCTTGCACTGGCTTCCTGCTTGATTTTATCTCCCTGGGACCAATTATCATGAAAACATTATGGATCTGATGTTAGCGGTATGGGCGTGGGAGCGTGCGAGCGGGGAAGGTGTAGAGAGGCCGGGGAAAGGCCATTTCCTTTTCGAGGCCCCTGGCTTCTGCTGTTCAGAGAGAATAAGGAGAACAGAAAAGCCAGCGATCTTGTGAAGATCGCTGGATCGCTGGGGCTCACCTTGGAGTATTTATTGCTTGGATTGACAGAATATATTAAAGCCTGTTTGAGGTTTGATCATATTCGTGACCCACTTAGGGAGGTTATGCGAAGGAAGATACAGCGCTGTGATCGGCTTTTACAAATATGGTAGTGTTTGACATCCCATCCTGCTTGCTGAAAGGCCCGAAGACGAGAGCTAGGTTGTGACTAAATAACTATGCTTGATTTTCCTAGCTATTGACTTCTGTGATACTTCTCATAAACCACGTCAATCTCTTGCAGGATATTGTCCTTTATGGACTGTTTTGCCCAAGATATCTCGACAGCATTTTTCGCCAGAACAGCGATATCTGTGTCTCCAAAGTCGCACAGGTGTTTAGCAAGTAACCAGTTATGCAGGATCCAGCAATCCTCCATATATGCTGGGTCATCGCTGTTGATGGATAATTTGATTCCTGCATTGTATAGAACACGAATATTAGGCCCAATTTCTGCATGTGACTGGTGTCGTAGATAAGCCCACGGGCAAATCGTCATGCCCACGTCACGCTTCAAGATCAAGTCCATTAAGCTCTGTTTATCTGCAGCGTTGAGAGCATGGTCAATACGGTCAAGTCCTTCACCCGCAATGACAGATGCGCACTGTCTGATATGTTCATGGGTATCCTCTTGGTTCACGTCACAATGCATTGTGAGCCTGAAGCCATCACGTCGGGCTTGTGAAAAAACTTCTTCGAAAAGAGACGGAGGTCGTTTATACTCGTTCGAATCCAGTCCAATTCCAACGATGATGTCGCGGTACGGTAGTGCAGCTCTGTAATGTTCCAGGGCAGACTCTGGAGATAGATCACGCAGGAAGCACATTATCCATGCTGATTTGACCTATTCCAAGCAACGGTAAGATAATATCCGGTCTCGGAGGGAGAGGTCACAAGGAGATAGAAAAATTCCCTTCTGCCTGGGATGGAGCACTTACTTTGAGTTCTTTGTCCGCCTTGATCGAGGCTTCCCTGAAACCATTCATCATGTCTTCCCAGGAAATTCCACGACTGGTGTGGCCCTGGGGGTCAAAAAATGGTTCACAGTAGCGAACATTCATGGAGGCAGCACGCTCAAAGTAATTCATCGCCAGATCAAAGAAGTCTTCCTTGGTCTTCAAAGCTTCAAATCCTTCATAATATGCTTGGAAGAACTGAACTGTCTCTTCGTCATTGGTCTGAGTGGGTTGGGGCCGAAGTGAGTCGATTGCCGCCTCCAATTCTTCTAGGCTTTTAAGCACTGGAGTATTTTTCGCAAGGCGGAGGGTCGTTCCATTTCGTCGAGTCAACTTCCATCTCAGGTTGGGAGTTAAAGTCCCTTCAATATGTACATGTAGTTCAACCTTCGGGATTTCGATGACGAACCTGTCGTCGGTGGCTAACAAGCTCTCTCTCAGCTTCTCTCGCTGCTCAACTGAAAGGGCTTCTTCAATACCCATTGTTGACAAGATCAGAAGGTTGAACCTCAAATTGAAAAAGAAAAAATCTCTCTCAGAGCTAGAGGCTGATGGGGTATTACCAAATGCACACGGTATGACTCACTTGAGAAAGTGTGCAGGGATCTAGTGATGTTTGTCCAATCAATTCAATCATTACTCTTCCTGTCTTTCAGAGTGGTCCAACGACCTTTCAGAGCCCCTCTATGTGGGATATTTGAAAATCCACCTGTAAAACAGCCTGATTCGCTAAAGTACGTTGGACCTAGGCTCCAAAAGTTCTGTAGATATCCTGGGTCCTCTACACTAGGGACGCTGCGATTGAGTATTTTCTCGGACACAATTAGTGATTTGGTGGTTAAAGACAGAGATTGGATCAAAGACAGATTTGACCGCTTCCATCATTCGGATTGTAAGCAAAAAGAATAAGGAAAACATATTCCATTGATCGAGATGTCGCTTTCCTTTCAGGACCAGGTTTTTGGTCCAAAAGTTTCGTTTACTCCCAACTCCTTCCATGGAATACCTTGCGCATCCACAGTGCCACTATTGACGGTGTTTCCCCACCAGCTAAGGGAAACTCTTGGTAAGACTAAAGTGAAAAAGATCACAATTGCCGAGACAGCCACTCCAGAGTCGAGTGCGGCGGATAGAACATAATTGTACTTGGCCCACCATTGCGGTTTGCGGCTTTTCAGATACTGGTAACCGAGTTAGCACGGAAACAAGGACAAGACTGGGTTGATTATTACTCACTTTGTTGAAGATAAAACTTACTACGAAAGCAGACGAGTAATTGATACCAGTCTAAAACCAGTTGTCAGTGAGACACGACTCTACCTGCGTTAAAGATAAGCCTCCACGAAGTTAACATACTGCTGGTGGTAGGTTGCCGGTCCCTGCAAAGAAGATCGGCCAATGGATGGCGCTAAGGAGCTTTGAGTTGGGCCATTTCTTTCGCAAGAAAAACGTTAGGAGTGGGAGAGCCGCGCCTATCCAGAACATGTGTAAAAGGCCTGAGTACATCTTGCCAAAGTTGTACAGTCGTGATGGACCAATAGCTAAAATAATTGCATTAATAAATGGCGCAAAAATGCGGTGGCCTTATATGGCATCAAACGTACCTCCCCAGAAGATCGCACTATTGTAGTTGACCCGACCTTGAGGACACGTGAAATTGTCAGACTGGTCACTTGAACAAACATCTTTCACGTTGCCAAGCATCCACAAAAGGACTCCATCTACAAAATTCCGTTAGCAGATCGAACAACACGTAGCCTGGGCTAAATCACCCACTTTGTGTCAAACTGCCTAAGATACAAGCGATTAACTGTGCCGTGAATAATGTTCGACGAGGAATCTTCATATATAACGCGAGCTAAACAGGTTAGTTTGATTGTTCCAAAAAAAAGCAAAGCAAAACAATAAATCGCAACATACCTTCATATCTGCACTATAGATCATAGCCTGACTGATTCCAGTGTATGCATAGAACTGGACGCTAGTGTTTAGTCATGATAATATTAAGGCCATTACGATTATTTGTAGGCGTACCTTGAAGATCAGCAAAACGAGTGGCCTACCCTTCAGCACGTAACCCGAAATAATTTCCCCGAGAACAGTCAGTACGTTGCTGTTGAGATTCGCCACAGCAAAAACTATGCCAACTGGAATGACGTAGATTGCAGCCAAAGCGAGTGTAAGTAACACTCCCCAGAAAGGAAGCCCAGTCTTCCATATATACTGTGTAATGATAGCCACAATAACAACGAGGATCTGATCCTTTGTTATTGATTTATTCAGTAGGTATCTGGCAAGGTCTAAACTTACCGTCATAATCCCATACCACCACCAAGGGGCATCTGGGTACCGAGAAATGAGTCTGGCATGAATATCCTTCTTGTTTGCCCCCTTAAATGTGCTGATAATGTCCTTCGTATGGTATAAAAGCACGTGGGTAATAAGGCAGCTGAGGACTGCAAACCCGACCCCGTAGCACATAGCGAAGGTCGCGGGAAGATAGATTGGACTGTAGGCCTTGTACATCTCTTCGTCAATAGCGCCAGTGGAATCCAGGATTTTGGAGGAATTGTAGAGATTCCCGGTATTGTCATAAGCATCAGAGCTAGTTAGGGGAAGATAGGCTGTGAACCAAGTGTTGGTGTAATAGATTATAGGGGCCACAACTGCATATATGCAAAACCATCCTGCAAAGACGTTTGCCTGGGCCCAGAAAGGTATCACAAGCGGCGACTGATTGTACGCGATTTGACTCCAATCAAAGGTCGTCGGCAGGTATCCAAGGCCGGTAGTCATTCCAAAGAGGTTATTGAGGACCTTGTTGTCTGCTGTTTATTAGATGGTGTGTTTTCAGCGGCACAGCGGGGACACTGAAACATACGTGGAGCAGCCCAGCAAATAAAAGCAAATGTGCTCAACCCAGTAAAGATGAAGCCCGGAAGCCAGTACCAACAGAACCCACCAACGAAAATATATAAGAAAAACTTATAACGAGAGATTCTCCAACCATTTGCAATGGGATTGGTCTCACTATGCAGAGTTTCAAATAATGCAGCGTTTGCCAGAGTGGATGGCCATATCTGATTTGAATTAGCGAACACAAGGATAGTCCACTGCGTCGCAGGCATTCCTTACCATCTGTGGTGGCTCAACAATGTATTTGTAGGCCAACCCGGCCAAGCCAAGTCCGAACATTTGCATTGAAAGAGATAGCAGGATCTGGTAGCCCACCGGAGTAGACATCCCTAGGAACACTTTCTGTGCCTGGATGATAGCGCTCGCCTATCGGAGAGTCAATATCGCCTCCAAGTATAAGGAGTGTCCACCGGATGTCTTACCCAAGACTGGCCGAAACTCAAGTTCGACATAATTGTAATAACTGCATGCTCCTTGATGTTGAAATAGTGGTCGGGGTTGATGACAAAATCCCAGCGGCCAAGTATGCGCACGGTTTTTATAGGGAGTGCTTTGGCGACGAAACACCCGATGGGATAGCTCACCAACTGGGCAACCAATGAAGTGATGGTCACACTAGGATACCGCATTGAGAAAAACTGATTGATACCTGTTCCGACCTGTTGACCAATATGGCGTCAGCGGGACCATAACAGTTTCGTTCATTCAGTGGTCGGTTGGTCCTATACCAGAGTGAATACTACGCCGAGGAACCACATGCGCAATGTATTGACGGGCAGGCTAGGGTCATCCGTATTTGGAACATTGGCCCGGACTTCGAGGTAAGGAGAATTGTCCGAATCGATTGTATACTCAACCGCATTGCTTTCTCCAATGGCAATTTCCATTGCCTCGTCCGCAGTAATCGGCTTCTTAGTGGTTTCGGGGTCGTTGATGTAAGTAGGTTCATCATGGGGCGTTTGTACATCGTCCTCGCGATGGGATCGACGAGCAGCCATAGTGACGAGTTGTTATTCGACCGGATGAATGAGGGTAAAGAGGAAGTGAAGATTTTTCCCCACGATGCATAGTTTGGCGTATAGTGACCTCTTTATATGTGTTCAGGGCGGTCCCAAACTTAGCGTTGAACCATAAACCTTGGACTTGTCGCCTCTTCGCCAATTGGACAGCAACTCCGTTAGCGTCCCTGACGACGCCAAAAGTATACGGAGTAGATATGGGATATGGACAAGGAAAATACGGAAAATGGGTAGCTAAAATTTCCCCGCATTGGCTTAGACGACCTGTACTGATAATGCCGGGTCCACGGATGTGCTCTGTATCAAAAGAAATACGAACGGAGGTAAGGTCCAAGCGAGTGGCAACATTATTATCTTCGGTATGCCGGTGTAAGCCACTCAAATTTAGCGTGAGGTTGAAATCGCAAAACGTCGGAGGTTCTCCGAAAACGGAGGACCTGAAAGAAAATGCGGTCGGCAGCCGAATCTGCGGGGTTAGCCCACTTTACCCTCCATATGCTTCCAACCAAAGGAAATCCAAAATTGAGTTACGGAACGAATTAACACGCAGTGTAACGTGGACACGGAAGGTCGAAGAGACGAACCCGCCACTCCTGGCCTAATTATGCTTCGACTAGCATCCCGGGCCGGTGGTCGGTAGGCCCGAGATAAGTGCGTCAGCCATCCATCGCCTTCGCTTGGACCTTCCTGGCCTCGAAACAACTATACGCCGTAAGAGTTCGCTAAGCCCTTTGTCAGAGAACTACTTTTATTTAAAGGACAACGCGGCAACTGTTAAGAGACCAAAATTTGGGTTATTGTTGTTCCTACGGTTCTAAGGGCCATTCCATTCAATTCCAAGAAGCATTCCATCCCGCACAGTAAGTAACCGCGAAGATGGATAATCTTCAATCGGTATTCAATCGGTCTAAGAATAACCAACCCGATAGAGATGGCTATTGCGAAATCCTCGTCCATACTCATCATTGGGGCAGGAACTTGGGGTACATCCACTGCCCTCCATCTGACTCGCCGGGGATACACCAATGTCACAGTCCTCGACCCTTATCCAGTGCCGTCCTCGATCTCCGCTGGCAACGACATCAACAAGGTGATATCTTCCGGACAATACAGTAACAGAAAGGATGAAATCGAAGTCAATGAGATCCTTGGTGACCAAGCATTTGAGGGATGGACGAAGGATCCCCTCTTTCAACCGTATTACCATGACTCGGGCCTATTAATGTCCGCCTGCACTCCAAATGGTCTCGATCGACTGGGAGTGCGTGTTAGACCGGGAGACAGCTCTAATCTGGTAGAAATCTCTACACCTGAGGAATTTCGAAAGCTGGCTCCTCCCGGAGTGCTCCAAGGTGAGTTTCTGGGATGGAAAGGATATTTTGCCAAGTCAGGTGCAGGGTGGGCTCAAGCTCGAGACGCTCTTGTTGCAGCAGCTCGCGAAGCCCAACGCCTCGGAGCCAAATTTGTGACGGGCAATTCCAAAGGCAAAGTAATTACTCTCATATTCGAGAACAATGATGTGAAGGGCGCTGTTACTGCGGATGGCAAAATTTGGCATGCGGAGCAAACGATCATGTGTGCCGGTGCAAGCGCTGGACAGTTCCTCGATTTCAAACAACAGCTACGTCCGACAGCCTGGACATTGGTTCATATCAAGCTAAGACCAGAGGAGCGTGCCCTTTACAAGGATATGCCTGTGATCTTCAACATCGAAAAAGGCTTCTTCTTTGAGTCAGACTCCTCTGGCGAGATCAAGATTTGCGATGAACATCCCGGATATGTCAATATGGTGCAGTTTGAGGATGGGTCAGTTCGCAGTATACCGTTTGAAAAGACGCAGGTCCCGAAGCAATCCGAAGTCAGAATCAGGGCACTGCTTAGGGAGACTATGCCACAATTGGCAGACCGTCCTTTCAGTTTCGGAAGGATTTGCTGGTGCGCTGATACCGCTAATCGCGAGTTTATCGTCGACCGCCATCCCTCACACCCTTCTCTTATTCTCGGCTGCGGTGCTTCTGGTAGAGGTGAGCAGTAAACTTCTCAAAGAATTCCGCGGTTTCTATGGCTAATGGAAATACTTCTCTCAGGTTTCAAGTATCTCCCATCAATTGGAGGCCTTATTGTGGATGCAATGGAGAACAAAGTTCCCCAGAAAATCCATGAGGTTATCAAATGGGATCCTGAATCTGCAGTGAACAGGAACTGGAATGACACCTTGGGAAGATTCGGGGGCCCTAACACCGTCATGGACTTCAAAGAAGTAAAGGAATGGACAAATCTAGAGCCGAGAAACATCTCAAAGTTGTAACTAGAATCAATGAACCTACATAATTTTCATGTGGCTAGTGTTTTAAGTGATTACTTGGCTACGGCTGGCCGGTTCGCTCTCCTCGCCTTGCCAACCCCAAGAAGCCAATGAGATTAGGAAGGCTATCATGGTTTGGGTGATCCCGCGAAGTCTATTGCGAAACTGAAAACAGTATCGCAGCATTTTTTACGGCCTGCTGGACGATTGCTGGAGAATCTGGTAGGAATCTACGCTACTCCCAAGTTCCCCAACCGGACCCTAACCAGCTGGCTCCTATCTAGCCTCTATTAGTTCTTGTCATGCTTCTAGGCCTTCTCATTACGCGGATGCCAACCGCTTGCTGTCTACTAAAGTTCCTAGAATCTAGGGGAAGGATCGATTAGAGCGGCGCCACTGAGACAACCGGCAACATTTTTACAAGATAGATGGTCAGTATCTCGAAATTCGTCGTGTCGAGCTTCCGCTTTAGCTGTTGGTTATTTTTACTATTGCTCCGCTGTACAGCAATATTCGAAATCGGCTTCCATGTTTTACACACAGAAACTACGTCAACCCCTTACGCCATGACCACGGCTAAGCCTATCTAGGACTGGCGCAGGTAGCCTGCATATTATCCCTGTCTGTCAGAATGGAAATGTAAAATACCTGACAAGACCAATACGAGCTGAACATCTGATTACGTGTATGGCCCATACACTTCCTGGCACGTGTTACCGCCCGCGAGAGTCCTGACTTTGTCGAAACATATACTACTTCAAACCAACCAACAGACGAACACCCACGGCGCAGAATGGCCCCAAATCTGGCCTCTGCTACTCGATGGTTCATTAGCGATATGATCTTGAGCAGATTACTGACTACATCGCAGATCGCTAAAGCGGCTAGATACAGCCCGCGCCGAGAGTGAGGCTGAAATCCAATTTCATTAGGCAAGAAAAGCCAATCATTCGCTTCGCTAAGTAAGGAGAGAGAGAGAATGTATAGTTATTTCTAAATGAATACAAGTGCTCATTGAGAGTAGAATACTAATTCGTAGATGCGGTCATACCCGGAGAAATATATGCTCATATGTCTCCTTTAACGTTTGGTATGGAAGTCATGGGACGATCATCTAGTAGACAGTCAGCTCAACTGCGGGCCCGAACTGTAGCAAACCAAACTTACAGCCTCAGGGTTCTGACAACGTAGTCAATTTCTGCGATCCAAGGAACAATGGAATAAAATATGGCGCGCCGACTTGCACCTTCCCAGCTCGGACTGATTCGCGACATGATCAGCAGCAGATCGTTAACTACATCCCAGATGGTCGAAACGACTGGTTGCAGCAAACGTTCGATCATAACTATCCGTACTGTAGTCTTAATGTTTGCACTCAACATACTGGAAGAAGCGGTTGCAGTGGTAGTGGCCATGGTGGTGATGGCTGATCGTCCCCTTTTCCTGCTTCTCCTGTAGGGGGTCAGGCTAACCTTCCAGTTCCACGTACTTCGCTCGATCCTGTATGTATAGTCGATTCTTTAAGATGAAGATATCTGAGCGAGAGAAGCTCGTCTTTGATGTTCAACTGCAAACAATAGGTCCTACTCCTCTTCTATGGGTACCCCAGCGTGCCGAAAATGGCCCCTAGCACTCTCCTCGTTTTGCACCAACGTTATCAATACACCATTCGAGAAAACAACCAAATCCTCTATCGGGGTCTTCTTCATAGTACCGCAATGTTCGAAATCAGATTACCCCATATAACCCTCGGATTTTCTCCCAAACCCTAACTTAAAACGCGCTAATCTAAATTTAGTTACCTTGATAATCCCTGTTCACCTACGGCGGTATCAGCAAGACAGTAGCAAATGAATCATTGTTAAAATACGGTATGAATCCGTAGAATCACGTAGAATCTTCCGTCTGAATGAACAAAAGGCATAACCAGAGAAGTCCCAATTCTGACCGCTCAACAACTCGGTCCATCACGCCGCAAGCACCCTTCATCTACTCTCGTCTTACTAGAATTCTTAATTACTTATTCGAACCCTCCACTCTCTATCAATATTCCCATTGTTTATGTTCACTGGAAATCTATGTGCATGATGGCGAATCTGAATAAAAGTGCTGCTATTACCACTGCGAGATACAACTCGCCTATTCCCCCGAACGTTGAAATTGCCGAAACGAAGCCTGCATTCGCTAAAATCCAGGACGCTAATTTGGGCACTCTCCTCTACGCCGAAAACGGCGGGTACTATCTCAAGTATCCGGAAGGAGAGGTTGTAGCCATCGCTTCTGACCGGCTGTGTTCTATTTTGGACAATTCCCATATGTCGCTAATCTTTTATCTCGAGAGGAACGGCTTACACGAAAAGGCTGAGGAAGTGATGCGCGACTTACGGGAAGCCGGAATCGACGCAGATAGGCTTAAGAGAGACACGAGCGATGAGATTAAGAGTGGTGCATGTGTTATAGATCCTGGTCTTGAAGAGGATGCCGGTGATGATATTCAACGGCCGAAGGCTAGGCCGTAGCAGACGTCGGGGTCTTCACAGATATCCGCTGCTTTGTTAGTGCGCAAGTGCAAACTTCGGATCTCTAAGCGCGGTCTAACCTATCTTAAGTATTGATATCATACTTGCTTTGAATTCATGACACATTAGGATACATATACCCACGAGATTAGGCTTGTGAATAGAACGGTTATTACTAGCAAACTATTTCTAGCCAAAGGAGAATAGTATTTCATAATATCCAATGCTATCGAAAATATATCACTGTAAGCCTTGAACAAGAACAAGTACATCGGAGTAGGATTGTAAAATGAGTGAGCTCCGATATTATACCCCATACCAAGCTTGAGCACGAAATAAAGGACTAGAACTTCGCATGAGAGAATGCTGCCTTATTCGATAAGCCTGATGATGGCCTCTCTCATCAGATGCACCAATTGTAACGAGAACATTGATAACATCCTGCGTAATGAGGGCATTTCCCTGGCACTCCCGGATAGACGCAATGTGGATGACTACAAACCATGCCACCACAGGCAAATCCGCAGTCGGTATCTTCCTCTCGCTTTTGCAATGCACCTACATTCTCTTGTAGGTCCTGGAGTACAACGGCAGCCTCTTCGTAATTGCCTTCGGCCTCAAGTTTGCGAGATAGAGACAGGAATGACTGATCAAGTTTGGTACTCAAGTCGTCAGATGAAATTGCCACAACTTTTCCGCTATCTGGGTGCTTCAGGTAGTAACCACCGTTTTCGGGGTAGACAAGCACGCCAGGGTTCGCGTCTTGAACTTCGGCGAATTTAGGCTTCGTGTCGACTATTTGGACATTGGGTGGAATCGGTTGCTTGTAACGCAAGACGGTATCATTAGCAGTCGAAATTGCGCACATGAATGCTAGGAGGATGCTTAAGTAGCATTGCGTAATTCTCATGGTTGCAAATTGTGACCGTCTAGACAGGCAGGGGATTATAAATTCCGTATAAGATTCAATTGAAAGAGAACCAGGAGGGACAAAAAGCCCTCTTTTATAGACCTGTAAGCTACAAATATATAGAGCAGGAGTGTACCATGTAGAATATGAGCCGACAAATCCCGTACGCCTTGACACGGATCATCCAGTAACATGGCGGGGCCGTTCCACCCAATCCAAGGTTGATAGATACCCAACGCGTTATTTTGGGGTCCTTTTTAGGGCCCCTGCCAGGGTCGGTGCCATCTGAAGTACTTAGCAGCACGGATAGAAGGCCTTTGCTTCCAATTTGTTTACGGTGAGGCCCTGGCTGCTATCGAGCTTTGTGATCAATGTAACACCCAGAACGCTAATACATGCAGCTGCGCCGGGCTAGGTTAGTGCTTGCCATGATGAGTAATGGCTTATAAGTCCTCACGCTACAGTTTGTCGCGGTCATTCCGGGATAGCCGGCTCTCTAGACCGACGTGATACCAACCACAGCTTCACTGTAGTGGGGTATAGTCAATCTTGAACAGAAGAGATGCATATAACGTAGTTCGCCTCTGGTGGACTAGGCTAGATTGTCTGATCCAAACTGCATCTTGGCTGCAGTAGAAATAGTCAACGCTAGAGTGAATAGCAGTATCCAACATGGCCGTGCACAGTAAGACTAGCGGCAGCTGCTAAGGCGTCGATACAGTACAGAGTTGGACAAACTTTGCATCCAACACATATTGTTCAGTTGGCGAAGTCTCCACTCCACTCGTGTGACGCCGCCTGCACCTGCGCCGCAGGAAATATAATCCATCGTGAGTCGCAATAAGTTACATGCTAGTACAGCGCTCTAACTGCAATACGAGGTGCTCTGTTGACTTTCTCTGGGCGTTTTGTCATAACAATTCCCATGCTACGGCGATTGAGTCGTGAAAATCTCCATTCTGACCGTGGTCAGCCCTACAGTGTTGAGACTACTGCAATTGGCCAGCATTTTCAACCAAAGTAAGCGCAAAGGCGCATGCTGCTAGGAGAACATTGCGCACATTAGGCACCAATACCCTCGCAATCCAAGACCGATACATCCGAGAATGACCGGGGGTCTCATCTCGCCGCTGTAGCCGCTGTTTGTAGTCCCTGCCTCCTTCTTTGTCTCGCTTGGCCGGTGGGAATCCATCAGAGACCTTTGTTAACTGCCAAGTAATTAGCAGTGTCCAAGGACAGCACGATTAGTCTTCAACGGCAGATTTGCTTTCGGTGATTGCCCCTAGTCTCGCCCGCGAGACAATTGGACAAGGTATTTGAGTTCGCGTGATTCTCAGAGTAAAACCTGGTCAACGTGAGTCTAGCGGAGTCCAGCGAAGTACCCCCTAAGCGTTTATCTTAAGCTAGTTGAAGGGGCTGATAGCAGCACCGGGATCTGATTGTCTAGACGGGCACACTGAGACGAACGGCAAAAAATTTTGAAAAAAATAAAAAATAAAAAATAAAAAATAAAAAATAAAAAATAAAAATAAAAATTTGAAGATCGATATCTGTTAAAATCGGTCGTGTCGAGCTTCCACTTTAGCTGTTGGTCTATCGAGTGATATGCGGAAACATACGCTTACTTCATTCAGTGTATGAAGACGGAGAGGAAGGTCGATCCGATCCCCCGAATCAAGAATAGCCCGACCGAGTATTTTGCCCGTGTTACTATTCCTACAACTTAGACATAAGGTCTTTACCATGTGACTTTTCGGTTCATTCCTAGATAGCCGTTGTGAGGTACTTGATCAAGTTGGCGAATTCCTACCTCGTTACCCCTAATCTAAGACACCCTAACTAACCCCAGGTACGAGGAAATGCGAATCCTCATCAGATCAAGAGATCAGATGACACAAAACAAAAAAAACATTTTTCTGGTATTTCTTTCTTCAAGCCAGACTGATGTAGCGATAGGTTTCATGTCCCCACGCCCTCTCACCCGAGCATAATAGACCCCTCGTCACAAAAGCATGTTTCACAGCGTCAATTGTTCGCCTTACACTTCCCAAATTCCGCGTCTTCTGGACATTGGCCAGTCGATCCAGTACAAAACGTTTCTGTTCCTCATTCTCCAGGCCCACATTGCTAAGCACAAACAAAGGCCACAACAAAGTAGCGATATCAGGAAGCGTCGAGATCAGTTCAATTATCGACGATACAAGACAGCTTTTACATCCCGCATATACCCCGACACTCTCCTCATCACCAATTTTTGGTTCGTCCCGCAATGATCTGTGACATGCTAGCGGCTCCTCGCCGCTTTGTCTCCCAAATGCTGGATGTTTTCCCACCCTTGAGCTGCGCCTTTCTTGGATCGTGTACTGCCGCAGCCCTCCATCGCCGTCTTCACGGGATACAGTGTTGAGAGGTACTGAGGAACATCTCGAATTACGCTCGCCAATCTGCTTGAGAGGGCCGAGACGCTCGTTGAGATAAAGCAAGGCAGCAAGATGCTTGATTTTGGCGATGCGCTCAAGGGCTTCTCTGCCCGCAGAATGCTTCGGTAGCTTCTGTTTCAATAAAAAAAGTGCTGTGCCAATCTTCGAGGACGCATTGGCATAGAATTGAGACTCAGTGGAGGTCAAAGGACGGCTTTTCAATATCTAGAGTTGTCTCGCGGTCAGGAACAAGGTTCGAAGTGGCAGGACATTTGGGAACTACTTTTGCTTTTGTGGACGCGTGAACCGAGATCTTGTTTATCAAGGTCATGAGACCGCGCGAGCAGCCCATCAACGTATCGATCTGCAAGAAATATCAGCATAGTTACCGGGAAGGGTTCATCGACGCGGCTCACCTCTTCGAGGTTATCGCTTTCTGACCATAATTGCGAGATTTCATCCTCAAACCAGCTCTCCGACGTGGTACGAGTCATAATGTCATGAGCCACAAAGTACATCCTGAAGAACTTCCATAGACCAGACGAGCTATGATCCGTATTGTCATTGATGAGTTGTAATCCACCACGGAGATGTGTTATCCATGAAGGAGAACAACCATCTGATATCTATATTCCACGTTAACAAGGAATAGGCTGCGGGGAATATGAGGGGAGTAGCCGTACGTCTTGAAAACAAAGCATCAAGACCGAGGCTACCGTGCCATCGTCATGTAGACCAGCGGAAATTTCCTGTCGAAGACCTTGCAAGGCCTTGTGTTTATAGTAACAGGATTCATGGGAAAAGCGATCCTTCCCCAAAAGACAGAGTTGATTTGCAGCAACCGCCAGGAGGGCTTGTCGAAGGGTGGTGGAGACAAAACAAAGCGGAATGATAAGGGAAATATATGGATTATGTGATTCACTCAGAGAGCAAGAGGGGCTGATGCCACTGATGAAATAATCAAGGAGATAACTCTCCGTGTCTGGAAAAGAGTGGAGAGGGTGGTAGATGGAAGTTGCAATGAAGGAGTTGGTAGAAAGGTCAATGCTGTGGTGCCGAGGCTCAGGTGAAGAACGCGCCTGAAGCACGTTAGTGCCGCATTGAAAATCACCCACATTTAAATTCAGAAAGACCCAGCGGTTAGTATAGTGGCCTAGAGCAATGCCTTGGAAATTAGGACTCGTGCCCAAACTGTGCGCGTTTGAGCCAGGTCGTTTTGTCCAAACCCCTATTGCGCCGAACTCAGTCAGGAGATCGCAGTCACGGATATAGTAGCGGTAAGTACCTTCACGGCCGAAACTGATGCCGCGTTGGATGGCATCTTCCCGAAATATGAGTTTTAGTCCGCGCACGCATTCGAGGTTGAGCCTCTCGCAGCGTCTGCATCGGGGGTGCTCCTCTGTGCACTGGACGTGTTTCGCTGCCGGGAGTCAGCGGCCTGGGCCTCGCTGGTTCGGATGAGACACTTACATTTACACTGGAAACACCCAGTTCGCCGTCGAGTGTCCTGTTTTCGGCGCGGCATGGGAGGTACGGTGGACCGCAGCTAGAGAGCGGGAGACTGTATGGAAGAAGACGGTGCGGGGCTGTCCTCAGTTGACACTGTCTTATCGCCACTCTTGGGCCGTTATCTTCGCACTAAGAATTAAGAAAAACCAGGAGAGCGGAAAGCCAAACTACACGGAGAACTTGGGCTCAGGCCACAACTTTCAGTGGGGCTCGAGCCTCACCACTAACTGGGAATGGACGAAGTTCGTTCACCAATTTCACTCGGAATTTATCTTGAGGCAAACAAAACACGGAGCGTTCCAGCACCACAAAATGGGACTCGCTAACTACGTTGTATACTTGAAATTATTTTGCTGAAAATCAGTCTTATCAGCAAATGAATCCACCAAATCTTCATTCGCCTGCTCTTCTCCAGGGTCAAGGCCAGCTCTGCGTCGGCGATTCAACGTGTGCGCAATGAACCAGTAGACTGCCATCAGTAGGATGCAGACGCAATAGCTAGCCAGCATGGCAACAAACCCCCCCGTGTATGCTGGGGCTTGATTTGCTCGAAACGTCTGCGGCCCAATGAGGTTTCCGACGGCATAGCCAATATAGAGGATAGAATACTGCACAGTCTTCTTTGTACTGCCCGCGGTGTTGGCCTGAGCCATGGAGATGCCGACAACATATGGTCCGAAGTATGTGTATAGCTGTGCGAAGCTGATTAGTCGGATCTACAGTGGTAAACGGCAGCTTGGCTTACTAGATAAATGCCCACCATCTGACCACCCAAATTGGTTCGCGGTACACTGTAGACCAGGATTGCACCAACCATGGGAACACCGGCTGCCAACATGGTGACAAAACAGCGACGGTTGGTCCACTTAGCCGAAAGCCAGGAGAAGCAGAATGCCGACAGAGTAGACATAACGCCCGTTGGCATGTTAAGTAGTGAGGTATTTACTGGTGAGAAGCCCAGGTTGTTGATGATAATGCCGCTGAAAGTTGTGAGTCCTCCGTTGGGGATATTGATGGCGATGTTGAAGAAGAATAGAATCCATGTCTTCGGATCAATGACAGCCTCCATGGCCTGATCCCACTTCCATTGCCTGTTTGTAATTCCAGTTTTGTTTTCGGCCAGGCGCTGGACTGCATGGTACTTCTCTCTTTCGGTCAGGAAAAAGGCGTTCATGGGGGAGTCTGGGAGGAAGACCAAAGCTATAATGGACCAAATTGCCGAAATAGAACCTGTTGACAAAGTAAGTAAACGCCAAGTGCCAAGTCAAGCATGTGTGTGGCACCGGTAATGAAAAAGAGGTATTGCCAGATGGAAAGAGATGCTGTAGATGGAATGTGACCAACCGCCCACGAGAGGAAGCCGTTAATGATGGAACTTGCCGCCGCAAACACCAGTGCATTGCGAGGCGGCTGCTCTGACTTCTTGTAGAACCCGGCAATGATAAGAGAAATAGATGGAACAATAATCGCCTCCAAGCAACCTAGACAATATTATCAGCGTCATTCGTTCAGTCCGCTCAACACGGCTGACCTACCCATGAAGAACCTCAAAGCCATCAAGCCGCTCCAATTGCGAGATGCAGGCAAGAGAAGTGCCATGGCTGACCAGCCCAGCGAGCATGCAGACAGGTATTTAGCAGAGGGAAGTCGGTGGACTAGATACGTGGACGGCCACATGCCAACGATGGCCTGCCACAAAATTAGAAAAGATCAAACTGTCAAGTAAGATTGGACGCACTCCAAGGGATAGGATGGAGCCAGCCCATGAATACTGCTGGCCAACAAGATGGAGATCTTTCTCGAGGCCATAGATGGCAGCCGTACTGATAGCGACCTTGTCAACGGCACCCAAGGTAGCGGTCATGAAGAGCTAAAACCCGGTTAGCTTACTCTTGTGCCCTGAGAAGGCTTGGAATATACCATTGGCAGCAGAATCCAATCCATCTTGCGTATCATCTTCTTCTCTTCTTCGGGAGACAAGGGGGCAAACCCAGCTCTGTGAGCAAGATACTCTGCTGCCTCGTCCATGGCTTTGGAGACAACTTGCTTCTCTGCTCCCGGTGTCTCGACAGGAACGACACCTTTCTGTTCTGCCATTGCGACGGACATGTGAGATCAAAGATGAGGTAAAAATCAGGGTGCTGATGACCAGGAGCTATCTGAGTCGAAATCGCCCGCGGAAGGCAATCTTATAGTCCCCTGTCCCAAACATCTCGAGGGGAGAGAATTTCCCCGCAAGGTTTGATCCTTTGATAGGGAGTTTTCGCGGGGAGACCCACACATATATACCGGTATCCGCGGCGATTGGTGAATCGCCCAGCTAGGGGCCGTGTCGACCTTCCCTGCGCATGTGTTGTAGTTCGGAGCCAAGGGAGCCGACCAAACCTTCCAAGCGTCCAGATTGGTGCTCCGTGTCGACCTTACTCAGACAAGGTCACTTGGAGACTCATTTTACCTGCAATTATAAAACTGCTTCGAAACCTGCCGGAATGCAAGAAACAAATGAAAACAAATTCTTCCCGATTCTCCAAGATGACCGTTACGAAGTCGACTGTCGGGGGTGTGAGGATTGCCATTGGTACGATTCTTGGACACTTACGCGATGAAATTATACAATAGACATACACTAATTCTATTTTTATTTTCTATTAGACCGTGGAGGCACCTTTACAGATGTGTGGGCGAGTCTGCCAGGAAAACCCGACGTTGTTCTAAAGCTACTGTCCGTTGATCCTGCCAACTACGCCGATGCTCCAACAGAGGGTAAGAAAATCGCAAATACGTCTTAAAAAAGTGGCTGACAAGAATTTGTGAAGGTATTCGTCGCGTCCTCTCGCTCTACAGGGGCCAGGAAATACCTCGTGGAGTCCCTCTTCCGAAAGACCGTCTTGAATCCATCCGAATGGGAACAACAGTGGCTACAAATGCCTTGCTTGAGAGGAAGGGGACCAAACATGCGTTCCTCGTTACAAAGGGCTTCCGAGACCTGCTCAAAATCGGATACCAATCCCGACCGCGTCTCTTTGATCTTGACATCGTTAAACCCGATGTTTTATACACCGACGTCCGGGAGATTGATGAGAGAGTGACAATAGAAGGGTTTGATGAGGACCTTGACGGCCTATTCAAGTCGGATAAGGAGATACCGGAGGTGCTCGTGAGGGCCGCGAGCGGTGATATGATTCGCATCCTGAAACCGCTCGATGAAGCTGCTGTGGGGCGAGTGCTGCGGGAGTTACGGGCCCAAGGCTATGACACCGTTGCAGTGTGTTTGGCGCATTCCTATGTCTTCCCAAACCATGAAAGACGAATCGAGGAATTGGCTCTGGATGAAGGCTTCGCACATGTGTCGTCCTCTTCTTCGGTGGCAGCCAAGATGATTAAGATGGTACCACGGGGAAGCTCTTCGTCAGCGGATGCGTATCTCACCCCTGAGATCAAAAAGTATCTCAACGGATTCTCGAAAGGATTTCAAGATGGAAATTTGGATGGTGTGCGTTGTGACTTTATGCAGTCAGACGGTGGACTCGTAAGTCACAGCCGTTTCAGTGGCCTCAGAGGTATCCTTAGCGGACCCGCAGGTAAAAATCAACATATGGCAGCGATGATAAAACGTTAGACTAAGAATTTTCAGGCGGTGTCGTGGGCTATGCTCGCACATCTTATGACGGTTACACGAAGACCCCGGTTGTTGGTTTCGACATGGGAGGAACCTCGACTGATGTTTCTCGCTACGGTGGCAACTTCGAATATGTCTTCGAGAGCAACACAGCCGGTGTGACCATTCAGAGCCCGCAGCTTGATATCAATACTGTTGCCGCTGGAGGAGGCTCAATTTTGTTCTGGAGAAATGGTCTACTTGTAGTAGGCCCGGAAAGTGCTTCCTCACACCCAGGCCCTGCCTGTTATCGTAAAGGAGGCCCTTTGACGGTAACTGACGCAAATTTATTCCTCGGGAGACTCATTCCCCAATTCTTCCCCAAGATCTTTGGCGAGGATGAAAACCAGCCACTTGATTTGGAGGTAGTGAAGAAGAAGTTCATCGCACTGACCGATGAGATCAATCGGGACACTGGACGATCACTCACTCCTGAAGAAGTTGCCTGTGGTTTCCTGGATGTTGCGAACGAAGCCATGTGCCGACCCATCCGGGCGCTGACTGAGGGGAAAGGATATGATCTTGGTATGTGCTAGTCAAATCATTTTTGAGTATTTTCGAATCTTCTTTCTAACATGACCTAGCGAATCATAATCTTGCTGTCTTTGGAGGTGCAGGAGGTCAGCATGCTTGCGATATTGCTAGAACGCTCAAAATATCTACGATCATCATTCACAAGTTCTCGAGTATCTTGTCCGCATACGGTAAGACATTCACCTTCATTTGCTTCATAATATGTACTGATATATCTAAGGAATGGCTCTGGCGGATATCGTTCAAGAGGCACAGGAGCCTGTGGTGGATAAATATAACGAATCCTCCCGCGGTTCCCTGGAAAGGAGACTTTCCAATCTCGAATCCGTCGTCCGAAAACAGTTGACCAGCCAAGGCATCCGAGAAACGGATATCACTTACGAGAGGTATCTAAACATGAGGTACCAAGGTACAGAAACCTCAATTATGGTTCTCCAGCCGGCCGACAGTGACTTCAAGGGTGAGTTCCAGAAGATTCATTTCCGAGAATTCTCTTTCGTGTTCTCCGACGAAAGGGCGATCTATGTCGACGATGTGCGGGTCCGGGGCATAGGTGCAAGCAAGAAAAAAGACTGGGAGGGAGAAGAGCTTGGAGAGCAACTGCGCAGTTCTGTCTTCAAATCTGCCTCGTCGGAGCTTGTGGAGCATGTGGTAGGTTTCTCCCTTGAAGTACCTATCAATTTTCCTGATACTCATTGTTGCAGGTCCCTGTGTACTTTCAACAAGTAGGGTACAAGCAAACTCCCGTGCTGGTGCTTGGAAATTTGCCGCCCGGCCTGTCAATTGACGGGCCCGCTGTGATCATCGACCAGACTCAAACGCTTGTTGTGACACCGGGTGCGGTAGCCAAGGTCCTCCGCTCGCACATTGTCATTGATGTTCTCCCTGCTACCACTGCACCTATTGAGCAGCCAGCTGCTGTTGATTATATTCAGCTCTCTGTCTTCGGGCACCGTTTTATGAGTATCGCGGAGCAGATGGGTCGTGCTCTCCAGAAGACAGCAGTTTCTCTCAATATTAAAGAGCGACTTGATTTCTCTTGTGCTCTGTTTGGACCTGAAGGTATGTTTCAATGGCCATTGCTGTTTTATAATCAAGCTCACATGATTTGCAGGTGATCTTGTTGCAAATGCTCCCCATGTGCCTGTTCATTTGGGATCAATGAGCTACGCAGTGAAGTACCAGCATGAATTGCACAAAGGCAATCTATCTCCCGGGGACGTTCTGGTAGCCAATCACCCGGAATCTGGAGGTACACACCTTCCAGACATTACTGTTATTACTCCGATATTTGAAAAGACCGGCTCGACTGTGGCTTTCTATGTTGCCTCCAGAGGCCATCATACAGATATTGGCGGACTGGGTGGTACATCCATGCCGCCCAACTCAACTGAGCTATGGCAGGAGGGAGCTGCTATCAGGTCCTTTAAACTAATACACGGGGGTACTTTTGATGAGAAGGGTATCACCGATATCCTCTTAGCCCCTGACGAGCACCCAGACTGTACCGGTAGTCGACATATCCAAGACAATATCTCCGATCTGAAAGCACAGGTTGCTGCGAACCACAAGGGGATGGTGTTAGTTCAGGCTCTCATTGAGGAATACACTCTCCCCGTGGTCCAGATGTACATGAAGGCCATCCAGTCCAATGCGGAGCTGGCTGTGCGTTCCTATCTGCTTGATACTCTCGCCAGACTCGGCCCCCATCTATCGGCCGTCGACCAAATGGACAACGGAACGTTGATCAAACTCGCGGTCGACATATCCAAAGACGGCTCCGCAACCTTCGATTTTACCGGCACGGGCGTTGAAATGCTAAGCAACATCAACGCTCCACCAGCAATCACCCACTCAGCTATCATCTACACGCTTCGTCTCCTAATCGGCACCGATATTCCACTCAACCAAGGCTGCTTATCACCAATTGAAGTAACCATCCCAAAAGGAAGCTTCCTCAATCCGTCATCGGGACCCGCCGTCTGCGCCGGTAACACGCAAACATCACAGCGCCTAGTCGACGTGATCCTCAGAGCCTTCCGTGCAGCTGCCGCCTCACACGGGTGCATGAACTGCATCGGCTTCTTCGGCGAAGGTGGCACCGACAGTGCTGGCCGAAAGCTCAAAGGTTATGCGTACGCGTTCGGCGAGACGGTTTGCGGCGGCTCAGGTGCCACGGCGACGCAACATGGCGCGTCGGGTGTGCATACACACATGACCAACACGCGCATTACAGACGTTGAGAGCCTTGAGAAGCGGTATCCTGTTATTTTGCGCGAGTTTGCCATCCGTGAAGGGACTGGTGGGAACGGGTATCATCACGGCGGGGATGGTGTGGTACGTGATATTCAATGCCGAGCTCCGCTGAGCTTCAGTGTTATCACAGAGCGTCGAAGTGTGCCTCCATACGGAATGGAGGGGGAAGTGATGGCGAGCGGGGTGCGAACTATTGGGTGAGGAAGGTCCAAAATGAGCATGGAACGGATGAAGTGCGTTGGGTCAATATGGGATCGAAGAATATGGTCCGCATGCAGACTGGGGACCGGTGTGTGATCCATACGCCTGGAGGTGGTGGATGGGGCCTTGCTAAGGCGAATGGACATATCAACGGACATGCCAATGGAGGGAGTCAGAATAATTCGGCCCAGTATCCGAGGGCATGCGGCAGTGTGATCGCTCATGCTGCTGCCCAGCAAGCATCAAACTAATCGTCTCTATCTTTTGCTAGTTCCATGGATGGAAGTTTGAGGCATATAACGCTTTGCTGAGGTATATAGGCATTGAAGATCGCGTGACTCAAATAATAAAGGCTGTTATTCTGGAATGCTCCGGAATATCACTTAGGGAAACGTCAAAAGGATTTTCTTTTGCTCCTCTTCAGTGAGATTGAATCATACTGCTTCAAATCCCAATGGTTCGCAAGCATCCATTTCAGTATGAACTACACGCAGTATGATTATAGCTGGAAAACTTTTGTCGGCAAACGGATCGCAAGGGATGCATTCCGCAGCAGAGTCGCCATTCCGTATCGAAGGACTTTGACCTCGTGCATCGGATCGAACTTTGATGGCTCTGGGAAGCAGACAGAACCAGAGCCTTGCCAAACCTCACTTGCCTCCATACTGATGTCGACTGGCACCAGTTCCTTGACGCACGGACTCTGACCCGAAACCACCGAAGGAATGACACGCAGATTTAACCCCTGAATTGCGCTCTCAATCGTGCCCTTCACTTTCTGTTCAGGCTGGAAACCAACCTCAACAACCTTTTGGCCCGCAGGTCGCTCCACGTAGCCGTGAACGACCGTCGATCCAGTTTTCAACGCCAACTCCACGTTCCCTAACTTCTTGGGGAAGCCGAATTGCTCGCGGCCGCATAATATTGGTGAGTCATTGTCCAGGATGAGGGACAGGAAGTAGTCAAAGGTGTCGCCGTTGTATTTGACTTTGACCGAGTGAACATACTCGTTGTATGGACCAAACGAGGACATTTTGTGATGCAAAACCATTACTGATACCTGTGGCTCGTCCTCGAGCTCTAGCATGTCCGGCACAAGATGGCGCACACACTGCACCGTTGTTTGATAGGTAACGGTAAGAACGTCACTTGCATAGTCGCTGCCATCCACTGGATACGGAGGAGCATACTGTGGAATGGCCGCGTTGGATACTGAGAGCGAGCCGAATGGCATTTTGGAGTACTAAGAGGGTAGTTGGACACTATAGAATAGCAAGAATTTGCTACGACAGGCTACAAGCAATAGTCGTTGTTCAGGATGGTGGTAAGAATAAATACATTTCAAGGTATAGAATGATGTCATGCGCTCGAACCAATTGCTGCCACCGAAGGTTAGGCCACATTGCACAACCATGGAAATGTAGATACAAGACAAACAGTAGATGAATCCGGTCAGATGGACTCATGTTGTAAGTGATCTAGACAATCAATTAAACTCTGATTTGGCAGCGATATCCGGTGCCCCCAATGGCTCACCATAAAGCGGATCAGCAGACTCCTCTGCGGCTCATCACACCGACGATAATGTATACCTTAGTACGTGGACCGCTGGACTCCAGTGGCGTTTCTCGCCCCGGATTGGCCCCTTCCCCACCACCCCAAGACGCGGGCCCATCCTGACGCGCCCTGGCGCCCACTGATCAGACTCGCAACTAGATTGGTCACGTGTCTCCATGGACGCATAATTATCAACAGGCGGAATGTGAAGGAAGAACACCGTTAATTAAAAAAGTGCTTTTATTCAAAATATTAAGATAAGGTGAGAATAAAAAGCTCATATCTTACTCGGGTCGCCCCTGGGGAAAGGATCAATCTCTGTCATCATGGAGGATGTATCTAGGAGTTTCTAAATCTCGATACGGACACTATATCCATGTACATAAGGAATGAATGATTTTCTCACAGCTTACGTTATGGGACTACCTCCAAGGAAATCTGCTCTGGGTGTCAAGCAAAATAAAGTACATAGTTTGTGTAATTTTTAAATTAATTAGCGAGAGATGGAAGTCGGGTATGACCTTTTCCATTCAAGGATTCTCAGCTAAAAGCTAAACAGGAGACACCGCTATAGGCCAAATGTACTAGATATTAGTTGTCAATTTCTGTCAAATATTCCACGCCTGAGTCCACTAACCACCAAGCAGCTAATTCATGCATCCATCGCAACAGTGGCTTCTCAAACGGTATGGCCCTGGACGCATCACATCGTCTCCACATGACTGCTTCGCTACCAAAGACCATTTCGTTTCCGCGCTCCCAGCAACCGATCACCATTCGACCATCCAGATACTCCATGTTTCTCATGCACACTTCGAACTCGACCTTATTTCTGCTGCGTATCTTTACTCGATACGCCCCGCAGACCGTATCGCCTTCGTTAAAGTCCAGAGAGGCAATGTACGACGATCTGAATGTTTTTAGGTCTTTCGTAGTCCTGCTTGCAAACCTGAAAGGTAAAGCCTGAGGAAGATATGTTAAGGCTGTCATATTGCGGCGCACCAGTTTCTTGAGAAGATCCGTCGTTTCGCCAAAAGGGAGCGAGTACCGTGGTACTGATTTGGAAGATTGGTCGTAGAGGACAAAATATTGACTCGAGAAAATGGACTCGGGAATCGACTCGATATACGCTGGCTTCAGAGATGAATTCGAGAGACATCCACAATAGAACTTATGCTGGATACGTGCCGAAAGTCTTCGCTGGAAGAAGTAAAAATACATAGCTGACAACCCTATGACGATTGTGACTGTTGTCGATAGGAAGAAAATCATATTGCTGTAATTCTTGCCTGATAGTGGAGGAATCAAGGCGTTATTACCAGGTGACTGTAGTGATGACGACTAGTGGATCTGGCTGAGCGGTCCTGTCTCGCTGTCAAAGGATGGTTTTTGGATCAGATTGCAGTTGATGATACTAACTACAGCATATACGATATGGCGACAATTATCTCTGTAGGATATTTCGGTATCTTTCAGTATCCTGAGGCCTTGAGAAAAAAAAATGACAAGGGCATTCTCATGTGTCGGACAGCAAAGTACAGTTTTATCCGCGATTTCAGCTGCCGATGTATTGGTTAACAGGTTTCTATTACGTGATCGACATATTTCTACAAACACGTCATGAACTGAAAACATGCTTGAAACCAGATTCTTTTACAAACTGCAATTTTCCAACCCAAAGAAAAAGCTCATCCAATTATATTATTCTATTATGTTTCCGCCGAATGTGGCTATGATTGGTGATTTATTGTCACAATACTGTATTTTTTCACCAGTCACCTGAAAGCGCCAAGAAGATGAGAGGAAAGGCTAAAAATAATCTAGAATACAGTTTAAAAGTTGGAGATTTCTGGTGGTTTTCGCGTGTTTATGTCTTACGCAGCGTTCAATCTGTTCTATTTGAAAAATCGTAGCTCTTTCGGTGAAATTTTTGATTTCCGGGAGGCAAAGGTTGGAAAGACTGGTTGATATAGCTATTGAAGAGGGAACTGCTCGACGGCGGTCTGACGCGGCAGACAGGTCGAGATAGGAGAAAAAAGACCACCTCCACGACCTGTGAGAGTTACGCAACGAATTGAAAAGAGGGGCGATCGCAGTAGGCAGTAAAAATGAGTGTTTTGAGTGACATCCAATATATATGATGTTAAATACAAAGTTGCATACTGGAAGGACAGGGTGGAAGGCAAGAAACCTAGGAATTCAGACAGTACTTTCCCAATTAGGAAAAAGGTGTGCAATCGCCAGGTCTCAGTGAGTGTAAGGTTTCCTCCCGAGGCGCTCCGCCTAGTGTGCACGATTCGATAGTATCGAGGGTATATGCTACAGTGGAAGTTCTCAGGGACGTCCCAGAAGGGGATACAGCAAGTAACAATGCCTTACTTTTTCTGGGGCTGAAATGGCCAAAAGTCTTGCAGACCACCTTAGCCAGGTTTAACGCAAAATCCCCCAAATACGTGGTTCGGGCTGCCATTGAACGAATCAAGGAAGGCATTTGTATTGATTATTTTTATTACCTACAGAAGCATCACTCGGTGTATGTCACTTTGTCTACGATATAAAAAAAAAAAAAAAAAAAAAAAAAGGTTGGAGTGGGAGAAGGTGGAGTCTATCGCAAAAATGAATTGCATCCTGGGCCGGAAGCTGATAAGATGAGTTTTCAGTTGGCTCGACGTTTCCTTTGTGGGCTATTAATAACTCTTCACGTCAAGGTGGCTTCAAAATACTTGAGGAGAAGAGCTGGAGTTGTTATAAGGTCAGTTAAACAATGCTTGTGAAGAATCAAATTACCTTCGGAAGACTATAAGATTTCCAGAATACGGAGTGAGTGGTACTATCGTGAGAGTGCTTGCATAATACAAACTATAAAAAGGCTCACAGTTACTCTCAGCATCGTTGGCAACTTGTTTCCACCTCTCATGGAGATACAGCCTGCAAATTTTGTGTCCTGTTCTCCACCAATTATTCATCTTCAATGTGTAATCCGTGTTCTAATCAGTTCCGCTGCTGCATGGAGATCATTTAAGATCGCTGCTTTGCATAAACAGGTCCCTATTCTCTGGTTGAATGGAACTAACGTAGAGTCACCAATTCTTCCGCACTAGTGGGATGAATGGCTACACAGTTGTCAAAATCTTTTTTGGTAGCCCCCATTTTGACGGCCACACCGAACCCTTGGAGCATCTCAGCAACCCCAAGTCCTAGGATATGCATACCGACAACACTTTCTTCAGGGCCAGCACATATAAGCTTAATTTCTGTCGGATTTTTTTTCTTGTCATCCTGTGCCATAACATCGTAAAACATGGCCGTGAACTTCGTATGGTAAACTTTGATCTGCTCCTTTCCGTAACGTTGGCGAGCCAGAGGCTCCGTTAATCCGATCGACCCAACTTCAGGGTGTGCAAAAACGACGGTTGGGATGTTTTCGTAAGACAATTTGGCAGATGCAAATTCCGGAGAACCAAAAATGCGGCTACTTAGTTGGCGACCTGCCGAAATGGCAACTGCAAGATCGATTAGCCATGTTTCTTTAATCTCGCCATAGATGTATACCTGGGGTCAGATCAGCTTGTCCGGTCACGTCTCCAAGAGCATAAACCCCTGCTGCTGAAGTGTTCTGATATTCATCCACCTTAATGTGACCAGTTTTGTTAAGCTCCACTCCGGCTCTCCCGAGTTGCAGGTCTTCGATCTCCGGGCTACGGCCGACAGCCCACAGTAACTCATTGACAATCATTTCAGAGCCATCGTGGCCAATCAGCTTCAACAACTTATTTCGGCCTTTTCCGTCCTGGAGTAATTGCACTTCTCTGAACCCTTGATGTCCCCGATGGATGACAACACCGGCAGCTTCATAGCGGCTTGTCATTGTGGCCTGGATCATGGGATCAAAATTCCTCAAGAAAGTGTCACCACGGATGAACATGTGTGTCTCGACATTAACGGCTGCCATGACTCCTGCTAACTCAACAGCAATGTAGCCCGCTCCTACTACTGCGATTTTTGGGGAAAGTTCCTCTAGTTCAAAAAATCCATCACTAGTGGTGCCGTACTGAGCACCAGGTATCTCTGGAATATTTGGTCTTCCTCCTGTGGCAATAAAGATATGTGGTGCTGTGCACTGTACTTTGTGGTGATTGTTTTGGAGAGTGACTTCAACTGTCTGCGAAGTAATAAAGGTGGCCCGACCTTGCACAAGGTCGATATTTTCTTTCGTCCAGTTGTTTTCGTAGGTACCATTTAGCCGCTTGACAACTGCATCTCGACTTCTTTTGAAGTGGTTATAGTCAATAGAGACATTTTCGGGAATGTCGTATCCATAATGTCTTCCGGCGTCCATCATTTCGTTGATAAGCGCAAAATTCCATGTCATCTTTTTAGGAACGCATCTGAAGTATTCATTAGTATGTTTACTTTTTAATGCAAAACAATAATTAGGCACAAGAGATCATTGTAGAGGATATACTCACCCCACATTCACACAAGTGCCCCCAGAGCGCCCGCTCTCTATGATTAGAGTCTTTGCGCCAAACAAACCTGCAGCGCGTCGAGCGCTTCCGCTGCCACCGCTGCCACCACCAAGCACGATGTAATCGTACTTCTTCGTATCCATGGAAAATATCCAGGGGGAACCCATGTGGTCACGTCGCGTTAAATTATCTGGGCCAAGACGAAGAAAAACAGACCTTATTTTTTATCGGTCCGTTGAATTAAAAGACGATGTGAAAAGCTTTGACGGTCGAAATAGCACCTTACAAGAACGAGACAAGGTTCGAGGCTGTCGATTTGAAGAAGTGGAAGAGGTGAAATAAGTACTGTAATATATCTTCGAAGAAAACGCTGGAAGAACACGAATATTTGATAATGACAGTGCGAGGGCCGAGAGAGTTGGACATATTTTGTACCCATGCGTACGACAAATTTATTAGTCAATAACATGGTGTATTACGGTATATCCGACCTCATCCATAACCTCACTTCCAAAGTCTATCAGCTGAAGAACGCTGGTTCCGTGAATTAGTCAGGATTTGTATCCTATTACGTAAGTTACATCGTTGGTACTGACTAAGGTCGATTGGTCCATTAACTTACCTCATGCATCCCAGTGTTATTAGCTAATTCGAAAGGCGATTGGTAACTACTCGGGAAAGCTAATATCTGCCATGTCTAGAACGGTGCCGTTATTAAAATTGTCGCTGGATTCGTAAATCCAGACAAGTACTTAAAAAAGCAACTGAATTCTCCCAGAGACCTACCTTTTTTCCCCTCGCTTTCAGAGTGTCTAATATCAGTCAACTAATTTTGCTGCTTCCTATGACAAGTCAACATTATGGCAAACCCCGAAACTGCTAAGGTAAATATAAACTCCACAATACTCTTCCAGTCGCATTGGCTGACAGCGCAGTTCACGCTTTATACCTCCACAGCTTCCCAGTGGGCGTATGTTCCGCACCTGGCACTAGATCAAAAGGGGTATAATTCTGGCGAGTACGCCACCAGCCAAATTGACCTTGGTACGTATATTCCTCTTTGTAATTAGGAATAATTGTGGAAGGGAATTAACGTGGTGGCTGTAGTGGACGGAGAGAATTTCGCCCCTGAATACGTCAAAATTAATCCGAACGGGACAATTCCGTCGTTGACATCAACATCTCTGCAAAAGCCATTGATTGAAAGCACGGAAATTCTGAAATATCTGGACTCGCTTCGTCCGGAAGGACCTTCTTTATACCCCAAGGATACCAAACAGCACTCTAAAACCGAGGAGTTGATTGCACATGTTCATCAGCCCAAACTTTCTACAAACCTCATCCTCCTCCAGGCACGTGATGCGCAGGAATTAAAAGCGAAGCGAAACGGTCCTTGGAAGGATTTCATTGCTAATAGGCAAAGAAGACTCCTCAAGTACTGTGTTGCTCACCCAGAGATACCGCTTTATACTTCTCGCACGCACGAAAATGGAAAGCTATACCAACTTTACAACGATACTGATATTGGCCCTGAACATGAGCAATTTTTCCGCGATTCACATCAAGGCTATAAGGATTTCGCGGCTGGGCTTAATGATCTTGACTCAATGCTCGTTCTCCCTTACGCTGTCGGTGATAATATCACCGCAGCCGATTTGCACATTGTGCCCTGGTTGGCTCATGCTTTGTGGGGTGCTGGTGGGAGTGCATTATATGATTTTGATCCTCTGGAAAAGCTCATCCAGAAATCTGTTCCAAATTTTGAGTTTGGAGAAAAGACGAAGACATGGTGGAAAAACATTTCCACGACTGATACGTTCAAAAAAAACTACCCCAGCCTACACTAGGCTGTGAGGTGGTTTTTGAACATCAGTCACTTAACCAAAAGCAATGATAATTCTTCCCTTAAGTAATTCGGCTACATTCGCAAATGTTCTGAAGAATTACCGATGTAGTATCATGCAAGTAGCGTTATGAGCCGTAATGACGTGACGTATTGGTCAGGAAAAAAACAGAAAATTCTGTATAGCAGCATTATCCGCTGAATTGATGAATTTGCGGTATACAGTCAAAGGTTCAATTATTTGTCAAACTTAGGTGATGCATTATGACTGATGATCTCATAGTCGGAATGAATGACCGCCACATACTAGTTTGCTTGCACTTAAAGTGAGTAATTTACTTTAGTGCCACTGGGTGGTCGACTCAAGCCCGGATATGCTCACTCTAGGCAGCCATACTCAGTGGCTTGTCATCGGCTACCAGTGCGGTTGGAATCTGGCTATTCTAGGACTTAGAAATAAGTGACCCGCCCGTCACGAAGACCAACTTAAGCTTCTGTGTAGCACGCCCAAGACACGAGACAAACTGAAGATTTTACGACCATGAACTTGCCGAGCTTGTTGTATGTATACAACCGAGAAAGGTAAGTAAGTGCTTTGGTTAGTCAAAGCCAAGTTTCAAAACTAAAATGAAGACTGGCAGAGATACTGAATACCTCACTCGAACTGTGTCTTCTTTGGCCGCGGAGGTAGCGCTTCCGAGAACGTCCCGCGCAGCTACATCGCAACATGAAGACAGAGTAATGGGTGCAGATCCAGAGCATCTCTATGATAACGAAAATTCCTCCAAGCTTAGTTGGAAAAGGAGGATTCGTCATGTTACCTGGGCTTACTTTACATTGACAATGGCTACTGGAGGCTTGGCGAATGTGTTCTATTCAGGTGAACAACCCCCTGACAATGTGTATCATGAAAGCTTTCTAATGACCTCTCAGTTCCATATCGATTTTATGGTCTAGAAACGATAGGGGTAGTGAACTTCCTCCTTGATCTAGCTCTATATCTCTTTGTTTGGGGATTGCTTTTAACCCGATTCTATTACTATCCTTACACATTCAAGGCCTCTTTTCTGCACCCTACAGAGTCTCTCTTTATCCCAGCATCTATCGTCTCACTAGAGACGATCGTGATTAACATTTCTCAGTATGGTATCGACCATACTGGTCCATGGCTTGCTGAGACAATCAGCATAGTATTTTGGACCCTTGCAGTGTTTGCCGTTCTATTTTCAACAAGCATATACGTTCTTCTGTACGAGTGAACAAACAGAGTTTTAAGTTAGCTGCTGATTTTTCCTTAGCTGGTCAACTCAGGCACTTACGATCGCCGAAATGACGCCGATATGGATCTTCCCTGCATACCCTATGCTAATAATAGGGCCTTTGGCCGGTGTCCTCTGTGGCAAGATAGAACCCTCAAAGTCCTTGCCCACAATTTTAGTTGGGTTGACCATTCAGGGGGTTGGATTTCTTGTCTCGTTGATGGTATATTCTGCATTTATTTACCGGCTCATGTCGCACAAATTACCCAAAGAGAATGTTCGTCCTGGGATGTTTGTCTCAGTAGGGCCTAGCGGATTTACGGTCGCAGGTATGATCAATTTGGCCTTTGGGGCCCGAAGGTCTTTTCCAAAAGACTTTTTGGATAATGGGCCAGTGACCGCCGCAATTTTTACCGTTATAGTCTATTTTTCTGCATTGTGGCTATGGGGGTATGCTGAAATAATTTCTTTTCCTATCTTAGGAAACTAACAAGTTTTAGGTTATCGATATTCTTCTTCCTGGCTGCAAGCTTTTCCCACTGGTCCGTTATCGGCCCCAGGCGATTGCACTTTTCCATGAATTGGTTTTCCTTCGTTTTTCCTAACACTGCTTTGATCACTGCAACATTTGCTATTGGGAGAGCATTTTCTTGCAAAGCTATCAACATTGTGGGATGTGTGATGATTTTTCCATTAGTTCTGATGTATTTCTTTGTTTCTGGAATGATGATCCGAGCTATCGCCTTGCACCACATATTGTGGCCCCAGAAAGGCGAAGACAGAGACAAAGGTGGATTTACCATAAGCGAGCATGAGATCTTGACCCGGGAGGGAGGAATTACCTCCGTGCATTAGGCAGAAAGGAAGAAAGGTCAATCCAGTATTTTGATTTGGCATCACTGGTATTCCACCTATCTTGCTTAGAATTGAAACAGCGGGATAACGAAAAGAATGTATGGAGTGAAGACTACGTACATATACAGTGCGTGTCCTAAATTCTCAATTCAGTTTTGCCAAGTGAGCCCACTCAAATCCTTGAGCTCTATGACAAATTGATTCACCTCGTAAGCCTGTATGATATAAACCAACCATTCAAAGATTCTATCGCACCTCCCATGGCAGCTGGAATTACTCCACCACGGAGTGTCTCGTGCCTCCTCTCACACTACCGCATACGGAAGAGAAACCCTTGTCGAGAAGTACTCAGAGATTGATGAACTGTTTGTGCACTCCGTCATGCAGATCATAGACCACGATCTTGGTGGCAACGTTGACTCAGGCCGGACGACTATGCTTAGATCTTGCGTCTTGCGTGTGCTACATGCCGACAACCCCCTTCGAAATATGTGGGCAGCAAAGTAGCGACTATCGTTCATACTCTTGGTCTGAGGATTCCAAGAGTGGGCTGCATTAAAGTTATAGATTTGATACTGCCTGCGTTCGCCTTGCACAACATCCACAAGAAAAATAAACCCAAATTCACTAAAAAGCTTTGCTGAACCAGTGATTTTCAAGCGCCTGTCGCGCGGTAATTCTCCTAGTTGGGTCTATGTTCGTCATCTTCCCAACCAAATCCCCGGCTCCACATAATTCCAAGACTTAAAAGGCTTACTTGGATTCCCCGGGGGTAAAACTGCTCGAGAGGGTAGTCAAACGCTCATGAAAAGGATTTTCTTTCTCTATATTAGTCTCCGTGTTGATTTACGGATTTCTCTGTTGTAGATGCCCTCAAAGCATTTCAGTTTCATATTTCCTCATCAGATGACCAGTTGGATCTTCCCCAGCTACATGAGCCCTGGCGCCTGCAAAATGGACTATAAATATGCCCTTTTCCCATTTCTTTTTGTGCGTATCATAGCAGCCAATTTCTTCAGGAAAGGCATTAATTGTCCACTGAGGAATACGCATTGCATGCTTGGTAAGTGCGTTGTTGCTATTGAGAAATGCGGCCATGGAGTCTTGGTCCCCTAATGATTTTCCACTCTGTTTCTTTTCTCTATCGTGGATAGCACGGACTACGTTGGGGAATTGTATAAAGCGTGATGATCACCGCACACTAAATGAACCGTCATTGAGTCCAGCTAAACAGTAATCAGAAAGCAGACTTTGCAGGCTATACTTTGCACGGTTTTTTGAATTGCTTACCAATCGTCCGTCACAAGGAAATCAATCGTGTCTGGCATTGTCGCATTTGCCAGATTCTCATGGATGAAATTCGTCAAACCCATACTGGTGTTTGTGATAAGGATGTCAAAGTCCATGTACCAGATCCAGTCGTGCTGTCCGGCATTGATAACACGTTCGACCATGTCAAACTTAAGCCAAGTGGTGCCTCGTGTAGAATCTGATTCGTAATCAATATAAAGGTCGTAACCAAGAAGCCTAGCATAATCTGCGGAGACAAAACAAAGCCAGTGGTCTTTTTAAATATATTAATATGCAAATCAAATTCGCTATCGCGATCGCGTCGCCCTACTAGGCTCTTAGTGCGTCCGAGCGAACCTATTTAATGAAGCTAGTAATATAGTCATCAATTCAGATCTTACGCGTCATTTGGATGTACTAGAGCACTACCGACGCTGCCTAGACCATTTCCTCTATGCTAGTGAGGGCGAGGGGTACCGTCGACTGTTTTGATTTTCTCACCCTAAACCCCCTATCGGGAGGCGGTTTATGCGCGTTTGCACCCATGGCAACGATTGCAGCCATTTTTGTCAATAAAACTGGTACTAGACGATAGCGCTCATCGTCACTTAAAATATGAACAAATTCTTAGAGCTGTAAGGCCCGTGGTTGTCGATATAATACAAAAATACGTTTTTGCCAAGAAAGAGTTGTTTTCCAAAGTCAATGACTTCATCCGAGGTTACCATCAGCTCATTATTTGAGTGGCGTCGGTCACTCCTTTCAAATACATTCCGCTTAGACATCACGATTAAGTTCTTTTCGTCAAATCGCCTAGTACTTCTCGCTCAATTTCAACTTTTCCAATGTCAGGAATGTCTGCTTGCACCTCCTGTCGCGAGCGCAAGAGAAAGTGTGACAAGCAAGTGCCGACATGTTCAAACTGCGCCAGGTATTGAATATAGAAGTTTGTACGACAAATGGAAACCACTAATACAATTCGAGAGTAGAGTAGGTCGATTTTGCTCTTACGACTATCAGGACACCTTTCCAGCTCGACCTTCTCTGGAGGGGGTGCATTCGTCGCATTCTGGAATTCCGCCATCAGCCCCTCCCCATGATTCAAGTTCAATGCTTTATTTACACCACTCTCTCCTGGACAGCATTTCTCTGAATCGTGACTCCCTAGATTCTTTTCTAGCAGATCAAGTCCACCGGTTCATCGGGAATAACGAGGCACAGCTAGAAACTGCGCGGCGGTATTTTCGAACCATTCATTCTTGGATTCAATTTATTCACAGGCCCAGTTTCATGGGGCAACTCCATGTCAATCATTTGCGCCCAAATATCGACTCATCATTCTTACTTTTATGCATGCAACTAATCACCACTGAGCGTTTCAAAGCTGGAACTTCTCCCGAGGCATCTCCACTTTACGCCATGGCAAAGACCATAGTCCCAGCGATGGAGATACAGGGCAACATCACACTGCAAAACATCCAGGGACGTTTACTTATTTGTCTTTACGAAATTGGCCACATGATTCAGCCGGCCTTCTTTCTTTCTGTAAGCTCTGTCGCACGGTGTGCGATTGCTATTGGTTGCAATAAAAAGATCAAGCCCGGGTGCGACGTCATAGGAAGTTGGTTCAAATTGGAAGAAGAGAGACGGGTCTGGTGGACGATTTATATATTGGATTCGTTAAGTTGTTCCAAAGTCTCCAAGAACGTCTTGACTTCGCCTAATACTTCTCATAGTTACGTTCCCAGTCTGACCGAGTATTTCAATTTTGCCACGGATGATCCGTCATTAGATGACTGTTTACCTGTGGAGGATGATTTGTGGAATACGAGTGTGAGTGTTGATAGTGGAGCGGATATACGTGTACAGAAATGACAATTTCCAAGACGTCTTACATGCCTGACTCTCTGCCGCTGATGACGCCCGAGAGTGTACGAGTGGGGCCTCTCGCACGAAATGTACAAGCTGCACATCTACTACGGCGCACCACAGTTCACGTTAAGGGAATTCCTTCAAATCCTGTTTTCAACACGAATGAGGCCGCTCAACTTTACAGCGTTATGACTACTCTTTCCGATTTGCTCTCTCAGCAGGCGACAGACCTATATTGCATGAACTTCTGTGGTGCAATCAGTATGTGCAACAGGTTTGTCATCAATTTCAAATGAGGCATTACACGTTTGATCAAGTTTAGTGCTCGCATTTTACTCTTCCAGTATCACCAAGTTGAAGAGAGTACAGGACATCGGAAATTATGCGATCAGTACTTCGGACCAGTCATTGACTCATGCTCAACTGTCAACAATATGGCAAAAAGATTCAATTCAATCGCCACAATATTTGACCTGAATACCCTCAACTTCCTTCTCCCATTCTCTATTTACCAGGCCGCAATTATTCAGACAACCGGATTTTTTGGGGGTTCCAGAATGGATAAGCCAAGGACTGAAGATTTGTTGAAAATGCTGTCAATTTTCAGCAAACGGTGGAGAATTGCAGGTATATCTTCCCTGGATAATTTTCTAATCATGTGTGCTCACTTGCGACCTAGAAATTTATCTTGAAAAGTTGACTGAAATAACAAATTAGTCAAGCACAGATATCAAAAAAATGCTCGCAGAGACTACGCTGAATGCCGGTGAAGAAGAGAGTGTGAAACTTCTCGCCGCTGGTTTCCTACGGATTTTCTAAATATCACCTAGTGTTCCATTCCGTTTTATTCATTCAGTCAGTTTAATCTATCCAGTCAAGCCCAAGGCCAGACGCCCCAAAGCCGTAAATCCATATAATTTATGCCAGTCGTAATCTTAACAAAAGTATTTGCACTATTTATGACTCCGAGGTCCACCCCTTCGCATCTCACCGGACCTACCTCCTAGGTCACACCTAACAACCCACGACCTCGCATGATCCAGGGCCATGGTCCGAGCCGCCAGGGTCACGTGCGAGCCGTGGCGAGGTCTCCCTACTCACAGGATACCTCTTCCCCTGTCATTCGTACGCATTGCATCCGCCCGTGCGATATGCGTTAATTGAAAAGGCTTGGTTGTGACTACGAAATCCTGATTGCTAGCAGCAATAGGTCGTTGGGGGTGGGCGACAACTGGAAAAGTGCAATAACTCAACAAGGACAGATGCGGCACTACCACGATAGCAGATGAAGAATACAACCTCAAGACTAGCTGCGATACAAAGTGAATGATTTCTCCCAGCATTTACTTATATCTCGTCATGTCTCTGCAAATAGCTTCTCTATTCACTAGAGGAGCTGACCCATCTAGAAGTCATGGTAAAGGAGGAACACCTTACACCATAGCCGCCTCAACCTCAGTTGGCGCATGTGAGCGCTTAAGAGCACTGGTTATTCTTAGTTCTTTGCGTCTTCCTAACTCTCCAGGCCTAGTTCCGTGATGCCACCACCTACACCTCAAGCTTCTACTCGCTTGATTTTTCCTTGTCAAACGCCGTGTGGCGCTTCGGCACATGACGGCCTTTCTCGAAACCTGGGCGTTCCAAGAGCTTGTATAGCCACTTCTCCAGTTGAGGGAACTCATCGAGAGAGACGCCATCCGAAGCTAAATGCGAGTGCATTATCATAATTAGCTAAACAGAAAGACCTGGAAAACGTTGAGAAAAAGGAAAACGGCCTACTATGAGAGGAAACCCAGCCCCAGCAAGCTATATCGGCAACAGTGACGCGATCACCGACGAGGAAACCACAAGGAGACTTAGCCAGATGGGTTTCCATGGTGCGATAGAGGCGACGGGTTTCTTTGTCGTACCGGTTGATACTATACTCAATCTTCTCTGCTGCGTATCCTACAAGCAACCAGTCAGCATCTAGTCAGTTAAGTGATCACATCTCTCGGTAACCAACTCCTAAAATGCTCCAGCTGTCCTTGCATAGGCCCTAAGCCACCCATCTGCCACATGAGCTAAATGATCGTGTTAATCATTTTAAGTCAGAGGTATATGTTTCTAAAAGATTCATGAACGAACCCAGCTCTTTACCTCCCAGTGTTCACGGGAGTCTTTTGGATACGAGACCTTGTAGTCCTTGTCGTAACGGTCAACAAGGTACTCAAGGACGGCTCCGCTCTCAAAGATACGGATCTGCTCCCCGTCGGTCCATGTATCCGTGATGGCGGGGATCCGGCCATTGGGATTGATCTCTAGGAACCACGGCTGTTTCTGCTCATTGTCCATTATCTGGACCGGGTGTAACTACCAACGGAAAAACACATGTGTGAGTTTCTTCATGTTTCTATCCGTTATAGGGCAGTGTCTCCTCGCACCTTATACTCAAGCCCAAGCTCCTCAAGCAGGATCGGAACCTTGATCCCATTTGGGGTTGACGCGGTGTAAAGAGTGATGTTAGTCTTGGTACCCATACTGACCAGTTGGTTTCCTTGTTGCGTAGTGTAACGTGTCCTATTACCAAGAGCAAATGCGCGAGGTGCAAATTGGGATCGACTGCGGATGAGGCTGTTACTTATACATAGCATCGTCTGCTGGGGTTGAAGTTAAGATAGCCTAGTGACTCACAACTTCAACCTCGCTTAGTGATGATATCAGCACCTCGTATAAAACCACGTGATCAGTTGGTGTTTTTGGTGGTTTTGTTGCGGTGGGGCCGTCGCGGGCGGGCGGTGCGGCGGTGGGGAAGCGGGATTTGACGCTGAACGAATTGAGAAGCATTGACCATATTGGGTTAACTAAAATGCAATTCTCGACGTTTTTTACAAAGACATAGTACGGCGGGCGCTAGCGGATGACATGGTCTGGAATTATTTCGACCAGAGCTTCGAGGTGCCCGTGAGCGGCCGGAACGCCACTGAAAAGCTCCCGGGCTTTGCAGTAGAGGATCTCGCAGTAGATTGCATACCGTGATCCCACTACTTTCCTACCAACTTAGATACGGCCTAGGAACCCGGCTCACTTACCGACCTAAATGTAGATATATTTGGCGTGAGCATGACTTCTTAGAATTTGACGGGCCCGGTTCAGACATATATTTTTTCCTCGCATCTCCTCATGTACTGACTCCTCCAGCGACCACTGGCAACTCTGACATATCACGGTACGGGGATGAAACAGAGTATATTGGAACTCTCTCTCCCCCCTCCTCTCAACACCTTTGGGAAATCACCTATTCCACATATTATGAATTGGCGCCTCTTTTGAAGAAATTCGCAATAGCCCAGCAGCGAGACTACTGCTATATATTAGACGTGAACCAGTCCACATAAATGAGAAGCTTTTGTTTTATCTTCAGCGGGTGCTCCTCCGCTTCAAAAGCTTCACAGAGTGAGAGAAATATTTTCATAAAGTAGAGGAAAGTCTTCATAATCGACAGTCGTCGCCCCTTCAAATTCCCATGTCCTTGTCCGTGTAGGGAGATACTCCCCCAATCCTTCCTGGACTGTTTTCGAAATTGTCAGTGTGATCAAGAGGTCGCAGGTAATTGTTCAAATGCACATTTTCTCTTGCGCCAATTATTCCGTTGAACATGAGCGCGCTTTTGATTGCTGAAAGCGTTGTTCCGTTTCTCAGACTCTGTCGGATCAAAACAAAAAAATAAAATAAAATAAACAAAAAAGGACAGCCTACCAAGTAGGCGATAATACCTGCCGATGATTTTTTCTTCGGACTTCCTCCACAAAGCAGATACCTTTGTTCCTGCTCATCTGTTTTTGCGTTCATGGCAGGCTTGGCTTATGAGAATGACGTCGCATGACGATAAGTCTCGATTTCTTTCAAATAAAACAAGTATTTGACGCCACTGTTGGATTTTCAAACACCCAAGTATTCTGCCAATTCTCAGCTTGTTGCAATTCACGGGGTTGAATCAGCCACTAATAACCGCCGCACGTGGGGACGAACCATGGAGCACTAGCGGGAGTCATCGCGGATGCACTAGCGGACGCTAGCGGGCGCTATCTTTGGTTCCTTCAGACAAACCATCCATTAGGTCATGTGGCGAGCTCTTGAAGTCAAAGCTATGCTAAAACTTAGGCGCCATTGAGAAGCATTAACTTTATTGAAGTTGAGCTGGCTGTATTCACTTTTGCTAACGGAGCCTAGAAGCGGGGTCTTTTTCCAAACCTAGTAACTTGAACCTTCAACATTCCCGAGACTTTCTGAATCAAAATTTGGTTGATTTAGAAAAGCCATGAGAGTGTTGACTTGGCGATTTCCAAAATTCCGACTTTTGTACTCTCTGGGTTTCAGACGTGCTCATTTATAGACCAAACCAAGGTTGCCGAGTCTCTCGCAGCGGTATGACTTGCCTACATGACGGGCCCTCTGAAAACCACAAAGATAAAAGCATGGCATATTCCCCTCTGAATCATTCGTAGTTTCAAGACTATGAATGATCTTCTTCTGGCTTCATATACGCGTTATTCTTCTCTCCGTGACAATTCAAAAACAGCACACTTCACTATGGCGATAGATCAAATGAACTATCCCTTTTTTTGGCTGCAGCACCAGCCTGACTATTCTTGGCTATCTTCTAGTCAGAAGGTTTGCAATCTTAATCTTTTAAAAGAGATGACTTGTGGTTGCTGAAATGCCTTAAGGACAATAAATATCCGGTTGACCTTTTCACGGATCCATCATCATTCACTGATCCTGACTCACAAATCCCGAGAGCGAGCTCAACCACAGATCAGAGGACTAAGTCAAAGTGAGAAACTGATCACTCCTTATTTGCTATATTCCATAGAACTAACTCTTCCGTTTATGCACTCGTGCAGAAATACGAATCGGGTTGAAAACCACAATATGGCCTATCCAACGCAGATCAATTCGACTAAAAATATGACGGGTTTTACAAGCGACTTCAACAATAAATTGCCAACATCAAACGCCTTTAAGCAGACAGTATTATCTAAAAATACTACAAAGGTAGATAAAAAAAGGTCCCAAAACCGATTGGCGTACGTATTATTGTGTCTCGTGAAAACAAAACTCAACTGATAGTTTGGCTAGGCAAAAGTTATTCCGGGAGCGAAAACAAAAATACACAGAATCTTTGCAAGAGCGCACGAAGGAACTAGAGGAACAGCTGAACAACCTCCGAGAACGAAACAATCAACTTGAACTGCATTTGTCGTCAAACATGTGGAGTTTGAATTTGAACTCGCCTGCCAACTCCATGTGCGCCATATGTCTTCAGAGCATGAACCTTCAGAGCAATGGAATTATGCACACGAGCAAATTTTAAACAGGTCCAATATTTGACAAATCAACATCTCGTTATGAGTGAAAGCAAATATAAATGAGAAGGCTCATTTGACGAAACTTGACTCGGCGCATTCAAATAGCGGAGTTGACAACATAACCAGTGTTTCTTTCAAAAGGTCCTCCCTGAGGGCAGATTAGAACGAATCCATTAATGCAATCGGACTGAGGTCACTGATATAGTCTATATTTCCATTTATCCGATTCTGCTCTCATAATCTTCCAGAATGGAGCTTCGGCTCGCTAAGGCTTTTCAACTCAAATGATCGGACCTTCCACGATTCGTATGCCCCGTCAAATCCTCGATAGTTGCAACTGGCAAGAGTACTGTTGCTTTGGGCTTTGGCGCATGAGTAATATGGTCTCCCTCTCTCACAAAGGTCTTTCTTTCCTCGGCGCCACTATCGTATCATCCAAAACCTCGCGTTTGGCCATGTCAGATGGATGCTTCGAGTCTCTGCCGATTGCAAGGATTCAATACAGCCAAGAATTCCAGTGATATCTATTGCCCAATAATCTCTAATGGTAGAGCATGGACTACAAAGTAAAGACAATTAGGTGTAATTCATTGGCATTGACTACGAATTAATGAACAAGCATTCACCAGCAATCCATATTTATGAATGCATTTTCTTTGCGACAATCTCCTGATACTCTACATCATATTGCACAAGTACCGATGGGCCCTCTCGCTCTAAAGTCTCTGAGTCGATCACAAAAGTCACGAAGAACACCGCCGGCTTCGCCTGGCTCGCATTGGCGCTAATCCGGTGATGGCAGCCTGGTGCCTCATACCAGGAACCGCCCTCCTCGATTGTCGTCATCGGATTATTATTCATCTTATTCAAGACAGAGCCGTGGATCACATAGGCGGAGACGGAAGCGCCTCTGTGTCTGTGAGGTGGCGTCGCACCGTTCGGAGGATATTCGACAAGCATTCCTACTATGGTCTTTCCGGGACAGTTGACTAGCTCATACTGGTAAGTCACGGTGGTTTTTGCCAGAGGAGACCTAGTGAAATTTTAGGTTATTGCGAGGCTTGAGGGTATTATGATTTCTAGGGACCTACTCAGGGTTGTAGACTGGTTCTTGCATCATGAGAATGTTGTACCTCTGCACAAGTACTTTTTAGGCCGGTGTGAAGTATAGCTGGCTTGGTTGCGGGGTGCTTATGTATATTTGACGGATTTTTACGTCGATACGTTCTCCAACGTAGAGCATGGAAGAGAAGGATCGCAATACAAAGGTCTATTAAATTGAGGAAGGAATCTTTATCTTGGGAAGGGAAGGCCGTCTATTTATTCCCGAATTTGGCCCTCAAGAGTTTCCCGCGGCATCCGGCTTAGGATTGTGGACCCAACGTATGAGTGGATCATACGTTGGTATCCATGGTCCAAGTATTGTGTGCCACCGGGCCTACCTTTGATATCACGTCTCCTCCGCACAAGGCTAAAGTAGCTTATTCAATTCCCTGCACCTTTGGGAATTGCTAAGGACACCGCAGCTTTCCTGGGGCACCACAACTTTTATCTGTGAAATTAGTAACATTAATGAAATAAGTCAAGTGATTGTATCTATTTACATGATCTTCGCGTGTGCCTAACTTCACCAAGTGCATAGTGGCACCACCAAAGTTTTCGACCGCCATCAGCTCATCCAATACGAATAAGGTCGAAGCGCTTATCTTAATTGCTCTAAAGAGATAGGTAGAGATAAACTTAGATCAGCCAATTAGATATACTTATACTGAGCACTAAAAAGATTCCCTGAGCCGTCGAGCTACAGACAAGCGCAGTTTGTATGTTCTTATTATTAGCGGTTCCTATTAGATCACAGATCAATTACGGACCATGTAGCAATTCAAGTTTTGGTTAACGTAATCCTCAAGTCATCCGGCTTATGAATCAAGGCTTATTACGTCGGGGCTTATTTCAAGTCTAGGCCGTGATGATCAAAAACTTACTAAAATCATTACTCTGCTAATAGAGCATGGAACAAAGCCTATAGAGTATATTGTTGGCTTTACATTTGGAAATATAAAATCTAAGCACACCTCTCCAGGGTCTACGGAGTAGATACTATTTACTTAATTAAAGTAACTTCCTAACCTTTAAGATAGCGTATAGCTATTAGCATGTTACTCTCGTTAATATTACTGGTTGCTTGAATAGCTACAGGCACGGTCTACTGGACCTGGGCGGCTCTGTTGGGAATTACATTATTTCAATTCTGCATTTGTACACTAGCAAAATGTGGTTCCGGGCTGATCCGCGTAGGGAAATACATAGAGGATATATGTATTTCAGGAAACTCTTGCTTGGCATAGGCCTACGGTTGCGTCATAAAAAAGGTTATGATTGAGTTTAGGAAAATGAATAAGTGAGAAGCTGCAGATGGATGTATCCATCGAATGCTATCCAATAATTTCTGATTTATGTCCGTATGTCGAGCCTCATTCGCTTGAGAAGATGGAGGTTGCGGCTTCTTTGGCATTGCAGTTGCTCGGCCATGTGACTTCGTGTAACCGACGCATCCGTAGCTAACTGAGATCGGCGCCACTGAATCGGACAACTCAGACCCCAGAAAGCATAAAAGCCAAGGAAACGACGTGGAAGACTAGCTTTGCAGCCATAAATTGAATATAGCAGGAGTACCAAAGACCTGCAGCCCCTCTAATCCAGCACTCTCAAAGCTTTCGTGGCCTCATTGAAATCTTATCCCCACTCTTTGCACGATGCAAGCTGTGCGCCATCACCCTCCCGGCGGCACTGACAAGCTCAGAATCGTCCAAGAAGACATACCAGAGATCGATGACGATGAGGTCCTGGTCAAAGTACACGCTGCCAGCGTTATCTGGATGGAGCTCTACTGGCCGATCTACCAGAAGGAGGACGGTACCTACAAAACACCTATCCCCGGAGAGGACTACTCGGGTGTTATAGCAAAGGTGGGGTCCAAGGTGCCACATGAAAGCGGCCTCCAAGTGGGCACCGAAGTCATGGTCTTCATGAGCAAGGCCTTCCCCACCAAGCGAAGCATTGACGGCGGCATGGCGGGCTATGCGAAAGCTCACTTCTCCAAAATGGTCCGCAAGCCCCAAAGTCTAAGCCTCACCGACGCTGCATCGGTTCCACTTTCCGCTCTCACGGCATGGCAGGGCTTGTTTGACCACGCAAAGCTCGCAGCTGGACAGACCCTGCTGGTCACCGGAGCGGCTGGTCCGACTGCGATCTGGGCCGTCCAGATGGGTAAGATGGTCGGGGCTCGAGTTATCGGCACGGCGTCATCCGAAGGAAGCTTCGAGCTCCTCAAGTCGTTGGGAGTGGACCAGGTCCTGAACTACAAGGAAGTCAAGCTAGACTCTGCTCTGGAGAATGTCGACGTTGTCTTTGATGCGGTAGGCGGTGACACGACGAAGCAGGCCTTGAAAACTCTCGGCAAAGACGGCACGCTTGTCAGCATCGTGGACACAACGGCCGGTGACCTCAGCAAAGAGGCTGGCCAGAAGGTGGTCTTCTTTATTGTTGACATGAATGCGGAGCAGTTAGTGAAGATTGGGAGCTTGATCGACGAGGGCAAGCTGAAGGCGGTCGTCGACTCCGTTTATGAATTTGACGATGTAGTAAACGCCTTCAAGAAGGGCGAGACGGGGCACGCTCATGGGAAGATTGTGCTCAAGGGGCCCAACATTTGAGGTTTTCCCGTTCGACAGCGTCAGCTAGGAACCTAGCAAACTCGCGAGTCGTTGGCGGGGCACAGTGTCAGAAGTCTCTCAATACCCCTGAGTTGACGGTTTGACCTGGAATGCATTGAATTAATGTTTTGATCTCTCGTAGACTTCTGTGTCCTCTTCGAAAGGTTTAAGATGACAAAAAAGACCGGGAACTATCGGAATATGCTGTGGCATCGTTTGATCCCGATGCAGGGGTTGATGATATATGATATGGCCTCTGTTTGCTTTCGATTGCGTAAAAAGTTTGATCGAACAGAGAATCGGGAATGGATGATAGCTAACGCGGCCATCGGGAGAGCTGGCGGTAGGTCTTGTTAGGCGACGAGTGCCGGAGGATGACTGGATGGTAGGAGGGTATAGCTCGCTGGCGGAATGAGCCCGCTGGGGCTCACGAGATCGCCGGCGCAATTAGAAGCCATTGGCTGCACCTGATCAAGCTAGTCCAGCCGATCAACCATTCCCCGTCCAGGATAAGATTTAGTGGAGATGCGCTTGTCGCAACACTGCTCGATCCCCCTTATCATCCACGCCAAGCCGACCCGTTTCGAGGCTTCTGATTTGATGCCAGGCTATCGCTGCCATTGTTTCCCCGCACCAGCCCTCTGGATCCCAAGATAACGCTCTCGGTCGCGTGTATCTCCGCACGCCAGTGCGTAGCCTTGGAGATGGCGGACGAAACTTAAAGTCATGGCCGGGCTCGTCCCAGCGGCGTCGTGTTCCTTGAGCTGATTCTTGCCCACCGACTGAACTGAATTGAAATCTCGCAAATAAAATCAGGCATGGTGGATGAACACCACGACGCAGACGAGACCTTCTGGGCTCCGGGGACGGTTGCCCTCGAAGATGGTAAGAGCCCTCACGGATCGGATAGGATCAAACTGACTCCTCCAGTCCACCGCACCCGAGACCAGCTAGTTCTCTTTCCTACCCCTTCGGCCGACCCCAATGATCCCCTCAATTGGTCTACGGCTCGCAAGGCCCTCAATTTCACCCTCGTCAGCTTCTTTGTCTTGTGGACGTTTGTCCAGCTCGATATCGGCTTCACTGCATGGGGTCCTATGGAATCGGAGCTTGGATTCTCAGTCGACATTCTCAATGCAGGTGCCGCTGTCAACTACGGCGGTCTGGCTATCGGGTGCTTCTTTTTCATTCCTTTGGTACATAAGTATGGCCGACGTCCCATCTACATCTTCAGTTCGGCTTTGCAGTTTGCATCCTGCGTCTGGCAAGCGGAGATATATACAGTGGGGGGTTTCATCGGGGCAAACCTGATTTCTGGCCTGGGCGGCGCGATCAGCGAGATCGTGGTGCAGATCACGGTGGCAGATATGTTCTTTGTCCACCAGCATGCCACCATGAATGGATGGTTTGTCATTTTCCAGTCTTTAGGTGCATTCCTTGGCCCCGTAGCGTCGGGTTACATTGTGAACTCACAAGGGTGGCGGTGGATGTGGTGGTGGTGTGTGATCTTTTTCGGGGTCACACTGGTCTGTGTCATTTTCCTCTTTGAGGAATCGAAATTTGTCCCCGTCTTGAGCGGCCAAAGCGTTTCGCCTACGGCCCACGTCAGCTCAGCGGAGCATACTAAAGACATCAAAGACAAAACATCAACAAACGACAAAAGTGCCACCTCCGAAGTGGTAGCTAGTCGATTGGCCACCAATGTCGACATCAAGCCCAAGACATATTGGCAGAGACTGGCCTGGGTCACGCCAACCAAGGAGTCTCTTTGGCCGCACTTCTGGATTCCAATCGTCACTCTTTTTACCTTCCCAGCAGTGGCATATGCTGCCCTCACATATGGCTCTACGCTGGCCTGGTTTGCTATAATGACCTCTTTGCAAGCGTCCTATATGCTATATCCACCGTACAATTTTGATGCTATAGGTATCGGGCTTATGAATATTGCCCCTTTCGTTGGCGCGATCTTGGGATTCCCCTGTGGTGGATACCTGAGTGATAAGTCCATACTGTGGCTGTCCAAGAAGAATGGCGGTATTTACGAGCCTGAAATGCGACTCTGGCTTGCCCTCCCTGCGGCCATCCTTGGTCCTGCATCAATCCTCATGTTTGGTCTGGGGCTCGCTTATGTGAGTGTCTCGCATTGCCTCAACGCCATCGGACTTGAGTTAACTTCGTTCTAGGGAATACATTGGGCGCTTCTTGCTGTGGGCTTTGGATTCTTTGGCTTCACGTTGGCCTCTATCGGCAGCATCTCGCTCTCATATCTTATGGACTGTTACCAAGACGTAAGTAATCTCTTCTTTCGCTTCCACTAGTCTTTACGGACCATTCTGATTTCTGACCAGATTATCGGAGATGCATTGGTAGGAGTCATATTTATGAGAAACATCATCAGCGTCATCGTCCTTTTTGTTTTGACTCCCTGGGTGGACGGAATGGGCATTCAAAATCTCCATATCCTTTGCGCGGTCGTTGCCTTTGTCGTTTACCTGATCCCAGTTCCCCTCCTAATATGGGGCAAGAAAGCTAGAATCGCTTCTGCACCAATGTATAAGAAGATGGCAGCGACCCACGTAAATCATCGGACAGTATAGCTCATTGGAGATACTAAGTCTTGTTTTGAATCTACCTCACTTTTATTGAATCTCTGCTCTTTGCATAATTACCTAGCTCAAACCAATATAACCGAAATCCACGGTCTCTTGCATTCCACAGGAACCAAATGTACCCATAAACCTGAGCCACGAGAACTTGGAGGAGTCGATGATTCAGTACCTTTCTATGTTTTTAGTACGGCTCAAGTGCATTTTTAGTACGGCTTAAGTGAACCCACTGTCCAACAACATATCTGGAGAAATGCACAACATTCGTATTGTATTACCAAATATCATAAGTTGCACTTCAAAAGGGTATAGCATCTACCCAACCTTCTCTGAATCGACCGGTATGCCATGCATTCTCTTCTAATCCGCCTCAGTGTTAGTGCCATTAGCCGCTAGACGGTCACAGAGATGAACGGAGACCGACCGCCATTTCGGCGTATCGACATAGGTGGTCTTGATCATGACCTCAGTCACAGTGTGGGCTTTTTCAAAAATATCAATCTTCTTATGACCGATACTGGTGCCATTTGAAACAAGAGAGAATGGCACGGCCAGTGTGCCGTTTGCATCAAGGGCATCAACAATCTTGGCATGAACCTGGTACGACCGGATCACCTGGCCATCTGTCTGATCTTCCATCATGACAATTCGATCGATTGAGGTCGGGTAATCAAATTTGATGGAGTAGACTCCCTTCTTGTTTGAGGTATGCTTGGCTGTTGGCGCAACGGGCTTGTCATAACAGGAACTGATGAAATCGCCAAGCTGCTTGTATCGCGCCGCGTAGGTTGCGGGGATCAGTCCACTGCGGTCTGGCGTTAAATCCAATTCGAGAAGACAGTTTCGTCCCACGGTCTTGTGGTAGACATCAATCATTTCTTCAATAGAACGCAGGGGCTGGTCGACTCCAAAGAACCAGCGGTCGTCTGTTTGAAGCGTCGTGTCGCATTCTGCTGGGCAGAAGTACGGGCTTGTAGGATCGCCCCCGTCGTTTGTTACACCACTACAAAGGTTGTTTTCAGTATGCAGCTCGGAGTGTATAAGGCTAAATACTCACGTTGACCAGTTTTCTTCCGGCGCCTGCCCCGCCTCGGTTCCAATCCAGCGAACTATGAAGATATGTTAGCGAAATGAGGTATTAGGGCATCCGAACCATTATACGCACTGGAATTCTCTGAGATGCAAGTTCCATTGGTGTCGCATCCGTTGAAAATGACAGCTTGGGGCTGCTTCTCTTCCAAGAGGCCCTGAATCCTGTTCTGCTGGGTGGCGCTGTAACCACCATCGAACCAAATCTATCACGGGAGACCATTGCATTAGCAAGACCGTCGGTAAAATAGATCTCAACTTGCGTACCTCGGTCAATTTCCCATAGTTGGTCCACAGCTCGGTCAATTGATCATACACAATTTGGTCATACGTTCCATTTGTGATGTTGACCTGCCCCTGAGCCCAGGTATTAGGACGAACCTCGGAATTTTGCACATTCAGATAGTTGTTGACGACAACGCTGTAGTAAAACCCATGCCCGACGTTATACTTCTCAGCTGAATCCACAAAGCTCCGGACGATGTTTTCGCCGTGTACAGGCGACTGAGCGACGGTGTAGTTATAGGAAACAGTTTTGTTCTCTCGATCCGTGAAAGTAACATCACTGGGCCAGGTGGTAAATCCGCAATTGTGTTTGGCAACCAGCGTGGCGTATTTGGCTCCCAGGGAGGAGATAGTGTCCATCCACTGGTCCGTGTTAAGCAGGGTCGGGTCGAACAATGACACTTTGGGTACAAGGTTAGGGACGTTGTTGCACCCGTCAATGCTGAGATAAGTGGCGAGGTTGAAGTGGATGAGAACGCCAATTTCCTTGTCTTGGAAAGCTAGTTGCTCCTTTGTCGGCAGAGCAATCTTCGATCCATCGATTGGGGAGACGCGGTACTTGGGCTTGTAAGGCGTGGTAGCACTGCTGGCCGAGGTGCTCGCCAGCAACGAGAAACCGGCAAGGATATGAGGAGCGAATTTCATGGTCAAGGTTTAACTTTGTGAACTTGAAGTGCCGTACGCTGCTCAAAGCCCCGGGAATGTGGGTGTTTATATTCTTTAATGGTTGCAAAGGAGCGCGACATTGTCCCTGACGCGAAATAAGGTAATAAGCGCTGTAACGTAACTATTCCAATTTCGTCCCTGGGATTCGAATTGGAAAAACGTAGGTAGCTTGCGGGGTAATACTAAACGTTGCTTTCTTAGGATAAAAGCCAATGGGTTTGCCGAGAAGCTATGGCCAACTCCTAGTGTGCATACTCTGTACATAATCCTGAAAATCTAAATCACCAATGAGCGGGTAATAAAATCGGATAATTGAATGACACATGAAAGAGATATACGGGAAATTTGAGGCTCCACAATATGCTCACGACTAGAACGGGGCGGGCGGCCTATGGAAAAGGTTGAGAGAAATGTAAATCGAAGCACACATTCCAATGGGCTATCTGTTTATTTGCAAAAACATTGCTATATGGAGGATGGAGAGAAACGACGACACGGTAATCACAGGGGAGTAAGGAACACATCGTCAACATATAGTGTAGTTGCCCCGGAGTTAAAAGTGACTCCGGCACAAGACAATTTGCTCTTTCTCAACGAAAGGGTAAATTTTTCTCCATCGAGTGATGCCGTAGCCTCCAGTCGGGCTCTTTCTTTTGATACATTGACTTCAATTATTTGCCATTGCCCTGGAAGCAACCCTGGAGAATTCGATAAGACAATTGCCGAAGACACACCCTGAAGACAAATTGACAGAAAGGCCCCATCATGGGTATCAGGCGAGACAACCCAGATCCTTGCGTTGAGTCGGAAGGGAGACGTCACGTTGAGAGCGTGGGAGATTGCCGACGCAGGGCCCATCTTTACCGATTGACCCAAGTCCCCTGCTGGATCTGCGACAAGAGCTACCTGGCCCTGTGAGGACCATCCTGAGGCCAAGCTGCTGTTTTGGTTGAAGTCATCCACCCAAACTGGCTTCTTGGTAGCAGCTCCAGAGTAAAACCCGAGGTTTTTATGCGCTACCGTGGGATCCGAAAAGAAATCCTTGCGGGCATCCCCGGCAATCGCCACTGCAGAATCAAAAGCCGCAGAGTCCCGAATTAACAGGTATGCCTTGGGGTCACGCAATCCTGCAGCAGCCAGACCGGCGGCCGAGGTTGTGTTGCCTGTCGCTTCATCATATTCATCGATTGGACCGAAGAAAAGATTGTGATTGACCGAGAATACAGTGTCGTTCAACTGCCATTGCCCGTTTCCGGAGCCCGTCTTGTATATGATATTGTCTGTCAAAAGAACATCCAGACTGGCATTTGTATCCTCCGTGACAATAAAAGGTGATATGCCGTCTCCGATAAAAATAGTGTTTTTGTATATTTTGCCGTTGACAAGCTGGCCATCGCAAATTTCAACAATCCGTGTCCGGTCATTGACAGAAAGATTATAGCGAATAGTGAAGTTCTTGGTTGGTTTATCGTATGGGCATATGAGAAAGAAGCCGCCTTCGTTATCGTGTGACACATTGTACTCGAAGATTGTTCCGGAGGTCGAATGGTCCACGTCGTAGGCCATTCCTTGAATACAAAGTCAGAAACGCACATTCCACACGTCCGTGAAAAAGATGGGAGTGCCATACCATCTTGAATTGTGGTACCTCCAGACACAACATTATATTGAAACAAGGACCCGTCGCTATTGGCAGTCCATATACCCGCATTCGGGGACCGGGAACGATTATTGAATCCAATGACGGTATTATTGCGGACTAGAGCATTTTCATTCCCAGTAACAACGATTCCATCCCCTCCAATATCATAGAGGCGATTTCGTTGCACTAAAAGGCCTTTTGATGCATGCCAAGGTTGGAAGCAGAGCGTGTCCCAGAATGAAGCCATAGCAGGTCGACGGCACCAATTGGACCAGGTATAGATCCCCTGGCGGTCAACGGATCGAATGACATTGTCTTGGATAGTAATTTCGGCGAAGTAGCTTTCGGTGCTATTTCCATTAGCCTCGAAAACGATAGCTCCGGAGGCATTTGCATATTTGCCCGTTCCAATTCCAGTGTCTGTTGTAGACGGCATCCACCCACGAACATCGTGGATAAACAGATTTTGCAGTGTGATATCTCGGACTTCGCCTGAATTTTCGGCGTACACGTATATTCCTCGTCGGGGGGTCTTGTTATCTCCCGGGTTGGTGATGTCGAGGTCTTGAACCGTTACATGTGACGTGCCATTTAGAAGAACAGCATTGAGTTGATAGACATTGTCACCGGCATCAATAACGGGGCTAGCTTGCTGGGGATCTCCATACGCCTGAATGGTAATTCGCAAGTTGGTAGAACCACTTTGGTTCAATATCAACGAGTCAGAGAACCTCGATCCTCTTTTCAAGAAGATATTATCTCCAGGCGCGATGTCGAGGGACCTTAAGGCTGATAGATTATTGAAAGGTGTCAAACACCCACCATTCCTACTACCGGAAGACCGGCTATCAAAGTAATAATTGGTTCCCAGGCATTCACGAATAAGGAAAGTGACGAGGAGGTATAATTGAGCTGAAATGCTTCTTGATATCATCTTCTTGTTCGGTCGTAACTTTCAGGAGAAATACTTTTCAAATAGTAGTATATCTTAATGGAACTACTAGTCCAATTTGAACATGGCGCAATGGACACAAGGATTGAATCATATTCACACCAAGCAACTTAGAGCCTGTAAATAGTTCCATAAGTTCCGGATCTCGGCCTGGGCTTGGATGTAGGCATCCAAGCGAATGCTGCCGACACGGAAGTCGCTCGGGAAGCTAAATCATAAGCTGGCGAACTATTTATGAAGTCTGTGCACGAGGGGTCAATAAGTACAAGGGTGGATGGACTCGGCGGCCAGATCCGAATGCTCTCCACTGATCGGCAAAGTTGGATCGGAGAGTTGCAGCCGAGCAATTCATCGCAAGGCAACCTCGACAATTATTTTAATTCATCGAAGCGAGTCTACGTTCCGCGTGGCGTTCCAGAATTATCTCATAGAACGCTTCTTTTGGAAGGTTCAATCAGAGTTCCCCTCGTCCTATCTTATAGTACTTGCATCTCAGCATTGACAGTGCCCATAACCATCACGTTTATCTGAAACGACTACATCAGATTGCCATATTTCCTGCCCACTCTCTTCTAACATCTTATCACATACTTCTTTATTGATTCTTGCTATACCGTACTATCTACATTACGGAGCGTCAGGATCCGGGTGGTTACCCCAATTCCTCGTGGTGATTCCACGGACAGCTCCTTCATTTCCTGTAGGCTCTAGAGCCAGGACGGTGATCTTGTTCTGGTTCTTGCGAAGATAAACTCCGGGAAGGTAGAGCGTCTGCTGCGGGCCCACAATCCAATATCGGCCAAGATTAACACCGTTGACCCAAACGACGCCCTTCGTCCAGCCAGGAAGCTCAAGGAATGTGTCCCCAACAGTATCCACATCAAATGAACCAGTAAAGAAGACGGGTCCGGAACTTGTTGACAGATGTGTCGTTTTCGCCTTATCGGATGGACCAGAGGGCGGTTCATTCAAAGGGAGAGAATAGATCTCCCAGTTGGGAAGAAGACTGCTTCCAACTGTTACATTTCCCACAATTCCCTTGCGCTGATCAATGATGAGGGATCCGTAATTGACACGCCCCATATTCTCAATCAGAATATCTAACACGTCATGCGGTTTTAGTGCCAAATTGACTGTGCTAGGTGCTGCATACGTGCTATCAATCACGCCGACGCGACGGCCATTCACATAGACGAGCACTCGGTCCCTAGGAGCATCACCTGTTTTAAGAGTCCCATTAACTGCGGATGTAACAACGTGCCGATAGAGAATCATCCCATATGCCTGGCCAACTGCTTCCATATTGACAGGGTATTTTTTGTACACGGGATTGGGGAGGCTGTCAAACATAGTCACTTCGGGTGTGAGTTTAATTTCGGGAACTGTGACAAGCGGCTTATTCTTCGGAACAGGCGGGATGCTGTCAGCACCGACATGAGAGCTGATAGTCTTTCGCACGGCAAAGTAAATATCATTTGTCCGGCCGCTTTCGTCGAGAGGTGCCCCATAGTCATAGCTCGTAATGACAGGCTCCAGTGAGTCGCCCCAGTCCGCTCCATTCTGGAAACCCCAGTTGGTGCCGCCGTGGAACATATAGATACTGAACGAGCCGTTGTTGGATAGGATCCAGTCAAGATCAGATGTGGCAGATTCTATTGCCGCCTGGTTTCCGACATCTGTGGTGAAGGAGTTATTGCTGGCCCACTGGTCGAGCCAAGTGATGTAGTACTCCCCGTCAAGCTGTGGACCAAGGCTACTAGGATCGGTAACGTATGCGTCGCGAGCAGCAAAGCCCGTCTTCGGATCACCATCTGTTTCGGCAAGAGCACCGGGAATTTGACCACCATCAAGCATCGATTTCTCACCACCATCGTTGGTGTACACTGGTAAACCGAATGCGTTTATAATGATGTCTCGCAGGGCAGCAACGTATTGGTGATTATCGCCATAGGATCCGTACTCATTCTCAACCTGGACCATCAAGACTGGCCCACCGTTCGTAACCAGAACCGACTGCAGTTGCTCTGCAAGACGGCCGATATATGACTGGGTAGCGTTGAGAAATGGTTGGTTGTATGTGCGGACGACCATGCCTGGTACCTCGCTGAGCCATGATGGAAATCCACCCCATTCGTGCTCACCACAAATATATGGGCCAGGGCGGAGAACGACATGCAGCCCTTGCTCTTGTGCGATCTTGAAGTACCGCGCAATATCATTGTTACCGCTAGGGTCCCACGAGCCCGGGGTACGTTCCAGCTGATCCCAGTAGATGTACGAAAAGATAGTATTCAAGCCCATAGCGCGTGCCTTGGACAGGCGGTCTTCCCACAGCTCGTGTGGCACCCGCTGCGGGTCCATCTGGCCGCCGATGATCCGGTAGGGCTTGCCATGGAGGAGGAAAGTGTTATTATTCCAGCCGAATGGAGCACTAGCCTGCGCAGAGGACAGAAAGCCAGCGCTGGCAATAATTAATATCCAGAGCCTGAGTAGAGCCATGGTTGGGAAGCAAGAAACTCTGAACTCGAATGGATGGAGCGAACTGGTAAGCCTTGCTATTTAACATGTAGCTTTCTGTGTCCTTCTCAGGTCCTAATCCACAATTGCCCACAATGATTAAGATCTGCCAATTCAGATCGGCATGTCTCCACTGAGTCTGTTTTATCCGAATTGTTCCTGATGTCTTGACCCCTGTGACCCCGCACGCTGAGTCGGAGTGTAGCGCCTTGATGTTACAGTCGGGTCCAAACAAGCTTCCGAGTCACATGCAATTTTGCCGACCAACCTAAAGATGCTCAACAATATGCCTCTGTTTGAGGAAACTTGGTTGGCATTTTGCGTCAGGAAGGGCGTGGGACTCCACTACTCCATTATTGACTAACATGAAAGTGAACAAGTCATTGGCAATTCATTAATATGAACTAGCGGAAGAGTTATCTCTCTTACTGAATGCAGCCCAATCAACCGAACTTCTTTTCTCTCCCACGACAAGACGAGTGCCACAAAATCTCTCTGTCGTCCCGGTGTTATGTCAGATCAGAGAGAGAAAGAAAATTCAAGGTCACGTCAGGGAGTAAATTTTAAAGGAAAAGCTTGTTATTCATGATAATTCTGAAGCTGGAGAGCAGAAGAACTAAGGAAGAAGCAAATGAAAGAGGAGAATGATTAATACGCAAACAATGTAAACGTAAAGCCGCATAGCATCACTGGTAAAAATTATCTGACCTGGTGCGATACCTCGTTGGTTACTTTAAGTTCCATGGAGTCAGTTGCTTTTTCGTCCACTTAATAACCGTTGCCTCTTTCCATGTATATTGTGGCCTCTGGCTAGCAGATCCAAACACACAAGTACTAGCCTGCGCTCAAACTTGTGTCGTTTTTCGATAGGATTTGTTTATAGCTTTTTAAAATGTTTGACCTCGACCTCTGTTTGTGGCAAAGGCAATATGCCATTGCCTGCCTTTACATCTCAGGTTTACACACATGGATGATACATACTTGGGGGTTTACTTCTCTGCTTTAATTGAGCCATATCCCAGAGGTTTAGAATTATTAATAATACCAAAAAAAATCAGTCAACATTTCTGGATACTCCGAAGCACGTTGTTTGCTTGCGTATACTTTCTTGGCGAGGGTATATAGAGGTGAGGTCGGGATGTGGAGGGTTTCTGGTCAGATCGATTTCTGGCCCGCCAATTTGACGGAATGTGTGCCCTCAGTACCGTCATTATGCACTACGCGTCTCTTCTTCTTTCTCCACTTGCTTCCGATGATTTACCCTACCCGTTCCGTGCAGTCTTGGTTTCCCCATGGGGAAGTGGATAGAGATATAAAGTCGGTGATTGTTCCCAGTGTTCACCCAGTCGCGCAGTGACAAACGGATAGAAACAACTTGACCATGGCTTTTTCTTCATTTCTGTTCCTGCTATGGCCGCTGGCCGTCCTCGCATCCATCACAATTGAAGATCCTTCGAACATTATCAACCCCGAATTGTGGGCCACGGACAATGCCATCGTACCAGACTACAATGTTCCCTTCGTCAGCTCCCAGCCCTCCTCTAGTAAGTAGGCTTGACGTCAATTAAAGTCAGGTATTCACATAGTTGAATAGTCAAGGCCATCCACAAGGTCAACGGGGAGAGCATCAGCTTCGACCACATCTCCTGGTCTGCCCACGCAAATGACACGAGCGTGCTTCTAGTTGCAAACGAAGCCGAGTTTAAGGGCTTTTACATAGACATCGTCAAGGAAGGGTACTCGAGTAACCTACTCGATGCGAGTTTCTACGGATTCAATGCTGCCATCAACGTGGTTAGTATAGGACTCCCATCTAGAGAAATTGAGCATGGTCTAATTGACAGTAATATATAGGCCAATGCCTCGACAGCAACATTTCACCATGTCAACGTGACGGTTCACAATGGTGCAGCCAACATCTACTCCTACGGCAGCGACACAGTGGTCCACGTCAACAATGCCTGGCTATACTCTTCTGGCCCAGTCAGTCACGGGTTATATGCCAGCGGGAACGGGACGATAATCGCACACAACGTGGCCCATTTCTCTGGCGGAAAGCGCTCATCCAGTTTCTCGGGTGACTCGCCCAAAGGCGATATCTATGTCTATGACAGTGTTGCGCACTCAGCGGGCATCGGATCTGCGACGTTCTATGCTCTTGGGACTATTGAAGCGCATAATGTTGTCAGTCTCTCTGAGAATGGACCTGTGGTCTTTTCTGATGGTGCTCAAACTGTCACTCTGGTTAACTGTGATGCGACGGCGGGACTGCTGGGCGGTGTTGCTATGTTTAGCAGCGCCACACGGATCAGTGGTGCGAAGTTAAACCTCACTAATACCAAGTTTACGACTCTGGGGAATACGATGCCGGGACTGTGGTTTGGCAATGTCATTGCCAACGCGTATCTAACTAACGCGGAGATTGACACGAAGTCTGATGTTTTGGTTGTCGCCAATTACTCCCAGATCACACAGGACTTTGATTACTATGCTGGGTATCCCGATAACAACAATCTTAAACCGGCAGAGGTCACAATCCAGGTCAAGGAATCAGATCTGAAAGGTGATCTGGTGGCTTATAACGGGAGCCTTATCTCCTGGAGTCTGAGTGACTACAGTACCTGGACGGGAGCTGCCTATTCTGGGTATGGGAGCGTGATAATCGACATCAGCCTCGATAAAACAAGTACTTGGTCCATGACTCGCGATGCGACAATGAACAAGTTTGTGGATGCCGATTCTTCTCTGAAGAATATTTATAGCGGGGGACATACGCTTTACTATAATGCTTCTGAAAATGAGTGGTTGAAAGGGAGGACGGTGCGTCTTCCTGGTGGTGGACAGGCGAAACCGGCTGGGGAGGGGCATGAACATCATCGTAAGGGAGGTCGTGCTTGGAGCGCTTGAGATGTTGCGTGCAGACTAATTTCATAATCTCGAGAAGAGAACCGGGTCGGGACTCCAATCCAGACTATATATATTTTCTTCGGGTTCACTCATCCGATCTTTTCACAACTTCAAACCAGCTGTTCGGTCCTTCCTTGACTTTCATTTTTGCTTTTCTAGTTTATTATTTTTCTTCCATTCCGGCTTTTCCAACACTGTTTTTTGCTTCCGGAAAGTGGACCACCTCGTAGAAAGGGTTCCTCAAGCCGCCATGCAGTGTTGACGAGGAGTACAATCCATTCGACTCGGCTGCGCCTCGACACGGCCTGTCTATGCAAATCCATTTTGCCTCAGTGTCGGCGACTTAGAGGCACCCCCTTCTCCGATTAGCAAGCACTAACCGTCGAAGGATGGCAGGATACTTAGCGAAGAATGAATAATGAAAGGGCAGACAGCAACACCGAAATGCATATTTATCTAATGACACGGTATCCCAATAAACAAATTGCGGGACACGCTATTTACATGCACTCTCGCTCTGGATCCGATGTATGTACAGTACAAATTAGGGGTATCAAGCACTTTGCGAAGATGGTCATGTCACCGGGTCGACCTGCCCATCAGTTCGTTCAATTCATCCTTGTCCAGGGTACTCCGGCGGCGGGCTCCTGTCCTGCTAGTTCCCTTGTCAGGCCGGCTTCGCTTTCGAGATTCGCGCTCCTTGCGTGATTGTTCGGCGGTTCGGGCATCATCTTCGGCCCCGGCGAGCTTTTGGGGGATGCTCCGTGTATCTTTGGGGACGACCTGCTTCAATAATGTACATAAGTATGAATCCTTGCCGTCAGTTGTGTGCATTTCACTCACCTCACGCGGTGGCTTGGTTTCTGTCTTTCGTCGCGACGGTCTGCGTGTCACAGTTGCGGCTTTGTAAGGTTTGATCTCAAGTGTTTCCTCTTCGGTACCCGCGTGTTCGGACGGTGACCCTTGCAAGCCAGGTGTAAAGGAGACTTTACGTGTCAAACGCTTTGGCGCGTTGTCGGTGCGTTCTCTCAATGCCCGCTCAGGACGCACAGGTATTTTGCGGATCTTGGATCGTGTCTGGTCGTTGGATGTTTCGGGTTCTGGTAGTCGGTCTTCCGAGTCACTTGTGTCTTCTTCCCGTTCGTCCTCGAGAATCGGCGAGATATCTTTGGTTTCTGACTGGTCCTGCATGCTGGTATCTTGCAATGAGTTCACGAAGTCGAGATTCATGCCTCGCTTCAATTCTTCCGCTTGCACTGAATCTCCGCTAGCCAGGCGTCTCTGCCAGCCATCTATCATGGTGACAGCCTGCTTCCATCGGCTCTCCATCTTTTCCCAGCTTTCGCGTAGCCGTTTGATTTCCTCGTCACGGATCTCGACTTCCTCGAGCGGCACAAATGACGGGTTGGTAAGTAATGTCCGCAGGTGATCTAGCACTGCCTCCATACGGATTGACAAATCTTCGCACGAAGTAGGAAGTGTAGTGGCAGAACCGGAAGTCGATTTCAGAGGTCCAACACTTGCCATTCCTGACATTTCCTCGTCACCACCAGCATCCTCAAATTGCGGCAATCCTTGCAGCTCCTTCAGCGTTTGCACTGTCTTTCGCGCAAGCTCAATCAGCTGGTCATTCTCATCACTGAGATTCTGGCACAGCTCAGTCAAAAATTCGGTCGTCTCCTGCTTCAGACTGTACCCAGGGTCATTGACCTGTTCCCCGCCGCTATTCCTAAGTTGCGATCTGTCTGCACTGGCATTGATATTGATGGTGGTCACACTCAGCCCTTCACGCTTGCCCCGTTGACGCTCGGCCAGGTGTGACTTGAGTCTCTGCATCTCCAGGTCCCGCTTGCGGATGTCGTTGGCACATTGCGCGCGAACTTGCTGGACGGTTGTCTTCATGCGCTGAACCTGTTCTTTAAGTCCTCTGGCCGTAGCTTCGGCGCTGGCCAGATTTGACTTGAGCGCACGTTCCTGTGCTTCGGCTAGAGCCAGGGATCGCGCCAATTCGGAAGTTTTGTTCTTGAGTTTTCCCTACAAGAAACAGACAGATAACAGTTAGAAGCCTGAATTACCATCAGTGGATTGCGCACATGCCATTTCCATAGTCTGCTCCGACTCGCTTGCGCGCAATGTCCGGATCGTTGTCGCGAGGTTCTCGCGGTGATCAGATTCGCGCTGTAATACACAGTTAGCTTTAGTAATCCAGTATGCCACTGGGGTATCACGCATACGTCTCTCCTGATGACCAGATCATTGACCAAGTTGATCACTCGGGCCATGGTGGCCTCTGTCCCTCCTTCGCCATTATCAGGCTCGGCGAAGTCAATCGGCTCCCCACTCTTCAGCAGTCCTCGGGCCAGGAGAATGTTGTTGACATAGGTCGATGCTGCCTGCAAATTGTGCGGCTCCATGGTTGAAGCTGCCTGCCCGTTGGACTGGTCGCTGGTTGCTGTGCGGTCGGATGATGGATTGGGCGCATTCCCGAATGGGGAAGAAAGTAAACATGGGCCTACGGGTGGGCGCAAAACCCAACTGCGCAGTCGCGGAGGCACGTGCCCACGCGCAGCCTTCACCAAGCTTGTTCTCAAGGAGAACTACATACTTCACGGTCGACATGGCTCGTCAAGGTGCGTTCGGGGTTCTAACGTATTAGAGACACGAAAACTGACAACTTTGTTCGGATCCAGTGTCCAGCCTGCATCAGCGGGGCCAGAAATTATACCAAAAGGGCGATTTCAAGGGCGCGATCGAGACCTTCAGCGAGGTAGCTGCCCCACTACTAGTCCCCTACTGTTCAGCTAACGGTATCAGGCGTTGAATCAGAAAAATGGGGACACTATTGGTGTTTTGGACAATCGTTCCGCGACCTATTCCAAACTCGAGCAGCTTGACCAGGCGCGTCGAGACGCGAAGCAGATGATCAAACTGGGCAAGAACAGCGATGAACGTGTAAGTGTTGATTTCTGAACCTCTACCACGTTTATTCTCACGCATGGAATTCAGGGATACTTGCGTTGCGCCAAGGTGCTTCTGCTGGAAGGGAAAGCGGACAAGGCGCTTGAAATCTACGCGTATGGCTTGAAGGTGCTCCCACCTGATCATCCACGACGCTCGGTATGTACAGCCAACTCGGAGAGAGTAACGATGTGGGATTAATTGGTGATCATGTTGCAGTTTCTCCAACAGTTTCACGACAAACTCTCCGACAAGATGTTTGTCAATCGTCGAGATCCTTTCACGGCTCTGCCCCTCGAGGTGGCCTTTGAGATTCTCAAGCACTTTTCCTTCAAACAAGTTGTGTGAGTATGCTGAAAGATGTTGACTGATCATGTTGGCTCATGGCTATATCCAGGGCAATTCTTCGCGTTTCCAAAACTTGGGACCGATTCTTCACCTCAATGCCAAACTTGTGGATGAACATGGATCTTTCCGGGGCTCGAGGCAAGGTGCCGTGGACGGCCCTTCGAGCATATATCCGACGATCAAAGGCTCGGATCACACATGCGACAATCAAAAACCTGGCAACTGCATCGATCTCCAGGAGCCTAGAGATCCTGAGCCGATGCCCGCAACTCGAATACCTTGATCTCGGAGTCACATACGACTGCAGGGAGTTTTACAAAAAATTCCAAGGTTGCAAAAGACTGAAGACTCTGATCATTTCCGCGGACATGGTCGTCACGCAGGAATATTTCGGCAAATTCATCAACAGCTTTCCCCTTCTGGAGCGTATTGCTCTTTTGAATGTCAAGCATTCACCTCGCCATGTTCATGACGGGAAATGGCCTAGTTCTTTACCAAACTTGAAAAGCATTACGTTGGCCGGGAAGTTTCAGCAACCCTTGGGACACGATCACGAATACCCAATCTATATCCCCTCTCTTTCAGAAGTACGCCCCCTTAAATGTTTGACGATCTATCATTGACTGAGTTGGCTTAGGACCTCGAGCCCCATACATACCCAAACTTGGAAGAGCTCCGACTGAACTGGAACCCACCTAAACTAGACCCATACTCATTCACCCAATTATCGAGCGGAGGTGCTCTTCCCCCGCTTCGTCGATTAAGTCTCACCGGTGTGTCGATTGGTGAATCCTTTTATTCAGACCTTCCCGCAACCATTGAATACCTCTACCTTGAGGGCGGGACATTTTCAAATTTCGGGACAGACGACACTGGGAAGACGCTTCCTAATTTACACACTCTCATGCTTGTCGATCTCAAGTGGCTCACTAGCCACACCCTCGATGCGCTCCTAACCCAGGCTCAGGCACCTATTCAAACACTGCACGTTAACGATTGCGTCAACCTCGCAGGCGAGGAGTTTCTCCACCTCATGAAGAGTGCTGCCCCCGACGTCAAGTTGACCGAGTTAAGCATCTTCCACATGTTTGGTGTCGATGATACTGTTGTCCAACATCTCCATACCCATCTACCTGACCTGAAAGTCCTCAACCTGAGTTTCACGAACATCACAGGCTGCAGCATCCGCATGTTCGCGGAAGCCCTCGCGTCAGATTCCCATGAAGGAGCACGGCTTGAACGCCTGTGTGTCCAAGGCTGCGAGGAAGTCTCTTCGGATGCTGTGGCATATGGCCGAGAACGAGGGTTGGAAATTATCACCCGTTGAAGCCCGTTGCTACTTTGCGAGATTTTTCATCTGCCTATCTTGAAATGGTCCAACACTTCTATGGACGGAGGAAACAAATGCATAGACCAGATTGCAACAAGTCGGTGGTTCGTCAACACAAGGTATGCTGCTCTTATCGGCTCTGCCGAACACTAGTTACAGGCCTGTGCGATGCGTGTACCAGGTGATAAGACTCAGGTGACCAGCGCCTTTATGGATAATCCAACCAGCCTACGAGGGGCACATGAATGCAGAGATAGAACTCATGCCCGCGAGACGATAAGCCGGGGCCTGAGCGGGTCACGTCGGGATAGCCGTACGTAAGACTCGGTGAGGTGTCGCTTTGAACCGGCTATTCTTATTCTTGTAACACCGACAAGACCCACCCACAATCAAATGATAGCAAACAAACCGAAAGTTGATCGATTTTCTATCTCCATCTCGCTGGGCGATCAATGAGCCCACAATCTTTACATGGGAGTGCATCGAACAATGAACTAGTAATATGGTCTAAACCTGGATATATGTAATAACTACCGCATAAATTTTGAGATGCAACAAAAAGGAGAAGAGGCCGCCACTTAGACCCCGCGCTCTGCGCACCAGCGCTCGACCTCCTTCGCCAGCTTCTCCCGCTGGTCACGCACCTGCTCCATCATGGGCTCGACCTGCTTCCGATGCGAGGCAATCAGATCCTTTGTACCGTTGGCCCCATTCGGAACAACAGCGCCGCCCTCCTTCGGCGCAAGATACGTGTCGTAGATGCTGACCATCAGGTCCATGACAGCCGAGAGCTGGTTAGGCAGCCACTAGAGCAATGTATAAGCTGAGGTCCCGATTCACAATGGATGGGTTTACTTACCGTCACAATGGGGCTTCCACCAGTGGCAGTTGGGTGCGGCGTGCGACGAATGATGTACTCCCGCGCAAAGAGCCAGTGGCGCCAGCGGAAGCTGCGGACATGGTCCAGCGTCTTGAGGAACAGCACAGCTGTCTCGGAGTCCTGGACTGCGTAGTCGCGCACGCCAATTTCCTCGGCCTTTTCGCGGATGTAGGTCAGGAACGTGCGGTGGGGGAGGGGCCGGTAGGCACGGAACTCGTGCAGGATCTTGGTTAGAGGCGTAGAGGGCATGGGGATTTGGCAGAGGTGGTCGAGCAGGGGGATCTACAGGAATAAATGTCAGTGGTGTTATTTGGGAAATTGAGGCAAGTAAGGTGACATACGATGCTGTCGTTGGCACCGCTCTCGCCGCGGAAGTTGAGGGGCTTGTCGTCCTCACATCCCTCGTAGATGACACCGTTGGGGAACATCGACTGCGAGGTGATGCCGAAGATGAACACGCGGAAAGAGAGATACTCGGCTGGCTTCGAGTTCCCCCACATGGCTATACAAGAAAGGTTAGCAGATATTCGAAGGAAGATCGGTGAGGACCTGCTTACTCTCCATGGATGCCTCAATCTTCTCCATGGTTGTCAGGATCTGACGGAATCCATCATTGATTTCCTGACGATCTCCACGCTGCTCAAGAGTGTCGACGACTTTCAGGACACCGTTGATGAGTCCGCCTGTCTCTTTCACCATGTCGACATGGGTCAGGATAAATCCGGCCTCAGAACTCTTGGGGTCCAGGCCACGCTCAAAGGCGCGGGTCAGGCGGAGGTTAGTATACTCCGACAGGCCCTTCGCCGGGTCGGCGAGATGGTAGTTGAACAGGGCATATGAGGCCGCATAGGACATGAAGGGTGGAAGGTCCAAGCTAGAAGAAAGATGTTAGCGGCACCAACTAGGCATGAGATGACCGAAAGGTCCAGGTGGGAAAGACATACATCTGAGCAGCATGATACATAGGGCGAGCAATAGCCTTGGGCAGAACATCCCGACCAAGACCGTACCCGTTATCCGGGTTCTTGGTCCAGTTCTCCCAGCACGGCTCGAGCAGGTACGACGAGGCGAGGAAGGTATAGTCCCGGAAGACGGCCGTGATGTTGAAGAGGTCCGGCGACCCATCAGCGGTGACAAGTTTGTCAACTTCATCTGTGAGGTCCGGGAAGTCCTTGCAAGCAGGGCCGAGCTCATAAGTGGCCAGCAGACCGGGCTTGCCGTCATCCTTGACTACAGGCAGGCGGTCAAGGAGATCAGCCAAGGGCTGGAAGGCCTTTGGCAACGTAGTGGGTGCCGTAGCATAGGGCAGGAAGCCCGAAGAAGTTGTAATGGTGAAGGGATCAATATCATGGGACAGGGTAGAAGGGTCCTCATGGATATGGGGGAACTTCTTCAGGGTAGTAGGGGAAGGGAAGGGGACTTGGGTCCGAGTCATGATGAACGACAGCGAGGTATATCAACTCAAGATGGTTATGTAAGGGTATAGGGCAAGATGCTTTGTGAAAGGAGGACAGGAAGGTATGCCAGATATAAGGGGAAGGCTTGGGGTATATGTAAGAAGGGACCAAGGAGCAAGTCCGGAAGGAAGGAAGCAGGGGAAATGGGCCAAAAAAGCAGAATTTTGGTTTCCAGGCAATTTCAGGATGAAAAGGAGAACAGAAAACTTCAGATTTTGGGCGGGTGAGGAACCCGTTCTTATAATACTCAGAGGCCGGTTTTTATTCCGGCCTCGCCTATACTATTACGAAAGAGCCCACAAGATGGCGCGGATCCGTGACATCGGGAAATTTGGCTGTGCAGTGGTTATGTTGGGGGTAACTATGAAGATACTGAGATAAAATAGACGTTCCCAGCTGCTATAGGGCAACTATCTGTACTCGCAGATGGTCTATATAGATCCCCCGTGAAGGAGAACATAGATTAGTCAAAGGAGCGCACTAAGCCCGATCGAGTGCTGGGTAAGTGAGCCGACATGTATGGTTTATCTGCGATCTAGTCCTCGATGATGGATTAATACCAAGCTGTACGGTTCAGTGACTATGTTAAAAGTATTTTAAATATTCCACTCTGTTCACTAAGGTGTGCTCTGTAGCGTCAGTCTCAAGTCGTTGATGTCAGGCCTCTCTATATTGCCTCCAATGCCAAGACGGATCGACCAGGTTCTAACTATCATTGGTTAGATAACGCCCCACGAGGCCGGTTTGGTTCCGGCCAGACCAATCAGAGCGCTTTTACCTCGGACTAGTGCCTTTGCCCGTGAATAACCGGCCTCAGTTTATCTGTGGTTACTAACGGTGGTTTGTCGCGAAGGCACTATAGTTGTTTAGGTTGAAACTCTCCGTTGTTGTATACAGACATAGGTAGTATTGACTACACATATACTCTACCTGCTATATTTCTTACGTGTTACTACTAACGAACTTTAACCGAACTCGCACTTCGAGGGGCCTTCCTGCCTTAATCCACAAAATTTTGTCTGTGGTTCGCCTAGAAAAGGTGAGACCCAAATTTTGAATCGCAGTGAATTTAACAAAGCTTGGTAGGAGATCAAATCATCCATAATTTGCTATTTGTTAGCTAAAGGCGCGGAGTCTCAAGCAAAAGCAAGACGACAGAGTTAAAAAAATAGAGACAACGAAAACCAACTATTCGCCAGCTAGACCGAAAGAGAAAAGCAGACCATGGTGATCGCTCCGGAATGGGGCGTCTTCTGTAGGTTGGGTCAGCTGGGACTTGGACGTATCCCCGTCAGTTTGAGTATTTTGTTGTTCCTCCAATTCACCTAATCGTTTTGGCGCCAGGACTTTGATGGTGTGAGCTTTCAGTCCAACAAGTGCAACTTTATCCAGCCTATTTGGCGGAAACCGTTGCTTCCCGTCCGTTCCTCGATGTATATCCGGGTTCCTCGGGATGAAGAGTTGTCCAGGCATCTACCAACCCGTTTTTTTCTAGAAGCGTAGCGTCTTCATCAAGAACTTGGTTAAAGTCACCAGCAACCAATCCGCGGCCTGCACTACGCAGAAAAGGGGAAACAATAGACAGCTGCTGGGGCCGACAGGAAGGTTGAATAGGTAGAGAATCCAGATGGACGTTGACGAGGCGAATTCGTGTGGCAGAGGATTCCTCAAGAGACGGGATGAAGATATCACAGCAGAGTGCATCTCTGCCATAGCGACTTGGATAGCGAACCCTCCAGATAGGCCCAAGAACAGCGTTACTCGCGTCATCAGACGGTGCAAATCGTGTCTTGGATAGCAAGGTCATCATTGAAAAGCGTTGTGTTCCCCATGCCGCTTCGTCACCCTCGCTGGAAAACCAAGAGCCGCGAATCCGGTCGTCCATCAAAATTTGGCTCAAAGCCGACTTTGAAACCTCTTGGATGAAAATAATATCCACCTTCGGATCCAGTTGGGTGAGATATGTGACAATGTCTCTAGCGCGTTCTCTCGCGCAGGCGGATCCTGCGTCAATGTTCCATGTCAGGTTCACTAGATGACATGGACCATCACTGCTACTAGGTTGTTCAGGAAGGTTGCCGGGGCTATTGCTCGTATTGTCACTTGTGCGAATAGGAACCCACCCTTGGGTAGAATGATGGAAATGATGCCAGGACTGGAATCTGGGATAAGCTTCAGGGCTTGTGGTTGGGAGAGGTGTGTCACGAATCCATGGCAGTACGTTTGACTGAGCGCGCGCGTAGATATTCATATTGTGGGTGATGAAGTGTCTAAATGCAGGCTCAATGAGCAAACATTTGAATCAATGAGATTTGTTCGCCTGAGGCACGAAATCAGCATGTTGTTCCTGGTGACATAATCAGGCCCCATCTACAAACATTGCCCAGTTAACAGTTCATCTTACATCATCCCCCAGAGTACGGGCGGCTTATGCGCCCCTGCGGAAGGTCTGGCTAGTTGGGAGAATTCTAGAGCTGACCTGGAGTAGTCTATTTTTCTTTTTTCTTGGAAAATCCTGGGGAGCTTTGTCCAGAGAGCGGCCATGTCGGCCACCACCCTCGATGATGACAGGGTTCAGTGTATGTAGGCTCCGTGGGTCACTCAACACTCTGGTATCCGAGCTGACTAGACTGCAGGCCAATCGGCAAATGCTCTGGAAAACGATGTTTTGGCATGGACCGCATCTATTTCAAGATCCCGAGTGTCCACCGCAGACGGTCTCGGCTTTAGTGAAAACATGGATACCGATGCTATGAACAGCCTCGAAAGCCTGCTTCACACGGTACAGCAGTTGAAACTTAAAAGGTTTTGCAGTGAGGGATTGGAAGAAACCAGGTTTATAGCTGCTGGGGAGACTTTTTCCGTCTCACAGTGCAAGTATGAAGGGGCCGTAGTTGCCATTAAGCGCATCCGACTGAATGAAGACGGGAAGGGATCTGAACGTCAACATTTCCAGCGGCGCCTACAGTCGGTTCTACGTGAGATCCTAATTATGTGTCATCCACCACTCGCCCATCATCCCAACATCATAAGTCTTCTAGGATATGGGTGGTCCATGGAAAGGCAGCGGCTCTCACCCTTTGTTTCACTGGAGTTTGCCTCTGCTGGCTCATTAAGGGAGTTTATGAAAGAGCGCCCACGAACGATTCGAACCAAACTGATCCTAATGGGAGATATCGGAGCAGGACTCATAGCCCTGCATAAATGTGGGATTGTGCATGGGGACCTGAAAGCCGATAACGTGGTGGTTTTTTCTACACTGGATCGTCCGTCCATGTCGATTGCGAAACTGTCTGACTTTGGGCATTCTATTCTCGAGAGCTCAGCACCGGAAAGGAGAACACGATATTTTGGAACAGCCCTGTGAGTGACATCCCAAGTTTTGGAAAGGACAACTGCTAACCTTACAGGTACAATGCGCCCGAAGTGGCCGAGCAGAAGAACCAGCCGATTCCATATGAACAACTTCATAAATGCGACATTTGGGCGTTCGGACTCTGTGTGTGGGAAATATTAGCAGATGGGCAAGTCTATTTCAAGCGCAGCTGGCGGGGAGACCCTGCTTATAGGCGCCTTCCCTCATATACAATGTCGACACCCTCTTCTGCGAGCTCCAAGCCCCATGACGAAGACTTCGCCGCCGAAGATGATCAAAATGTCTTTGGCGACTTCGACCTTGGTAATCTGAAGGGCCTTGCCGTTGGATTTTTAGCAGACATAAAGATCCCAGGTATTGGGTTCGAGAAAGGATTTCTCAGGCCCCTGCTGAACGGCACACTACAAACCGATCCCGCCAAACGAATATCAGATCTAAGTCGAATGCCGATAATTGGATTTTGGAATAGCGTTCCAGGTGGTCATTCTCTGAAATCAAATCTAGCCACCTACACTCTATCTGGAGACATCCGATATGCAATTTTCAGCAGGGATGGGGGTCCCTATATTATCTGGGAGCAGCAGCAGCAACTCCTGCAGGATTTTGAAACTGTGGCCCAACAGTCTGAGGCCCCGAAAATCAACGGATCCACTGCGTTCCAAACGATGCTATGCTACGTGAATGCTTTTGGGACATCAAAAGACCTGACCAAGGCTTCACATTTTCTTAATAAGGCCGAAGAGTCAGGGCACTTTCTGGCCTGTATTTTGAGTCTGCGAATATACGATGGGTTCTCAATGAGTACCTCTGGTCGCCACAAAACGTATAGCGAGACTTTAGCTTCGGGATTTCGTATATTGGGACGGAGTGAACAGTCCTCCACCATCTCTGTGCACAATGGCGAATCGGCCACCAAGTTCGCAGATTACATCACTATGCGAGAAGCTTTTGATAATGAAGGCAATCTCGGGGGAGTAGACCAAGACGACATTACGACCATCTCACTCTCCTTGAACCTGTCTTCCGAGCGTTACAGCCTCCTCGAAATTGCTATCCAGCAGGGTGATATTGAACTTGTGAACCGCATACTGCCCATACTTGGCGATAAGTTAAAAGAGATGAAGACTAGGGAATGTTTACTGGTGCAAGCGGCCCGTTGTGGTCACGGGTCCATCGTGAATCGATTACTACAGGAAGGAGTTCCTGTTGCTCGCGATGCCACAAGTTCATGCCTTCTGCATTGGCTGTTCTGCCTCGATGAGACTAGTTTGTTTGAAGTGCTACAACAGCTTCGCAACGCAGACCGTCGTGATGATCTCAAGCTGGCACTGAACAGTGCTATTATCCAGAAGGTCATCCTACACCCTCAATGGCCATTCCAAATATATGGCGTTCCACTAGCTACTGCAGTTGCCTCAGGAAGCATTGATTCTGTGAAAAGCTTGCTGGAATTGAAGGCTGATCCGACGGCTGCGGCCTTTGCCGATGATGATGGAGATTCGGCTTCAAAGTTTACGCCCATTCACCTTGCTATACGCTACCACTTCCCAGAAATGGTAAAAATGATGTGGCATGCAGCATTTGGGGAGAGAATGATTACTGCAAATCGATTATATCTTGCTCATTCTTTGGGTCGATTCCCCATTGCCTGTGCCTTGAGCTTGATGACTAATGCTGAACGGCTTGCTATACATGGTAGTAGCTACAGACGAAAACTACAAGAAACAATTCAGCTGCTACCAGTGGAGGCGTTGACTCAGTCATCCCCCGAGGGTAAAAACGCCATCACGCAGGCAATCGATCTCGAAGATGTGGATGCGGTGGATGTTATCCTGGAGCATCATCCTGAACTTGCGGCCCAAAGGATTATCCAACCGGGACCAAGTACCATGTTTACATACCCGCTGAATTTTGCCGTGCAAATGGGTTCGATTCGCGACACTGAAGAATCGGTCCATATCTTGGAGTCCATTCTCTATCTTGACCCAACAGCAATCAAGAGACCAGACAGTTCTTCAGTCTGGCCAATACATGCTGCGGCCATGGGTACATCAACTCGCATTATAAATTTCCTTCTGGACCGTGGCTCCACCTGTCACGATACGGATGGTAGAGGCCAAACTCCCTTATTCTTCTGTCGCAGTGCAGGTATTGTCAAGACCCTACTTTCGCGGGGTGCTGATATCAACCATAAGGATGAACTGGGCTTTACTCCTGTTCACGCAGCCACAAGCAAAGGCACAGAAGAAGTCTTGCACGCGCTTATTGAGGGTGGAGCCAATTTGGACCTCAGAGATAATGGAATTGGAGCCCCGCTACATTGTGCTGTTCAAAGAAAGTCCCTTTTGATGACAGAGATTCTTTTGAAGGCGGGCGTCAAAGTCAACGCAAAGGATAGTCATGGCCGCACGCCACTCCTCGTGGCAATGGACGCGGGTCGATTGGATTTGATCAGCTTGTTGTTTGAGAATGGAGCTGACCCTTTCATTGAGGACGAACGTGGCTCTTCCCCCTTCCATATGGCTCTGGCTTGGCCGAATGCCACCATTCTGAACAAGTTCCAAATTCACACAACGCTCATTACGCTGCCATTGGAGACCAAGATAAAAGCTTTACACTTTGCAGCTCAGAATGGCGAGCCCGCGGCATTGAAGCTTTACTTGCACAAAGCCTTCGGTCCAGGACTCAGTACGGGCAATGCCGCTCATGTGTACTCCGAAGAGACCAGAATCGCTGTCCACAAAGCGGCATCTGTTCGTCGAGCAGAGCTTATTGAAGTGATGTTGGCGTATGGATTTCAAGTGGATGCCTTGGACGCCAGGGGCAATACACCACTCCTGATAGGGTGCCAACTGGATCGAGAGCCGCCAAATTCCAATCCATACCCTCGGACACAGATCTGTGAAAAGCTTATCGACAATGGTGCGAATATACATGTAAAGAACCACCAAGGACTGACGCCTTTTGTTATTGCCCAATCCCACGCAGATTACCCATTAATGACACTTTTGCTCGAGCATGCCCTCAGATTGAGTGACCTTGATCCTTCGGTTCTGAATTCCCGCATACTGGAATCTATCAAAGATCCCGAAAAAGACCGCCAATACTGCAAAGAGTCTCGAGAGCTCATTGGCGGTGAGATTATCGACCCTGAACTAATCCGGCAGGCTGCCGCAAAAGACGAATGGGACTTTTTTATGACCTGCATTGGAGGATATTTCGTGGCCAAGGAGGAGCTGCTCCGGGTATTTCCCCGAAGGACGTGGTCGCATGGAGTGGATAGTATGGACATGTTGCGATTGCAGTCCGTCCGAAGAGACAGAGAGATAGTTCGCTATCTACATGTCGCAAGTCGTTCGAGCAGGTCCCCCATACAAAGGGTTTCTCAGATCGGAGAGCGAGATCTACAGATGGAATGTTCAGATCTGAGGGCTGGTCTAAATGCTACGCTTTGGCCAAAAATGGCGAAGAAATTCTGGCGAACAGACGAAAGTGGCGAGACAGTGACGCGAAAGCTGAGCAAGCGGTTCAAAATGAGGTATATGGAATTTCAGCCTAGGGATCCTGTGAACGGCCAAAGAAAATGGGGTTGGAGTTCAGATGATCTCTCTAACGACCCGATATCTCCTGACGAAGAGTCTGAGTTTGAGTCTGATCCGCAAGAACAAGAAGCAAGAAATACAGGACCAATCGAGTGATGTGGACATGGCTGGTGACGACCGGAACGAAAGCCACCAGCCGGATCCTGATGATCGTCTGTTCCAGACTGAGATAAGCTGTGGCAGTTGAAATCAGTCCACATCAGTATGGCTCACTCTATCCTTTAGCATCTTTCATTTCAGATATTCAGAGTAATACTAGGCGAAAAGCGACCATTGCTAGTCTGATTCCATACGTGCATACTATGCTCTCTTTATCAGACACAACTCTTTCATATCCGTGCGTTTCTAATTTCTTTTCCACCTCTTTTGACTTGTACATCACATTCCAACCATGTAATAGACATAGTTCCTTCGGTTGCTGTACTATGTAGGCTCGTCATGTATCCTCGCAAGAATACTGTATAGTGGCTTCGAGTAGGACAAGGAGCTAAGCTGCCGCCCTCGTTCAACCCCTAGGTAGGCGAAGCCATGCTTAGTAGCTATCTCAGCCAGACGGCCAAAGGGATAACGATTCGTATGTGGCTGTCCCTTAATGTGAAATGGTTTCGCACTTTCTCCTTCCTTGCACTCGCTCGGCTAAGCAGCGACAAACTTATCAGCTACCTTTGTCTGTAATCCTCCACCATAACCATGAAACCCCAGAAGATGCCCGCAGCCTACCATAGATGATATAGCCGACGGTCTAAAAGCCTATGGCCACTAGATCACCGCCAAGCATGACTGTTCCGGCACCACCGGACCCTGCTCCAGGTCGCCCTTGGCTTGTTCGTCCATTGCTGCAAAGTCACCCCTACTCAAAAGGCTTGGCTCATCATGATGAGAATACCGCATCTCTGGATCCCAGCCATACCGATCATGGACAGGCTGGCCATCAAGGACGTCAGCAACAATGTTGCCGATGGTGGGAAGGTCCTTGGCGCGGTTGAACGATCCGCCTGCGGCACAGACCAGATTCTGAAGCTGTGGGTGCCTGGCGACTATGGGATCATGGGTTTGGGTGATGCCATCCCTAGAGGCTTTTAGTTCGCTCATCCTGTCCAGAACCTGCCCGTTGTTGCTTACCAAAAGGATGTGACAGAAGTGATGCGTGCGCCCCGGAGAGCAGGAAGGAACTTTCGTGCCCATGCGATCGCCTTATACATGTGGCTCTTCGCGAGAGCACTACTGGAAAGATCTTCGACGTGCTATGTGGCAGGAGAACCACACAGGTTAGTAAAAGGCTCTATCCACGTGAGCTTTCCATAGGAGCCATGGTTTGTAGGAGGGGGAGGAACTCCGCTGTTCCCTGATGTGAGACTATCGGCCTGTTCCGGAAATATTCGGCTTGATCATCATTCAGCTGAACGGCGTATGCGAACAATCCATTCGCCGTCGGGGTTCTCCCACTAGGCGGAAGGGAAATACCAGACGTAGCCAGGTCTTGACCAAGCCACGGACCCGTGGCTAAGATGACCTGAGCGGTTTCCGTTTGGATTCTGACTCCGTTCTTGAGCACAACTTCGATAATACGACCCTTGTCGTTGTCGTGGACCAGGGTTGTGACCTCGCTCTCGTAGAAGCTCCCGCCGCTATCGACACAGGCCGCCCTAGCTCTCGCCCGTGCTTGGGAAATAATGAGCTCCCAATCGACAATCGCATCGTCCGAGTTGAAGACATATATAAGCGATTCCGGAGCTGTCTTGGTCCCAAACCGATCTTGCATGAGCTCATTACCGCTCGTCTCCCGCCTCGGAAGACTAAGTTTTTCCCGTGCCTTGTTGATTTGATCGATCGTGGCGAAATCACCGTGCTCAAATATCGTAACACGACCGATTTTGCGATAGCCATCGGTAAAATGGTCATTGTTCCACTGCTTCTGAAGCTCTACGGCCTCCGTCATCCTATCCACATTGTTGTAGTCAACGCGGACAATCTTCGCAATATCGTCACTGGGAGCGAGGGGCGACGGTCGAGAAATGATCGACAGCTGTATGGTCGGATCAGCAAGTAATGAAAAGACAGAAGGGAAAAATAGTCCAGCACTTACTGGCGTGGCAGGATATCTCTTGCGGACGTGGTCCGCGGTCGAGAGACCGAATAGGCCAGTTCCAATAATGATGATCCTATCCATGTCGAAAAGATGTTTCGCAATAGGGCCTGTCGCCTTGTGAGAATAGATGGAGAGATGGATTTAGGACAGATCTTACTAAATTCATATACCAAGGGTCGGTGAGATTTCATACGAGTTACCGCTTCTTTGCTGCGGAGAAGAGGTTACTTTACAACACTGTAGGACGTCGCAATCCAATGTGATAACTCATGCACTAGCTTGGCACTACTACTTTCGTGATCAGTCTACCCGTGTCACTAGCAGTCATGTTCATTTCGCACCACCCGATGTCCGTGCGCTGCATGACATGCGCGAATGAATACAGTAAGCAAAATGAAAGCGATCGTGCTTCTTGTGGGAAAGCCTCAACATCAGGGCCGAGCGGGTTCATACAATTCCTACTGCAGCTACTAGGACCCATTGTCTTAGTCCGATGATTTATAATTTCAAAACAGGATGTAAATGCACAGGCTCATGACTGTTTTGTATCATCAATTTGCCTAGAAAAACAGAACCCCGCTTCGGAAGACCACGAGGTGCCGGGGCATTGAACCTTTTCGAGATAGCAGAAGTACCGTGCACTTCCGGTCGATATTTTCGTCTTGTTGTCTTTGCGGTCGACGTACCGAACCTTCGAAATTGACAGGATATCTGGAATTATGTTGACCATGTTGACAGAGCTTCGGGTTTGGACAAAGGTCATCAAGCATATCACCAATCTGCAGCCCGAATGGACAGGCTGGGTGCGAAACTGCGCGCATGGCGTCGTGACTAACTGCTTTGACGGTTCTATTTTGCTTGCCCGACATTGGGGGCGGATACAGCTATTTTCCATTCCATACACCATATGAGAAAGAAAGTGAAATCACGTTTAAAGGGGAGCACGCCAAGAGTGGGGGCGGTGGTCAATTAACACGCTACAACTAGGCTCTTCCTCTGTTTACCAGATTCGATAACTTTGACCTCTTCAACGATGGATTTTCGAGAAATCCGGACTCCTCTGCCGCGCAAACGAGCTCTTACTCTCCCATTGCCCGAGAAACCGACTTGGATCAAATGGCGCAAACAAAAAACCAAGGAGCAAACGCAATGTCTGCTTATGAAGCTCCCTTTGGAACTCAGGGAGGAAATATACCGCCAGGTTCTTGGGAACAAAGTTGTCCGGATCTGGAGAACCTTTGATGAGTTGGGGCATACTTCATGCCCGACGCAAGTGGTGAAGAAACGTCGTGGCTGGCTTAATGGCCGACTTCTACCCGATGGTCCCCGGAAAAAGCCTCGCCCTATTAACCGTGCAAATGGAAATCTTGCCCTACTTTTGACATGTCGGGAAATGTGCGTAATTCTTGTCGCCATTGGAAGAGAGAATATTTTGCTAAATTTTGAGCAAATAGTTATTCGGAGGCTATTAACACTCTCTATACTCAAAACACCATCCAGCTTTTGGACTTTGACAAGCAAGCATTTGAGATACCAGCACTACTCCGACGAGTTTTGCTACCTCAGCGTTTCTTTGCTATAAGGTCATTGGAGATCCCGATCAACCTCTCCCATTGGCGGCATTACATCAGCTACTGCCCGAAGGGCTGGATAGACTGCGAACGGTGGAAAGGTCCACTTCCCGAGTCTACATGGGATGTCATCGCCACAATGAAGGGACTGCGCAGACTCCGAGTCCGAATACGGTTTTATTTGAGGGAATGGTACTTTGCGTACGGAGACTATAACGCACCACCGACTGAAGAGATTCTCCTAGGGCCGCTGATGGAACTGAACTGGATTCCGGATTTCCAGGTGGAGGTTTCATGGCCGGCTGATGACAACTCGGAAAGAACATTACGAAATGCGCCTTTTCGGCTGACCAGGGTGTGTGAGGACGATGAGGCTTAAAAATGTACTGGAAAGCGTCTAGTAGCGATTGATAACCCCGATCGGGACACATTCCGCGAGATCCCCAGATCTAGATTAGTGGAGTGGATACGAGGCTCTGCTTATTGCCGCCTAAACGTAGCCCTCACTTTCTTTTCTTCTCTCTCTCTTTTTCTCCTTGGACCCTTTCCAGCGCATTTAGTTTTTGTTCTTCAGTCTTCACTTTTTGATCTGATTTTACTCTCCTTATATTTTCAACTGGGTGAACCATGGGCCGCCTCCAGACGGACGATCGCGTCTCTTCCCACTCGCTTCATTCCCTCGAAGACGACCTGCCACCCCCTTACACTGACGAAGACATTCCTCCCGTTCTGACATCTGCCCCCGGGGTCGCCCCTTTACCCCTCAATCTTCGTCTCGTGGACTCAGCCTACATTCTTCCCGACTCCGGTCTCAAAGGCGACAATAAGCGGACGGTCTCCCTCGCGCCGTCCCTCTCGGTGAACAGCGATGAGCTCTTCTACACCATCTGCAGGCAGATGAAGCTGCCCCCGCGACCACTCCTATATATTCGTGGCTCACACACCGAACAGACCAATGATGGAAAGAAAAAGGGCAATAACAGCGTTACCGACTTCGAATTCAAGCTCGATCTAGCGGAGACCATGCTAACAGGATGGGAGGGCGAACGGGTAATGAGCATTAATTGGGTGGAAGAGGAAGTGCGCAGCGACGGGGACTGTCTACCTGCCTACCGCGGGGGAAGAGTCAAGTCGCGATCGTATAAGGCGCCTTCATCCCGCGTTCCTCGTTCCGGGGACACCGATGCCCTTCTCGCTTCGGAAGAAACCCTCGGCATTGATGATGCAAATGGCCAGCCAACTACGGCTAATCAGGTTAATTTGAAGCTGTGGTGCGAGCGGTTCTGCAACGACCCATCCTCGGTCAAATCGTAAGCTCTTCTCCTCTTAAATCCTCGAAACTCCGAATTAACTAACCCTCCTGTTCATTTGGACAGGTTCACCCTCCAGCGCAAAATCAGAGGCTTCGATTGGAAGGCCATGCGCAATGTCCTCGACTCACACATCCGCTCTCTCAATTATCGCGGCTCAATCAACTTCAACTACGACGTCGCCGAGCAATCGGTCACCATCTATTCTCCGCACTGGATCAACCGCATGCGCGCAAACCGCTACATCTGGTGGATATTCGTCATCCTCCAGCTCTGGATCATTACGTGGCCTATCATCTGGTTCCTGGAGAAACGGTATGAAACAGTACACACATGCTGGCATGCTTCTTTCGACTGTGGTGCCGATTCTGGTCTGGTCAAAGCCTACGCTCGTGGACGGGACGAGGTCACCCTGGGAGAGTTCTGGGCTCCGGCTGTCAAACGAATGGCGTGGAGTCGGAGACGTGGACAGGCCGATACTCTGACAAGAATGGATGCGGAACGCGTCCAGGGGTTGACTACGGAACAGCTCCTTGGTCTCCAGGATCGGGGTGGCTCCGAGGCCGAACGGGAGCGGCGTGAGCGAGTCAACAGAGGTGATGGTGGATTTGTTGACCATGTGGTGGGTCTTGTTCGGGGAATTGGAGAAGCCAGACAAGATTGGAGATTGGAGATGGGATGGGGAGCCAATTCTTAAATGCCAATCGCTAATTTATCGGGTTACGAAATACTCAAGCTTTGCACAGACAACATGACCTACGGTAGCTAATAATTATTCATACTGCATGATCAGGGAGTGCCCGTAGGAAGGTTCGGTGTGCCTTGCAATCCGTCCCCGAAAACAATCGTGTTCTTGATTGGCACTATCGCGTGCAAGCCTTCTTCGCCTGACTGCGTTATTCGGGCGACACTCCACGGTTTTCCTTCAACTTGGCAATTGACATGGTTATAGCATGCAAAATATGTTTCGAAGTATTAGGTACTCGAAGATTCTTGTGACGTATATCCCGTCAAGAAGAATGTCACATATTGACCACTTTTGTGCGATCCGAATTTGTAGACGATCGGTGATGAAAGGCGGCATCGCCAGCATCAAGACATCCACAATTGAATTTTTAACCTCAAAAGCAAGACCAGTCCTTCCGGTTGCTATGCAGTATTTGGATGAGCGGCTACGAGACATCTATATCTATAGCTCAACTTTTGTGCCATTCATGAAAACAAACACACTGGTTTTTATCGCAGAGTATTGTTCCGACCACCCCGTCTTGGCTTAATTTTGTATGGTGAATCCGATCGGCTATAAATGCCAAATTACATTTATTTTCTTATGCACTAGCGTGCCAAGCCGTGCTAGCGCTGATGTATTCTTTTGCTCCCGTTTCACCCGAACCGCGAATACCAACGCTAGCACTTCAACGCCTCAATTCTGAGTGACCCTGGCGATGATGCCAAGTAATTGGTGGACATAGGATGCAATAATTTGGGGTTGTGGTGCCGCTTTATTTGTAGGGTTTTATTACTCGACCAATCAATCGATATCGTGCACTATACTTAGCATACTTAGCTCGACTTGGCTCACTGCCCTGGAACAGGGTCTAATATACGCGAGGATGGCCACGTGAGAGGCTGACCCTCTGTCGTAGCAAGCACAGGATTGAGGCTTAAAACGCAGAAAGGAGTGTGGAGGCCTGCAATTGCCCGTGCCCAAGGAACCGTAAGGCCTTAAAAGAGGATTCTGCTCCTGGATTGCCGAGTTTGTCTCTCTCTCTCTCAACACCAAAAATTCCTCTATTTTTCTCCACGGGCTGTGCATAAGGCCTCTCAAACATTTTTCGAATAAAGCCCAACCCAACCTGAATAACCGCACAATGCATTTCCCATCTCTCGTGGTCCCGGCCCTCGCGGCTTTGGCAGCAGCACAGAGCACCACCGTCATCAATGTTTTCGAAGCCAAGATCGAAAACCCTTATTACAGCGCCCGATACCCAACAAGCACTAGCGTTGCTGGCAGTGTAGTTGGTATCAATGCGGAAGAAACTACCTACAAGATCGCTTGTATGAAAGGAGCGCCCAAGTCGGACTGCGGCATCGACGAGCCCTACACCATCATCGCTGGCCCAACCACATTCAGCACGTCCCTGACTTCCGTCTTTTCTGGCTACGGTGTTACTGCGACTGTCAGCGAGAATATCGCATGCTCGTTCACCCACACTACCGAATCTGCCAAGTGCATTGTAACCATCGGGGTCACCTCCGGCGACGTGACTACGGCAAGGTCTAGCACCAAGACCATCCCGGCCAGTGACGTAACCTATATGCCGCTCACTGTCACTGGAGGTCTTTCTCTTTTCAACTCCCCTCAGGCAACCGAGGCCCCTGATGCCGCTGCTGGCCCTCACAGAGCCCTTATCACTGCTGCTCCGCTGGGTGCTGCCGCTGCCCTCGCTGTTGCCGCTCTTTTCTGAGCAGATTCCTCCTATTTATGCACAGCTCTCAATGTATTGAAAATGAAAAGCTAGGGCTCTAGAGTTAATGCCAAATGATCTATGGACTTGAATGCAAGTAAATTCTCTTCTTTAGTATAGGAGTGGTCTTCTTTTGTAAGTGTTGATCTCGAGGAAGTCTAGTTTCCTGATAAACATCGACCTTGCGAATGCAACCTTAACTTGGGCGGTTTGGGTTATCTGACGAGTATATCTAAGTACATTAGATATCCAGGCCGAGCTCCAACGCCTTCTGCGTCCTGGAGGATCGCTCTGATGACAGCGACGACAAGAGCGCCGTGGAGATGGCCGGGCCAAGCCGTAATTAACCTCTCCTGGTTCTCATGTGCAAGAGACGAGATTGTCACCATTATAGACCTACCATTATAGACCTACCACTATAGACCGCTGATGAGAAACTATCAGAATATAACTTCTATAGGAAAAGGGAATACTGACAATGATTAATAATATATGGAACATCACTAAGTTATCATATTTATTTTAACTACGAACTGACCAAATGGTCACTGTATCTTGCTTGTGTGGGTAGGATTTAGTGCCTTGCCCACGGCAATGCCGGCTGTCGGCTTTTCGGCATTGGCTTCAGAGCCGGGTACACCGAATGAACTTAATTCTAGTACAGTGGTGTTTCATAAGTCTAAATCCTGTTACCCGCTTAGGCGGTAGGTAGAGAGTTTCAGACTTTTGGAACACCACCGTACATAGATCGGCTCGACGTTGTCTTTTTCCTAACCGATGGCATTGCAGGGCTATAGCGGCAAAAACATAACATGCGTCCTTTCTTGCCACGTTGTGAGCTTTAGATTCTTGACTAATAGCAAGTTTTATAAACCTGGCCAAGCCATCAAGTCCCGTTAGCCTTAGATCACAATTTCAATCCTCACTATAGTACTCTCGGTGTAGTACTTTTAGCTTCTAGGAACTAGGTTTGAGAAGCGACAAATTTCGATAATGGACGCTCCGCTCAACCCCAACATGCACACTGCCTTAAATATAGGCGAAGTTTCAGACCGAACCAAGATCTCGATCCCGTTGAATAATCAGCCAAGCTTTACGCCACGCAAGTTGCGCGCCATTATCATTGGAGCGGGCTACTCGAGTCTAACCCTCGTGCACAAGTTGCGACATCAACACCCGGAGATGGAGGACATTCTGACGTACAAAATATTCGAAGCACGCTCTGACATAGGAGGAACATGGCTAGTAAATACCTATCCTGGTGTCCAATGTGATGTGCCAGCCCATATTTACGTATGTCACGATGGCAGAGAACACTCACATTACTCTTCTTTGCCAGCCTTCTAGCAAGAACATTTACTGACCCAAGTTCCCAGGCATTCCCATTTGACCCCAATCCTTCATGGAGTAAGTTCTACGTCGGCGGGCCGGAAATCCATGACTACATAAAGCGGACTGTGATGAAATGGAATCTGGATCGCGATGTCCAGTTGAATACGAAAGTCATTGGGACCTACTGGCAGGAACAACAGGGTTTATGGAAGGTGGTCGTAGAACATAACGGAGTTCAACGTGAAGAATATGCCGAGATCCTGATTTCAGGGCAAGGGTTTCTCAAGTACGAGTGACCCAACTCCCAACTCCAGTCATAGGTTATCGTTTACTGACATAGCTATCCTTGAATACAGTCTTTGGAAATGGCCTGTCATCAAGGGACTCGAATCTTTCAAGGGCAAAAAGGTGCATTCGGCCGAATGGGACCATTTATATGATTACTCTGACAAGCGAATTGCTGTCATCGGTAATGGCTCATCTGGAATTCAAATCCTGCCACAACTTGCCAAACTGGAGGGCACAGATGTGACTAGCATTCAACGCGGTCCCACCTGGGTCATCTCACGAATGTCAGCTGCAAAGCTCCTAGGTCGCGATGATATAAGCCCGAACCCCGAATATACGGAAGACGATAAACGGCGGTTTACAGAAGATCCAAAGTATCATAATGAGTACAGAAAGCAGCTGATCCATCGTATTAACAGGGCTTTCAGAATGGTATTTCCTGGTTCCGTTCTTACATTGAATTCAATACTAACCCATCCAAGTTTGTCAAAGGTTCACCTGCGAATCTGGAAGCCACAGAGTTTGCCAAGAAACAGATGTCAAATAAACTTGGCAATGATCCAGAGCTCTGCAGAAAACTGATACCTGACTGGGAATTGGGCTGTCGACGCATTACGCCAGGTGAAGGCTATTTGGAGTCTTTCTTGAGACCCAATGTCCATCTTACCCAAAGTCCAATCACGCATGTTACGGAGCATGCAATACACACGGCTGATGGCCAAGTTGTGGAGGTGGACGTCAGTAAGTGCTCCTTCCCGTTTGCCTCCAGCACATGCGCTAACAAATTGAACGGTAGTTGTCTGTGCAACTGGATTTGATGTCTCCCACTGCCCGCATTATCCGGTCATAGGTCGTGATCAGACTAGCCTTGCTGAGAAATGGGCGGAAGAACCAGAGTCGTATCTTTCGCTTGCATGTCCTCAATTCCCCAACTACTTTATATTCACCGGTCCAAATGCCGTCGTGGGGCACGGTTCGTTGGTGGAAGGGCTCGGTTGGGTTGCCGAGTATATGATCAAATGGATTAAAAAGATTTCTACCGAGGATATCAAAGCTGTCGCGCCAAAGCAAGAAGTTGTTGACGAGTTCGTTACATACGGAGATGAGATCCAGAAAACTCTGACCTGGACAGGCGGCTGCAGGAGCTGGTACAAAAAGGGCCGCGTTGATGGACGGGTTACGGCCGCATTTGCCGGCAGCGCGCTGCTTTTCAAGCGGTTTGTGAGTGAGATACGCGGAGAAGATTTTGAGATCCAGTATCGAAGCCCGAATCGCTTCAAAATGATGGGAAATGGGTTTACAGAGTATGAGTTGGATGATGCCAACGATTTGGCATGGTATATTGAAAAGTAGACCCCGATTGCATTGCGTATCTGCTTGCTTGAAAAGGCTACTATGACGCAAACATCCTGCCATTTTGAAATAGATATCTGAGAATTCCCAGCAATGAAATTATTATTCGGTCAAACTTGGCATAACGAGTGTAACACGGGGAAAACGAGAATAGCCAGTGAGGTGTAGAGGGCAGTAATCGTCAAGACACCAACCGTCCTCCATCTATATTAAATCCAGATCCGCTATTATGAAAAGAAATTTCAGTTAAAATCAAACTCATGGAAAGAAGCCGGGATAGCACTCACGTAATATAATTCGCTTCATCTGAGGCAAGAAAAGCCACCATCTGAGCGACGTCCTGTGGTTCACAAAGTCGGCCAAGAGGAATAGTATTGAGCCGTTTTGCTCGTCCTTCTTCGGTGTCCACTCCTCCTTGAACTCGGGAAAGCCTGGCCAAAATTAGCCGGAGCGTCAATGCTAGTGGAAATACCATGGCCTCTTACATAGCAGTGTTGCCAATAGATGGGCGAACAATGTTAAAGCGAATACCATCCTTTGCATACGCGGCTGCAAGTCCTTCGGTTGCCTGTTTTGCATTGTCAGATCAGAACAGACATTCCTTGCAGAGGGTGGTATACCGTATCAAGTGCGCCTTTGCTAGCACCGTACCATACGGTGGATGGCCTAGGTCTTTGAGAGCTGATGCTGCCTATGGTAATAAAATGGCCACTGATGTGGTTGCTGATCCAATGGGGCACAATATGCTTGACGCCTAGATAGAGAGGTTTGACGTTGATTTGCCATAGACGATCAAAATCTTCCAAAGGTACACTTTCCGGAGCTTGGCCTAGATAGACAAAACCAGCACAGTTGACGATTGTGTCTGGAATTGATGAAAAATGTTCCTGAGCAGCCTGGAGTGCGCCATGCCATGTTTGTTCAGAAGTCACATCGCCTGTTAATAAATGGTATCGTCCCGGCAGTTTGGCAGGGCTTTCGTCATTATCTGGCTTTTTCAAATCTATTCCGACTACCCGCGCATCTCGAGATAGAAGCTGGGCGACAATCTGGATATGACCTCACGTTAAATTATCCGACTTTTTGCAGTGGAGGGACGCGAAAACATACCCCTCTTCCAAACCCAGAGACTGCACCAGTGACAATTATAGTTTTCTCATCAAGACTTGCCATGTTGTTTGCGTTGAATAGAGATCACGAACTTCCTGGATCACTGTGGTCTGTATTTCTGGGTATCAAGCCGCTGTTTTAAATCCTAACTCTCTAATATATCTTACAAGGCAGGTTGTTGGGTACGATACTTGTAGACTTCTTTGCCGAAACCCCACTAGCATGTATCCAATAGTCTACCGTACCTTGCCATTCGGCCGAGGTCATCCCCTTTTACGGATACTCGTCAGTGGCACAATTAGGTGCTGATCTAGAATGTTGCCAGAGCCGAATGCTACAAACTACTATGTGGGATTTGCCATCTAGTGCAATTAAGACCTTCAATCAGCTCTCCCTAGGTCATGGCCAGCCACCCTTTTAATCACAGAGGTTCCCCTTGCTTCCCAATTTGTCTCGGGTATGAACGTCTCGGTAGTCGGGAAGGCACCAATTCACCCCCTCTTTCGGAATTCACTAGTGGCCACCAAAGTTCGTCATGATCCAAGATGTTGGTAATACTTTTCAATCACTCGGTTAACACGGTAAGTTATGGATATGTCTTGTTATAATTTCATCCGCTTAGAGATATGAGAACCTGAGTCTTTGAGCTCACGCCGCGCATGCTAAGCCTGCTGCGTTTTTATTTGATCTCCTTTACTTACCCCGGAACTGTGCCCCGCAATGCACCGCAGGGATGGAGGATTTATGCTTTCTTTTCTTTATCATAGTAAAACATAGTATAGCTAGGTCCGTAAAAGGGATGCAGGATATAGAGCATTTATTGGCAGATGTTGCATGCCATTGAAATAAATTTCTTATCTTATAACTGACAGTTTAATCACAGTACTACAACCACCATTGTGGCTGAATCAGACGAAACCCCGCACGGAAGCCGAACACGATTTGGTCCCATTGTACTTAGGCTGGCAGTCAGCCCTATGCACCTGTTGGCTCCGGGTTTTCTATCTTACATGTACAGTAACAACCGAAATTATTGCGATGTATCCCGTGAGTGGGCGTGCACATCCACCACAGCCGCCTGCAAGCCGGCGTCGAGCTACTCTGACGTGTCAACGTTGCCACGAGAAAAAGGTTTGTGCCTAGGCCATCGACTTCCATATACGGTTATTCTTTCTAATATAGTCTCAGGTAAAATGTGATCTCCAGCAAAGACTTAAGAGTGGCGCGAATGGGCCTTGCTTGAACTGCCAAGAGGCTCAAATCGAGTGCCGGTTGGTTTTGCCTTCCAAGAACCGGTGACAGATAACAGGATAACTAAGCTTAACGTACCTCTCTATGATAGAGTTCGTCCTTCGAGAAGAAACCTTCGGAGGAAGAATCCAAAGCCAGAGAATGGAGGAAATGTTAGATCTTGTGATCCGAACGGCCTGTCATCCGTTTACAACGAACACTTTCGTCCACCGCTACCTGTTTCTACGCAATGGAACCCTCCTATGACCAATATACCCAATGGATCGATTGGTAGCTATGATTCAGAGATTACCAGATCCGGATTCGCCAGGCTGCATCTGCCAGATATACCTCTCGATCAACCGCGTGGAGCAGATGCGTCAACTTCGCCCAGGGACAATGACCCGGACAGTTTAGGAAAGGATGGACAGGTTGGCGCCGCAGATGCGAGGTCCGAGATCGTTGAATCGAATGAATCTGAGGGAGTATCCAGCTACTTGGGTGATTCAGGGTACATTACCATGTTTGTCCGAGGAAACACAAGTCGTTCTTCAGAAAGCAGCGTTCCCAGCAGGCTGCAAGAGCCGGCGAGGCCGTTACCGACAGCCGTTCGCGATTACCACTTGCAGGTATTTGATGAGTACTGCTTTACGTTCTGTCCCATTCTTGATAGAACTATTCTGGAAGATCAGGCATTCGGCCAATCGGTGCTGCTTGAAAAGGCATTAACCCTGGTAAGCCGCAGAATCCAGCCGTCGCTGCTGGATGGTGATAATGCCGCTATTCTCTATAACCAAAGTAAGGACTTGTTTTACAAATTCTCAGAGCCAAGCCCAACTGCTTCACTCATCTCGATCATGCTTTTCTATTGGTGGAGTACATGTTCTCCAAGCATGTTGAGTACAAATGGAACCTGGTACTGGACCGGAATCGCCATCCGACAGGCACAAGAAATGGGCCTACACCGACTGCCAAGAACATATCACTGTCTTTCCAGTGGAGATACCCCGGCTCTCCGCCGACGAATATGGTGGACTCTGTTTGTATGTCAGCAATGTTATGGCAACTGCATGAGTCCATGCTAATCTGAGCTATCTAGGCTCGCGAGAGGCTTACCTCACTCTCTCAGGGTAGACCTTGCACTATCAATATCAAGGATTGCAATGTCCAAAAGCCTACAATTACCGACTGGCCTAGCTCAAAGCGTCGAGAAGCCGAGATCTTCATCCAATGGGTCAAGCTTTGTGAGATAGTTGGCCATGTGGCAAAGCATCTCAGACGTCACCCCGAAGCAAAAGATCGAGCCCGGGATCTTTTAGATGACTTGAAGGTCTGGATTGCAAATCTTCCCCAAGATCTCCGGCTGCCATATTTTGAAGGCTCTCTTTCCAACTTCGATCGAGACATTTGCCAGTTACATCTCCCATACCTATGTTGTCTCATCTTGCTCGATCTAAGGAAGTCGTCACAACAGGACTTGGGAGTTGACATTGTGGCAATCCTCGCCTCATCTTGTGTTGCCAGAATCTTTGAGGACTTATTGATTCGAGGATCTCTGCGATTTTTACAGGGTATGGCTGGCTGGTACATCACTATCTCCTTACTTGCCCTGATTCGAGCAACAGAAATTCCTGCCTTCGCGAGTACTACGGACGGGCCTATCAGAGTGCTCCGCGTGGCATTGAAGGACATGGCTGAGCGCTGGCCATCGGCAAAAATGTTTCACCATGGAATTGAGCACTTGATGAGCTCTCCGTGTGGGGATAGACCCGATGGTAGAACAAGACAGACAGAAGATCAAGATACACAGGAGCTGCGCCAATTGGAAAAACTAGACAGCTTTCGTTATCAGGGTCAGAGCCATGTAGACCCAAACACACTGACCGCAACGGCTGTCCAGAATTCTCTCAACTTTTTTCCGGGTGCAAATCCGGAAACCACGCCATTTTTCAAAGAACTGCTCTCTTTGACCGACCCCTTAGGTCTTCCACTCACTTCCGATGAATTCAATCAAGCGCTATTCGATCTGTTTGAAAACTCCTTTGACAGCATACCCATCGACTTCCGATGATTTGTCGTCACCTTCTAGCAATTGTATTGCATAATGGCTCGATTGAAAGCATCTTTTGATTGAACACTCCTTCGAAAGTCACCCAGAAACTTCCATAGTGTCTCCTCCCGCCAGCCCTGACGTTTCCAATCATTTACCTTCCTGGGGAAGACGTCCACCACACCCTTGAGATTCTCATCGTGGGCTGCGATGTAGAAAATATTTTCCTTCCCATCGGCCTCTTGCGCGTAGGCGATTGTTTTCAGGGCCTGGTCAAAATCACAAGTTATGACAGGATCAAAGAACGCCTGATCGATTTTGCGACCTCGCGATGTTTGAAGCAATCCGAGGGCGTTGGCTGCTTCATTCTCACGTCCCTTTTTGGACACCTTGGCCGCAGCAGATGCAAGGCTAAGGTATTGAGAAGGACGAAGCTCGCCTCCATGGTGAGTTAAATCTCCACCGAGGAACGCAAATGTGTCTGGATCGTTCGTCGTGCGGACAAGGCCCCCCAAATGTCCCACTGCATGACCAGGGGTGTCTAGGATGTAAAAGGATCCGTCACCGAAATAATCTAGGGCTCTGTATTTACCAATCGAGATCGTCTCCGAATCTTCAAACGTGAGCTCTACTAGCTTCCGTCCTCTATGCACGTTTTAGTATACTTAAATCATAACCAAGTGGGGATACATTATTCCATGACATTTTGAAGGACTTACTTGAGGTCATCGTGCCGAATGGGTGATTGTGGCTCTGTAGGGTAGGCAGGGAGGAATTCTTCGGTGAAGCCAGGGCCGACAACCAGGTCTGTGGAGGAGGGAAACTGCTGAATGTCGCCCTGATGGTCCCAGTGCCAGTGGCTAGAATTTTACTGTGAGTCCTTGACTTTCCTGCAGGAAGGCTTCCAAAAAGGGAAAGTTGTTCGTACCTCCATATCACTGCTTTTATACTGCGTAAGTCGACGTTATTTTCCTGAAGAATCTTTGCGGTGGTCTTAGGCACATCAATGATGGTTCCTTTAGCTTTGAGCCTGTCAGATATCACCGGGGGTAGCTTATACACCTCCTGTGGGATTCCCAAATCAAAAAGCACTCTTCGTGCTCCTTGGGGGGTATCGGTTTCGATCAGAAATGCCCAACTCGGTATCTTGTTGAACTTTTCAAATGTAGGCAAGTCTGGTGTGACCAAATTACCACAAGGTATATTATCAATAGTGCCAGTCGTATCAATCATATAAAGGCTTGCAACAGCTCCTGGTGGAGCGGCAAAGGGTTGATTTGTCTCGAGGGATGAAGTCATACTGGGGAAAAGAAATGATAAAATAAGAACAAAACGACGGAACTGGCACAACAATGCTGGGATAGACAGTGCGTGAGATAATCCTTAAATGACCGGCCAGTCTTAGAGAATGGCATATTTCGGTAATGAGGCAACGTCACTCGGTTATGCTGTTATGCAAGAAATTCGGCATTAGCTCATTGCCGAAAAATGACATTCCCTAAGACTACAAAATGGGAACCTCGGGTCTTTGAAAGGGGCGATCTCTAGGGGCGATCTCTCTGGTCTACCAGTCCCTTCCAAGGGACGTAGCTCTTGTCTTATTATTCTAATGGTCATACGAAAGAAACCCCAGAGTTTAACCAACGGAAAGCGTTCCTGGGGCCTTCGAGGCTCGGAATTGGGCCTGGAGATCTGGATCGAAGCATACTTTGGTCCAATAATCCTTTCAGCAGTAGACATCATGGACAATCAACATATCGTACATTTCGGGGTATATCGTACGTATAATATCTCTATACAAAGTGGCATATTCTGCCCTCTCGCGTGATGCACCAGTGGACATCCACCAGTCGTCGCCCGTAATACTCGTAGTACACGCAGGCAGTATCCAATCCTAGTGACTCTGTCCTCTAGACTCTGCAATATTATCATCTTCGTCCTGTCATGTCCCCGGATTATGGGTTTTGCCCGGTTGATTCTGTTCGTCGGTGGTGCTGTGCACCGTCTGTAGCTTGAGATATTCCTGCTCGAGACGCTTCTGAATTTCAAAATCCGCTTGCCGCTCTTTTCGGATGCGTTGCTTCTCCATGTCTCGCTCCACGCCTTTATGCATGGCCTATTCCACCGAATTGGTCAGTTTCGTGTCGTTGCAACTGGCAAATTGGAATACATACCGCCCTGTCTTGCTCCTGTGCCCAGTGGACAAAGTAGACTATGCCGGCAGTGCCCAGCCCGGTGACAGCCAGCGTCAATTTGGACGCGCGAGACATTGCGACGACAAGAGTATCCCTGGGAAGAGGTGCAGCAAAAAGAATCGGCCTAGCCCAGTAGGGCCACGTGCCTCACCGCCCGGCAGTAAGTGCCCCACCGCCTTGGGGGTCATTCGTGGCTTCGAAGCTCCCTCAGTCTGACCATTCATTTGACAACCACTTTCGACCTTGGAATTTTGAGAGGGTTCTCGGGCAATCATGGTGAGAAGGACTTTGAACTGTCGGATGTTTTGACGGGTGACTAACAAATATGGCACAGTCGGCTCAGAACTCCGCGGGCATCCAGACCCTCCTCGACGTACGTCTTCGGGATTGAACTCCGGATATGGCTTGTAGATACTGATCGCACGCACGACTTTTAGGCCGAGAGAGAGGCTCAGAAGATTGTTCAGCAATGTGGGTACCCCTACTCCGCTCTCAAGACTCCCGATCACTGACAGGTTTCATCGTCCAGCTAGAGAATGTACGTTCTTCGAATTCCCCCTCTCGGCATGCACAATCAATAACATGCCGACCATACAGATCGCACCAAGCGGATAAGAGACGCCAAATCCGAGGCTCAGAAGGAGATTGAAGAGTACCGGAAGCAGAAGGAGGAAGAGTTCAAGAAGTTCGAGACCGAGGTGCGCTACAATTCAGCGAGCTACGGGTTAGCAATAAGATGACTGACTATTGTTGTGTCGGTAGCACTCGAGCGGCTTCAAGAAGGCCGAAGATGACGCCAACAATGAGGCCCAGGCTAAGCTCCAGGAGATCAAGGATGCCGGCAAGAACAAGGGCGACAAGGTCGTGCAGGATCTCATCCATGCTACCACGCAGGTGAAGCCGGAGGTGCCGGAGAAGATTGTTGTCAAAGCATAGATTTGTTGCTTTTCGTTTTTTTGGGGAGGTTGTGAAGGAGACATGGCTACCTACCCTATCGATATCCAATTCTCGAAAAATATGACTTCCTATTGGGTTAATCTACAGCTATTCATTTATCTGTTCGTTTTGGTAAATGGGTTGTTGCGAATGCTCTTATATTCATACTGATACCGCGTCAAACAATATCCACTAAACCGTAAAGACCGGCTTGTCCAACCATGCCCCGAGTTTGATAAGAGCAGCAACATCATGTTCCGCATCTGAGGTAAGATAGTCCCCAGCTTCACCGTCGATCCAGTCTGTCGTTCCTCGAGTGTATTTCAAATGCGTGCCAACAAGCTGGCACCCTCCGAAATCGATCAACACAGGCATGCCGTCCCCGTTTACCAAGATATTGTAAGGAGTCAGATCGTTATGTGCCCAACCAAGCGCGTGAAGGTGCTGGATAGCCGATCCGAGTGCCGCCATGAATGGTTCTTTATCAATCTTCCCCACCCCTTCCTTGAGATAACGGTAGAGGTCGTGAGGATGTCTATCCATGACAAGTCCGGTGATATGTCCTCTCGCAACTCGGCAGCCGTAATCGCAGACGATGTTCGGATGCGGATTTTTGGAAAGTGTGTTCATCACCTCAGCCTCAGCTAAAAATTGCTGCGATAGTTGCTGTTCCACATTAGTGACGCCGTGGTCTTTCATGATTCCATAAAGTTCCAGATGGGGTCGCTTGAGGTAGATATCCGAAGTCAGAGTTGCTGGAGCTTCTGTGAGTTCCACCTCTGCGGCCTTCCATTTCGGAAAGAATTTGTCGTCGGGAACATGAGTAAGGGCGTTAGATATCTGATCGAAAGTGACGTTGGCTTGTGGAATGTTTAACCGGTCATAGTAGAGGCTTTCGTCATTGAAAACTGCGAAGGATGTATGCAGGAACTCTCCTGTCTCTGGATTGCACGTTTCCAATATGAAGTCAAGGTCGTCCAAACCCTTTATTTGAGTCATGGTCATTTTGATGTTCTTTTATATGTCGCGGCTGATGTGAGGTTTGAAGAATCGAATAGTGAAAGGGGTACTAAAACGACTTTAAGGAGCCCGGGAAAGATCAGAGAGAGTCTTGCTATGAGGCTGAAACTAGAAAAGAGGCTGCTGAGATAAAGAAGTTCCTAGATAGAGAAGAAGCGGTGTGACAACATCCTTGTCTTATGAGGCCAAAGTCCCGAGCCGCATGATATGTCGTGTTTGCCTGGTCGTCTATTAAAGCGCCACTTTGACACACCTGGGATTTGACAGACCCTTAAGTTCAGCAGCGAATTGACAAGATCTTTGAAGCTCATGGCCCTCCAACCCAAGCACAGCGTGATAATTATGCCCGTACAGTCTCCGGTTGCTCATCACCCGATCACAAATGCCTGTGTGAAGTTGACAGCGCAATACGCGCATGAAATGTAGAAGCCTTGAACCCAGCTCTACACTCACATTCCATGCTAGCGTATGCTTTACTCAACATATAAGTTGGAATATAGATGTCAAGCCATTTTTGCCAATTTCGAAGACGCTCAAAGAATAGACATCTACCCTACAACGTAGGAACGTTTAGCAAGGATAATTAAGAATGAAGCTAGAATAAATATGTCTCATACTGAACACTCGCCGTTCCTCAAATTCAAATTGATAATTACTCGCCAAATAGACTGACCGTAATCAGAATCTGTACCTGAACTCTTTATTCTGTCGATCCGTCAAGTCCAAAAACTCGATGTTCTCCTGGTGCTCCTGTGCTCTCTGGTCTCGCCTCTTATTCTCCCATTTGTAATATAGCAAGAGCATTGTGGTCAGCACAATAGCGACAGAATCCACCGCCACGATAGTTATTTTCGCGGGCGTGTAATTTGGCGCATCTTTGTCGCGGAATGTAAGGGGACCAAGAATATTGCCAACACAGAAGCTCATAAGGAGAATCGCGTTCACCGTGACTTTTTTAGTATGTCCCTAATAACGGTCAGTTGACTCTGTGAAAGGATTTGATATGCCACAGGAGAAGTCTCATCGCGTTTGACCATGACAGTAGTAAAAAGAGCAACTTACGGCAAAATTAGCTCCAGCAAAAGAGTATGCACAAGGTAAGAATGCCCCAACAACCTGGCAAAGGTAGTTTCCGACCAGTTTACCAGCCTTTTGATCGTCAGGCAAGAATGCCAAGAGGGAACCGCCAACTAATCCTCCGAGTGCTGACCATGCAATAATATTGAGGCCTCTGGCATTGTATTTGCTCGCCAGCCACGTGGCAGAGAGAACACTCAAGACAGCAATAGCACCGCTAGGGATCTGCAGGAGTGTTGTTTGCTCGTCAGAGAAGCCGAGGCTTGAAATCACAATACTCTGGAACGAGCTCACAGCTCCGTTGGGGACGCTGCCAGCTATTGTTAACAGAGAAAGCAATAGAATCTGTGGGTCTCGAAGGCATTCTGCAATCTGGTATGGTTTGAAGTGCTTGTTCTCGATACCAGTGTTATTTCCTCTGATGCGTTCGATGGCCATGATTTTTTCTGCATGGGACAATCGTGAGGACATCGGGTTGTCGGGCAACAGCCAGACAACGAGGCCACCGATTACCATAGTGAGAAGACCCACAATCAAGAACATGATCTGCCAGCTCTTGAAAGTTTGGCTTTCATAGTGCTGGAAGCCGAAAGATATCAAGGCGCCGAGGATAGAGCCTGTGCCCACTCCGATGTACCACAACCCTACTCTGATGGGCTGTTCACTCGTCTTATACCACATAGTTGTGATGATAATGAGCGATGGGCTGATAGTAGATTCGAACGTGCCGAGCAGAAACCGCACAGCTACCAGCGATCCGTAGCTGTTGCAGGCGGATGTGCAGGCTACAACTGCACCCCAGCACATAACCATGACGCCCAGGTATTTAGCCGCCGGGAAGCGTTGCATTAAATAGGCATGTGGGAGCTCGAATGCAAGGAATGCCACGTAGAACAGAAGCGATAAATTGGCAAATTGGTTTGTGGTGAGATCTGCGTCGTCCAGGAGACCCATCACAGAGGCATAATTCACTATACACACTTTGGTCAGTAAATAATTCAACCTCCAGATCGCATGAGCTTACAGAGACTCTTGTCCAGGTATTCCAATAAATAACAACAGAACATCAGTGGCATGACCATCCAGTCAATTTTGCGGAGCAATGCTTTCTCATCGACGTATTGAGCTTCATCGCCAACCTCCTCTTTCCGTAGGAAAGTGAGGGCTTCATCACTGTCCTTGACTTCATCGGGGGTAATAGCCTCTTGGAATGCCGGTGTGCTCTGTGCAGGCCCCTCGGCCCCTTGGGGCATATGTGCCATCTCGGATGTTAAGATGATAAGTGAAACCAATAATAATAGCTCAAACTGCTCAGTTGGTGCGGAGTTTTCTCGAACTCTGCAGTTTTTTGGGTGAAGCAGATTTGGATACGAGATTAAAAATGCCGGGTGTTGGATTATTCTTATAAGCTACGCTGTTAACTATTGCTTCTAACTTTTCTTATCACTGGCATGAGCAGGTAGTGCTCGAATACTAGCCCTGAAGAGGAAGGTAGTTTGCCGTCAAAATCTCGCCGAGCGGGGTTACCCCATACTATACATTTCCCCAATAATTTCTTTTTTGGGCTCGAATGAACTCCCCGCGTTGTTAGTTTTCAATTTGCACAAGTCTCTGTCCTTCATAGTCAAGCGCTTGATCCTCTCTGGCTTCAAATGTGCAATACTAATAGAGAGTTCTATTCCATACTCCCGAAATTTCGTGCTTCCTGATTTGGTCTGGTGCCCGCTATATATGTATCGAAGTAGCCTAGCTATCAGTCGGCTCAACCCGCCTATTGCCAAGCAAGTCTATTTTCCTAGCATGGGTTCGACAAACGGATCTACCTAGTCCATTCCACCAAAATTTCTTTACCTGTGTTGTCTTTGGGCAACCATTTAATTCTAGTGGCATTATGCCGTATAACTTGATTAACGCGGTACTGCTTTAATTTAAGCCTGATATATATGGTCCGCAGGTACGAGTGCGATCTGGTTCCTGGGGATAATCGCGGTGGTGGAGCTGTTGTTCGGATAGGCGGCAGAGACCCGCCCTTATCTTCGGACTTAGGGGAGTAAAGATTTCCAACTGTATTGGTCATCTTAAGCCGAAAGGTTAGCTAGCAATTATCCTTTCTCTGAGCTCTTTTTTGGCTCCAGTACGGTTCTCTTTCCAGTAAGAGTACACACGGCTGTTTCGCAAAGACCACGGAGTGTCATCGGAGCACCTGTGACGGAAGAGTATGGCACGCTCAGTGTATCTTCATCATCAGCGGATGCCATTCGATCGACAGATAATGGCAATGTCAACACGACGTGCACGATTGGATAGAGGACCACGAAGAAATGATGACTCTATTGAGGCCGCATAGACTACCGGCCTAACTGCTTCTAAGGACTTCAGAATTGAGTGGTTTTTCGCGTCGAAGTCGCACAAACAAGATTTGCTCTAGCACGAGGTTAAAAAAAAATTGAGATGGATTAGCTGCAGCTGGTACCGAGCTGTGGTGGCATGGCTTGCGCTGTGAGTGGTGCTATCGTTAGCCAACGCCACACAAATGTGGGTCGTTTCCAGCCTTGTGTCTTGACTCTATTCTTGCCTAGTTTAAGGGAAACCCATGACTGATTGAGGCGGTTTGCAGGACGAGCTCGAGGACTACGTAAGCGTCCGCAAAGTTATTAGAAAGGCCATCGAGGCGATGGAAAGCACCACAGTAGACAGTAAATTTGGCTAAGATGCGCTTAAGAAGCGGATCAAACTAACCCCATGTCGTTAGCATTCATGTTCAGGTGCGGTAAAGGGGCGGGGATCTCGGATATTTGAAACTGCTTCCTTACAACCAAACTGCGGATCCGAGTTTGCAAATTGCACCGGCCCCTATTTCACTGTAATGAATGTAATGCCTGGCAATAGAAATAAATAAAGACACCTGGGTTGCCAGTGATATTTGTTCTAGGATAGTAGAATATTGTTCAGGTTTAAACTCAGTTGATAACCTGCCCCTGTGGAAGGTATGTCCAATTGCCAACTGCGACCTCGAATGCGCCATTCTGACTCCCAGGTCGACCATTCGTCGTTGCATATGGACCTACCAATGTCCCCGTAAACCCCCAACTCAACTGATCTCCGCGTGCAAATCCGTACGTCTGCATAAGATGTTGAGCATCACGCGGCCCTGCTGCAAATGAATAATGGGTCCAGTTCAATGCCTTAACCTCGATGGTGATTGGTGTGTCAATAGACATGTATGATGGAAAGGGAACCACCGTATCTGGAATAGGAAACTGCGACATTCCACGGAAACGGAAAAAGGGTGCAGTTCCAGCGGACGTGCCGGTATCTCCTGTCGGAGGAAGAAGAACGATGCCTAGGTCGAAATGGAATGTTTGAACCAAGAAGACGCTGACGCCCACCTCATCTTCCTCGTTACTGAGACTGGAAGGATCAATATCCAGTGTGTACGAGAACATGTTGTCTGTCTGCCGTTTGCCGATGAATGTCTGTCCTTTGCCGTCTGTGGACACTCCATCGAGGGAGGTTAAATTCAATACTGACGAACGAAGAACCAGTGAGTTTTTGTACCCCGGTGGCGATACAAGATAAGTATCCGGTGTTGGGAGTCGCCAATGAATCAGATCTAATGGCAGTTTGGAGTTTGGCGGAAATTTATAATGATCAGGTGCATCCACGAGAGGACCCTCGCCTTGAGAGACGAATATTGGTTCTGAGGGAAGTTCCCATCCACTTTCTAACCCGCTGACAGGCTCAAAAATTGGCCAATCGCCCTTGTTCCAGGTAACAGGTGTCAGGACTGTCTCCCTCCCCATCGGAGAGTTTTTGAGTTCGGGCCCAGCTCGTGTAGACAAAGCGACTGCCCACCATTTGCCGTTGACATCCTGAAATAGATCAGCGTGCCCCACTGTCTGAAAGAATGCCGTTGTGTTCGTCGCCGTAAGTAATGGATTGTGAGGCGCGGGCTCATAGTGCCCATTGAGACTCTTCGATCGTGCCATTGTGACCATGTGTCCTGACCCCGTTCCACCTTCCGCGATCATCAGGTAGTAATATCCATCTTTCTTGTATATGTGCGGTCCTTCTGGCGCCAATTCTCCCGTTCCATTCCAAGGGTTGCTCCATGGACCTGTGTGGCCCGTCTTCAAGTCAATAGGCGCAGTTTGAATACCAGGCCAGACTTGGTATTCGTGACTCCCGGTCACGTAGACTTGGCCATCATTGTCCCAAAACAAAGAAGTATCATACCCACCAAATTCAAAATGCACGGGATCGGTCCAGCTGTTCGAGTCGAAAGGGTCGTTTGTGCTTATAACAAAATTCTCCCAACGCGAGGTATCATTGATAGCCATGTTATCAAAAACCAAGGTCGTACTGATCCAAAAAGTGCCTTTTCTATGTCCGCTTCCTTCACGGTACCTGAGTGTCGGCGCCCATATGCCGCTAGTCGACTTAACCGTCGTCGCCAAATCAGGCAGCATTTCTGGTCTCGAAAGGGCATTTCCGATCAGTTTCCAGTTTCGCAAGTCCTTGGATGCATGGATTGGTATCCCTGGGAAAGCATTGAAGCTACTAGAGGCACAGAAATATGTATCATCCCATGATGGAACAAATATGCAGCTGGGATCGGGATGGAAGCCTGGAAGAATTGGATTGGTGTACGTGCTGTTGCTACCATTGGCACTTGCCAAGGCAAGGCTGCTGAAAAGCACAACCGTAGATAATGATCTTGGCATATTTGCACGAAAAGGGCCGAAAATGCTCCAGTACAATCACTTGGGATAGAGTCCCCTCACTATATATTCGGTCACTCAACATGTGTGGATAAAGGAGAATCACCCCCAAAATAAGATCTCTGATTGATGGAGAAATGATAAATTGCTGCACCAATCACTACTAAGCAGCCTATTTCACTTTGTATTCAGAACGATCAACATCTCCTTCTTCTTTTTACTTGGTTTAGCACTACTGTTATTTAGCCTAAAATGATGTCCTTTTGGTGCCCACTTGCCTTGCGATTTGATAACTACAAGCTACTATCCCCACTAAGTATACCTGTAAAGGAAGGAAGAAAGAAGCTTGGCAAATCCTTAGACATGCCCCGCAATCCTGTGGCATGTTAGTCAATCTCAAGGGGAAGCGTTAGTGTGAGAAACACAATTAATTAGTACAACCAGATTGGCTGAGAAGTTGCTGAAAGTCTGTTAATTATTCAAGAAATATGGATTTACATCTATAGTATCTATATACACTGTATTTAAACATGCCCTTGGCTACATACTCTCATTTCAGTCGTAAAGCATAACATACCGGGCGCAGTGGGCTTCACAGAATGAGCAAAGACCCACAGAAAAGTCCAGCTCTTTAGTTCGGAGAAACCACTATTGTGGGTGGATCTTGAGAGCTAGGCGTAAGGGCGGTAGGGCTTGGTTCAGACATAGATGGTGCTCCTCTAACATGTTCTTGGTTCGGAGTTGATCCCCCGGGTATACTCCGCGGCCACGTCGATGGATCGCCACGCAAGATTCTGATATCGTGATGGCTAGCGAGCTCGGATGAGCTCCCTATTGATGGCAACGTATTTGAGTGCCTTGGGCGGGTCGGTGTGCGTGCTGGGTCTGGTAATGATAGATACCTCGAAAGACCCCAGGGCGTGCTCGAATTTCCTTGGCCGTTGGATGAATTGGATTGAATACTTTCGACAAAGCTGCTGGCTCTGGACCGAGCTATCGGAGAGTTGATGTAGGCCTTTTGAATATTAGACAAGTTCTCGTTTCGGAACACCTCGCCTGGGATTTCTGGAAAACCCTCTCCCCCTTGAGGATTAAAACCAGAATCTTTGAATTGACTGCCTGCTTTGGCAGCCACACGCATGCTCGCCATGTTAAGAAAACGGGCCACCTTCCGTCTTCCAGCTGGATCGGAACCTTCGGATTTACTGGTCATAGTGCGCTTAGCTGTGGATATAGAAGGCTGGGTTTCTGTTCTCGCCACTCCCTGTGATAGCCGTTCGTCGCTGCTTTGAGAACTGTGTCGTGAGCCTGTACTAGAATCTGCATTATCGCTAGAAATAGCACACTGATCACATCTTGCGCATCTTCCGACGGGCTGATTCTTGGGCTCCTCGTCCGGCGGCATTTCGCCTTTCTTTTCGGCTTCCATGTCAGCCGCAAGAAGAAGATAGAGAGATCCGATCGCGGCAAGTGCAGTACCAACAATCGGTGCCCATTGGCCTAGAAGAGTTGCAAGTCTCGTTCAGTAAATGTGATGGTTTTGTGACAGAGGCCTCGAAGGCGATATGACAGGGAAGACTTACCAACACTAGCTATTGGCTCCGTTTGATACTTGACTGGCTCACTCCAGAAATTCATCTCGCCCTTGACCAGGATGGCCAGAACTGCGACGGCGAAGACTGGAATCTCAATCAGCGTGAGCCAGCCTCGTAGCCTTTTTGCAATCCCCGACATCTGCACGGGGGTGGCTCCATTGGTGCCTTTAATCGGTTGTTCATCGGAATTCTCGGTTTGCCGATCTCCACGGGCAAGCTTCTCCCAATTTTTCTCAAGGATCTTGATCCATGTAGACACCAGCGACAGAATGGCGGGGATGCAGCATGCGGCTGCAAGGAGCGTAGCTGTACTGAAAGTGATTTCATGGGGCATTGGGATCACGTAGATGTTGTCAGCCGAGTATTTCCGCAAAGGCGAAACCGGGCCGCCTTTGTCTCCACAAATCATGCCGCATTTGCTCTTATACGGGAATTGGCCTGTTAAGATCCATTCCTTTGTCGCCGAGTTGTCGGGTGGGCATTGCGTAGGTGCAAGGCGAATGAATTCCACGGTCAAACTAAGGAGCCCAGCTAGAAGAAGACCCGTCCACAAGAAGATGATGTCGCGACCGGGATTGTTGAAATATGTCTTGGAGAGTCTCACGGTCACTGGCGCAGTCAGAATACCAATCGCGCACAGCTGGAAAGCCCCGTAAACATCCATATCGACCGCTCCTAAAGATAGCGAGTCAGCGTGATCAACTTGAAACGAGAGTATTGACGTCTCCCGTATGTAAAAAACCAACTCACCATCGCGATGGACAGCGGCCAGGACAATCCCGTGGATAGCAGCGACGGCAGGGAAAAGCAGCGCAGCCGCCAGACAAGAATTACGAATATATTCCTCTTTTCGAGCTATGACGCAGGCTACCATCAAAGTATAGTATCTGCAACCAAGGTCAGAATTCGTCAATTCGCTGCCAGGCTTGTTTACGAAAGAGAGGGAGTTTCTGGTCATACAGGACTCGGGTCCCGGGCCCATATTGCCCGGACACAGGCCAGGCGCAAACAACCTCTAAAACTGGAGCAGTCGTGTTGTTGGAAGTTGGGTCGGTGTTGCGATGCACGAGGATATTTTCTAGCAGCTCAGTAGGCGACGGAATCGCTGGCATAGCTCGTCATCGGTCGTCGCGGGAAGGTGGTCTTTGAGACGAGGGCAATTGAAAACTCATGTATCAATCCGAAGGCGCTGGTCTGGTTTGTCAGCTAGTAGTGGCACCTGCACCTGTCTCAGTAATGTGATGTCAGGGGAGAAGACATTAATATGAGCAAAAGTCATGTCTCAAGCAGTCTCCCAGATGAAGCGGGCGCTTACCCGGGTTGAGCGTCATCAGCGAAGCATGCATGACACGGGTCGTCAGCCTCATATTTTCTCCATTCAGCTTCCCCATGTTATTTCTCGAATCAAGAAACTGTCCCCGTGACTGTAGCCCCATATCTAGTGGCAGTTAGCGTCGGGCGTCGGAATACGAGTTGGGGCGATAGTTGGCTGGCCTGATTGGTGAGTCTCACGCAGCCTACGCTTGATACAGAAATCGCGCAGTGGCTGTGCCTGCATAGTCTGCATGGTGGCCTTTTCACTCCGGGGAATCCCGCGCCATTGAATCTTGGGGGGACTTTTTTTTCTCTGGAATGGTCGATCGTGGGTAGTTAGGCAGACCATCAGAACTAGTTAACCCAAAAGTCTTATTAACGGGGCTGTGGGTTTAAATAATAGTTCGAAAGTTAGCTACCTAAGGATTCTACATTTGTTTTTATTAAAGAACACGCGTAAAATTCAAGACTCGGGCGGGGTCGAGCTGGGCAAGTCTTGGCTGGGTCTTGGTGTGCAGTTTTGTTAACATTTCTTCCAACGAGGCTTTGTTCGAGAGCCAGCTTCAGGCTAATAGGTGTAGGGCTAGTAAGCTCGTGCTCTTCTGATTCTGTCTGATTGCTCGCTAAACCTTGAGGCTTAGAATTTTGGCGAAGATCTTTTGCTCGGCGCTTTTGCGTTGATAACCAGCGCTCCTTTCTACAGCTTCAGAGGCAAAATTTTTCCTACCTCATTCCTAACACCTCCCTTGGCGCTCTGCAGGGTCCCGCAGACCAACTGCTCGCATATTGCCATCGCTGATGTTATTTTGAGTTGTTTGTGTGGAGTCTCAGGGAAAAATGGTTCTGGGCTAGGTCCGAGATTCTAAGTCAACGAAGATTCCTAGTCACATTCTGGTATGCGCATCATCGTGTCACACAGCGGTCACAAATCGCGCAATCACAACCTAACAGGATACCTGCTTCTCAACAGGTATTGTCGCTATGCATGTGCCATTTCGCCCCTGCGACTGAATCCCCACGCAAACACCCACATTGAGGTCTTCCCCGCACGAGGGAAAGGTCCAAAATGGCCCAAGAGCTAGACACCAACCAAATCAAATACTGGCGATCCATCTTAACTCTCATCACTTTTGTTTTAACAAGTAAGTGAGCTCAGTGGTTGGGTATTGTCTGCTTCTGAGCCTAAATTTTTGATTTTTTTGTCGCCGCTGTGCAGATATTGTCGTGCTTTTTCCTTTTCACGTCCCAATATACATCCCACGATGGCTTTCCAACGCAATTCTGGATGGTCTGGGTGCATTGCGCATAATACCCCGCCGCGAAATTACCTCGCAGCCCGATAAAAAACCAAGCTCGCTCGTGCGGCTTAGCATACCTCTCAACTTCGTTACCGCGCCGTTAATAGCAGATCTTTTTCTTCTGGCTATCCAAGCTATTGGTCGTAAAGAGGTTCATGATGGAACCATCGGTTCGGACAACATTTCTCCCATCGATATTATGGCATTCTTCCTCACATTGGCTTATATCGCCATCTCAATTGATGCTTCCGGCCTCATCAGATATCTGGCCTTCAAGGTGCTTCAGAAAGGAGGTGGCGTGGGCCACCGATTATTCTTCTTCCTCTACGCCTTCTTCTTCGGGCTCGGCAGCTTCATTGGAAACGACCCCATTATTCTGTCCGGCACAGCCTTTCTCGCCTACATGACTCGTGTGTCAAGAAACATTGTCCACCCCAGAGCCTGGATCCATAGCCAGTTCGCCGTGGCCAACATCGCCTCGGCCATTTTGGTCTCCTCCAATCCAACTAATTTGGTGCTTGCTGGTGCTTTTAAGATCAAATTCATCGTGTACACCGCCAACATGATTGTCCCAGTGGTAGTAACCGCCATCATCATTTTCCCCTTCTTGCTATACATCATCTTTGCAGACGTATCTCTGATCCCGCTCTCTATTGAAATGCACGAGCTCTCCGATGAGGCCAAGGCCAAGAAGCCCGTGAATCCCAATATTCCTCACGCCAGAGGTAACGACGAGGTGGTCGAAGAGGAGAATCCCGGACAGACCAAAACCCTTTCCCTAGAAGAGATTATGAACCCTTTCTTGGATAAAGGAGGCGCCGCCTTTGGTGCTGTCATTATGGCCGCCACTCTCATTACCCTTCTCGTGCTTAACGCCGCTACAGACTCTGGCCATGAGCGTCCAGTGTATTGGGTAACCCTACCTGCCGCTTTTGTCATGCTCTGTTGGGACCTTGCATTTGGGTGGATTCATCGGCACGAGACACGCGAAATTGCTGCCAAGGGCCGACGGGAGCTAGAAATTGCTCGAGAACGGCAAAAATCAAATTCTGCCTCGCCGGAACAGATGGCAATCAATTGCACGCAATCTAATACACATGACATTTCAGAGAGCCCGGATACAAAGCACACAAATGGTGGAATATCACTCGACGCCCCCGTCGACGAAAGCACCGACACGAAAACAGTTCATCTGGACGGTCAAACGCCGGTGTCAGCTTCGGTCATTGCTGAAAAGGAGGAGCAGGAGCCTTTCCCCGATATGCTGCCACCAGCTACAATCCTCACTAGCTCGAAAGAACGGGCTCTCACGTCTTCGCCTGAGGCCCTAGACGTACCACCAACCGGTGGGATTGATGAGGAGACACGAGGAGCTGTTTACAACGCCGAGAAAAAATCACCAACAACTTTGGTATCACTCGCTGCCGATATCTACGGGTGGCTACAGGAGACATTTCCCACCGTCACAGTAGTGATGTCTCACCTACCATTCCCGCTGATTCCATTTGCGCTGTCCATGTTCGTCCTCGTGCAAGCACTTGTGACCAAAGGGTGGGTGCCTGTATTTGCCTATGGATGGGATCACTGGGTCAGCAAGACTGGGGCGGTTGGGGCAATTGGCGGTATGGGATTTTTGTCTGTGATCCTATGCAACGTGAGTATCTCAAGGATATCCTACATTTGCATCGTTCGACCGACTAACCTCTCGCTATGTCCAGTTTGCCGGAACGAACATCGGGACAACCATCCTCCTCTCCCGCGTTATTCAAACCTGGCAAGAAATCCATGTACAAAACGGAATCCATATCAGTGATCGCGACTTCTGGGCTACAGTATACAGCATGGCTCTGGGTGTGAACTACGGCGCCTTTAGCACGACGTTCAGTGCATCATTGGCTGGTCTGCTCTGGCGCGATATCCTGGCGAGAAAGCATATCCGCGTGGGTAGCATTGAGTTTTTCCGTGTCAATATGCCTATTATTGCTGTTGCTATGGTTGTCGGGTGCACTGTTCTGATTGGCGAGGTCTATATTGTGAGGAAAACCACACCTTACATCCTCTGATGAGTATGACGGGTTGCTCGTGATAGTGAAGATCGTGGAGTAGAGTTGATATTAGTTTACGACCGTTATGACTGCATGATTGTTTGAATCCACTCTATTGTTCGGTTTATGTTTATCCCGGTAGAAGGCTACAATTGGGCACAAGACGAAGCAAAACCGAATCTCGTCAAAATAATGGATGCGCAAATGGTTGTAAAAATTCATGGGCTTACGCAGAGAAACAAATAAGTCCTGTTCGGTATGCCAGTTTCTTTTGAAAATGAAGCCAGAAAGAAAAGTGTATATTTTGCAGTCAGGGCGAAGCATAGTCAGTCACATGAGCCGATGACGTCGGGCAACAACAGAACATCCACGAACTGCTTCAACCACCCTCAGGACGATGAGACATGCTGTCGTCTTGAATGCGACCAAGCGAATACCATTGCGAAGGAGCATCCACTCATCGATAAAACACAGCTCCGTTCTTGAGCCCCGGTTAGAAGATCATGGTAAGGTCATTCGCGACGAATACTCGGTGATTCGCAATGACTACGGTTCGTTCCCCTTTCCCATGCGCCACAAAGCTCTCTGCTCACCGTTCGTCCATATAGCGGCGCCAAAACACCCCGTCGTTCTCGCGCACGGTCTGCTCGGATTCAGTGAATTGCGCCTCGCCGGTCCATATCTCCCCGGTGTCCAGTACTGGCGCGGAATAAAGGAGGCGCTCTCCGCGCGAGGAATTGAGGTGATCACGGCCACAGTGCCCCCATCCGCATCAATTGAGGCGCGCGCAGAGGAACTGGCCCGAATCATTGAGACTGACGCGCGCAGGAAGGACGTCAATGTCATTGCGTATGTCCCGTTTTGCTTTCGATATGGTCTGTAGGTATGCTGATGATTTTGCGTACAGACATAGCATGGTATGGATTCTCTTGTCTGCGAAATGAAAACTGTCTCTGATTCATCCTCTAGGGGTGAGATAACTATCGCAACTGGCTTTCACCTTCCAGCGCAACAGCTAATGAGAAGTGCGAAGCGGGCTTGATTCACGATATATGATCAGCCGTCTCCAGCCCCAGAAATTCAAAGTACTGTCGCTAACCACGATTGCGACTCCGCATCGAGGTCTGTTATTGTTGTTCGCTTTCCCTGACATCTCTAATTATGCGACAGGCTCGGCCGTGGCGGACTATGTGTTTGAAACGATAGGAGGTTTGTTTGCCCGATCCAGTCTGTTCAACGCCGAAGCTCATACCATTACAGCCGATCGCCTTCCGCAGATCTACTATGCACTCGACCGTCTAAAGGTTGAGACGGGTGCCTTTGAACAACTAACCCGGAAGTACATGGGGGAAACCTTTAACCCGAACACGCCTGACATAGACACTGTCCGGTGCGTTTCATCGAAGATGACCAGCGATCTCCTTTACTAAAGTGCTCAATAGCTATTTCTCGTATGGTGCCGCCGTGGAACCGAGTATTTGGTCCATCTTCCGGCTCTCCCATCGCATCCTAGCTGAAGCCGAAGGCCCCAATGACGGCCTCGTCAGTGTCGCCAGCAGTCACTGGGGAGGCGAGCTGGGGTACAAGGGAACCCTGATGGGGGTCAGCCACCTCGACTTGATCAACTGGACCAACCGACTCAAGTGGCTAGCTGGGGAAGTAACCGGTAACCGACAGCAGTTCAACGCGATTGCGTTCTACCTGGACATCGCAGGTATGTGATCTACCGTGGGGCCCAACCCTTCGGGCCGGGGGCTGACGATCTCGGCCGTAGACATGCTGGCCAAGGCGGGCCTGTGAGAAACACTGGTGCCTGGAGATACCCTGGATGGAGATAACTACATCCTCGACGTAATCATCTATTCTTGGAAGAACTAAATGCGGAATGTATATACTGGTAGCCTTGAGCATCAGCTCGTCTCCTGCCCATGCTGGCACTATATAGCTGCCGTCCTGATCGTCGATGTATTCGAACACCCGGCCTAGTTCCGTGGCAAACACCATCGCACATCCCCATCCATGGGCACGTGTGGCTGAGCGACAAGGCGCAGTCTTTCCTTCTTGACAAACTATTATTTATTAGAACCAAAAGGAAAGAAGAAGATTATTCTTGTTGGTGTGGAAGAAACCAAGCTCGGCAACCCCCCATGATCCGCCCCACGTCATTCCTGCTTTCTTTGCTCCTCATTGAGCCGCTTTAGTTCTTCTTCTCCCACTTCCCCAAGTCACCAATTCCTGAGGGCTGTCCGCCCATCGACCCTGACCAAATTGGCCCTCTCGCACGAACTGAGCTCGGCAACCTGGAAATCCAAAGAGGCTGCGACAGTGAGAGCGCGCGCGCTCAGAGCCTCGGGCGCTCGCCGCCATGTCCGCCACCATCCTGCTAGCCAGCCAGCAGCAGAAGCACTACACCAACCTCGACTACATTTCCGGCAAAGTTGTTCTCAACCTCCCCTCCGAAACAGCGATCGGAGGTATCCAGGTCAAGTTGGAGGGCGAGAGTCGCACGCGTCTCTCCGGGCCCCGGAATCCCAACAATGTGCACTCGGATAAGAAGCGGACAGAGCTGGAGGTTCACAAGGTGGGTTGAGGGTTGGCCCATGGGCTTGATCGGGCCAGCAACACTGATCGCGTGCAGATCCTCTACAAGGTCGCGACCGTCTTCCCCACGCCAGCGGTCATGCAATCGGGTTCTCCGGCAACCGCCTACACCTTTGCGCCCGGCTCCTACGAATACCCGTTCCAGTTCAAGTTCCCCTTCAATAATGCTTGCAGTACCCACAATAGCATGCTCACCAATCTCAACGTCAACTTGGCCGGGCTGAGGGTGGAGATGGCTCGCGATACGAACCGTCATGTCAAGAAGTCTCTTCCTCCGTCATTAAGCGGGTTTCCCGGCATGGCAGATATCAAATACTACGTGAAAGTGACGATCATCCGGCCGCAGTTCTACAGTAAAAATATCAGAGCGGTGAGTGTTATTTTCTGAATGGGGGTGGAGTGGCTCGCTGATTTGATTTCTGGCAGACCGTTGGCCTCAACTTTCTCCCCATTGAACCACCGCGAACCGGGAATCCCAACGAAGAGACCTACGCCAGGCGACAACATCAATTCTCAAAGGTCCCAGGAGGCCAGAAGAAGAAGAATCTCTTCTCACGCTCATCCTCTCGGGATGTGGAGCCTCCTCGCGTGGCTGTGGATGCACGACTTCCTAATCCTCCCATTCTCACTTGCAACGAACCAGTTCCGCTCCGGCTCCTCGTTAGGAAGGTCACAGAAACCTCCGAAACCATATTCCTCCAGATGCTGCAAGTGGAACTAGTTGCCTACACCAAGATTCTGGCGCACGATCTCAACCGCACGGAAACTGGCTCCTGGGTCATCATGAGCCGCAGCAACATGAATATGCCCTTGGGCAAACCCGGTGAACCGGTAGGCACCGAGTTGCCTCTTGACGCGAGCTTATGGAATCGCTGGCCCCTACCAAACACGGTAGCTCCGTCTTTCGAGACATGTAATATCGAGAGAAAGTATGAGTTGGAGGTCCGGGTAGGCCTGACGCATGGCAGTCCTGGGAGCATGAATGTACGTGTATTCCTTGACTTTATCATGGATTTGTCTAACTTTGTTATAGCCTCAGCTCATTGTTCTTCCCTTGCGAATGCCGGTCAAGGTCTATTCCGGAATTGCTCCTCCGCAAGCCCTGTTAGACGCACTAGCCGCGGCATCCTTACAACCTTCATCTCCGAATACGCAGTCACCCCGGACCTCCCAACTCAGCTCGTCAGCAAACGCAGGTCAGCCTCGGCCACCTATGCCCCCACGTCCGGCCACATTACCAGCAGCAGTCAGCGTCGGAGACGTCTACGACGAGGCACCCCCTAGCTATGAGGATGCAATGGCAGAAAATATCGGCCCGGTGGATGGCCCCCGCCGCGAGTATCACCCACCAGACGGCTCCTCTACCACCTCGGGGAGCACCATGGAATCTGGAGCTGATGCCAAGTCGCCAGTTGGTGAGGATGGTTCTGCGGCAGCGGGGACTTCAGGATCCGCAGCCTACCGCGAGAACCGCTCCTCTTCGGAATCTTTTGATATGCTGCCCACCACCCCTCCCGAATCTCCTTCGCCTCCCACCTCCCCCGTCGCACGCTCACGCAGTACGATGAAAGTCCCCCGGAATAACCGCGATGACGACGAGAGTCCGCCGCAGTATCAGCCTGTTGCGGATGATCAATTGCAACCACCGGCTGCGGTGGAGCGCGGGCCATCGAGGCCTAATCTGGGCGTTCCGAACCGGAAGCCTGTTCCACGTACTTCTGGCCCAAAGTGAGCTTAGCAGTGATACTAATTCTACCCATCATTGTTCACATTGTGACCTTGTTGAATGATACACACGGAACAGAGGATGCAAGGCGTACAGCCGTACATAGAAGGCACGTCATTGAACATCCAGACATGGTTTTCGACCTTGCAGGCCAGTTTGAAACCGGATACCCCCATTTTAATGCCGCGTAAATGATCTTGTTTTGCATTATTCATTATTAGCGCTGTTGGACTATCAATCAATTGCATGGAATATTCATAATCCATCCAAAATATAGATCTGTAAAAGTTCGGCCTGGGGCATTCAATCTACCCATCGGGTTAGCGCCACTGCCTCCACGCGGTCGAGCTCCGTTTGATTCTTTCGTTGCGCTACTTCATTCTCGACTCTCCAGAAACTACTCGGAGGAGCATGTTCAACCCAACTCCGACTCTTACATGGCAGTCGCCATAACCCTTCCTGCCCTAAATCTCCTCTTTTGTCGTTCCCTATCCCGTGTCGCGTCCTCAATCCCCGACCCGAGTCTGCAGACCGCAATCTTGAACAGCTACACAACCTGAAGAACACAACACCTATTCACCTATTGTTCCCGATGGTCTAGCCACACTGTCTCCTACACACACCATGCGCTTCCACCTTATCATCTCGCGCCACGGCTTGCCCGTCACGCGCATCCTATGGACAACCACCTCCCCGGCTTCCGCAGCAGGCGGGTATGGCACGCAAATCGCAGCGTCCACCTCGGCTATTTCGTCAGCTCGCAATCCAAACATCGCATTTGCAAACGGCGGGTACACAGTTGCGCAGCTCCTGGAAGATGTGAACGAGATTGTCCCGCTCGAGACAGGGCCGGCTCTTTTCGACGCGGAGTCCACCGGGCAATGGGGACTGGAAGATTATGTTGTTGAGATAGGTGGCTCGGAATGTTTGCATTTCATGGAGGTGGAGGGTTTGTTCCGGGAGGGCGATGAGGTTGTGTATGTGTTCCGGATCTGTCCTTCGCTACGGGTTCTTGGCTAACTCAACCTACAACAGTATTCGAGCGCTTCAACTGTCAGATCTACGAGCAAGGCGCATGTGCGGACGCCACCAGATCTCGAATGACGGCAAACATCTCATCGACGGTGTCCCCTTCGGGTCTCCATACCTGAGACGGACAGCTTCCACTCGACCTGTCATAAATATCCCGCCGCGAAAGAAACGGCGCACGGTTTTCTCGGGCTGGGAGTCCGATTATTCCCCGCAGTATCTGCCCGATCAGATTCACACGGATGCAGACGAAGAAGGCGCAGATCGCGACTGGCTGCCAGCGGGCGAGTCGAGTTTTGGCAAGGAACTCTCCGTCATACCCGCCGAGCATGAAGTATCTGATCTGGGGACTGTGATCCGGCACCCTATCCACGATGATGAGGAGAGCGACCGCGACCCTGATTTTGAAGAAGAGGAATTAGAGAACGAACTTCAAGCTTTGAAGGAAGATTTTGAAGGACCTGCGTCTCAGTTGATCGATGCTGAAATCCAGGGTCGACCTGTTAGTCGGCATGCCTTGCGCTCGAGCTCGGCGTCCAAGAGACCCTCCTCGGCGGATACGCAGCGCAGGAGTTCGCTGCGACCAACTTCGTCTCTTTCTAACAAGCGATTCCATGGAGAGGATACCTCTCCGCGTACATCAAAGGCCGTGCGATTTAACGGAGGTGGCACGCAGATCGATGTGCCTCAACCCAATGGGACAATTGATCGCATATCTCCCGTCTCCGAATCATCTGCATCCTCATCCAGCGACTCCAGTGACTCTTCCGATGCCGACTCTTCCGACGAAGACTCTGACTCCGATTCATCCAGTGACTCGGATAGCTCTAGCTCGGAGGCGTCTAGCTCGGAGGAATCGGAGAGGGTCGAGAGTTCTCCACCTGCAAAGAAGGCGAGACTCTCGATTCTCAACCCACCTGGCCATGGATCAGTGCGAACTCGAAAGAGCAATACCCGTTACAAGCTTCGTCGGCGGCTATCAAAATTGAAGGAGCTCGGTGTTCTGTCCGCTGATGCAGATTTCGCCGCGTTACGCGAGTGGGAGGAAGCCAACGGAGGGTGGTACGTGCCCGTCGAGTCGAGTGATGTGTCTCGGCCTTTGAGCAAGGAGCAGAAAAAGGAAGAAGCCGAGGCAGAATTCGAGGCTCGACGTCAGAAACTGCTCCGGGATCTTGCGGCTGGTGGCGTTGAGGTAGACGGGTCGTCGGAAAAGGAGAATGTGCCGCCCCGACAATCTGTCGCTGTCGCTGATGAAGAGGTAGCTGCCAGTGGAAAAGCGGCTGAAGAAAGATCCCCGGCGCATCGTCGCACTCTGGACATTGCAAGCTCTCGTCGAATGCTCTTTGGGTCACTCGGGGTACGCACGCCCAAGAACAAGGAAGAAGACGAGGCAGCAAGACGCAAATTCGCTGCCCAGGCCAGTACCGTTCATTCTCGGAAGAAGAAAGAAGAAGAGAAACAACCCATCGAAGAAGAGAGCGAGTCGGATGTAGATTGGCAAGAAAAGCTGGTCATCCGTGCAACCGAGTGTGTTTTTGAAGATGTCGAACTGAGTGGGCCGCCTTTTCCGTTCAAACAACGCTGGGATGCGGATGCGAATGCGATGATTCGGGAGCTCAAGGGCGGGGGCAAGAAGCGGAAAAGAAAGCAACGAATTCAAGTCTACGAGAACGGTCCGGAAGATGAGTACGAAGATGGGAATGCCCATTACGAGGCCTACTTTGAAGGTGATCATCAACTCAATTATGATGATGCCGAGCCAGAAACTACGGAGGCAGACCCCAAGGAGAATGTTGAAGATCTCCCAGCTCTTCCGAGCGACATGAGTTCTCTCCCCAATCTCGTGCCAAGTGATGTCAAAGTCGGAGTCATCATTGCCTTCCGGCAACTTGACATGTCGAAAGCCACCAACTGGCAACCGCGAATGTCGGAGTATCGAGTCGCCGAAGTCCACGAGGTGGGTGATCACGGCATGATCAAAGTGCGACTTGCGCAACGCGATCGAAAACCCAAGCCTGTCGAAACGGACATGGACGACGAGCCCCGCCAATACAGTGGGTTCGAAATGCCGGGATATGATGACGACGAAGAGGAGGATGATGGATTCCGGGAGCTTGCTTTTCCGGAACTCAGCGATCCCAAGCTTCTGCAGCCTGCGAGGCTGCATGATCAGGAGAATAGTGTGTCAGTCAATTGATTTCTTCTTTTCTCCCCGTCTACATTCTTTGCAATGTTCACGTGCTTACTTGTTCCCAAGTCCTGTATCTGTAATTGAAGATTCTATGCCGAATGCCCAGCCTGTTTCGGGTCTGGCTGGAATGGACGTCGATGAGGATACGCTTGTCACCGACAGCGGACAGCCACCATCCCCATCTAATCCTGCGCCACCGTCTGAACAACCCCCGGCTCCTGTCGCCGTACAAACGAACGGAACCGATGACCGCAGCCAAAGTTCACGGGTATCATCGCCCGCTTTTCTGGGATTTCCCTCTCCCCAGGTGGAAGTGCACTCCTCGCAGCGCTCATTGTCAGGACATCGTCCGGTCGAGACAAGCATGCTTGATGGGCAGACGCTTATCGGAGAGGCGCAGCTAGCTCCGGCAGACAGTTCCAACCAGGAAATCTCATTCTTGTCAAACGGGCAGTCTGGCGAACCCGATGCCCAGGTCGACGATCAGGAAGTCGTTCATCCTTCGGAGATGCAGTCGTCTCAGGTTGAGTACTACGATGCAGCTCTGAGCGCGCCTCAGGCTGAGCTTGGGGCAACGCAGAACGGTCCAAAGTCGAGTCCGTGGGACACGCTTCTGGGCTCCTTGAGGAACGTGACTGACTCGGAGGAAGATGGGGATGAGGATGAGGATGACGATGAGAATGAGAATGAGGAGGAACATGGTCCGCTCCCGGACTTCGACCAGCAGGGTCGAGATGGCCTCAACATCTCACCAGACCCATCAACAAAGACCAAGACAAACTCATCCAAGCGCAAATCCCCATCCAGCGGCCAAAAAGATACTCCCACTCCCTCTCAACATCAGCCGGATCTCGATCTCGACTCGCCGGCAGCCTCCACCCGCTCTCGCTCCCGACGCTCCCTCCCTTCTCGCGAATCCCGAAACTCCCAGATCCAACCATCGCAGACGTCTGTCGCAGTTGACCTAACCTTATCCTCCAGTCCACCGCCAGGGAACTTACAGCAGTCACAGTCACAACCAAATAGCAATGAGGATAGCGGCCGCTCGTCGAGACGCCGAACCAGGACGTCGGGCAAAGTGCAGCGGTTGTCTCAGGCTAGTCATGGCCGTCGCTAACCTGGATTCCTTCCTTCGTTTGTATTCTAATATTTTCTTGTGTATCTTATTCACTCATTCAAATCGGACCAATCATCCATGTATAAAGCATTGTCCGGATAATCATGTATAGTTATCATTAGCTCTTCTCTTCTTCTCCTGTGGGATTATTGCAGGATTGTCCGCTCTATACTAGTCTGACAACCCGGTCTCCATGATTGGCTCCCGCAGCTATCCAGGGTGATGTCATCCCGAGTATATGAATCACTGCCTTGACTTCGCATCACCTGTTTTTCTCCCTTTCTCCTTCTTCTCTCTCTCTCTAATTGACCATGAGAAGAGCACTATTCTCTCTACCTACTAAGATCCATCCCCGCTCACGTCATCTCTCCATCCAGACCCGTTCCTCAATTCCCCAACGCGGCCGGTGTAACAGCTGCCGCCAGAATCCCAGCTGCGCCTGTCCCTGTTGTGCCCCCCGCCATTATTCGTCTTTAGGTACTGCATCCAACCCCTCACGCGTATTATTACCAATCCTCTCTGCTGCACCTTCTCCCTCAACTTCTTCCTCGCCCTTTCTCCATCGTAATAAATTCATTCGCACATTAACAACAAATACACCATCCACCAAAATGGCTCAAGAATACAAATTGAAGGATATTACCTCCTTCGCGGACATTGCTCCCATGGAGAAAATCGAGTGCGAGGTCGAGGGTGTCCCGGAGGGAAAAGTCCTCGTGCTGAAGCTCGACGGCCAGGTGCATGCCCTCAGTCCTCGCTGTTCGCATTACGGGGCGCCCTTGAAGCTGGGTGTTGTGGCGCCTGATGGGAGGATTACTTGTCCTTGGCATGGAGGTGTGTTTTCTCTTCCCGGTCTCTCCTCTTGTCATTACGAAAGAAAAGAAGGGAGAACAAAAGCTAATTGATATGGATCAGCCTGTTTCAACATTGGCACTGGAGACGTGGAAGATGCGCCTGCGCCTAACGCGCTGAACAAGTTTGATGTTTTTGAGAAGAACGGCGCCGTATATATCCGCGGCACGGAGGCAGATATCAAGGCCGGACAGCGGAACCCGGTCGTCAAGTGCAGTGTGTCGCAGCCGGAGGAGAGAGTCGTTATTGTCGGCGGGTATGTTGGGCTTTCTGTTTCTATACCGCATCCTACCTGTTCTAACAACCAACCAGTGGAAGCGGCACTTTGGGACTTGTGCAGGCCCTCCGCGAACTCAAGTACCCGGGCCACATCACCATCATCTCGCGCGAGCCGTACCTCATTATCGACCGGACCAAGCTCTCCAAGGCCCTGATCGCAGACGCATCCAAGATCCAATGGCGGCCCAAAGAATGGTACGCCGAGGCAGCGATCGAGACAGTCTCGGACGATGTGACGGCCGTGGACTTCGAGAAGAAGTCCGTGTCCACCCGCTCCGGGAAAGACATCCCATATACGAAACTGGTTCTTGCGACGGGCGGCGTGCCGCGTGTCCTCTCTCTGCCAGGCTTCAAGGCCGGCGAGCTGAACAATATCTTCACGCTGCGCGGGGTCGCAGATGTGCAGGCCATTCTCGGCGCGGCGGGCGAGGGGAAGAAGAACATTGTTGTGATTGGGAGCTCGTTTATCGGCATGGAGGTTGGCAATTGCCTGTCGTCCAAGGACCACGCCGTTACGATTGTGGGGATGGAGAGCGCGCCCATGGAGCGAGTGATGGGTGCCGAGGTCGGGCGGATCTTTCAGAAGAATCTCGAGAAGAACGGGGTGAACTTCAAGATGTCGGCGGGTGTGGCCAAGGCCGAGGGCTCGGCTTCGAATCCGCAGACCGTCGGCGCAGTGCATCTCGAGGATGGAACCGTTCTGCCTGCCGACCTGGTCATTCTGGGTGTGGGTGTTCGGCCCGCGACGGATTTCCTGCGCGACAATTCGTCCATCTCGCTGGAAAAGGACGGCTCCATCGCCACGGACACTCACTTCGCCGTGCCCGGTTTGGACAACAATGTCTTTGCAATCGGTGATATCGCAACATTCCCTTACCGCGGCCCAGGCGCCGATGTCGCCAACGGCGGCTCGCCCACGCGCATCGAGCACTGGAACGTAGCGCAGAACTCCGGCCGCGGTGTCGCGCGGGCGATTGTCCATTCTCGTCGCGGCTCGCTCTCATCCCTACCGGCCAAGGCATTCATTCCCATCTTCTGGTCTGCGCTCGGGGCCCAGCTGCGCTACTGCGGAAACACTGTGGGTGGGTATGACGACGTCCTGCTCCGTGGGGAGCCCGAGAATGCCAAGTTCGTGGCGTACTACTGTAGCGGAGATACCATTGTCGCGGTGGCTACGATGGGCGCGGATCCGGTGATGTCCAAGTCGGCCGAGCTGATGCGGCGTGGGAATATGCCTTCGAAGAAGGAGATTGTGGATGGGGTTGATGTGCTCAAAGTTGGTCTGCCAGAGGGAGTAAAGGCGTGACTGAAGATGTAGTAATGATAATACACGAATGAACTGTTTCTGTTTTGACTATAAAATTCGAGTTTTTCAGTAGCAAGCATGTACACATGGCCCATCAAAGCACCGGAACGCCCTCCAAAAAATAACAATGACAGATATATATATATATATGCAGACTCTAGTTCGCCTTCTCCTTTTCCTTCTTCTTCGACTTGGACTTGCTCTTCTTCTTCTTGTCTGTGTCGGCGTCAATCTCCACTACGGAGACATCCTGTACAGCCGACGCTGGCGGCACATTGGTGATAGGAATGGCACTGCTCGCCCTCGACGAAGAGATAAATGACAACGGCATCGCATGACCCTGCCGTTCAGCCTCCACCAGTCTCTCCTCTTCCTCGGGAGAGAGCATTGTCCCCTCAATACTCATGAACCCGCGATCCCGATCTGATCCGGGGATCACATCGATATCCACAACACGGAACTTCACAGAGCCCTGCACACGATGCCCTGAAACAGACTGGAAGTAGCCCGTCGCCGACTCATCGTCCTCGTCATCGCCATCGAGCGGGATCTCCTCCGCGGCTACTGTAGCAGGCTGAAACTGCTCTTTGGCGGGATCGAAGCCAGTCTCATGATCAGAGGATTCATCGTCTGTAGCTGCGGCCGAGCTGATTGTCTTGCTGCCGCCCTCTTCGCCCGGGGGCACCCACTTCCAGTTCGTCGGGAGGCGCTTGCGCTCAATGCCGACAGAGAACAAGTTGAGCACAACTGCGCCCATGAATCCCTCGGACTGCACATTCACCCACCCGTCCAGGGTCTGTCCGCGCTTGGGACGAAACACCAGGAACGTGGCCGTCAGGTACACGTACAGGACGCCGTACTCGTCAGCGCTCGTGGCGAGAGTGAGCGGTTGCGGGTTCGGGTCTGCGGAGGATCTGGTAGCAGAATTGGGCGGCTTGCTGGAGATAGAGGCATTCGAGTAGGCCAGAATGATCCCCTTCAGCGGGGGGTAGTACGTCAGCAGCAGTGGGGAGAGATGCTCGGCCAGGAGCGAGGCGAGCGCATGCGTCGGCGAAATGGAGACGGGCGCGAGAGGTAGGTAGAGGGTAGCGGTGGTGAGCGCGAAGGGAGACTCGGAGTCCGCCGACTCGGGGGCTTTGGTCTTTTTGCTCTTTTCTCGCGGTGCATCCGTATGCTTGCGCTTTTTGGTCGGTGATGAGACCTTGTCTTTGTTCTTGTGTTTGCGTTTGCGCTCGGCGTCTTTGTGGACGAGCGAGGAGCTGTCGATGTCCATTGCGTCGACGGCCATGGGGACGCAATTGCGCTCGGACGGAGCAGGTGTGGGATAACTCGTGAAATAATGGGGTCGATGGAGTCGAGAACTTTTTTTTTTCTCTGTATAGCCCAAAGTAGAAAGCGGTGTCCCGGGCGGAGTGCAATGACGGGGATGTTGACAAACAATAGGAAATGGGGGCCGCGGATCGACTCTGGAGACTCGGTCAGGACAGGTTGGAAGAATGCAAGGCGCTTCAAACTAATCGTCCACCATGCCCTCCACCCTGTCGGCAATCCTGCCGTTCATCGGCTGGGGATTTCTTCCCGGCGTGAGTTTGTCCTATCGGCCATTGCACCGATCTTCGTGTCTAACAAACCCACCCTACAGTATGCCACGTCCTTCCTCCAGAGCATCTACTATGGCCTCACCATTCGCGCCGGCGAGCCACGACCTCCGCCACAGTCCCCCCGCTACCAGAAACATCGCCGCCGGATCTACATCGTCGTGATCGTCGGCTATCTCCTGTATACACTACTCGAGACTTTCCGCCAAGTCCAGAGCGATGGGGACTTCTACGAAGTGCTAGAGGTGTCGCCCTTTGCCGAGGAGCGCACCATCAAGTCGCGGTTCCGGAAACTCGCTGCGCAGCACCACCCGGACAAAACGGGGTTTGACAATGATTCCGATGCGTATTTCATCTTCCTGCGCGGCGCGCAGGAGACCCTCGTGGATCCGGTCAAGCGCTTCGCGTATGATCGGTTCGGGCCTGAGATGCAGAACTGGGGGCCCCAGAAGACTATGCGGGACTATATCATGACGTCGATTACTCGCTCGATTTTCCCACAGTATTTCGGTGGTTTGCTCTTTATGATGGTGTTGAACTGGCTCTGGTGGCCGAATCGGGGGCGCTATGTAAGTCATACCTCTCGAATCAACACGTCCTGGTCTAACCATTCTGCAGTGGCGCTTCTACACCTTGGCCGCGATGCTCACGCTCGAGCTATTCATCATTACTCACCCGCAAGCCGTGTTCATGCCAGGAGCCTACCTCCCCGCCGCACTACAGTCATGGATTCCCGGCGCTACACGGTATCTACTTCCATTCCAGATCCTGACCTTAGCCCGACGCGCCTCGATCACCATGCACATTTTCATCTCTCAGATCGGACCGCGTATGGACACAGCTACCGGCACCGGCGACAAGCTGTCCCAGCAGACCATGCAGCGGCTGGGCCAGGTGGTGGCGCTGTCGCGCGCGGCAGACGTCGAGGCCACCCGCACCCTGCAGCTGGGCCTGGTGCCGTTCCGCGGTGATCGCGAGATCGTGTCGACGCTGCGCCGCGGCATGAAGGAGGGCCTGATCCTGGCTGGCGTGCGATCCAGCCCGGAGGTGCAGCGGGCTGTCGCGCAGGTGACGGAGCGGTGGAAGGCCGAGAAAGCCGATTGATTGCTCGATGGGAGGGAGATGTGTATAGGAATGGGTAGTTTACCACGTATATAGAAAAAATCTCTCTCTTTTTAGATGTATCGCACTCGATGATGGAGCATGGAATAATCAATCCCTGATTCGCGGGACATGACCAATTTTCTTTTTCCGTTGGATCACTTAATTCACTAGTCGCGCAAATGCCCTCCGGTGGCAATCATCAGCCTTGGGTGAGCAGTGTACGCGTGAGACATGAGTCAGACAGACCAGTCTCCTCGTCACCCGGTCTGTGTCTGCCGAGGGTGGATCGCCATTCATGTTTTCGGGAGGCAGCGGGTGCGTTGAAGTGGTCGATCCATCCATCCGTGTGTTCGTTAGGGCTATCCATAGTTTGGGAACAGTCTGTGTTGGGGGTCTGGAATGTACCCTCGTCCTCGACCAATGCGAGGCAGTAACTAACCCCCCACGAAACACCAGCAGGGATGAGCAGTAAAACGGCCCCTCGAGGATGCGTCAGTAGGTGTCGAATGGATGTACCATCCTGTCCAGAACTTCCGAAAGAGCACGCTGTCATGTACTGTCACCCACCCACCCTGAGTCGCCTCAGGCAGGGTAATCCCGGTATATAATACCGGTATGCAAACACGACGGAACTGTGCTCATCGCCGCCAGACGCTTCCACCTCTTCCACTCACTCCCAGAATAATAGACGAGACCACAATGAAATCCACTCCCTCGATCCCTTTCCCTGCCGCCTCCCTTTCTTTCCGCTTCCCCCTTTCCTTCTCCCCCTTCCGTCTTCATCCTCCCCCCTTCTCATCCATCACCCATCCATCCACACTATGCTCCTCACCTCACCGGATTCCTCCTTGATTATTCTCGATAACGCGGTCTGAGAACCCCGGGCCTGAAAAACAAATTCGGGCGGAAAAGAGACACCTCACCACATCCGGACGGGAATTGCCCCATCGCAACACCACCCTCCTCGTCTCTCCCTCCACCCTCTTCCTTTCTGTTCGAATTCACCTACCCAAAAAAAAAAAGTCCATCTTCCATCATCATGCCTGCCGCCGGCACCACCTCGTCCACCACCAACGGTCGCTCGGGCCGGGGCGCCGGCTCGAAGAGCTCGCCCAAGGGCAAGCTGGTTGTGGTGCTCAAGATGACACCCGACTCCCTTCGCGCCCTCGTCAACCCTACGAAAGAAAACAACACCCCAGACATTAAGGGCTCCTCGCCGGCCTCATCCTCTGCGGCCGACCTCCCTGCTGCCCGCCCTTCCTCGGCCGACAATGGCTCCGATGCGGACGCGGTCTCAACACCGGCCACGGGGGCGAACGCGGGGGGTGACACGCCTCGCCGGAAGGGCGTTCCGGGTCCCAAGCCGGGCAACAAACGCACGAACGGGCAGACCGAGTCGAGCGCGCGGTCAAGGGGGCGGCCGGGCCCGAAGAAGAAGCCTCGACTGTAAGCTTGTCTGAACGAGAAACCAAAAGGATACCATGCTAACGCTCATCGCAGGGAGGAAGGAGGTGAAACCTCTGGCCGGACGGGTGCTCCGTCCCGACTGGGCCCCAAGGCCAACACTGGCGCGATCAATGCCCATCTACGCTCGCTGGACCGCACTGGTGCGCCATGTCGTCGCTGGGAGCGCAAGCCTTTGCAGCTGCGCAGCTTTACGGGCATCCTCTGGCAACTGCCGTCGTGGCGCAGCTACAAGTCCTCCAAGCTCTCTGAAGACCCAGAGGGCACGGTGGCCGCGCTGGAGTCGGGCGACAGCGACACTAAGCCCTCGCTCGCTATCCCGGACCAGGAGATGAATGGCAGCAGTGCGGTGCCGAGTGAAAAGAGCCATTCCGGGGATGTCACGCCCGCTCCGTCGAACCCCGTGGAGGCCTCGTCGCCGGCCATTGCCATGGCGGCGTGACGTGATTGGGTTTCTGCGATGCTTTACTGCTGTACACTATTTTTGGTTTTTATTTTCGGGTACTCATGATAATCCTGGGGGTCGGCGTTTGTGTGTTCTGGGGGGGGTGCAAGGAGGGATTTCCATGGCACACACCTCCTGGTCGAGATGAAATGTCGCTTTGTATTTGTGTATCATAGCTATGTCGGGAACTGCATTGCTCACTCTTTTTCTACTTGGATTATTCCATCTTCCATCTATGCTCGGACTGCTTCACTTCCTCTATACGACCATGGATCCTCCTATGTATCTTACTCTGTACGAGCAAGGGAGGGGGCCTCGTGACAGCCCTTCCCCGCAACAACGGCAGCCCCGGCTGGGTTGGTCTTCGTCTGACTGACTTAAATAGTGTAGGTAGTCGGTTTAAACCACTTCATTCTTCTTTGAACTATAACACCAGGTCGGACAGTGGCCAGCAGGTCACACCGCCTGCGAACAGGAAGCGACCACCTTCCTTACTTACCTACACTAGAAATAATAAGATTTATTCCCGTCCTGACAAGCCACTGACTGCTGTCCCCGGAATCCGCCGTGCTTCTTTTTTCTTGCTTTGTTGCTGGCCGAAAGCAGCGGGTGACCCGCTGGTCACGCAACCTCAACGCAACAACCCCTCCAAGCGGACAACACCACCACCACCACTCTCGCCTCACCTCGCTTTTAAACAGCCAGTGAATCAGCCTCTCGGTATCGATCTGGCGGGCGGGTGACCCGGACTGGCACCATGGACGCTCCTCCACCCCCAGCCGGTGGAGCTCGAGGAGCTTCAAACACCTCATACCCCGGCCCCAGCATCTCCTCCACCCAACGTCGCTCCTCCTACGCCTCCGTCGTCTCAGGCGCAGCCCTCTCCCCTCCAACTTCGGGCTCTCTCGCTCATCTCCTTAACTCCTCCTCCGCCTCCAACCCGGTCTCCTCCTACCCGCCGCCCTTCCCATTACCCGACGGCCGTTTCTCCCGGCCCTGGTCTGGCGGCGACACCGACATGCACCTAAACGCAGCCTGGCGACCAACGGCATCCCCGGATTCCCTGCCGGCGTACTCCCGCAAATATGCCAGCTACCTACGACAAACAGACTTCTCCCACGGCCTGGGCAGCCTGGCCTCCGACAGTCCCTCCTTCTTCACACCGTCCTACCTCCGCAACTCCCGCTACATGTCTCGCCTCGACGCCGCCCATCGCGCCAAGCTCGCTGCCCTCCAGCGAGAGACTGGCTCCAACACCTCTGCCTCGAATCCTCCCCTCTCCGCCTCGTCTAGCCATGTTCATTTGCCCCGCATGGTCCCGTCCCATCGGGGCATGGCCTATGAGATCATCGAGAAGGAACCCCCAGCCACGACGGATCAGACCATGCCCCTGCCGACGCAGTGGAGCAGCTCAGATAAGTACGCGGGTCTAGAGATCTCGAATAATGGACTCGACGTACGATACACCGGTCCTGTGAACAAGCATGATCATGAAGCGGCAGCGTTGCGAGCTGATCATCCCATGCCGCCACAATGTGGGATATATTATTTTGAGGTTAAGATCGAATCTAAACCGAAGGAGGGGTATGTGAAAGGCGTTTGCCCCATGTTGACCGTCTATTGACACAATATCGCAGGATGATCGGGATTGGATTCTCAAGCACCAAGGCATCGGTTGAGAGACTCCCCGGCTGGGAGCAGGAATCCTGGGCCTACCACGGTGATGATGGCAAGTCATTTTTCGGCGAGAGCCAAGGCCAAGGAAGGCCGTATGGGCCGACCTTTGGGGTCGGTGACACGGTAGGATGTGGTGTGAATTTTTCCACGGGATCTGCTTTCTTTACAAAGAATGGCGTTTTTCTCGGTATGTACTGCTAAGTGGAATACTGGATTTCATTAACTCTTCTAGGGAATGTGTTTCACGAGCTGCGCAACGTCAAACTTTTCCCGTCAGTGGGAATGAAAAAGCAGCCGCCGGTACATCTGAGGGCGAACTTTGGACAGGAGCCGTTCGTTTTTGATATCGACGGCTTGGTCAGGGTGTGTCACTCTCCCGGAAATTGAAAAGCAGAAACTGACTGTAAATAGCAAGAGAAAGCTTCCATCCACTCGGAGATCAGCGCTACCAGCACAGCGAGTCTCCAGCCACCACTTGATGAATCTGCATTACTACAGGAGCTGGTCGCTCAGTTTCTGGCTCACGATGGCTACGTGGAGACATCTCGCGCGTTCGCTGAAGAGGTGGCTACCGAAACGGCGGCTCTGCATAATGGGCGAGACGAGCCCTTGAAAAAGTATGAAGTAGAGGAGGATAGAGAAGCCATTAACCGCAATAGTAAGCATTCCTCCGATGTTTCTGGGTATTCTCTGACTCTCCAGAAATCCGCTCCGCCATCCTAGACGGCGACATTGACAAAGCCCTCAAACATACCAAGGCGTACTACGCCAACGTCCTCGAAGACTACCCACACATCCACTTCAAACTCCGCTGCCGCAAATTCCTCGAGATGATGCGCCGCTCCAACGAGCTCGCCGCCGCCACGGCCGCAGCAACCGCGTCATCCTCCAAACGACACCGCGCAGCCACCGGCCCCGGGATATCCGATGAACACGCCGTCTTCGACCAGGAAATGGAACTCGACGACGCCAGCGACGGCTGGGATGCTGCAGATGGGATGGATACGGAAGAGCAAGAACCTGAGACCGCAATGCAGTTTAACGAGCTCCTCACCGAGGCAGTGCAATACGGCCAGCAACTGCACATGGACTACCCGTCTGACGAGAACGGCGGCGACAAAAAGATGCTAGATGATATTTTTTCGCTGGTTGCATACGCGGATCCGAAGCGCTCGGTGCATGGACATTATCTCGATCCCGCGGGGAGAGTCGCTGTTGCTGAGGAGTTGAACTCGGCTATACTCGGTATGTCAATACCCTTTTTTTCTTTCTCTCGACAGTACTGATTTTTTGATGTAGTGAGTCTGGGTAAATCCTCAGCAGCAGCGCTAGAGCGCCTATACCAGCAAACGGAAGTCCTTGTCAATGAAATCAGCGAAGACGGCGGCGCCGGGGCGTTCATCAATGTTCGGAATGACTTTTTGCTATGATTCGGTCGGCGCTGATACTGGTATCTGATATCTGGTGCTGGGATGTTCTCTTATGCTTCATTCGGCAAACAGCAGAGGGTCGGGTCTTTTGTTTCCTTCTTTCTTCATCATTCTCTCTCTCTTCTCTTTTCTTTAGCCAGAATGTTCGATATTATCTATATTACTCTTCTTTCGACTTTTTTTATCTCTCAAGGTTCGGGTCTCTTTCTGTTATGTGCTGTGTTCAGTGATTTGTCTGTTTTACTCATCCTGCTTGCCTTGTCCTTACCCTTCCTATTCTTAAGTATGCCCCAATCGATGGATGCGCGGCTTTCATATGGTCGTTGCTGTTTACACCGAAGATTGCGCTCTTGCGCTCCGGATGATTGTCTTGTTGTCTGTGTGGTCGTCCTTTTCAGACGGACAGACAGATGGAGGGTTTAAATAGAGAATCTGACTCTATTCTTTACAGTCTTACGTTTTAGGTTAAGTAGGTACTATATTTGTTTGACGCTATACAAGATAAAACCTCTGGCCTACCTAGATTATCCTTGAAACGGGATTTCTGGACTGGGATTCGAGTAAATGGTCATCCATGGTTATTTCTTAACGTAGATACCATAGCGAGCAATGTAGCTACGTATAATAATCAAGGCAAACGAGTTGATGATGTTCGAGAGATTGGGATATCTTCGGCCTCTTTGCTTCATATGAAATGAGCCACCAGATTTCTATCCTTCCTTGCCTCATAACCTGTTCGTAGCCTATCTTGAGAGGGAAAGAAATAATGCCTAGTTCTGAATTACAAACCCAATCTACTATGATCATGTGAAACAAGTACTTAGCTTGTATATTCAATGTCGTGTGATGACCCCCGCTATAAATGTGGAAATCATACCGAGAATTTGCCTATACATCTCTCTCCTCACGAGTGTAACAAGCCAACTTCCCGCATATTAGACCAAATGAAAAGATATATATAACCCCAGTCATATCTCTCAATCCCCTATTTCTTCTCCTAATCACGATCAAAAGCCACTACTATACTAGTTACATCCCTCCACCCTCAAGACGTACTTCCCATCATGGCTCCCTCAACAACAAGCCCCAACCAAGACGCTCCCGCAGACAAAATCAAAAGCAGCAGTACCGAAGAATCAAAACTAAGCGCCCTCGAAAAAGCCGAACTGTCCCTCGCAGACAAATTCAGCTCGCCAGACGTGTACATCAACGGCGAAAAGGACACCTGCTGGCACCCATGGATGGAAAACCTGGAACTCAAGCCCCTGCGCTTCGAAACGCGCTCCGGCACATTTGTCGTCGTGCTTCGCAGCTCGGAGGATACGTGGCTCGGTAAGCATCGGCATCGTGGGACCGTTACGGCTGTTACCGTTAATGGGGAGTGGAATTATAAGGAGTATGATTTCCCTCTACCCCACTAATTAACCATCTAGGTAGTTGGTTATTTGACTGAACACTGATTTACTGTGTTTCTGATAGATACGACTGGGTTGCCAAACCAGGCGACTATGTCGTCGAAAACCCCGGCACAATCCACACGCTGCACATGAGCAAAGGCGCGGAGGTCGTGTTCACCATCTCGGGCAGTCTGGAGTTCTTCAATGACGATGATACCTTGAAGAATACGATGGATATCTTTAGTTATGCGCACTTGTATTATGAGCATTGCAGGAAGCAGGGGCTGAAGCCGAATGATGGGCTTTGGTACTAAGGGATAGTTGGAAAATGCATGAAGAGAGAGGTCTGTCTGTGTGAGGGGAAGAGGGATATGCTTTATACCTTGGGGCTCTGATGTTGGTAGCTACTATTAATCCAGATTGGATTTGCCTTTGGTCTTCCTTTTTTGTTCATAGATGCTAGTGTTTAAATGGTGAGAGTCAAACCGATCAGATGAATGGGTAAATGAAAGAACGTGGCAGTATCTTCGGATTTATCTGAATTTCAACCGAGCGCACACCTTGGTAATTGGTGTATGTAAAAAGGCCGACGTGGTAAATGGCCCGGCAGGATGCCCTGTCCTCGCTCGGGTAACCCTGAGACAGATTCCCCCACTCCGGCTACGAGTCGGTTACCAAAGCGACCTCGGCGTGATTGCCGATTCGCAACATCTATCTCCCCACAGGATAGCCCGCATATCTGCTTATTTCACCGAGCTCTTTCTGTTGCTGCTATCGGCTAGCAGAACGGAAGATGCGTACATGGACCGGTAAGCGACTCGGCAGCTTTCACAAGCCTTGGTATGAACTAACTGACGACACTAGGGTGGTAAGCGACAACTGAATTATCCAAACTGACTGACTGATAAGCTAACACATTCCCAGCCTAACATGTCGCTCACGAAAGGTGAAGTGTGATGAGCGACGGCCCCGGTGCAATAACTGTGAGAAGTCTCGCATCCAATGCATCTCCAGTGATCTAGTTTCTTTTAAACAATGGCGGAATCCATCTATTAGCGATGATTCCGGGAATGGAGAGTCCAGTGTCTTTCAGCCGGACCATATCTGGGTGGCCATTAAGCCGCACTGTAGGAGGCCTGATACTTGAAACATACAGGGTCGCCGCTTACTAGTTTATAGGCGAATTCATTGATGAGACGAATGACATAACTGCTGAATATCAGAATGTCCTCTCCGAGCACACCAACGAGGATTCCAGGAATGATGCCAATAAAACTTCGACGGAAGTTGTCTTGCCACAAGAACAGTTGAGAGACTGGGACTTTGCACAATCGAACAATCATGAAAGTCCAGTATCCCCGCATAATAGGCTGGTTTCTCTACCAGACGAGCACTCTGCCACCCCTGATAATGCGCCAGATATTACCAGTCATGTATCTCCTCAGAACTTTCCTACCGAGTATAGGTTACCATCCAACGCGACGCCCTCTTCCGCCAAGCCTGTCACGGAGACCGCGAACGAAGGAGCTCACGCCCTTCTGTCCATGAGAAACCACGATTTAGAGCCCAGCACTACAGTGTCCAGCTCTTCGTATTGTTTATCCGAGCACTCGCCCGAGGAATGGACTCCGAATACCATAGCCTCGCCCATAGGCGTGGGCGTGCTAGCAGCTTCGGACGAACTCGCTCCTCCGGGACTGCTAACTTCCAAGGTAGAAGCAGACCTGCTCCGCAAATTCAGCACGGAAGTAGGAACCTGGATGGACCTCTCTGACCTCTCTGAAACATTCGCAAAGAAAGTCTGCCGGCTCGCTGTGAAAGACCCACTCCTCAAAGCAGCTAGCATTGCCTGTGCTGCAAAGCAGCAATTCCTCATCGGAAAGCTCCAGGACGGCATGCAGATAGCGCGAAAGAATTATAATACCGCCATCTCGCTTCTTATTAATCGGCTGGGCAACCTGGATCAACCGTTTGCGGACTACGGGTTTGCTGCGACGGTCATATGCTCCTGTTATGAAATGCTGGACGCGCCGACTTCCGATTGGCAGAGGCATCTAGATGGGGTCTTCTCTTTTGGGAGGGTGCATCGAGTGAATGGGTCGTCCGGGGGCATTGCACAGGCGGGATTTTGGTCGATCGCGCGGCAGGAAGTGGTCTGCGCGATTATCAATAGATCCACGCTGAGACTCGATCCCGACTTTTGGGCAGTGGACCTTGATCATATTGGACAGGAAGGCAGTGAGGACTTGGTGAATAATCAGTGAGTACTTTCCTCTTCGAGCTTCTGTTAATGCTAATGGGCGTATCTGTAGAGTTCTCACGATTCTTGCCAAGGTGGTGAATTTCATGGCCTGCCCAGAAGGGAGGTCCGTGGCAGAAAGGAATCATGAGTGGCGTAAGCTGTGTAACCTCCTTGATCATTGGTGCAGCTCCGTCAAGGGCAAGGGCTACATGGATCCTGTTTCTGAGTTTGAGGAGGACGGTCAAGTATTCCGAACCATTTGGTTTGCCAGAAGCGTTTGCGGTAATGTCTCTTATACACTGCTCATAAACACAATCGCTAATCAAATCCTGTCCTACAGCCTCGTCCTGGCAGATGTTCCACCTGGCCCAGATCTTTCTCTTGACCACCAGTCCTTCCCAGGACTGCAGCTGCGTGCTGGCTTTTCGCAAAATCGAAGTTAGGGCAATCCCCTCATTCTTGGTGCATACTGATACATGTACAGACCAAACTCCTCTACCATGCCAGACAGATCTGTGGAATTGCTCAAAGTAAGCCCGATGGGAGCTGTCGTGTCAATTCGGTCCAGCCGATCTATTATGGTCTGTGCTCATGTACCCCGACTTGGGCGCCTTCCGCGCTAACCATGAATTTTTGGCAGCCGGGTGTTGTTTTAGCGACCCCGATGAGAGAAAAGCGGCCGTCCGGCTGTTGGAGGATATTGAAGACGAACTGGGCTGGGCAGCTAAATATCGGGCGCGAGATCTCCAGGAAGCGTAGTAGGTCAATAATGAGTCCATGAATTAATGAATTATAAAATAATCCCATGCGATCATCGCAAAATTGAGCTTGACGTCTAGATCCGTTCGGGGGACTTTTTTTTTGGCGTTCACAGATCATGTGTTCTAGAAGCTCTTCGCCACTAAGCCGGATGCGGTAAGATTCTACGCCCCTTTCTGCGCTCTTCGCGCGCCTCCTTCCTTCCTTTCCTCGCGATCCACTTTCCAGGGCAATAGACTCTGGAGCATCAGCGTCACTGTGGAGCGACAAGATCCACCTTGGAACCACGCAACTTGATTCCAAGATGATCGTTCCCTTGCCCCTCCAACGCTGCCTGTCATTGACAGAGAAGCGAGCCGGTCGCCTTATCAGGTCTTAAAATAAACCAATGGACTGCTTTCAGCTGCTCGGAAAGGCACATATCTCTACTCCCGGATCTTCCAGGGGCCAGACCGCCAGATGCGGCTGGCTAACGCCCCGGAAGGTCTGCTGATCGGCCAGCGTGACCGATAGCAAGCCGAGCCCCATAATAAAAATCTTAAAGCTTATCTAATTCATTCCTGGATGTGGCGGGAAATTTGGGGTATTTGAATCGCCTTCGGACCTGGTCTATTTTTTTTATTCTTCATACGTACATACATTCAATTCCTCCCATCACATTCACAATGGCTCCACGACCACCCCTTAAGCTAAACAACCAAAATTTGTCCCTCATTGAGGCGACCGGTGATGCCTCCGTGAAGAAGCTCCCCACCTACCAGCGCGGTGGCGCCGTCAAGGAAGGAATCGTCCACGTCGGCGTGGGCGGCTTCCACCGGGCTCATCTGGCGGTCTACGTGGATCAATTGATGCAAAAGCATGGTGTGACCGACTATGCAATCTGCGGTGTTGGCTTGCAGCCCTTCGACGCTGCCATGCGCGATGCCTTGGGATCGCAGGATCACCTCTACACTGTCATTGAGCGGTCGGCCAAGGGTAGCTTTGCTCACGTCGTGGGCAGCATCAACTCCTACCTCTTTGCACCGGACGACCGCGAGGCCGTCATCGCCAAGATGGCCCACCCAGATACCCACATTGTCTCGCTCACCATCACCGAGAGCGGCTACTACTATAACGAGAATACACACGAGCTGCAACATCAACATCCGGACATTCAGTTCGACCTCGACCCGGCCAACGAGAAGTCCCCCCGCACCACGTTCGGTTTCCTCTACGCCGCCCTGGCACGCCGCCACCAGCAGGGCCTCAAGCCCTTCACCGTCATGTCCTGCGACAACATGCAGAAGAACGGCTCCATCGCACGCCACATGCTCGAGTCCTTCGCCCGCCTGCGCAACCCAGAGATCGCCGAGTGGATTGCCCAGCAAGGCGCGTTCCCCAACGCCATGGTCGATCGCATCACACCGCAGACCTCGGCCACCGACAAAACGGCCCTCGCAGACACCTTTGGCATCGAGGACTCATGGCCCGTCGTCACGGAGCCCTTCATGCAGTGGGTCATCGAGGACCAGTTCGCCGACGGCCGCCCACCATTCGAGAAGGTCGGGGTCCAGGTGGTCCGGAATGTGCACGACGTCGAGCAGTTCGAGAAGCACAAGCTGCGCCTGCTGAACGGCAGCCACTCGGCGCTAGGCTACCCCGGCCAGTTGGCCGGCTTCAAATACGTCCACGAGGCCATGGAGAACCCGCTGTTCAGCAAGTTCGTGTGGCAAATGATGCAGTACGACGTGAAGCCCCTCCTGCCGGAGATTCCGGGCGTCGACATTGACCAGTACTGCCACACGCTCATCGAGCGCTTCTCCAACCCAACCATCATGGACCAGCTGCCGCGCCTCTGCCTCAACGCATCGGGCAAGATCCCCCAGTTCATTATGCCCTCGATCGCCGAGGCGATCTGGGTGACCGGCCCGTTCCGCCGCCTGTGCTTCGTCGCAGCCGCCTGGTTCCATTACGTGAAGGGTGTCGATGATAGCGGCAAGCCGTTCGAGGTCGATGATCCCATGCGCGAGGTGCTCCAGGCCAAGGCTCACGCTGGCGGGACCAACCCGGCCGAGCTGCTGAGCATCAAGAGCCTGTTCGGTGATGACTTGCGCGGCGACGCGCGGTTCATCAAGGAGATCACCACGGCGATGGAGGATATTGCCCGGGACGGCGTCATGAAGACGATGCCCAAGTATGTGGACTGATTGCCACGGATGGCTAGGTGTTGTGGTGTTGGCTTGTCAATTTTTCTGTGAGCGATTGTTTATATTTTTGATATTTTTCTTGCAGCGTCGTGAGGGAGTCATTTCACCAGAAAAGCATATATAACATAGAGATAGATGCACATCATATAGATTATGATAGATACTTGAGATTCCCTAATTCGATGGATATTGTTACTCAACAGAGATATGATAAACACTCCACATAACGATGAGACGGTAAATGGTAGGCCAGAAAGCTATGGACACCGTTTTAGGCTTCTCGCTCATCGTCGCTGGAGTTGGCGTCACTGCCACCGGTGCCTCGCGTTGGCCGTGCCGGGTGCCCTGCTCCGCGGCCGCCCCCGCTGCGAAGAAGAACCATTTCATAGATGGAAATACGATAATCCGGGCATAACAACATCATGTGATTGAAACACCTGCTGTGGAGCTGAACCCGAGGTCGACACCCCTTCCTTCCCCCGCTGCAATTGTTGGTACCTATTGTTTGAGGCTTGCTTCTTGAGGTACTTACTGGAAACGAGGCCCTATCATGTCTCGAATTTCATGTGCCTAGAGACCCGCGAAATTTCGGGAAAGCCAGCAACTACTACTGTTATGGCAGCAATTCAAAAGACAAGCGAATCGACATATATTTTCCTCGACATCAGGGACAATACATTGGATGATATTGACAAATTTTGTTATTTGGGTGATCAATGTCAATTGAGTACCCCGCGTTTCGGGCTTGGAGGTCTCGATAGACTCCCTCTTGAAATCATCCATCTGACGCTCATCCGACTTGACGTACAGTCGCTGACTGATTTTCGACGCGTCAATAAGAGTGCGAAACTGGTCACAGACTCGGTCCCGCAGTACAGACTTATTCTTGCTCATGCACCAGCGTCAATTCGTGCTAGCCTCAACATAGGGACTGCAAAGTTCTTTTCGTGCCAGGACTTGTACGAAAAACTATCTACAGCGGAATGTGACAGCTGTGGCGACTTCGGCGGGTACTTGTACCTCGTAACCTGTCGTCGCGTTTGCTTCCTATGTTTTACCGAAAGAATCGACTATCTTCCTCTCCAACGGAAAGATGCCATGCGCAAATTTGGCCTTTCTTCTGAACAACTTGCAAATCTACCCTGCTTGAACAGTTTCCCTGGTCGCTATACGCCTCGAGGAATCAAATGTCGGCGTCGAGAGCTCTTGCTCGATTATTCTGTTGCACGACAAACTGGAATTGCCGTGCACGGATCTATCAGCGCTATGGAAAAATACGCTTCGGAAATGGCTTCCAAAAAGCTAGAGGCCTACAATGAGAAATTGTCTCTTTGCAGAACAGATGGAAAGAATCTGCGCCGACCTAGATCTGAAGATCTCTTTGATGGACGCTGTTCTAATCCTAAGCGTTTCGTGGGTATCATTCGTACTCCGTTCTTCAACTTTCAAACGGCATCCCCAGAGTGGGGCTTTCACTGCGTCGCTTGCAAAGCGCATCACTATGGTCGACCACTTCATTGGCGTCGAGGGTATACATTGGATAGTTTCAAAGATCACATCAGGGAATGTGGGGAAATAAAAGAAGGGGAACATATTCCCCGGGCGAGTGAAGAAAAGGAGTCATAGGTACGAATCTGCTTGGCAGCCATTGCTACATTTCCTAGGAGATGGCCGCGCGACTTCGAAATCTACCCCAGCGCCTTAGAGCACAATGTGCCTTTAACGCATCTAGGTTTACCCTCTCTATAGACATACTAACACCTATAAGAGCAACCGTGGTGTTTAAATCACTCTCGGCCCAAATGTCATTGTCTCGGCGCCAGAGGGCCTTCGCATTCCAGCTGCTCTGCCGGGTCCCAGGCAGGGCTATGGGCCTGTTGCGAGTCCGGCCCACAGGACTCCCGACCCTGATGCGGATTGGTGGAGAGGAGCCCTTAGGCTGGAATGGGATCCAAGAGTTGAAACAGGGCAGAAGTGGTTAAATGGAGGATCCGCTGCTGTCAGCCGTATCACGACCTGGCTGGCGACAGGTTGCCGAATGTAGAGACCGTGATACTACTCAGAAAGCAGTGGAAATTGATAACGTTGATTCCATGAAGAGGATAAATGCTAAAGGCGAAGATTGTGCCCAAACCAGTTCACCTTAAATCAGGGAGGCGCATGATATAGTAGTATTGTAACTAGTAACTGTCTAGGACGCTAGCTAGAGGACTTCGCGTAAGACGGGCTAGAAGATCTAGTGGTGTTCACGGTTTGATACTAGTTTAGAGCCTAGCGGAGGTGAAATAGGTATAACCCATATCTCGTTTAGGGGCGTCACGCGGCTACGAGCCGCGTAGGTAGGTTAACGAACTTTGCCAGTTTATACTCCTTAGGCACAATAATATATGAAGGCGGAGGCACGTCCTAAGCTTCGCGAGATAGGCCACGCGATAGGCGGCGATCGAGACAGGATAGTGACTAGTAGGTGGAGGCAAAGGCGTAAGGCCGTCCTGATCACGAGCCTCCTTGCAATATGGTTCGAGATAGTTCTTTCGCATATCGATCGACGGCACTTCGTCGTCGTCGTCGCTGCTGTCGCCTCATCTGCAGCCCTACGAATGACTGCCACGCGGTGAAGGAACACTGCATCTCCAAATGAGAATACACATCAAGTCTGTGCCCTTCACTTCAAGGTTGTCTTGGAAAACACATATCTTGGAAGTCGGTTTTGAGCTAGCTGCACACCCTAGGGCAATTTTGGCGCCAGGTTTCGCGATCCCCTTTCGCTGCACAGAAGACTGATAGATCTTGACATGAGGAGGAGGTTTTCTGGCCCGAACAGAAGATGCAGGAGTGGCCTGCATAGGTGTCAAGGCCGTACGGCGGCCAGGGGACTGCATGAAAACCAGTTGCGAAATTGGCGTCGACATAACTTGCATAGGCAACATGGAAGCCGTGGGCATAGGAGAATTGCCCGTACAGAAACCGGATTTGGCCTTGCAAGAGTTTCCCTTTCTGACGGGATTTCCTGTGTAATCTTCGAAATCTCTTGTTGGTCCTTTCGAACAAGCTGGAATGTTCCCATATTTGCTTTCCATTGTCCCTTTTTGTAGAGCTAGAATCGCTTCGCTGCTTGTTCTCCCGGATGTGCTTCAGATATGCGGCGAATGGAACGAGTTCTTATATCCCTTGTCAGCCTTGGCCGTGAATTCTTAGGGTCCCGTTTGAAACAGCATGTCCGCAAAAACACGAATCGTGTCGAGAGCAGGACCAATTTTGCGCTGCTTTTTTTCGACCGGCTTGCTAACCCTAAACCAATGTATTTAATCGCAGCGTCCCCGTCGCGTGTAGTCATGAAATCACAAGTGATAAAAAACAAATCAACGAAGCGCAATGGAATGATGATGAATCCATAAAGTAATTGCGACGGCCGATGGGACGGAACCGTGCGGGGCATTGTCCGGTCAGGAGTGGGCGTCGGCCGCAGTCAAGTCGAGAACGGATCCTTTGACAGACCATCGAGGTTGATGTGGAGAGCCTTGTTGATGCGGATGTTGATGTTTTTCGGGCTGTTTGCGCTCTCGCTCTCCGTCTGGTGTAGGGCATCCTTCGACGCACTGTGAACGTTGGGGTTTGTTCAGCCTTTTGCTCTGGATTTTGTCTTCCCAACGGTGAAGGTTAGGCTTAGCGGGCCACAGCCTAGCTCGGAGTCTAGCCACCAGGAAGGGGCAGTCCAGACATGATCCACATGGATTTCAAGGCCTCCTGCCTTGGCCTTTCAGATATACTCCCTGTGGTTGGATGGAGAGTCGATTGGAAGGGACCTGTAGCAAAGCCCACAGCTACACATATCAGCCAAAGTGGCGATCAAGAGAATAATGCAGCCAACTTACCGACCGTCCTCCAACAGAGGAACATGTCGGTTGAAGTGAACATGCCAATCCTGTTCCACCGAAGGCGCTAGGTCACAAAGTGCCAAAGGCGGAATTTCAGCTGTGAACGGTAATTTTGGTTGTTGACAGCAGAGATGAAGGATGGCAAAAGCTGAATGCAAAAAGAAGAGGATGTGGGCGAGCAAGCTCTTTAAATAGTTGAGGAAAGCACGTTTGACGGTGCCTCCGTAGGCATGGAAAGCGGCACTAGTCCTAATTGGGACATGGCTCGTTGTACACGATTAGGTGGATTTGAACTAGGCAATCACACCGAGCTCTTTAGCCTCTAGTCCATAATTAGGGAAGAGATGGCTAGTACGTAGCTAATATGGATGACGCAAATTTTGACGAATGATGGCGAAGGCAATGTTTACCCCATTTAGAGAAGACTCTTTTGAGTCTTTCCAATCAGCTCAACCTCATTTTTCATATATCTCGCTGCCGTTTCATACAATGGCGCAAAAAGCACAGTTTATTACAGCGATAATTTACGTATGGTCACTGTTCTTTCTCCTATATCTCATTTAACAACATCTAAATCGGCATATATACTCTCTACATAAACCACACAAAATTCGAGCGCACGAGCCAAGTTAGAACAGCCCAGAAGCGAAGAACTCAGTTCTTTGTTTCCTCCTCACCAATCTGTTCGACATGGGCTGCATCCACAGAGGATCTCAGTCTCAGTCCTTTATTCGCAGCACTTCTCTCAATAGTCTGGCCTTCACGCTCGATATACTTCTGCGGGCGCTTTCGAGAGATGGCATCCGGGTCTGTGGTCACAATCAAAGCTGGATTAGTTCTGTAGTACGCATCCATGTCTTCGAGACTCCGGTTGGCTGCAAAAAGCACTGTCAGCATATATGGCCGTCACTATTGTGGATCCTGAAACGTACCTGTCTCTGGGTAGAAGAAGTAGAGGATTGGAAGGAAGGCCGCATTTGTCACAGTCCAAACAATCCAAAATTTCCATCCAATATTCTGGATTCCAATAGGAGTGACCTCCACAATGGCAAAATTGGTGATCCTACACATCAATAATTAGAATAGACCTGTAGAATAGTAGAAGAGAAGAGACAAACCAATCTGTAGCCGTTGCAAGGGCAGCTCCCTTGGTCCTCATTGGCAAGGAATTGATCTCAGTCGGGTACAGCCATGGCACTCCAAGCATACCAATTCCAAATGCTCCGTAGTAAAGGAAAAAGAATGCAACGGATGCCGAAGCGTATTTTTGGCCTGCAGAGCCCCCTACCTCAGAGAATCGAAGTAGGATGGTGATGACTAGGAAGCAGAAAAACTGGCTGGCTGTCGAGAGAATCATCAAGCCTCGGCGGCCCATTCTTTCGACGAGGAGAACCGCAAGCCCAGCAAAAAAGAAATAGGAAACAGCATTGCAAGCTGCGAGTAATCGAGCAATCTTATCAGGAAGACCGACAGACTATATCCCATTAGTATATACTCGCCCCAGACAGAAACCACAAATCAAGTAACTGCAAAAGATAACCATAACTCACCTTCATAAGCACAGTAGGCAGGTAATACGACATAATGTTAATACCGCCGAACTGTTGCATGAACTGGCTGCCGGCGCCGAGGAGCAGTCTTCGGAGTGTCTTGGTATCATTCTCCTGCTTCCGTAACTTCCAGAGATCGCGCCATCGCACGGCATTCTCACGTTCGTAACGGACACTGTAGTCAATTTCGTCACGCTGGGCAATAATGAAAGGGTCGTCGATCGGCTTGGCTTCGAGACAGCTGAGTACCTCCATAGCTTCTTCTTCTCTCCCATGGGCTATAAGCCATCTGCATAGAGTTAGATTCAGACTTGGTATCTTTTCATCTCAGCACCAAGCATGATGTGAAGGACTTACCTAGGAGACTCCGGGAGCCAGGGTGTTGTAAACCATAGAACGAAGAAGAAGATAAATTGGAAGGCGAGCGGGAATCTCCAAGCGACGGGACCACCAACGTAGGAGAACCCATAATTGATCCAATTGACGAGGCAAAAGCCGGCGATATTCATCTGCATCTCGAGGATGACGAGTTTCCCACGCCATTTCAACTGCGACGTCTCAGTCTGCCAAATGGGAGCAGTGGCCGTGTTGATTCCGTTACCAACTCTATTTATGGGTTAGAAAAGAATTGATGTTAAGTTCGTAGGCTAGAAAAGGATCGTTGTCAAATAGCTTGACTTACCCCAGAATAACCCGTCCAACAAACATCTGCGGTAGACTGAACGAGCTGGCCTGGAGGATGGTGCCTATAGCCATAATCGTAGTTCCCAGCATAATTGCCTTTTTCCGTCCTAGGCGTTCGCCAATAGTGAATGCGATGATGGCACCGAAGAAACATCCTACGTCATAAATAGCTGTCACTGTGGAGAGGGCCGTCGTCTTTGTAGGTCCGACAAGGTCATGGACCTCGAGGAAGTTTTGTGTGATTACCACGCCGCCTGCGATATGTCAATGTCAATTGGATCCGGTGTTGTCACCCACAGAGTTTGACTTACTGAAGACTCCCTGGTCATAACCAAACAGAGACATGTCGGTGGCGCAAGCCACCGTAACCCAGAAGGTGAGCCATCCTCCTGTGAGTCCGAAATAGGGCTTTTTCTTCTTCTCCGTTGCAACAGTCATGGCAGATAGAGGGCCGCAAGAATTGAGCTAATGATCTCAATAAACAACCTAGGAAGGGGGAAGGGGCTCGATGTCGGGGTGTCTTCACTATAAATACCCCCACGCTGGGAGCACGAAGTTCAGCCTAGTCCCGGGTAAGCGTTCGTGAGCTCCACCCCCAGTCCTGCCGTGCGGGGGAAACATGGAGGGAATACGGGGAAGTAACCGAAGCGAGCAGGATTGGTACTGAGCATTATTGCATCATTTACTTGATGGTCAATAAAGTGGGTTAGATATATGGAGATGGTGATTGGTATAAGCTATAAGGTTTCGTGGCGCCTAGGAGCCGGTTATTGAGAGTCGTTATTAGTAGCTAGGAAGGACTCTACTCGGAAGTGGCTTTCCAGGGACTGCTTTGCTTTCCGGCTAAACTACTGAATCCCTCGCTTAGGGAGTTCTCCATGTACGGCAATCATGCCGAAATTGGCGCCTGAACCATCAGGCATAATTCAGGCACCAGATTCAGGCACCAACTTCAGGCACAGGGGCCGACTCCTCGTGGCTGATTGTTACATCAGCGTCACCTGAGCATCTTTCTCCGCATCGTTATCAGTGCAGTGAAACTTGCACCTTGCATCGCATCGTGTCTCTGGCGGTTTCTTTCACCTCTTCGCTTCCGTCAAGGGGCTAGCTATCCTCGCATTCTCATGCCGCCCATGGATACCCGTCCGCATACCCCGGGCGGCGCGGACCATATCCCTAGCATTCCTAAACACTCAAGCGCATCACCCACCGCCCTGCGCTGCTGCTGCGGGCGCGATGACTGCGCCCTGCTAGAGCACAATAATGTTGCTCTCGAGGGCCTCGAAAAGGATCTCGAGACCGCGGCGAGGTTAGGTCAGGTACGTCCTTTTTTTTGGTTTTTGCTTTCTTTTTGATCGACGGTCTGACGGGCACGGGCGGCTGCCGGACGCAAACTATGCATGTTGATACATCAACTATAACACTTGCATTCCAAAATTTCGCTGTTCTTTGCTTTTCCTGTCGCACCCTATGCCCCGCGAACTGCAGGGGCACACTTGCTACACACATCCTCCCCTCCCTCTCTCTCATGGCCTCGGTCTTGCGGTCCCCCGTTCTCTCTCGCTGCGTTGGCGTCCGTCATGGCTTCCCCTCAAGATTATACTGCACCAGCAGGGTCTTCGGCGCTGACCTTTGCTTTGCAGGCCCTGCTCTACCGCCATGAAAGTTACATGGCCGAGGCGGAAGAGGACCGCCAGCGCCTAGTCGCAAGTATTGATGCGTTGGAGCGCGAAAAACGACAGGTTCAGGCCGAAAATGCTCGCATCGTCGAAGAAAACCGCAGCTTGCTTGACCAGCTGGACGGTTTAAATCAGGCTGCCTCGGAGTCCGACGATCGAGCCAAGATGCTTGCCCTTACGTTGGAAAGCACACAAGCTGAACTACGGAAATTGACCGTGGCTGCGGCTCGTGCGGCTGAGCTTGAGACGCAGTTGATCATGATGGAAACCGAACAGTCCAGACTCCAGGACATCTTGTTGTCTACACAAGATGATGAGAAATCTGCATTGCAGCGGTGGAAGAATGCAGAATCCACACTTCGAGATCTCCATGATCAAGTCGACCGTATCGAGAAAGAGGCCCGTGAAGAGCGTGAGCGGCATGAAGATCTTGTGCAGCGCATGGAGCGAAAGAGAGCTGTGGAGCGTGAATTGGATAACGCTGCGGGACGTCTTAAGGGCGCGGCTGCTGCCTCCGACCTCAATCGCAATCCTGACGGGACTGTGGTATCTCGCTTTGTCAAAGATATTCTACAGGACAACGCCAACCTACAAGTGGGTATCATAGAGCTCCGGGAGATGCTCGAGAGCTCAAACCAGGAGGTGCAAAACCTGCGCGAGCAGGTTATGTCTCACCAGCCGCTGGCCGGCGACGGTGAGGACGATAATGCCATACCGGCTTCGTCCACTACCCTGAGTGAAGAGCTGGAAGCCAAGGAGCGACGACGGGTCTCTCAGGAATTCCATATCCATCATCACTACCACTCCCCATCTGCGAAGAAAGACAAGAGCTCGCTCAACCGTCGCGTGAAAAAGAAACGTTCTGTTATGGGAAGCTCTTCTTCAGGAACACAGTCGCCTCGAAGACCTGGCCACCGCGCTCAACTGTCCAACTCCTCCACGTCCACAATTCTGTCCCAGACCTCTGTCTCTATACCGCCACCTACCTCGTCCCGCCGCTTGTCTCTGCAGTCACGGGCTGCTGACTCTATTGCAAGTTCTCCTCAATCTGCGTTCCACACATCCTCAATCTTCGACAGAGTTGATCGTGGATTCGATTCCCAGCCGACCAGTCCCGGCAGTACGGTGTTTGGGTCTCCTATTATGGGGGCGCGCAACGTCAAGGGCTTCGACCTGCCATTCCAACCGCTAGCTGAGATCGACAGTATTGACGCATCACTGGACGACCCATCCCAGGCCTTTGATGACGAGCATTTCAGTCGAGCCGATGGCAAACAGCCTGTCATTCCAGAAGAGTCGGAAGAAGCCTCCTCCGCACCCTACCAACACGCTATCCCAGTCACCGACGAAGGTGTGTTTGATATGCAAATGCCATTCACGCCTCTACGCAGATCCACTTCCCATGACAGCTTGTTCGACACTGTAGCCGGCATGGACATTCATACCCCGACAAGCCGTTTCTCCCGAATGGGTGACTGGCGTGCTGGCATGCGCATACCCCAGCGCATGGTATCGCCCAGCGTTGAGCTAGTGTCTACGCCTCCTGTCGTATCAGCGCCTATAATTACAGTCGACCGCGGGAAGAGCTCTGAGAAAACGTCCAGATCATTGTTGGCTTCTGTGGCTGCAGGCAATAATGTCCCCACGGAATCATCGTCCATCATTTCTGCTGAGAGCGCCGGCACCAGCTCGACCGCAACGCCTCGAAAGTCGGCAACACTCGGCCGTCGCATGGGCGGCTGGGTATTAGGGCGCTGGGGCATGGCCGCAGTAGCCTCTGACGGCGAGACCAGACCGGAATCCTCACCGTCCCTGTCCTCGTCAACCCCATCAGCAGGGTTTCATAACCCGGTTGACCCTGCTCCGCCCCGGTTCCGGTTCACAGGCGTGAACCAAAAGGTCCGATCATGGGCTACCGACCTCCACCACGAGCTCCGATAGCGATCCATGCCCAGGGACTTGACGAGGACTTGCTACGAGAGAGTCTAGCCGAAGAAGATGGCTAGTCTTTCTTCTATCCAATTTTTACAATCTTGTCTTTCTGGCGATTTACTTTCATCTTGACAATTATGGCATGACGCCACATTTCTTTTGGTCTGCAACGCACTTGTGATTGCGTTTGGAAGGCGTTGCATGGATATGATGATACCCGACACAAACTCATTCTTTCATTTTCATTTTCGGTCATAATCAAATACATCTACAATATATCACCCATAGCTTGGTTGTGCTTGAGCCCAAATACCAGATATTATCTTTATGTTCTACCTGAATCAACTGACCTCCTACACTCATTACAAGCCGGCAACTCAGCAATAAACCCCTCTCCAAGCTCACAAGGCCTGAACACCTCGCTCCCCTCAGCCTCCGTATATTTAGTAACAGCATCATTCCCCTCTACCTCGACACAAGCATCCCGCCCATCCACTTCAGCGGGGATCGCAACAGCCTTGTCGGGGTCCGAAGATTGAGCCAGATCATTCTCGCTCTTCTGTTGTCTTATTCTCGTTTTTCCTTGTCTCCTCCAGAACCAAAAGCACGCGGTCCCAAGCCACAATAAAACACTCACGAACATGAGCGCGGCGCTAGTCACCGCTGACTCGCATCTCCTTTTCAATTCAGATGTATCCGTCAAAGCAGCATAGTAGCACTCGCTATCCCCATTCAAGGAAACGCACCCGCCTCTGAGGAGGGGGTTGGATCCCGTAGAAGAGGGTTTGGAGCAGTGTGTTCCGCGGAGGGCCACCGAGAATGCCTATTCCCCAGCAATGTTAGCATAGTAGATCAAGAACCACACCTACAGTAGATGTCATAGATATACAGCCCGGGAGAAGGTACATGATAGGCAAATAAAGACATACAATCCCACCAGCAAGAAAGATAATAACGGTCACGCCATCCAAAATGAGGAACAGAATCCCCTGCAAGGAACGGATATATATCCCCGCCACTCCTATCAGCGCGGCTATGATACCGAATGCACCCGTGAACGCGCCGAAGACCATTGTCCCCGGGACAGAGTTAATTATTTGGCCTTTTGCGAGCTTGATTGATAAACCGAGGATTGAGACAGCGAGGATGGCCTGTTATGCAGTTATGGATGAGCATTGTAGTTCCTTGGTGGTGAAGGTGGATCATGAATAATTGAGAAGAAGGAGGGTTTATACTTGAACAGTACGCAAAATTCCGGGGATGATTTGGACTAATCTCTTCATCTTGATAAGACACTCTGTGAAGACCGTTTCACGTGGAGGAGAGAGGAGAAGATGATAATGAGAGAGTGATGGGCTGCTTATATTGATTGGATTAGAGAGCAAACAACGCTGATGGTAACACAGGCATCAAGACAGTGGTTAATCGAATATTCTTAAGACTACGTGGGTATTTATTGGGCCCCATGAAAAGCTGACTAGATAACCAGATCAAATTTCTATAAAGAACGCACCCGGAACAATCTCCGAAAGTACAGGGCCAGCATATGGACAACAGTAGTCCTCGCCAAGATGTCGAGCTACCAGCATAGAGCCTGCAGTAACCATCAGCGCAGTCCAGCTGAACCCTACCTGATTGGTCGGAATGCAAAGCCACGCGTCAAGGACCAGGACGTCAGGACTTCGATACCTAGTCGGCCCGCTGGTCGAACTGCAAATCGGTCTGCTTACTACGTGCCTATTAGCTATCAAGTTGTGCCTGACCCTTCGCTCGGTGGATTGAAGCCGGGGAACGTTCCCCTCTCCCAGACGCCACCCCTCGGGATTTCTTGCAGCCTATAGAGTCCATACATCCATATGTGCATGCGACTGTATAAACGGGAAATAGTTGAACCGGAGCCGGACGCGTCGCCAACAGGAAATCAATACCGTGGTAGGGCCGAAAGCCGCACCAATCGGGAAGCTTGGGGACTTTCCGCAGATGATGTTTATCCCAAAACGGACGCAGACCTACCGGAATAGGGAGTACGACACAGGCACAACTTGTAACAATCGTTAAGGATTGAGAGGACATGTAACTACGTACTTCTGCTACTCAACTACTGCCATAACTAATTCCAGGATAAAAAAAAATCCATTTCGAACTGAATTGTTATTTCTCAGCAAGGATTTATGAATAGTTAATAATGCCCGATTCAACGCCAAACTCCAGCCTCTAGATCTATACAGAAAGATAAATCCCCGAGAAAAACGACTAAACCTGTATGTCAACCGAAAGAGTGGGCACCGAAAATGTAACCCAGCCATTCGAGTAAAACGCCTCCGTGCCTAACTGGAACACACCCAGATAATCCGTTTTCTCCGGGTACCCCTCGGCACCCAGGTTATACAGATCCGTGATGAGTGGGGAAATGTCCCCGTTAAATGTATCCGTGACCTGGGTCGCGTTCCACGTCAGGACGGTTTGGCCGATGCCGTTTACGCCGCTGAAGAGCTCACTAAATACAACCGATTAGCGTCCAACATTTGGTTAAGGATGAAAAGAAGTGGAAGTGCTTACAATTTCGTCCCGTCCAACACATGAGTGGTCACCACATTCCCGGGCCCAACAGGCTGAGTGCCGGGCCCGAACGCGGCAAACCAGATCATAACCTCGTACTTGGCCTTCTGGCTGTCCTGCGCCGTGGTGGAGTCGGCGTCGAAAAACATATCGATAGCAACGTTGCCGTTGAGACCAGCGGTCGTGAGAGTAGCGACGTCAGTTGACGCGGCGGTGGTATTTCCCACGCCGTACGCCCACTCGAAGTCAAGGTTGAGTGCTGACATCTTCTGCAACTCGACGGGGAGGATGTCGTCCACCATGACGTTGGGGTACGCGTGCGTAGGCTGGTCCGCGTCGCCTTGCGCGTAGTACCAGGATGCGGAGAACTCGGGAGCGGTATATTTCGTTGCGTAGGTTTGGTTGTCGAAGGTTGTGATCTGGAAGGATTCAACGTTAGTTAACTTTTTCGCCCGCACAAGTTGTATATAGAGATTAGATTCCGATGCGGGAACAGATCAGCCATCAGGCTCAGTCGACGTACATTCATACATAAACCTCCGACGGTGCTAGATGTGACGCCCCACTGATTTGGGTTAACTGCAGACAGTCAGTCAGTCAGAATGACAGTATAACGGTCAGAGACTCCGACTCACATGTAAAGTGTTGTCCCGTCGACTCCGGCGGAATACCATATGACTTTCGGCAATACTGCGAATAGGTGACCCCATTATCAGTGAAATGATGGCCGGCATTCCCTGGAGAACCCGTGCTGCCCCCTCCAGATCCATCGTTACCCCCGCCAGCGAAAAGAGGTGCCTGTCCGTTTGCCTGGCGGTGGGCTTCAATGCCCAGGATGGCGCCGATGGTGCCCCCAATTGGGATGGCTAGGAGGCCGACGTTGACGATCCATCGCAGAACCATCTTCTCGGACAATAACTCGAGTGGCTGAAGGTGCAATGGCGAGAGAAAGAGAGTGTAACAAAGGATACGCCACAGATAAGATATCTTCACCGCCATTGCCACCGCCTTTCAGGGGACTTAAAGAAAAATCTATTTCTGGAAAGAATTAATCTGAGACAAAATGCATAAGTAATTACCATCCTGATCCACTCATAAAATCGGAACGCCCCGTTGTCTATAATATTACATGGTTGTACACGTTGTACATGCTAGGCTAGAAAAACCACGAATACACAAACACCAATGCCGTGGCCACCGTGGAGAGAGAGTACTCCAGCTCAAACCAGGCGGCCTGACCACCGAACCCGATCTTCTTGCTTCGCGCAGTCGGGTGCGCAACCCCAGTCTTGGGGTCTCGGATCAACAAATCCTCGCGGTCTGGCATGTTCGGGGGATCGATCATGTACGAGAGAGGGGTCCAGAGGGAGGTGCAGATGAACAGGAATACCATCGGTGGCCAGAAGGCGTGGGTGATCAGACAGATAACGATCCCCTTGAAATCGCTGTTCTGGGCAAAACACCGGTAGGTCGAGATGACGACCGCTGCCAGAGTGACGTAGACAAAGACCAGATGGAAAACGGCCATATAGTTGAACAAGAGCACGGGCAACCGAACGAACATGGGCCGCCGCTGTTTCGGGTCTCGCTCGTTGAGAGTTGAACCCAAGGATCCAGTGGGCTTGAAGGCTTGCGTCTGGCCGCCCAGCCACCGGGGCAGAATGAAGGACCGGATAATGCACAGCGCAATATAAGGCGACATCCACATTTGGTATCGAGCACCGCGCTGTCCGGTGTGGTAGCCCGCGGGACTGAACAGGACAAACTCGCAAAGGCGGTTCATGATGCTGGCCGCGAAACACGCCCAGATGAGCCAGTGCAGCTGTTCCTCGTCCGCATAGGCAACCAGCTTCTTACCCCACAAGAGAATAATGGGGATCGCGAAGAGAGATGCCGTGACCAGGATGGTATATAAACTGAGCGTGGCGTAGAGGAACCCCGAGAAGCGCTGGGCAAACGTCATCTTCTTGACGGCATCACCCCAGAGACAAAACTTTAGCTTGAAAGCAGTGTCCACGGTTCCGATAGCCCATCTCGTTCGCTGCTTCAGGTGGCCACCGTAGTCCTCGGGAACGGTACCAAACTGAAGGGGCTCGTGGATGTATGCCGTTCGCCAACCCCTACCCAGCATCAGCGTAGATGTGGCAACATCCTCGGCCAAAGAACCCAGCGGGAAATGACCGATCTGATCGAGAGCCTCTCGCCGACAGATATACCCAGACCCAGTACACCAAGCCACACCGAGCGCATCCTTGATGGGTTCAATGACATGCACGAAAAAGTCCAAGCTCTGTGCCAGGGGATCAGAGACCGGAGTATTATAGAACAGCTGGGGTGGGCATGCAAGGGCCATCAGGGGATCGGCAATCAGGTGGGGGAGAACGGCACGCAGCCATTCCTGCTCCGGAATCTGGGGTAAAGAATGTCAGTAAAAAGAATGCTCGTTAAAAATGTTTATTACTCACCATATCCGCATCGAGAGCCGCCATGTACTCGCCCGGCCCTCCCGGCAAAGACCGCACCTGGTCCAGGCCGTAGTTGAGATTGCCCGCCTTGAAGTGATGGGGCTTTCCGGGGATCTTCTCGCGAGCCATATAGAACACGTTGGGATGGGTCAGGGCGAGCTGGTTGATGGAATACTCGAGAGTTGCCGACTTGGCATCGTCCAGCACGATAACCCGGAACCGGTGAACGGGGTAATCTTGGTCGATCGCGCCACGGACAGTATCAAGAACAACATCATCCTCCTCTCCGCAGCAGGTGACAAAGACGTCCACCGTGGGGACATCATCACCCATCAGTCGCAGCTTTGGTCGCCCTCTCTTCTTCATCGCCATCATGGTCCAGCAGTTGTGCAGCTGAGAGGGGATCGCCACCGCGATCTCGATCGCGATGAACACCCATGCGGCGGCATAGCTCTCGCCTGCAGCCTTTTGGGCCGCGACGACGCAGAAGACGCGCAGACCCAGGTAGAAGAGGTACAACCCCGAGTTGGCGAAGGTGAAGAATGGAACGAATTTGAAGAGGAAGCGCTTCCACCCTTTCCAAGTGTCTACATCGTCTCGATCGGAGATGCGGGCGATCGAGCCCGGCTGCACCCAGTCCTTCGCGAAGACGGGAGACGACGATTGGGTGACGAGGTTGGTTAGGGACAGGTTGCTCTGGTCGATTTGCTGCTGATGGTACTAGACAACAGTTTAGGAATGGTTTCCTGTCAGGGGCAGTATGATTGCAATTCTTACCAGCGAGGGAGAAGCGGATCGGGAATCATAAGGACTGTGCACGAACGACGGTGCGGGCAGTGGCCATCCTGTGGGGGAGCCGTACTCGTCTGATGGCGGGCGAGACGGTCGCATGGGCGACATGGGTTGGGAACCGTAGTGGTGGTGGTGAGTTTCATAGTATGGACTGGGCGGTTGAGAGTATTGCTGTTGCTGGTACAGGTAAGGGTTGTTGCCATGACGGGCATTCATCTCTATCGTCTCTTCCGGGAAGTCATGATCGTAGCGATAGGTGCCATTCATGGTGGTGATGGGGAGAGAAAGAAGGACCAGAACTCGCCGCACATGAAAGAGAGAGGGAGCTGATGTAATGTATGATGAACGATGGCATCGAGAGAAAAAGCGATTAGAGATCGGTCATGGATAGGGATTAAAAATAGACTTGGCGCCACAATCAGGGCAGAGATTTTCTTGTTCGGGCTTTGATTTGGTCCAGACTGGGAGAAATTGAGGTACCCGAGGGCCCCGGGGCTGGGTCAGGTCCACTAGGTACGACAGTATATTCTGGTACTATACTAGGGTGCTATCCTATGGTACTCCGTTACTAATAGACCAGTATCGAGTATTCCTGTTCCTCTGATCTCACCATCGGATCCTTTGGGATGCTGCCTGCGCCAAGCCACCACTATCGATCGTTCGCTGCGACCTGAGTGGTTACTGCTTATCGGAGCCGCGCCGATCCGGTTTAGTGTGTCTCTCCTTTTCCCTGGCTGGTGGTGGGTGCACGGCTGCTTGCAGGACCACTGGTGACGACTTTCACATGGTGTTCATACACCTGTGTACTAGAGGTTCCTGTGGCCTACTTTCTCGCATGTACCCATGGTCATCCTATACAGGAGGATTACTAGCCCTCGGACGGGATCCTCACACTTTCATCTCCCATACTAAAACCACTCCATGTCATCCTCATTGGATCTTCAAAATAGCCCATCCAAAGCGTCGTGTGCATTTCATATAAATATATCATTGGATCGGAATCTCGAAAAGGATAAAGCAAAGGACAGAGAAGAGGGGCGAATTACCATGTGCGCCAAACAATGCAAACGGATCACATGACATCATATGATTACAATCCTCGCTCGCGTAGAATTCAAGTAATGGGAGAGCCTTTTCTAAAAACATATGTAAGGGAGAACTTCGCTTATGTAGATTATTCAGTCATTAGAATAGATAAATTTAGCGGAATTGTGAGAGTCCAGGTGGGAGACTTTTCAAGAGCAAAAACTAGTGTATGAAATGACAAGGCAAGAACGACGAATGGTACCTAGGCAAAAGTACCCTATATTATACACTAGTGCTAATTTGTATGGATGCCATGTGTAAGTAACCTTGGCGTACTGCAAGCAGCCATGGGGGTGTGCCCCCAACACCACCCTTTTTGTCCGGCAGAAAAAATCGGCCGCTTCCGATTATGCCGGAAATGGCAGTATAATTGGTGGAGTCGTCTGATAGCCCCATTAGAAACAACCCGTGCCGCCACCCAGCGCCACATTGGAGATCGGGCTAGGGACAACGGGCAGCGGCACCTTCAGCCAGTTGCTCATTCATGACGATGGCATAATGCGATAGGTGCGGATGGGCGTGCTTGTCGAATGGAAGAATCCGGTTTGGGATTCGGACGGCACAGACTCAAAGGGGAGCTGCTCAACGGTGAAGGCGTGGGATTCTATTGAATTAGAGTTCGCAACTAGCAAGTAAGTAGAGATATCGCACTCACCACAACCACTCAAAAACGTCCGGAAGGTATCTTCGTTGCGCACGGTCGCGGCGATAATAAACTGCTGGAGTCCATAATTGTCGAACAGATCTTGCACTGTGGACAACAGGAGTGGCACAAGATCCGCATCGTAGATCTGGTGAGGGATGTCAATGCAGGCACCAGACAAAAAGAGCAAGGAAACAGACCAGATCAGCACCAAGTGCGACATCAAACTTGTTCCATTCGGACACCGCATTCCCGCCGCCCTTGACGTCCAGGGGAGTCCCCCACTCCCAAACGGCCGGATAAAATGGAAGTGCCGTGGCAACCCCGGTCTGATTATGAGAAGTACAGCGGTCCATATTCTCAATCAGAGTAGTTTCCCGATCGGTCGCAACAACAGCATGAGCACCGAGATGTCGGGCACATAGCAGCGACAAGAACCCCGTGCCAGCGCCGAGCTCAATCACTCGTTTCCCGCGTAGGAGAGCCTCGCCTATCCCAGTCGCCAGGAACGACCCCAGATGGAGGGCTGCCTCCCAGGTGCGGAATCCTGTAGTGCCAGACCCGTAAATCAGTCCGCGCGACTCAGAGGTGATGACCGTACGCTCTGGTGTGCTGTCTGTCGCATCGGGCTGCGCGGGGGCCGTGTACTTTACAAGTTCCAGTTGCTGTGCTTGCTCCAGAGCTGGGGTTTTGGGCGTTGCGACCAGCGTGCTCCAGCTGGACATGAGATCGTCGAGGATCTCCTACAGGAAGACATACGTCAGATGGAGTGGTTCATAAAAGAAAAAAACAATTCAGATAAAACATTGACATAGAGTATAAGCACAAGAGCATCAACCTACATCCTCCTCCGGATCCTGGATTGACGCCTCAATGCGCGCCAGAATCAACTTCAGCACGCGCGCACGGTAGTTGGCCGGTGGCAGTGGGAACACGGATTCCGCGAACATGCGCTCGTACAGCGCAGTCTGCACATCGGGCCGCACGAGGACCGGGCCATCCGGAAGCGCCAGATCCGAGGGATCCACGAGCTGGAAGTACTGGGCGACCAGCTTGCGGATCATGGCAGTTCGAATTTGTTGTTCGGGGGATTGGTTATCGCGAGGGATTAGATAAGGGCAACTCGTCATGTGATGTGATTATATAACCACTCCCACAATAGGCTAGCGCCGTCGTAGCCGAGCCCACACGAAAATTGAACGAGAAACAATCGCCAACCGTCCTCTCCATCACCATCACCACCAAAATGGCCGACGCTCACGTTACCCTGCGGACTCGCAAGTTCATCCGCAACCCTCTGCTGGCCCGCAAGCAGATGGTCGTGTAAGACTCCCTTTTTCCACCCCTGTGCCAGGACTGTGCGATCGGTGTGTGGGAATTCGAGATTTGTGGATTGGCATGGACGACTCGACCGGACATTCAATACACGACAAGAGGAGGGATTCGAGGAGCCCGCACACACAAACACAGACACACATTCGATTTGGAAACAGCGATCTGATATTCTTCTCTACAGGGACGTCCTCCACCCCAACCGCCCCAACGTCTCCAAGGATGAGCTCCGCGAGAAGCTGGCCGACCTGTACAAGTCCAACAAGGACCAGGTGTCCGTCTTCGGTTTCCGCACGCAGTACGGTGGCGGCAAGAGCACCGGCTTCGCTCTGGTCTACGACTCGCAGGAGGCCCTGAAGAAGTTCGAGCCTCACTACCGCCTGGTCCGCATCGGTGCCGGCGAGAAGATCGAGAAGCCCAGCCGACAGCAGCGTACGTCCCTCGCCCATCCCCCAGTAACTTAGTTTCAATGCTGATTTGATTTCGTACAGGCAAGCAACGGAAGAACCGCTCCAAGAAGTTCCGCGGTACTGCCAAGGTCAAGGGCCCCAAGAAGAGCAAGGACTAAACGCCTTCACCCCCTACGCTCAATCATCATCATGGAAGAACGAAGGGAGAGTGGTGTGTTCGGTACCTGGGGCTGGTGTTCGGTCGTGTACGTTGTTGGAGGATGGACAGCCTTTTACCATTCCCGCGGCTGAAGAAGGTGGATCGTGGACAAAACTTCCTGTGCTGCTGGATCTGATGGTTCCAAATGGATATTTCAAAAAGTGGTGTTGTGTGTGGATTATCTAGCTGCTTTGTTTTTTGGATCATCAGTTTCTCGCAACATGAGGGCACATGAAATATCCGGGTTGAGGCTGTGGCCTGGAATGAATTCACTACTTGTTTCTCAAATATTGTCTGTCCTGTTGGTAGTATCGTTGGTACACTTGTCTGCTCTGCTTCGTAGTCCCATTGTGCCTGCCTCATCCCCAGGACACTCAACTCAAGTACGACCTCACCTAGCCTCCTCGCCCATGACAAAAAATAAAGTTAGGTATCTCAAATCACACATGCTCCGCAGGAGCCTAGAGAATTCCAAATCACCAGGCAGCAGGGCTTTATCTCTTGTGTACCTTCGTACAGACTGGTACTCGAACCCTCCGGGGAGGCGAGGCATGGGGGGAAAAGGTGTCAGATCAGGTTGTGCAAGGCATGCTAGTGATTGCACAGCCTTAATTTCTAGAATTTGCTCTCAATCTCCGTCTTTCAATGGTGGAAGATTGCATGTTTCCTTTCGTTAGGGTTGGAATTGGGAGATATATAGTGAGGATGGTGTGGTGTATGGGCTGTGAGAGGAGAAGAATATCCGGGGAGATGACCAGGATGGGAGGAAATGAGAGTGACAAATTATTGTTCTCTCCGTGTTACCTGCTCCTGTATACTGGATGAACCCCTGCTCGTACTAGAAGTAGGCATTTGATAGTCAGGTGCAGATACTATACTAATAGAGGGTGTAGGATTAGCTAACTATATGTCAACAGGATTAGCAGTTATTCATCATGAACACAATACTGGAAAATCAGAAAAGGCCGTCACAACAAGCCCAAAAGACCCTTCCTCCCTCCATTCCTTCTCCTTCAAAGCAAAAACCAACCAAAGCAGACAAATCAGGCATCTCCAGGACACGACGAGATAGGAAAGGACAGGGCTGGATATGGTAGAACGAACCATTCTCCCAAATAATCCCCGAGAAAGAGAGTAAGTGTGGCCCAGAATCAGCATCTTCTCTCCTGCACTCTGAACCACAAACAGGGCCAGATTCAGCCTCGCAGGGCCCAGCCACTGGAGGGTATGGCCAACCACACACTTCTTCGTACACACAAAAAGAGAAACGACACGCAACAGCAGATACTGTAGACAATACAAATACCAAATATAAATATCAACCTAACCTCCGCAATGGGGTCTGGGTGACCAAGTAGTGTAACAGGACCACCCCCCTTCTTGTCCCTTATCTGGATCAGTCAATTGGTTAGGCGTGTGTGGATGTGGGTAATAGTCGTATGATTGGTGGTGGCAATACAAGAATTGATATAGAGAGGTAGAGCAGAAAACAGAAACAAGATGAAAGCCAAAGGAAAACCCACAAGATTCTATCTCCATGTTCTCCATGGAAATCACTCAATAACCCTGATTCCCCAAAGGAGAAACAGAAGGTCGATGCATACTCACAGCCACTGGACGGGGATACTCCGCCAGCGAATCCGTGGGCAGGAGGTTGAACGAAAACGCCGCGCTGGGCGGATCAGCGTGCCGGACTCGGTTGTAGGGCAGACCATTTAACAGCGTCGGAGCTGAGCAACGAGTATCACCAGCGTCGGTGCTGTTCCTTTTACTCCGTTCGCTGCTGGCATACCCGTAAATCCCCAGGTTGCAGTCTGTGTTCAGAGCCAAGTGGCGCTGTTGGCCACTGCTGTTGTTGTTGCTTGTCTGTTCGCGAGAGAAACTGCGTGTCATGCGGGTGTCTGTTGGTGAGGAAGACGAGGAGTCAATCTGCTCCAGGCCTGGATAGGGGCAGTGGCTGCTGCTCGCGGAGGATGGCAAAGAGGGTGTGCCTGACGAGAGAGAGGGAGTGATGTTGTCGGTAGTGGTTGGCGTCGGGAGGTATCCGAAGGTGAGGTCGGGGACATTACTGGTGTCGGTCTTGATGCGGGTGGATGAGGCACTCGTGTTGAAGGAGGTGTCGTTGCTGGGGAGCATGGGGGTTGCTCGTTGGGTGAGAGATGTGTCGCACCGGGGATTCCAGAAGGAGTTCTTGTATTCTGATGATAGAGGCACGTTGGAGATGCCCTCGGGGAGACTGCTCAGTCCGGTCTGGAGTTGCTGGCTCCGACATGTCGGCATGGGGAGAGTTATCCCGGGGGCCTCTGCTGATGGGGCAGATGTCATGGGTGACTGGGACATCTCTGTGACCGGGTTTCCGTGGCTGGGAAGCACGTAGTTGTATCCAGACATAGACCCATTGGTTTCGGAATCTGGGTAGATACATCCGCCCGTGGTGCCTCTGCTGGTGTTGAACATGGAGTTCCATGCCTTGGGACTCCATGCTGACGCCCCGTAGTCCATTATATTGCTGGGCAGCATGTTCTGCTGTGAGTGAGCGCTGTAGTTGGCAGACTGCTCGTCGTCGTAGTGAAGAGAATGGTCTGCGCCAACTGACAAGCGCGGGAACCCATGCTGGTTGACTGCGCCCGCGTCGTATTCGGCCGGATGAGCAAGTCCAGCCATCCGTGTCTGGGGCGAGCCCATCGAGAGAAGTGTGGGTTTGCCTGGTGCGTGAGCTGCGTATATCCCTAGCCGGGGCGAGGGCGCAATCGAGGATCCTATGGAATATTGCCATTCATTGGAAGTGACAAGCATCTCATGCATCTCATTGAACGTCTTGGCTTTCATCTGGCCGACCATTAGCTTACAAGTCCCGTTGCTTTGGAGAATACAGACTTACTCGCAAGAACTGGCAGTCCGTATTGCCAGCACTCCGGCAGTTGGAGCAGGCATGACCGTCGCCGTTGTCACCGCTGCATTTGATCTTTCTCCGTCGGCACCGGCCACACTACGGAGTGTGAGTACTAAACCTGATTTGTGGATGGAAAATCACTTACTGCGACAGGAACCCGCCGTCTCTGGGGGTTGCGAACCTTGCTGTCCAACTCGGCTACGGGACTGATGCAGTTGCTGTTGCGCCGATCACTCAGCTCATGATGGTTTATTCTCCGCATCGAACGAGGACCAGAAAGGGACGAGTCTTGAGTAAGACCGACTCTCTCAGAATAGTACGGATGAGCCATATCCTGCTGAATGGGTCAGCTGGATCCAGTTTGTGCGAGAAAGCTTCAAAGTATACCGCTTGATAAACAGCTGTCTATGGTCTTTTCAACAGATGCCTCGAGAGTATAAAACAGAAAGCTATAAGGGAGTAGTGAGCATATCTGGGTATTTTCCTGAGAGTGAAAGAAAGAAAGAGAAAAATTAAAGCCAGGTAGGAAGTTGTCTCTGCTGGATGTAGGGCTAGACTTAAGGCATGTTTTAATAACAATCGGTGTGTAGGTCGCTGTTGTTGCCCCTGATAATTTTTTTTTCCGCCTCAATTTTATTATTATTATTTTCTAAAATTCTTGCCTATGCCTATCTCAATCCGTCCATTTACTGATCAGTAGAGAGGGGAGAACCCATGGATTGGGAGGCGTACGCACCCAGTACATACAGGGAGCCAAAAGTACCAATGGGAGAGTGCTTTGGTCAGAACGTTTATTTATTTCGTGTCCACCGTTTCGTAATTTTTTCTTTCTTTTTGCCTTCGCTATTGTTGTACCCAGGGGAAATGATATGCAGAGTTCCGCGGTAACCCCAAGCCAGATTCCCCGGCCTGGAGAGAGAGGAGAGAGAGATAGGCATGATGATGAAAGACCAGCAGCAGGAGTGTCCCGGGCGTTTTAGAGACTTGGTTTCACAACGTAACGTCACACGGAGGGACATGACCTGATAACCCATCATGACGAGAGTCCAGCCGGGGAGATTGGAGTCTTCTCACTGCTGGCGAATGTTTCAGAATCTTCTCCAGCTGCTCTTCTCCTTTTTTTTGCTACCGTCAGATTAACTCCCACATTATTTACTTACACATATAATACTTCTGGCCAGGTTGGAGTGGATAGCGGCGGACAACTGCCGCCCTACGTTTGCAAAAAGGACCCAGAAGCCGATCCGGGTCTACTCCTTCCGACGCCAGTGGACCGATAGAGGCGAAGATCCAGAAAATGGGTGAATGTTTGCTACCTGGCTGGATCGGGGAAGCCAGTCCAGACACTGATTGGTGTGGCTGCTGCAACTCCGGCTTTTCTGGGGTCGGGCCAGGCCAAACAGACCAACAAAAAGCCCTAAAGCAGCCCGAGATCGGCCCAGACACGGGGAAAAGGAGAAAAGGACTGAGGTTAATTGGGGGTAAGTCTGGAACAAGCGCCCATCAAGACAACAAACGCCGCTTGTCTTCTTTTCTCTCTCTTCGTAATGTCTCGGAGTGTTGAGGGGGGGCTGGAAGTTTGCCATGTCTTATCATTTCACCAATAGGTGGATAAATAATTGGCACGCTTCTTTTTTTCTGGCACCTGTCATTTCCTTCAGGTAGTTAGGTACTTTTGACCTCCGCGAAGCGCGCTTTAAAAAAGCGCAGCTAGCAGGGATCTATAAGGTTGCGGTCCTGATCGACGACACATCCATGTCGTCGATCAGTAGATCAGCCTGGTCGCTGCTCTAGCGTTTCCGCCGCCGCGGTGCAGCTCGATGGAAACGGAAACGACAGAAAAGAAGCAATCATCCCAGCGCGTCTAGGATACATCCAATCTGCTCTGGCCACTAGAGCCGCTAGTCGGAAGTCTTTGATTTGATTTTCCGCGCTTGATCGAATGCGGATCACGATCTTCCACTATGTCTTGTAGGGTCTATGCGGCCTTTTTCCCAGGTTTCCTTTGTTTTTGCTTCGGCCACAAGGATGGCCAAACAGGGGCATGCGATGAGAAACCAAAAATCAGAATAATTTACGACCCTCGCACAGGAACCTCTCGCTCCACGGGGAAGAAAATCACACGGGATCGTATCTGGATGGTCCTCTGGGTCCGTGGGGAAGGGAAGAGGACCATTCTCAATGGACGAGTTCCAACCACGCCACTCACGGTCTGACGATGCACGACACTTCGAGTGGCAAGCCAGCTGACTCGTGTTGAGATTGAGACCGAGCAGCCTGATCGGCAGGAAGAATGGCATCGAGCGATGGCCAAAAGGGGAGATGGGATCTCATCCCATCACATCCACGAGGCCCAGCGATGAGATGCCGTTGGGTCCTGCTGCAGGAGGCCGCCCGTTTTGCTGCCCCAACGTCTTGCTCTGCGGTGGAACAGCCGGTGAAACTCACCAGCGGTGTCTGGTCCGGGGAAGAAGAAGAGGCCGACGTTCTAGCTCTTTTGGCTGGGCCTGCTGCTGCATTGGCCTCGTTCCCTTTCTGAGAAGCCGGTGAGCGCAGCAAACAGCCCCAGGTCAACCCCTTAATACTCAATGATCCAACGGGGACGCTCGGAAGATATGCCGCTCGATTGACAAGGGAGCGTTGCACAGAGAGGCACCGGGTCGATCATCCGAGGAATCTTGCCCTGACTGGGAATGAGTAATGCAGTGGACGCATTTCTATAGTTAACTAACTAGTTAACTAACTTAGGTAACTCACTCAAGTAGGTAATGTACTTGGACTTGGCTTAGGGTTACGGACAGGAATGAGTATAGTATAGATTGGTGTAGAATTATAGGGAGACATAGGGTGTGGTATAGAGGGCTCACCGTTGATGACGCTGATTGGCGGCTGATCACTTTCTCACTTCCAACACGCGACTGATCGCAACCCACGCCACGATTATGAGCGCGCTGCTGGAGACCTCATTGGGGGACATCGTCATTGACCTGCTGGTCGACGAGTCGCCCAAGGCTTGTGAGAAGTGAGTGACCCTGCCTGTGCCTGCCGCATTGACTGGCTAACACTGACAACCGCAGTTTTCTGAAGCTCTGCAAGGTCAAATACTACAACTTCTCGCCCATCCACAGCGTCCAGAAGAACTTCTCCTTCCAAACAGGTGACCCCCTAGGCCCGGATGCCCCCGAAAGCGATGGCGGGTCTTCCATCTGGGGTGTGCTGGACGGTCCAGCCAAGAGAACCTTCCCAGTCGAGCTCCCCCCGAAATTGAAACACACCGAACGCGGCACCGTCAGCCTGGCGACCGTCCCAGCAACGAACGACCCAGACCAGCGACTAGCGGGGAGCCAGTTTCTGATTACGCTGGGTGACAATCTTGATTATCTGGATGGGAAGGCCGCCATTTTCGGCAAGGTCGTGGAGGGATTCGACGTGCTGGAAAAGATCAATGACTCCTTCATCGACGACCGGGGCCGACCATTGAAAGATATCCGGATTCGCCACACTGTTGTGCTCGACGATCCGTTCGAGGATCCGTCAGGCCTGGTGGAACCGCCCGAGAGCCCCCTGCCATCCAAGGCCCAGCTGGCCACGGTGAGGATCGCAGACGATGAGGATTTAGACGATAACATGGACGAGGATGCAATGGAGAAATTGCGCCGAGAGCGCGAAGCCCGTGCGCAGGCGCTGACCTTGGAAATGGTGGGAGATCTTCCCTTCGCTGAGGTCAAACCCCCCGAGAATATCCTTTTTGTATGCAAGTTGAACCCGGTCACACAAGGTATGTTGTTTTACTTGCCCTGTCTGTTGCGGTCTACTAATGGCCATTCTATAGATGAGGATCTCCATTTAATCTTCAGCCGCTTTGGGCAAATCCTGTCTTGCGAGGTCATCCGGGACAAGCGCACCGGTGATAGCTTACAGTATGCCTTCATTGAGTTTGAAAACCAGAAGGACTGTGAACAAGCCTATTTCAAGATGCAAGGAGTCCTCATTGATGACCATCGGATACATGTGGACTTCTCACAGAGTGTACGTCCCCGCTCTATCTATCTCCTTTCAAGGATTCTGCTCACACGCCAACAGGTTTCCAAACTGTCCGAAAGCTGGCGAAATGCTACCGTCTCGAAGCGCCGACAACGAGGCGGCTTCGGAGGTGTGGCCGACCTGGAAAAGAAACGGCAATACCGGGCATTGGATGATGCCCACGCAGATGAGGATAAAGAGGACGGGTACGGGATGGTCTTTGACCGACGCCGCCGGGAACAGCAACAGCAACAACAATCCGAACGTCGTGAAGGCCGTCCTGACCGCAGTCCTCGCCGCGATTCTCGTCGCGATCGGCGACGGAGTCGTAGTCCTCGACGACGAGATGATCACCGACGGCGATCGTACAGTCGGAGTCCTGGGCGGAACTCGCGCAGAGATCAAGATCGGGATCGAGATCGCTACTGGGATAAGCGACAGCACAAGCGGTAGAAAAATGTAACTATACTAGATTCTGTCTGTACCTTGTATACCTGGTACCCCAAACAGGGAAAAGAAAAATTCTGGATCAGGCCCCGCTGGCCGGGCGGAATACCCAATGAAGACTCGAACATGTCTCAGACACTCAAGTTATTTTTACCCATTCATTCTTCAAACTAGTTAACTAAGCCCGGTTAGGGAGCTGAGCTTCTCCGCGATTAATTTACTTGCCACTCTTCCTTCCTTCTTTTCCCCCTTACACCGATCCTACCTACTACATACCTTACTCGACCTTCACCTCCCTCTCCTTTCCTTTGTTTAACTACCTCCGTGTCTCCAAGTTTCCACTTTCGTTAATAAGCCATCATGGCAGCCATCAAGGAGACTGTCTCCCAGTTGATCGAAAAGTTCCAAGGCCCCGCCGAGGATGCGCCCCGCGAACCCTCCGCTGAAGAACTGCAGACGCTCCAGAAGCAGTACTCCGACGCCGGCCAAGGGCATGTCTTTGCCTTCTTCGACGAATTGAGCCCCGTCGAGAAGTCCCGGCTCTTCCACCAGCTGGCCACCTTCAACCCCACCCGCATCAACGAGCTGGCCACCACCGCCCTCAACCCTCCCCCCACCACCGCCGAACAGACCGCCGCCTCGCTGGAGCCCCTTCCCGATGTGGCGACTGCGTCGATCCTCGACTCCGACCCCGCCGATCTCCAGAAATGGTATGACGAGGGCTTGAAGCAGGTCTCCCAGAACACCGTGGCGGTCGTGCTCATGGCCGGTGGGCAGGGCACCCGTCTGGGCAGCTCGGCGCCCAAGGGTTGCTTCGATATCGGGCTGCTGAGCCAGAAGTCCCTGTTCCAGTTGCAGGCGGAGCGGATTGCGAAGCTGCAGTCCCTGGCGCAGAAGACTCATGGCGTTGCGCAGTCGACCATCCCCTGGTATATCATGACCAGTGGGCCGACGCGGAAGCCTACAGAGGAGTTTTTTGCGAAAAATAATTTCTTTGGCCTGGATAAGAAGAACGTGTTTGTCTTTGAGCAGGGCGTGCTCCCGTGTATCTCTAACGAGGGCAAGATTATGATGGAGAGCAAGACTAAGGTGAGTGCGATCCTGTGCAATCCCAGCAAGCTCTGACACATGCCTCTAGGTTGCTGTGGCTCCTGACGGCAACGGCGGTATTTACCAAGCCATCCTGACCTCCGGCGCACGCGAGGACATGCGCCGCCGAGGCATCCAGCACATTCACGTCTACGGGGTGGACAACTGCCTGGTCAAGGTGGCCGACCCCGTGTTTATTGGATTCGCCGCGTCCAAGGACGTGGACATTGCCACGAAGGTGGTGCGGAAGCGCAACGCAACCGAGTCCGTGGGCCTGATCCTGCAGAAGAACGGCAAGCCAGACGTGGTCGAATACTCGGAAATTGACAAGGAAACCGCCGAGGCTAAGGACCCCAAGCAACCGGATGTGCTCAAGTACCGCGCCGCAAATATCGTCAACCACTGCTACAGCTTCCGCTTCCTCGAGTCCGTTGAGAACTGGGCGCACAAGCTGCCGCACCACGTGGCGCGCAAGAAGATTCCCTGTCTCGATACGGACACTGGCGACGCGGTCAAGCCTGAGAAGCCGAATGGCGTCAAGCTGGAACAATTCGTCTTTGACGTGTTCCCCCTGACTCCCCTGGATAAGTTTGCATGCCTCGAAGTTCTGCGCGAGGAGGAGTTTTCTCCGCTGAAGAACGCACGCGGCACGGGTCAAGATGACCCGGACACCAGCCGGGCCGACATCATGAAGCAGGGACAGCGGTGGGTTGAGAAGGCCGGCGGTGTGGTGATTACGGAGGGAGATGCGTTCGGGGTGGAGGTGTCCCCGCTGATTAGCTACGTATGTTACCGTGATGAATGGCCCTCCCCCATCCGATTATCTGATCATACTGACTCGTGCTAGGGCGGCGAGAACCTCGAATTTCTTCGCGGGCGGGAGATCAAGGCCCCGGCGATCCTGGAGAAGGAGGAGTAAAACCGACCACCTTGAAAAACGGCGTCGTCTCGGAAGCAATGTCTGGCTTAGCATACCGGGGGGACATCTCGATTGGTATACAACTGCTGTGCTGTTACAAAGAAATGAAAGCAAGAAATGAATGATTGTATTGCTCTGGAATGGATCTACCACTGCCATTTCTGGGAGATCCCGGAATGCAGGGTCAGAAATACTTCTCCTTTTCCCGAACTCTACCTAAAGCTCTACCTATCAAGAGTCTCGTAGTATAACTATCGCCTGGTCGTAGTCGTCTCTATATAGGTAGCTCGCCTTAGGCAATACGGAAAGGCCCGGGAGCTAAACGGCGGTTTGCCTGGTTTGCACGCGCCCACCATTTCCCTCGTCTTCGCTTGTCATCTCTCGGCTTCCCTGCAATCCAATTCTCTTGATCGATTCTCTCTGCTGGCCCGGTGTGTGAGTGCTGAGAAGTGGTTTTCCTTCTGGTTGTTGTGTTGTAAGTCCATCCGGCTTTTTTTGTGCGTTTGAGTGTTGCCAGCCCGCTTTTTCTTTTTTTTTTTTTTTTTTTTTTTGTGCAAATTTATTTTGGTGTCGGTGGGCTGGCCAGAACATGCTCGTTTTTCTTTTGACCCCAAGGTTCTCATTATTCTGATTGCTGACCTGACTTCAAGAGATCGACTCTGATTTGTTTAGGAAAGGCTGAGTGAGTACCCTCCACGCTGCTCGTTTCGTCCTGTCGCTCTGCTTTTTTAACCCCGCGGATCGGCCGTTTCGCCCGCCCTCGGTCCCTGCATCGGTGATGCTTCCTGTCATCCATCTACCACGGCGATGAGCGTGATGCCGAGCATGGATCCCATCCAAGTGGACTTGAGCGGAAGGGCGCGGATGGATATGGCGATACTCGACTGGTCATCCAGTGCTGACTCTCGTCCTGGGTAGATTCTCGACAAGATGATGTTGTCCCGTCGCGCGTGCTACAAGTGTGGCAATATCGGCCACTATGCGGGTTAGTATTGAAGGGTACCTCTCATCAGCGCCTCAGACTAATCTCTGTGTAGAGGTCTGCTCGTCCTCGGAGCGTCTCTGCTACAACTGCAAGCAGCCTGGCCATGAGTCCAGCAGCTGCCCTCGTCCTCGCACGACCGAGAGTAAGCATTCTCTTCTTCTGTTTATCAATGACTCCGTCTGACAATCCTCCAGCCAAGCAGTGCTACAACTGCCAGGGTCTCGGCCACGTTCAGGCTGACTGCCCCACGCTCCGCGTGAACGGTGGTGCCAATGGCCGCTGCTACAACTGCAACCAGCCCGGCCACCTCGCTGTACGTTGAATCATATTCCCATATATCCAGTGCAATGCTAATTCCAAGCCCAGCGCAACTGCCCCAACCCGGCCGCTCCCGGTGCTGGTGCTGGCCGCCCCGCGGGCCCTCGTTTCCAGGGTGGTTTCCGCGGCGGCTTCCAGGGTGGCTACCCTCGCGCCGCGACTTGCTACAAGTGCGGTGGCCCCAACCACTTCGCCCGGGACTGCCAGGCCCAGGCCATGAAGTGCTACGCCTGCGGTAAGCTGGGCCACATCTCCCGGGACTGCACTGCTCCCAACGGTGGCCCCCCTCAGCTCCGCCGGCAAGGTCTGCTACAAGTGCGCCCAGGCCGGCCACATTTCTCGCGACTGCCCGACCAACGAGGCCGCCGCCCAGCCTCCCGTTGATGCTGCCGCTGCTGTTACCCCTGTCGCTGCCCCTGTTGCTCCTGCTGCTGCTGCCCCTGCTGCTGCCACCGCCGCTGAGGCCAGCACCGAGGCTGCCCCCGTTGCGGTCGCGGCTCCCACCACCGCCGTCGCATAAACGCGCGGGTTCCGACCTTGTCTCCTCCTGGAATCGCCCGGATTCCCATTTCCTTCACCTGATTATTCTGTATTACGATCCACATTGCCTTCAACGCCCCGGTCGGTCCTTACTTCTTCCTCCAAAACGAGCGCGACTTTCTCTCCACCCGTTATTTCTTCCTGTGCATATTTTTAAAAACCCCACCCCCTCTTGGGACGGTCTTGGCTTTGATTGAATCTTTTTTTTTATGTATACGACGAACAAGGAAAAGTCTTTCTGTTCTGTTATGATGTCCCTCTTCTCCGCAGGGTCCCGTCTTACGAATTGGCGTCTTTTGTCGATTGTTTCTCCGGATGATCTTTCTCGATTTTGATGAACTATAAAACACCCTTCTTACCCTCTGATTGGTTGCGATTCCCCCGAATGGGCCAAGGAACGAGAGAGCGAGAGCGAGGAAGAGAGAGAGAGAAGAGAAAGAGAGCAGCAGCAACAACGAGAGGAGCACGAGCAGATCGGGTGGGGAATGATGTGTGGAGAGAGAAAGCGAATGATGAATGGCATGTGTGTTTTGTATCCAGATGGGTGACGGGCAGATGTCCTGGCTGAGATCATTCGAAGCGCGAATCCAACGAATTTCCATGAGTTTACTTTTTATATTTCTATACAGTAGTCAAGTCCCCGTGACTTGGTGTCTCTCGATACACACCCTTTTCCCTTCTTCCCTTCCCATCATTCCCAATCCCATCTCTTTTCATCCATTCCTCCCGTCCCATCAATCAAAATGCCAGACTCCGACTCCAACGACGATTTCAACGATGAGGTACATCCCCCTTCCTCTATCCATCCCCAACCCATCAGTTATCTAACACAGGCTGCACAGAGCTTCATCGTGGACATCGACAGCATCCAAGCCCACGGCATCGGCGCAGCTGATATCACCAAGCTGAAAGCCAATGGCTTCTACACTGTCGCAGTAAGTATATCCCCAGTCAAGTGGAATGCACCCTGCCATCCTGACGCACGCTTCAGTCCGTCCACGGCGCCACGCGCAAGACACTCATGAAGATCAAGGGTTTCAGCGAGATCAAGGTCGAAAAGATCAAGGAGGCAATTCAGAAGTGCCTGGTCAATTGCCCCCGTATCCCAAAAATGTCAGGTACAAAGTTTCTGATACGGTATAGCCGTCTGCGTCGGGGTTCATCACAGCCATGGAATTGCTGCACCAGCGGAAGAAAGTCGTGCGCATCTCAACTGGGAGCAAGCAGTTTGACTCGATCCTCGGAGGGTGAATATATCACCCAACTCCCTGCACGATCGTCTCTTAACACAATCTCCAGCGGCTTCCAAAGCATGAGCATCAGCGAAGTCTTCGGCGAATTCCGCTGTGGCAAAACCCAGCTCTCGCACACCATGTCCGTAGTCGTGCAGCTGCCCAAGGAAATGGGCGGCGCGGAGGGCAAAGTCGCGTACATCGACACGGAGGGCACGTTCCGGCCTGAACGCATTGCTCAAATCGCCGAGCGCTTCAGCATCGACCCGGACATGGCGCAGGAGAATATCGCGTACGCGCGCGCGCTCAACAGCGAGCACCAGCTGGAGCTGCTCAATATGCTCAGTCGCGAGTTTGCCGCGGGCGAGTATCGTCTGCTGATCATTGATAGCATTATGAATTGTTTCCGGGTGGATTTCTGTGGACGCGGCGAGTTGGCGGATCGACAGCAGAAGCTGAATCAGTTTCTGATGAAGCTGGCACATATGGCTGAAGGTGAATTCTCTCGGAAACCTCATGAGTCTTTCTTGGGTGCTTGCTTACTCTACTTGCAGAATTCAATATCTGTGTTCTGATGGTTGTTTCTGATTTCCCATTTACCTTCTCAGATCATATTACTGAGATTTGTCCCAGACGAACCAAGTCCAGAGTGACCCTGGTGCAAGTTCCCTCTTTGCTGGAGCCGATGGCCGCAAGCCTGTTGGTGGACACGTTCTTGCCCATGCCTCCACGACCCGAGTTCTGCTCCGCAAAGGCCGAGGCGACGAGCGGGTGGCTAAAATCCAGGATTCCCCTGGTAAGATCACCGGTGTTGAGTACTGTCATTTATTGATCCTTCCCAGATTGCCCTGAGCGAGAGGCCACCTACGTGATCACGAACGGAGGCATCAATGATCCTGACAAGATGTGACGACGGATGGATGGATGATCGATCTGAATTTCTGAAGGGAGTAGCGGTTGCAACTGCTGTGATTTATTTTTTATTTTCCAAGATGATTGCCAATCCTGTATTTTTACACCAATTCAATGTATCTTTTACTTATTCCAGAAGCATAGTAGGGCCTTGCAAGCCCTAACATAGATGTTGATGGATCCACCGCCTTGACTTCCGCTCCGTCCATAGACAGGCAGAATTTTGCCGCAGAAAAAAAGCTGCTCGCCTCAACAACGAACCACTCCCAAACCAAAAATGAAGGGAGAATCCGTGGAGATAGCAGGGTATACCACCCTCCCCCTGCTTTTCCCAGAAACTCGCACATTCCCCAAGTCGGCAACCCATTATCTCTACCTGCGCCCCCACGAGCCTCGCATCCCCGACCCAGATTCCTCTCGGTCGCTCTTCGTCGTCAATATTCCCATCGACACAACAGAAACACATCTGCGCCATCTGTTCGGAACACAATTATCCGCCGGTCGCGTTGAGAGGGTGCATTTCGAAGATGTGCCGACGAAAAAGCACTCCGCCGAAGCCGCCACGGAGGGCAAACTCTCGCACCGCAACAAGAAACGCAAGCGCATCACGGCCGACGACCTCCAGTCCACCCTAGACAGCATCACTCTCCCCTCCACCTGGAACCGGCGGCTTCAAAAGAGCGGCGCACACGCCATCGTCGTCTTCGCCGACAAACCCAGCATGGAATCTAGCCTTAAAGCCGCGGCGAAAGCAGGCAAACGGGGGCCGAAGATCATCTGGGGTGATGGAATCCCAGAGGACCGCGTGCCCGAGCTCGGGTCGCACCGGTATTCGAGTCACGAGCGCATGCGGTACCCCGATCGCGCGACGCTGCTGCGCACAGTGAACGAGTACATGACCGCCTTCGCAGAGGTCTCTGAGGCGCGGAAGCGCGAGGAAATGAAGAAGACCCAGGAGCCAGACGAGGATGGATTCGTCACTGTCACGCATGGACCGAAGTTGAACTCTGTTGCGCGTGAGGATGAGGTCAAGGAGTTGATCGAGAAGCAGAAGCAGAAGAATGCGGGTCTGGAGGACTTTTATCGGTTCCAGTCTAGGGAGAAGAGGAAGGCAAGGCAGAATGAGTTGCTTCGGCGGTTTGACGAGGATAAGCGGAAGTTGCGGGATATCAAGGACCGGAGGGGAAAGATCAGGGTAAGTCTTTCTTTCTCTTGTTCATTCTGCAGGTACTAACCAGTCTGTGCAGCCTGAGTGAGGTGTGCTATTTGGCATGGATGGCGTTTAGGGTGTTTAGCTGCGTATGAGTAAGTCATTCTTTTTTTTTCCCCGTTCCTGTTAAATCTCCAAGGATGAGTCCGCTGGGGCCAGAGTAGCAAGACGCGCCGTGTGCGCTGTCATGCCATGCCTGCAAACACCAGCGATTATTCCAATCTTCTCACCTTGTCTGACCTGGAGTCTACATTGCGTTTTGGCGACAGAATCTTATTTGTGGCATATACTAATGGTTTGCTAGTTCACATACTTCGGTTCTATTGTGTCTATTTTATCTCCTGTCACTACTACATACTATCAGTCAATGAACATGATGTTATTCACCTAAAATCTATACTCTGGCACTCCCGCACAGACCAATGAGGAGCTAGGCTTGGCATGACATCTTCACCGCCGCCAACCAACTACACTTCCTGCATCATGACATAGAGGAACTAACCCTCACACTGCCCGTCAATAATTCACAGAGCGTCAAAGATAATTCAGAACTCCTGTTATCACCTGATCTCAAAATGGCATCTAGTTGTCGGGGTTAGGGCTCCCACACGGCCTGAGGCACTCGATCAACGACATCCTCGGCGCTGACGAAGCGCACGACAATCTATTCATTTTGACTGCATAGACACATTGCTCTTCTCTCGACTCTCGCATCCTTCTCATCTGCTTAATTCATTTCTCTCGAAATGTCGGAAACCCACGACTCCGAGGAGGACCTGGCGTGGGAGGACGTGCCCATCAGACATAAGCACGTGCCGAACAATCCCGATGTCAACATCATGACAGATCCTTTCCTGACCCTGAAGATGCATCCGACCAGCTCGGATACACACCCTGTTCGGCCTCCGCCCGACTTCCCGCCGGGAGACATGTGGGTAGCCAAGCCCATCTCCCTCCCGCCCCAGCGGGAGCAGCCTATCCCAGCGGGCTCGGACGAGGAGACCCAGACGCGGAACCGCCTCGAAAAGGAAATTGAGAAAGTCATCTATCGCGCTTCGAAGACCAGACTGGGTATTCGTGTTCCCAACGCCCCGCCGTCTCAGCGCGCCTACGAAACCTACAAGGAACTGGCGCTGGATATGGACAAGGTCATTGACAAGATCTGGGCCTGTGGAACCGGTAAGCCTTCTTCGCATGTATCCACTGATAACTTCCTTCGTTGCTGATGGGAATATACGTGTCCAGCTTCTCTCCAAATCTGGCCCTTGCTCGGCGTCGCCGATCAGTGCACTGCGTATCTCAAGTACTTCTGCTTCGACAGCTACCACACCCTGTGGCTGTTCAACAAACTTGACGTGGTCTTCTCCGCCCTAATTACAGGCGTGCACCCTCTCACCGGCGACCCCCTACCCGGCAGCGAATCCGGGCAGCCCCTGGTGAACCAGACGCTGAGGGTTCGCATCCGGAGCGTGGCCGAGCGAGGTCGCGCCACTGTCATGTCGCGCCTCCCCGATAACCAGGCCGAGGAGCTCTATGACCCCCGCCTGGACTTCCCGGACGCATCCCAGGACGAAATCGACTTCTACGACCGTGACCGCAAGCTCGATTTTAATTCGAATGGCGGGGTGAGTCGCTGGTATCTTGAGTCGAGCGCCGTCTACGTCAAGACCATTACCCTGCTGGGGGATAACGTCTTTTCGAACGAGACTCAGTAAGCATTCTTCGGAGTGTTGGGCGGACTTTCCCTTTCCCTTTCCTTTCTTTGTCGTTCTTCGAGGTAGACATCTGCTGGTCTTCTTTTCTAACATTATCGCCTTGACATAGCACCCAGTATTTCTATTACTGGTGTCTGAAGCAGTGCATTCTGAATGGTGCCCAGAGCCGCAACCCTAACATCTACTTGTACCTTCATTGAGTTGGGACTCCTTTGCAGCGCATTGCTGTCTACTTTTCCAGTCTGAAATGACGTGGGACTTGCTTTTTTCTTTTTATGCAGGCGTAAATGCTACATCTTCCAAGGTGAAATGGGGCTATTTGTATTTCTTCCATGTCGTTAGTTAGCAGATTCAGTTGAATTTAAATTCCTCTCGAGCTGGGCGCGGCACTCGGTTCCAGATGATCACCAGGTTTTGGCGATGTCGAATAGACAGTTGCAACGCCTCAATAACAGAATCGTCCGGATTACCCAAGTTCTCAAACAATTTCTAGCAACAGCCAGAGGGCGGACCAGTGGTGTTGTCCTGGAGGATGGATACACACGAAGGCGCGGGAGATCGGACCGGGTCCAAGAGCAGCATCCATCGGAAAGGTGTTCAGAACATTCTCTTTGTAGACCTCGTTGACGGTCCTAATCGGAGAGAAGTTTGGAAGGGCCTGGCGTAGCTGTGGCAGCAGAGGATTTCCCAGTACCGCAGCCCATCGGGGATCTAGGGCTAAACGGATGGCCAGGATCGTCACCGGAATGTGAGACTGCTTGTTGAGTATGAGCCAATCGAACAGAACACCAGGCTCTGCCACAACATTTGGGAAATGTTAGCTGTGTCCTGGTATACTTCCAGGCCAATCACATGATGTCCACGGAGAAACCATGCTGGCTGCAGATACTGGGTATCTGGTCTTTTATAAGCTCAATCAGGCAGCCAATCTTGAAGTAATGGTACCGTCCTTTTATACATCACTGTATGAAACTTCCTATATTCCAACTGATGCACTCATAACTATCACAATACATAATAATGGGCTGAGCCCTGAAAGTGGATCCTACGCTACCCTACTCTGCTCCGCCCCAAGGCTAGGTCGGCTAGTGATGTCCGCCTGCCGAGGAATAATAATGCCTCGCATCAGTCATTGTTTCTGGGAGCTTCTCCGAGCATCGGTGGTTGTCGTCGTTGTTGGGGCCAGCTCGGGGCTGCTTTCCATGGTTCGGGGGTGTTGGGTAGATCATTGGGCAGGTCATCACGGTTGTGTTATCCAGCACAGACGGGGACATAGGGATATCTACTGAGGGAGCCATGCAAGGTGTGCCGTTATGCAACCGGAGGAGATCAACTGATCCTCTCACCACCCCCTTGCTCCTCTTCGCAGTCCGTCAATCATCCTGACAGCTTTCTACGACTGTTGACAAGAAGCTGAAGATGGAGTGCGAAATCTCTGCTTGGGCCGTAATTCTAATACGAGCCATCGGCCCATCCAGCCCAGCCAATAAGCAGGCTGGGACGGCCTCCCGCACTCCCATGGTTCTGGTTCTGGTCGATGATGGAGTCGGCCACCCGGCTGAGCCAAGGCCTGTGACGTGACGTATCTCGATGCCGAAGCACAAACAACGGCGTCCTTGCTTCGTGGGCTGCACTGCGGTGACCCGAGAAATCCCACCAGACAGCACCAAAAACCTTGCCTCGAGGAAGCTTGGGTAGGTAGGCTTGCCCGGGTTGATTATTTGGGTCTTTCCATGGTTCCGTGGCGTGTGGTGGAGTCGTCTGTTCCGTTTGTTCCTCTCTTCAGCTGCAGCCTGCGAACGGCACGATTACCTCAGCCCAGCGGTGATCGATTCCAGGAAAAGTGACGAGTCAGATTCTGTCGGGGCCGCGACAGGAGAGGTATCCTTGCATAGGGAGAGCGAGCTACAGGAGGATGGATTCGGGAATAGTAATAATAGGAGTAATAATAGGATTCAATACGATAGAGATCGCAGTAGAAAACAAGAGGGCCTTCATGATTATACATAGTAGTTTACGGGGTGTACGGTATTGTTACAGCCTGAGATTTCCATTCTTCTGCCCCTCTTCTTCTCTTCTTCTTCTTTCCTCTTTCCTTCTCTCACCCCTCTCTCCCTTTTTCTCGTTTCATTATTCACGGTTTGCGGATTTCGTTTCTGTCGTCCTGCCGTTTTTTTCGCTCGGGAGTTTGTCTTTGCTGTTTAGCTTCTCCTCGCCCTTCGTCGTCGCATCTCGTCTCTTTCGGCGGAAATCCACGGTAGCTTTATCTGGGTGAGTCTCTCGCGTCCCCATCATCAGTCGCATCGTCCGGTGCCCCTTCATCACTGTCCCCCGGTCGTCCTTCCTGCCCCTCATCCCCCGGAGTCGCTGTCCGGGTTCATCATCGCCAGCGTGCGGGCGCAACGCCCCAACAACCCGCTCAGCACACACGACCGAATAGCTTGATCGCAGTGTTCGGTTCGATTCTCAGCCACGCAATCGCTTGTCTGCACTTCCAAATCATCGCCAGCGTCAGGAACACCGCGCCGTCGCTTCGCTCGCCCGGTCGCGGAGTCGCGCTCCATCCACCACCGTCCAGGACTCGTCTTGCTGCACTCGTCGCCATCGTGGAAGCACCCACTCTCAGCTTGCCGCGTGATGCGCCCCACGATTTTTGAGGAATTCGAGGATCGGAGATGGAGATGGCGGAATCGCGCCGATATGGGAATGGATTTGGCCGAAAACGGTGTGCGCATGGCGATTGCGGGTGGGCGGCGAGCCGGAACGGGGGAGAGATGGGTCTCGCGCATTCGAATCGAACAACCTAATCGCGCGTTGCCAGGCGATGCGATCGCCCTCGAAATCTCCGATCGACGACGGCCCCGTACACGATGTTCCTGAAGACTGGCCTTGGCGATTTCCGGCGTGACAATGCACCCTGCGGCTGAGCTCGGATCTGGCGCTGCGATCTTTGCCTTGAATGTGCTGGGGTTCCCGACGAGCCCGCTCCACAACATTTTCTCATTTTCTTTCATACCCATCTTTTTCTAACATTAGCCTTTTTGCAGGAAACCTCGCGCTCCGCGTCTGTTTTTTTCCGGGTTCTTCAATCTTACGCCGGTCCTTCCTTAACGACCCTACGAAGTCTTAGTCGCCTTCTATCGTTACGTCGATTTTCTTGATCTCTTCGCCAAAATGTCGTTCCAGAACTTCGATTCCTTCCCGAACCAGGCCGACGGCGGTGCTGCCGCTGCTGGTGCTCCGGCCCCTGCCGACACCACCATGACCGGTCAGACTGACCCCGCGGCCGCTGGCTTCCAGGGTCCTGCTCCTGGTGAGCCGGCCGCTGGCGCCGTGCCCCAGCAGGGTGCCGATGGCAAGACCACTCTCTGGATGGGTGAGCTCGAGCCCTGGATTGATGAGAACTTCATCCGCAACCTGTGGTTCCAGATGGGTGAGCAGGTCAACGTCAAGATGATCCGTGACAAGTTCTCTGGGTAGGACCTGACCCTTCTCTTCAAAAGTGTCCCAAATGATCCTAATGTTGGTAGTAGGAGCAATGCTGGCTACTGCTTCGTGGACTTTGCCTCTGCGGCTGCCGCCGCCAAGGCCCTCTCTCTGAACGGCACCCCCATGCCTAACACCAACCGGGTTTTCAAGCTGAACTGGGCGACTGGCGGCGGCCTTGCCGACCGCAGGTGAGCATGCTCTTGATCATCTCCCATGCAATTACTAACCCACCTTCTAGCCGCGATGACCGTGGCCCCGAGTACTCCATCTTTGTCGGTGATCTCGGCCCGGAGGTTAACGAATACGTTCTCGTTTCGCTCTTCCAGAGCCGCTTCCCGTCCTGCAAGTCCGCCAAGATCATGACCGACCCCATCAGCGGCATGTCCCGTGGCTATGGATTCGTCCGCTTCTCCGACGAGAACGACCAGCAGCGCGCCCTCACCGAGATGCAGGGTGTCTACTGCGGCAACCGCCCCATGCGCATCTCCACCGCGACCCCGAAGAACAAGGGCCCGGCTCTTGGCGGTGGCCAAGCTGGCATGGGTGGTATGCCCGGCCCCGCTGGCATGTACCCTCCCATGGGCGGTCCCCCCATGGGCTTCTACGGCGCTCCCCAGCCCATGAACCAGTTCACCGACCCCAACAACACCACGGTGTTTGTCGGTGGTCTTTCGGGCTACGTTACCGAGGATGAGCTCCGCTCGTTCTTCCAGGGCTTCGGCGAGATCACCTACGTCAAGATCCCCCCAGGCAAGGGCTGCGGGTTCGTCCAGTTCGTCCAGCGCCACGCCGCCGAGATGGCCATCAACCAGATGCAGGGCTACCCCATCGGTAACTCGCGCGTCCGTCTGAGCTGGGGTCGTTCGCAGAACAACTCCGGCCCGGCCGGCAGCCCCTACCGCCCGGCTCCCCCGCCGCCCCCGATGTACCCCTCCATGGGCATGCCCCCGGCTCACCAGTACGGCGGTTTCGCTCCGATGAAGGTTAGCAGTCACCCAGGCAGCCCGGCACCGGATCGCACCTGAAAGGACTTGGGCTGACACTCGCCACAGTAAGCGTTCCCTTTAATTGAAAGCACCAGCAGGAGTTGTTTGCGTCATTCCCAATGATGGTTCCCTTTGTGTGTCATAACAAATTTGCTCTGGTTTCTGTCCGAGGCTCGGCTCTATAGCTCTTGATGAGCATCTCCTCTTCTGGGCTACGCATTCCGTTCTACGTGAGCGCTTTTTTCATTTAGCAGATCTGAGCTTCTCTCCCATTTCCGCTGATCCGTACTGTTGTTGTTGGTGTTTCGTGCCCTCTGTCTGATGCTTTCGTGTTTTCCCGCCCTGGGCCTTTTGTGTTTTGCGTGTAACGGACGTCTGAATTGTTTCATGCTTTTCTCCCTATACTCCCTTGGGTAGGCATTCTGCGAAAAGTTTCATATCTCCCCCTCGCCGTTCTCTTATTTTCCTTTTGTCTTTCCTTTCCCATCAAGCAGCCAAATTGAATTCTGTCTGTTTTCATTCTTTCTCTCTTTCTGTTAGACTGCCTTACGACTTGACTTGTACAACACGCTCTCTGTTTCGTGCGCCTCCGGCGTTTGTCGATTCCCAGCTCTTTCGCCGTGGTTTGTTCTCTGTCTTGCATTGTCCTGTGCCCGTCAATTTTCCCTTGTGGGCGAAAGGAACTGGATCCGACTCGTGCTGGCCTCGTCGTAGCCACGATTCCTGTTCTGTGGGATAGGCGTATTGCCCGTTTGTTGTTCGTAAGTGATTGATTTGATGGTGGGCGTCAGTCTGTCTTTCTGATTCCTCTTTTGTCTGTTGTTGCTTTAATGAGGAGTAATCAATAAACCCTGTTGCGTCTTCTCTGTATACTTCCTTCCTTCCTTCCCTCTCCACGGCAGGAGTGACTACTGGCCCTGGTGTGGACCAGTCGGCTCTCTCTTTCTCCTTCATCTTCCTCTCTCCGTCCATCATCATGCGTTACGAAAACTGGGACGTGCTCCTCTTCCCGGAGACGTGCAAGACCCCCATGCAAGAGTTCAAAACCCAGTGCTTCGTTACCAAAGACAGAGGTTGGCTGGCCCCTGCTGCCCTGATTCTTGCATTCTTCCAATCATTCAGACTAACACCACGAGCATACATAGAATCTCCCTATCTCCACACCCCCAGCATTGTCACCCCATCGTCTTACTACGCCGCCCAGGGAAATTTCGGCCAGCTGCCCATCCTGACAACATTTATCCCGAGTCTTCCGCCTGACGCCCCGTTCCGAGTCTCGATTCATTCATGGGAGAAACCACGACCCAGTCGGTTTATCGAATCTCTCATGCAGCCGGATGATCTGTTGCTCTTTGAAGCGAGAGTCTTTGTGGATGGGCTTTGCACCGCGTGAGTTTTAACCTTTTGGGCTGTGGACTGAGTGGACTTTGTTTGGACTGATGCTGATTTGGGTGTAGGGGAAGCATTTTCGGCCAGCGGACTGCTTGGCCCCATGTTATTGGTAAGATTCCCTGTATGGGAGATTGGCATACTTGGACTAATCCGTTTGACAGACCTCAGCTCGCGCATCGATCGAAATGGCAACCAAGACTTCCTACGATTCCCGCCGTTCCACCCTGACATACTCGAACAGCGTGGTTGGAATGCCGAGGACATGCAGGGCAGGATCAGAGTGGTCATTTCTGAAGGTTTCGCTCGTCCGCATCGCGACCCTCCCTTCGAGCGGGTGAAGGATGCTATTGCGCTCTCGTTTCAGCATGCGCCGATTGGTAAGCTTCTAGAATTCCCTTCATTGCTTCTCTCTCTCTTATCCTGATGTCAGATGTGCTGGAATACTCCAACATTGCCTGGCCAAATTCGTCGATGTGGACTCCGGCACCACGGAATGCCTTCAAGTACAGCTCGGCCAGTGGATACAGCGAGTTTGAACCAGAGGATGCTCATACTCATTCGCCAAGCAAGCAGGGTCAAATCATGGCCACGACGAACAGCCACTCCAGCGGCCAAATTGGTGGCCAAATGAGGGTCTACAACGCCTGGGCCCCTGGTCGGGACTTTCCCATGTCCATGACGCAGTGGCCGTATCAGCGAGACCCGCGATGGGGGGGATACCACGAGCCGCCGCACCCGGGACCGGCGATTGCGATTGATCCCTATATCTCTGAAGTTACCTGGCGCCAACGAGGCGCCCGTTCCTCTCGCGAAGACGTTCCCATGCCCGACTACACCGGATCAAACTCGTCTGGCAGCCGTGCGATCTCCAGCATGACTGGCATCAGCTACGAACACAGCAAGCAGCCCAGCATCATTGCTCTGATGGATGACGATCAGTATCACCAGCTGATCCAGACGCTCAGCCCTAACAGGACACTCCCCGATGGTCATGTTACGTCGACTTCCTCGTCCGCAATCGTACCAATGGGCACGAAACTCTCGGCCGCAGCTGACGCCCGCACTGCAAGCTATGCTCGGACCAGTACTGCTACCCGTTCGGCTCTGCGTGAGGTCTCGCAGCCCAGCACCCGGGAAGTCTCTGGGTCGAGCATGAAATCGAATGCCCCGGCCGATCCCACGCTGGAAACAACCACGCCTTCCAAACCGCATGTCAGTCCAAGCGGCAATGTCAAGAGCCGGAAGGAGGGACCTGATAACAAGGAGAATGGAGATGATAACCAAACGCCTCGCCGAACTTCTGGAAAGAAGTGCACGCCGCCTTCGACGAGCAAGCGTCGCACGAGTGGAAGTGTTGAGAAGTCGAGCGAGAAGGCGCGGAAGTCTGCTGCCACCGCTGCCGCGGCTGCTGCTGCTCTTGTCGATGCCACTCCCACCAAGCCGCGTGTCACCAGTGACAACAGCATCAAGAGCATGTCGGGGGCATTTGATGACCTCGAGACTGTCAGTGAGAAGAGCTCTGTCCTCACAGAGATTGACTGATGAAGTATATTTTACACTGATCGACGGCATCGCCTTGTTCGCTCGCTGACAGTATTAGTATGCTGGTATAGATTAGGGCAAAGAGGTATGGTACCCGTGATAGGTCTCTGGTATAAATTAGGATTCCACCATCCAATTAGTTATATTATTTCAAACTTCATCGTGCGTCTTTTCTAGATGAAATGACCTCAAGCATTACTCAGCTCTACTCAATCAAATAGAAGTTGATGGTGTTGACGCTCAGCCATGTCAAGGGCGTTCCTTCCTCCTCTGTGCTTCTATCCCCTTTACTTCTTTCATCCCAACACGCTCTATTTCCGTTCATCTTTCTCATTCCCTTTGTTCGCAGCATGTTTCCCACGACCCCCACTGAAGCCGTCACGCCGTTTCCTGGCCCGTCTGGGACTGCCTTGACTGCAGGCCCAATCCAGCGAAGCGTCTCAGTGTTCGCCAACACAAGCCACCCCCAGCATCCTGTCTTTGGCATCTCGGCCTTTGGCACCATCGTGGCTTCAGTGAAGCAGGAGAAGCCTGCAGCAACAACTCACTTCTCTCCTTCTCATACATCTCCATCCACGTCCACATCCACACCTGCTGCTGGTTTTGCGGCTCTTGGTTCTTCAAGCATTGAGTATTCAAAGCCGTTGGCTTCTTCGTCTTCTTCTACTGTTGCTGCTTCGCGGGGTTTCGCTCGGTTTTCTTCTCTGGACGAGCTGGTGGTCAACCGGGATGTTTCCACAGGACCGGATAGGCTCAGCCGATGTGTGTCCGGAGCCCCCGGTCAATTTGACCAGCTTCCTCAGACATTCGAATCTCAAGTAAGTGGAGGGAGAGAGAGAGAGAGAGAGAGTCCTCACGGATCCTGATTCTCTGTATGTCTTCCTGATTTCCGTTTCTGACAGCTCGCTACAGAAAACCTTGAAGGACGTTGTCACGCCGCGCCTGACAAACAGCCAAGCGCTGTTTTACTTCGGTGTGCTGGCCACAAAGGCCAATCTCAACCCCCGGTTCACCTTCAAGCACGGGTTTCAGCATGTCCACAGAGTCGGGGTTCTGCTCATTTTCTATGGTCATACCATTTCGATCGAGACTCGGTATGCCACCGCGCGCGGAGCCAAGGCGGCCGCGTGTCGGCAGGCGCTTGCGGAGCTCAGGGAGTATAATCCCCAGTGGCCACTCCCCGCTGAGCCGACGGAGGGCCGAACTGATGTTGCTTGGAACTGGACTCAGCTTCTGGAAGGTGAGACGAGGCAGACCTATTGGGTCATTGGCATGTATCGCTGATGCTGAGTGTGATTTTATTATAGAACACTGCGCGCAGAACGGTCTACCGGGTCCGAAGTATATCCCCCGGCATGAGTTTTATTGCGATGTCTTGATCAACGGCGAGAAGCTGAGCACCTGCCGGCAGTGTATCTCGCTGCATGAAGCCCAGCAAACAGTTGCGCACGTTGCATTCCACCAGCTGCTGGTGTAGGAAGACGACGAGAAGGCTAATGGTTTGCCTGTACGAATTGACGTGAAATGAATGACTCTTGATTGCGTTTTCGAGTTGAAGAATTTGATGGAGCACAAAGAGCAAGTCTTGCTCGGCAACCCATCCTTGCATAGTTGTAATGAACCCAACTCTATCCTCATGAAGTAAGTGTCGACCACAGACACAATATACAGTCTAAGGACTAGGTTGTCTACGCAGTCCTGAAAGAATCAAATCAAGAAAACAGCCCAGGATATATGGATTCGGCTCCAGAGAAAGAGAAAACATCCACAGTGTGGGGAGATATGGCAAAAAAAACGCATCAAGGCATCAATCGAACGCAGATAGACACAAGAGCAGTTGTGGGACCTGGTCCTGTCCCACCCAGTCAACCTCCACACCCGCACACCACGCACAAATGTACGCAAACGCAAAGGCAAACAGACGCAGGCAAACACCGATTTCCAACACCGACGGACAGAACAAAACAGAGTAACCTCCGAGACTTTCCAGAGACTTTCCAGCGTCTCCCATCTCCCCATCTGCTCTCTCTCAAGAGTATTCGGTATCTCTGTCGAGAGGGCGAGCAAGTATAGAAAGGAAAGAAAGAGAAAGAAGAGTCTGAAAATGGCAAAACAAAGAGAAAAGTCGATAAAGACTGTGACAGGGAGCTTGACTTATACCGGGAGTATCAACTTGGTGCTTGTGCAGACGAAGCAAGAATTAAGTAACCACATCCAGAAAGTAATAATAAATAGTAATAGAAAGAAAGAAGAGAAATGAAAGTGGAGAAACAAAAAGAAGGAACAAAACTCGTAGGTCACAGTGCACTTATAAATCTCAAATACAGAAAGAAGCTCCAGCCGAGTAGTAGATCAAGGGAAAGCTGAGAGATGGTCAGGGAGGGAGAAATGCAGATCACACTAACGCCAACCTCCCGATACATGCGCACGCACATAACCAGGTAAGCAATCAAGAGACGAGAAATCGACAGACCGCGCGCGGAAAACACTGCAACGATGATGATCAAATGTACAAAAACAAGGGTATATCGAAGGATAGTAAAGACCAGAAGCAACCGTCAAGACTTTTACACCTTCACAGGCCGTCGGCCCCCGTCTCAACACCGTCCGCCGGGTAGGAGATATTCGGATCAAAGCCGAAACCAGCAGTGTCCGCGTCTGTATTGAGGAACGTGTCGAAATCAAAGTTCTCCAGGAGATCCTGGTTCTCCAGTGGGCTGAAGTTGAGGTTGAAGGCGGAAACATCAGGGATGCTGAGATCTTGGAAGGTTTGCTGGCTCTGATCCGGCGGTTGGTGGACCATTGGCGGTGGAGCCGCGGCTGTGGTGGGCGGCGCCTGCGCACCCGTGGTTGCGTTCCCCCCAGTCTTGCTGAAGGACTGAGGATGCTGGGGCGTGGAGGGCGTCTGGGGAGTAGGCGGCTCTGCTGTCGCCGCTTCAGAGGATGGCGTCGCAGCAGCCGCGTTCGCGTTCTTCCCCTTAGGTCGCTTGGGTGGAATGTTAGCAACAGCCTCCCGAAAATCAGTGTGGGGAGACGACATACCTTTGCGTTCGCAGCCTTCTTGCCGCCCTTGGGCGCGGGTTTGGAGGACTGCTGGGGCGTCGGAGGTGCATTGCCACCGGTCTGGGGAGAGGCCGGTTGAGTACGGCCAGCGTTGGCTCCGGCACCAGGTGGTGCCTGGGGAGGTGGCATCGCGCCACGCTCTTGTGGGGTGCCCGCCTGAACCTGGTTTACAGGAGACTGCTGTGGAGCCATAGGCTGGCCCTGGGCGCCCGGCTGCCAGCTTCCGCTAGGCATTCGTTGGCCAGCGTTTGCGGGAATAGGCTGGCCCATCTGCGCTCCGGTAAACGCCGGGTTGGAGCTCGGAGGCCGCATGTTCTGTGGGAAGAACTGGCCTGCCATGTCCGGAACCATCTGGCCACCATTCAGATTCATGGAGCCCGGCGAGCCACGGTTCTGACCCATTGCGTCGCCAGCACTGGGCGATCCAGGAAGGCCGCTCTGAGGCATCTTCGGCGTACCCCGCTTCATCTGATCGTTCGGATTCGGGGATGCACCGGCCCGACTACCCTGAGGAGAGGTGCCTGGGGGCAGTCCCTGTCCGGGCATCGGGGGCTGGCCATCAGTACGGGTCATGTTGTCCTGCTCCTGACGGGCCATCATCAGACGTCGCTTGTTCTGTTGCTCGAGAAGCATCAGTTGCATTTGATAATCCTGGAGAGCATGGTTGCCGGGCTGAGCGCCAGGCGTCTGCATTCCAGGTCGGACCTGGCCCATCTGACCGTTGGCGCCGAAGTACTCAGGACCCATGGGGTACATTCCTTGGCCGTCCGGCATCGGCATAAGATCTTGGTTGGGCATGACACCAGCGTTCATCAAGCCACCATTCGGCATACCCTGGGGTGATGCTAAGCGAGAGTGATAAAAGGCGAAATTTTGGGCACTTACCTGCATGTTCTTCTGCTGTCCAGGCTGTCCCTGGAACTGCTGGAACTGAGCCTGGTTCATGCCTCTCTGGGCCATGGGACCATTCTGCATGACCATCTGCGGGTTCGGCTGGCCTGGCATCCCTTGGCCTTGACGTTGTCCGTTCGGTGCCAACTGCTGGCCATTAGGACCACCTTCCAGGCGTGGGCGTTTCGACGGCGACGGGGCATTGTCAGCGGACGCAGGTGATTGCGGTCGATGCCCGTTCATGTCCATATCAGACTGGTCCCTTTGCATCTGGTGCTGCATGATCTGCATCTGCTGGTTCTTCTGCAACTGCGCGATCTGCTGCGGAGATCTGTAGGACAATAATTAGCATTAGATCACTCACGCATATATCATACACTTACAGCGAGTTGTTCTGGAGCACTGTCTTCTGCAGATTAGGGGGGACCATGCCATTGCGGGGGCGCATATTCATCGGATTCATTTGGCCGGGCATCATGGGTTGCTGCCGCAACAGCTGGTTGTGCTGCTGTTCCCGCATACGCATGATATTCTGAACGAGGGTCAGAGTCGATCCACACAGTAAGAAGCATACGAGCATACCTGAGTGTGCTGAAGATACTGTCTCACGTCGTTGCTGTTCCCCTTCTTCCGTTGAGCCCAGAAGAAATCCCAAAAGAGACTAAACCAGTCGAGGAGGAAAGAAGACTGTTGGCCTTCGCTGGGAAGGCTTGGCCGAGGAAGATCATCTGGGATCTTTATCTTCTCGCCGTCCTTGCCGTCGGTCATCATATCGTCAACGCCATTCATGTCGCGACTACCCGGACTGGTCTTCCCGGAGTCGGTGTTCAGCTTGATAGATTCATCCTGGACGAGGGCGCGAGCACAGTCGTGGTAACCGCGTTTAAGGAAATAGTCGTAGATATAGGTGTTGAGATTGTTGATCATGATCTCGGGGTTGTTCATGTTGCCGTCGTTACGAGGAGCTGTCGAGCCGTTGTTGATCATCGGGACACCGCCAACGGGGCCACCGACCCCGGGGTTCATCCCAGCAACGTTCATCTGGTTCATGGTGGCGAACGGTGGGACTGCAGCCACCCTTGCCTGTGGTTAAGATTCTTCAAATCGAGGATGCGGAGGTCCGGCGCGCATCCACCTTTACAGGCAGCGAGGCCTCAGGTGGAGTGGACAGGAGCGATGCGAGGGAACCGAGAAAGGAAGAAGCGGTCAGCGCTTCTTCGAAGTAAAGTACGACGGAACGGGCGTGAAAGGGCCGCCGATCGTGTCCGATGTCGCAAGATGTCGAGTCGCGATCGATGAATTCACGGGGGTGAGAGACGCTTCGTCCGCGAAGCGCGCGACGAGGAAAAATGCGAGGATCCGTCGGGAGTTCGGGGGCGGTCAGGAAGGGCGTCTAGGGCCAGGGACTGGATGGATGATCTAGATAAGCGACGGTCGCAAGACAAAAGCCGCGAGTGATCAAAGTGCAGGGGAGTATGCGCGGTGGATAGGATGGGCTGGGAGTGCGATGACGGAGGTACGAGGAGGCGGGAGGCGCACAGGCTGGGGGAGGTTGGGCTGGGGCTTCTCTGGCAGCCCGAACAGGGCCAGGTCGAGGGGGGAGAGACGAACAGAATGAGACCAAATAATTTGACATGCAAGAACCGAAGAAAAGAAAAAGAAAGAAAAAAGGTATTGGAGAGAGATGAGTCGACAAGAGGATGAGAGGGAAGGTGGATCTCAAGAGTGGAAGGGGAAAGGATGGGAGGGAGGCCGGGGGGCGGGCGGGTGGGAGGGAGATGCGCCGCTGGCAGAGACAGAGCGAGCGCAGGTCGGTCGCTTGTTCGGAACGGATCAACTTGTTCGGAACCCGGGGCTGGGGATGGCGCTGGCAGGCGTATTTCTGGGCATGCACCGCGGTGGTTGATACTCATTGACCGTTTGACAGGGCCAGACCAGAAGACAGGTGTGGGGGAAGAGGGTAGGAATCAGAGAAACACACGGGTGGCCACGATCAGACAACAAAAGGAGATGGTTGGGGGTTGATACCTGCGATGGGCCCTACGATGGATCCCAGCGGGAGACTAAAGTATGTCGGGCAACGACAGGGTGGCTGTCAGCGACCACGGATGCAGGGCTGATCGCGCGATTGGGGGGGATCAAGCCAATGGATGGCGGGATCAATGGATCTGCTGCGATGATGCAAATGGAGGACGAGTCGAGGCAAGAGAAGCGCAGTGGAAAAGAATTTGGATCTGTAGAGAACGAAAGATGGCGAGGGGCGAGTCGGTAGTACAATACAGGCAGAATCGTTTGGGCCGGTTATGAACATGGTCAGAACCCTGCGGTGTGGTAATATTCGGCCCAGGTATTCGGTCAGGTATTGTTCTTTCGCCGTACCGGTATCTGGTTCTCCCCAAACGAGCACTTCCGTCGCCGATAAGTCTCACCGTTGATGATGGCGATTGTTAAATACAGGCTGGTACCTCAGAGAACAGTCGAGTTTTCTATCCGAGAAGAAAACAATAATATACTGGATCCATCGCGTGGCGGGCAAACCCGCCGATAGATCAGAAAGCCTAATGGTGATTTCTTGGAAAACCAACCGACCATACAGCGGAGAGAGTAGATATCCTACACGAAACAACGGAAGAGGAATAATAAACCATAACCAATAAAGAACCCCAAACGCCCGTGGTGTTGTTGACAGGTTCGCTATCTACTCTTCTTCCGGCGGCATCTCGTCCTCAATATACCGCACTAGGGACACTCGCATCTCCGTCGTATCATCACCACGCAGCACATCACTAACAAAGTGCGCCTCGATCTGCATTTGAACCTGGAAATCGGGTCAGCGATCGGACCCGGGGTAGCAGAATTGACCGGGGTCCCTGTCGACCGATGAGCACATACCATCTCTAGTGCGCCGCGCAGAACGCCGCACAGAATGTTGGAGAACCACAGCTCGTCCTGCGAGCGCCCGTCATCTGGCAGCTCAACAAAGTCGGCCAGCGGGTTTTCGTCGAAGATGAGCGAGAACTGGTTGTTGTCGCTCGTCCAATTCGTGACGGTTGGCGTCACATTCAGGAAGATCTTAAAGCCCACCTATTGGGGAGTGTTAGCCACCAGACAGGTATCTATCCATTTCGGATGACGGGGACGCACCTTGGCAATCATATCGGCCGTCTCCCGAAAGTTGGTGCATCGCCCCACGCCTGATTTGGCCAGAAAGTCCTCGATCAGCCGCATGCCGATGTTATAGCCCATCTTGTCCAGCTGCTTGTTGACCTCTTGGTAGTCGCTATCGTAGTCCTGGCATAATTGCGCCACGATTGTCCCGTAGGTTAATGTGACCAGCTCCGCATTGACTTTATCGACCCGCGTCCTGAGTGGTGATGGGTATGGTCAGTCGCACTTCCATGACAGCGCAATGGCCAGGTCAATCGGTGAAAACAAAAAGGGTGCCGCAGCTTACTGACTTCCAGATCCTATGAGAGACGGCATATGTTAGCATAGTCCAGACAGGCCACCCGCGAGCACGTACTCTTCTCCTATTCTTGAAGCTTTCGTCGTCGATGACATGACTGCTGGTGTAATTCGCCTGATTATCGGTCGAGAAAACAAGCGCCCACGGCAGAGACAAGCAAAGAGAGTGTGTCGATACGGTTAGGAGTTCCCCAAGGTTGGGCAATACAGGCTCACCGCCCGCCCATACAAAGTGGGTGGGATCATCTTTCTTCCTCTGGGTCTCATTCCGCTCTCACCAGAACCTTTCTCTACACAATCGCCAGCGCCATGATGTCTGGGGAGAAACGTCCTGCGCAAGAGGACTTTGGCTCCTCTAGCCAGGTGGTGAAGCGGAAGAAGTCCGACGCCGGTCTCAATGCGGGCACCGCCGTCGTCAAGAGCTCAGCGCAAAATGGAACGCTGGTTCAAGCAGTGCGTACACCACCCCACGGTATGCACAGGTCTGGCTAACATGGGATTTCAGGTACCTCGCACCAGCGGGCTGGATGCCCCCATCATGGAATTGTCAGGTAGGATCTTCGGCAGTGCTGTCGGCCATCATGAAGCTAACAATATCAAGGCCACTCGGGAGAAGTCTTCACGGTTCGCTTTGATCCGACTGCTCAGCACATCGCATCTGGTTCAATGGATCGATCTATCCGTATGTCGGTCGCCCACCTTGGATAGCCTCAACTGACCGCCCTCTGCGTGATAGTGCTTTGGAATACCTACGGACAATGCGAAAATTACGGACAATTGACAGGACATCGGGGCGCAGTGTTGGATCTGCAATGGTCGCGGGACTCCAGGGCCCTCTTCTCCGCATCTGCAGATATGACACTGGGCAGCTGGGATATAGAGACTGGGGAGCGATTGCGTCGCCATATCGGCCATGAGGAAATCGTCAACTGTCTCGACATCAGCAAGAGAGGCCAGGAGCTGCTGGTCAGTGGCAGTGATGATGGGTGTATCGGCATATGGGATGCGCGACAGAAGGACGCTCTGGAATACCTGGAGACGGAGCTGCCCATCACGGCCGTGGCCCTCTCCGAGGCCGGCAACGAGATCTACAGCGGTGGCATTGACAACACCATTCACGTATGGGATCTTCGGAAGAAGGCGGTGGTCTACTCGATGGCCGGACACACAGACACTATTACTTCGTTACAAGTTTCTCCGGACTCGCAGACTCTCCTGTCCAACTCGCATGACTCGACGGTTCGTACATGGGACATCCGGCCGTTCGCACCGACCAATCGACAGCTGAAGACGTACGACGGCGCGCCTGTGGGGTTAGAGAAGAATCTCATCCGTGCCAGCTGGGATCCCAAGGGTGAGAAGATTGCTGCGGGAAGTGGCGATCGCAGCGTGGTGGTGTGGGAGGCCAAGACGGGCAAGCTTCTGTACAAGCTTCCCGGACACAAGGGCACCGTCAACGACGTGCAGTTCTCTCCCAACGACGAGCCTATCGGTGAGTAGTCGACCTTGTGGAGGTGGTGTACTTTTGCTAATGTTCTACAGTGGTCTCGTGCTCCTCCGACCGAAACTTGATGCTCGGCGAGCTGGGCAAATGAGCACGCGCGGCCGAGAGTTCGTGATGATGGTCCCTTCCTATGTTTGGTCTGATGAGGATTTCTCTGGCATTCATGGAGTCAATAATCTGGCGTTGTGTTTTTGTACGATAACCAACTATCAAATAATACCAAAAGTTGTATCCGATGGTCCATGCGCAATCAACCAGCTTATCTGGCCCCAATCCCGCATCCCTTCTCCCTCCACTTTTCACTCCGGGTGGTCGGCAGAGACGAACAACGGTACATAGGAAATCTTCTTATTGTCTATTTCTCATGCCCCCGGTCCCTGTGTCTGTTTGGTGATGCGCACGCCATGCGGGTGGGCGCGGAGGATGGGCGTCTGGGCCGTGCTACTGTTGCTCTGGCTGGGCCTGGCCAAAGGCATGCGAGAGCATCAGATCAAACAGTTGAGGTGAGAATTGGGTCTCTAGCTACTCCCGAGCCCCGAGCTGACTCTTTACCTGGACAGGCAAGAAACGGAGCAGTTGTTCTACCATGGCTTCGACAACTACCTGGCCCACGCGTTCCCCGAAGACGAACTGCGCCCATTGACCTGCGACCCTCTCACTCGCGGGCAGACCCCCACCGATAGCGCGCTGACCGATGTCCTGGGCAATTATTCATTGACTTTGATTGACAGTCTGTCGACACTGGCAATCCTGTCGTCGAGTCCCGAGAGCGGAGAAAAGTCCTTGTCGCATTTCCAGAATGGAGTTCGGGATCTGGTCAAATTGTATGGAGATGGGTCGGATGGTCCTGCTGGTCAGGGAGAGCGATCAAGGGGGTTTGATCTGGATAGCAAGGTGCAGGTGTTTGAAACCGTCATTCGAGGGTTAGGTGGCCTGCTCAGTGCCCATCTCTTCGCGGTGGGCGACCTCCCCATCACCACCTACGATCCACCAGAACGTGAAGTGGCTTTTGCGAACGCATGGGATAAATCCGCATTTTCCAAATCAGATCATGGCATTACGTGGGGCAACGGCTTGATCTACGATGGTCAGCTTCTTCGCCTCGCGGTGGATCTGGCCAATCGTATCCTGCCAGCGTTCTATACCGAGACGGGCCTCCCGTACCCTCGTGTGAATCTACGGCATGGGGTGCCGTTCTACACAAACTCTCCTCTCAATGCCAACTCGCGCAATTCCAAGAAAGAGTCGGAGGAGGAGGCTACGGAAACATGCAGCGCCGGCGCGGGTAGCTTGGTGCTCGAGATGACTGTCCTAAGCAGGCTCACGGGGGATGGCCGATATGAGGATCTAGCAAAACGGGCTTTTTGGGCGGTTTGGGTTCGCCGAAGTGTAATTGGTCTGATTGGGTTTGGAATCGATGCCGAGTCGGGTAAATGGATGAGTCCATACTCGGGGGTATGTATCTCCCCAAGGATCACACAAACAAAAGTACTAATAAACTCTTCAGATTGGTGCTGGGACGGACAGCTTTTTTGAGTATGCATTCAAGTCCCACGTCCTTCTGTCCGCTGGAGAGCATCAACCGTTTGATACCAGCAATCCTTGGGTGGCTATGGATGATTATTATGTGCCCTTGAAAGAACAGCAGCACTCAGCGGATGCATTTTTGGATGTCTGGGAAGAATCTCGAGAGTCCATCAATCGCCATCTGTATCGAGGCGAGGGCTACCAGTATCCCCATTTTATTCTGGGGGATGTCCTCACGGGTGCTACTCGCGCTTTCTGGATCGACAGCCTCAGTGCTTACTATCCAGGGCTTCTCGCCCTAGCTGGTAGGGTGGACGAGGCCATCGAAGTGCATCTGCTGGCAACGGCCGTCTGGACGCGTTACTCTGGTCTTCCCGAGCGGTGGAACGTGGCCACGGGCGAAATCGAGGGCGGCCTTTCGTGGTACGGTGGTCGGCCCGAATTTATCGAGTCCACTTATTATATCTACCGGGCCACTCAAGATCCCTGGTATCTACATGTTGGGGAAATGGTACTTCGCGACATCAAGCGACGGTGCTGGACCAAGTGTGGTTGGGCCGGCATCCTTGACGTCCTGACCGGTGAACTCATTAACCGGATGGAGAGTTTTTTCCTGGGCGAGACGGCCAAGTACCTGTTTCTGCTTTTTGATCCGGACCATCCGCTCAATCACATCGACGCCCCCTGGGTGTTTTCTACCGAGGGCCATCCGCTCGTTATTCCAAAGAGAACAACGGCCTCACGCCAGCCCCGTTCCCAGCAAGAGCGACCAGATTGGAAAGTGACTGACATGTGTCCGGTCAGCCCTCCTCTGGCACTTGGTATCTCATCTACTGCCTCTCGTTCTGATTTGTTCCATGCCGCCCACTTGGCCCGTTTGGATCTCATGCCGACTCGAGGTGTAGCCGAGGGTCCTATTCTGGAGGACTCACCGGATCACCCGAGTGTGTCGGTGTCCGATCTGTCGTCCCCAAGCAACTACACCTTCTACCCATGGACGCTGCCACCGCAGCTCGTGCCTTTCAACGCAACCAGTGCGCCAATGGCTCTTCGTCCCACGCTCGACATATCGTTCCCGTCTTTGCCAGGCGGCGTCAATTTAGGGCCCGGCGCGTTGGAACGAGTTCGGGACGGGGTGTTTGTCAAAACAATTGGTGGTCTGAGGCTCAGCATGGTCCAGGATGGCCCGTATGATACGAACCATCACGGAAACGAGGAAGCATACCGGGTGCAAGTGGTCAACAACATGCCTCTGGGCAAAGATGAGAAGGTATACCTCTCGCGCGAGATCACGTTTGATGTCGTCGATCCCTCCGATCCCAACTTCACCCGGGTCCGCGACACCTCCATGCTTGATCTCGTCATTGACGTTCTTCCAGAACCCGCTCGCCGACGCAATGGTTCGAATGCTGCACGACCTCAACGGTCTGCGGCAGAACGTCCAGAATCCGGAGAGGCTCAGTTCGGGCGCCGCAAACCCGCTCCCTCCATCGTCGACGCCGGGCCGGACTCGGCCATGAAAACTATGCTTTCGTCACTGGTCAATTCCATGTCGTCCTTTTTCCAAGATGAGCCATCGACGGACACGGTCCGTCTCAGTTTACCGGCCAGTATGGCCACGGGCGTCGGAGCAGCTCCAATGCCCGACGTTGAGGATGCCACCACCGTTTCGATCGCTCCCCTCATACCTCTCAGTCGTCTCTCGTGGTCCACCGTCTACTTCGCCGGCGAACTATGCCACGAACGCGTCCTGCGGGAGGTCGCACAGACCCATGAGGTGCTCGTCATCAAGCGCGGCGGGTGCAGCTTCTCCGAGAAATTGCGCAACATCGCCGCATTCCGGCCATCGCGCTCAGCACTGAAGCTCGTCATCATTGTCTCATATGACGAAGGTCCAACAAGCTATCCAGTGGATGATGCGACTCTCGCCGCCGTCCGCGCCGAGCCGTTCCTCGTCCGTCCACACCTGGAAGAAAGCCAGATCACTGCCGGCGGGATTCCGCGTCCGCATCCTATTAGCCTGGTCATGCTTGGCGGGGGGGACGAGACGTACGAGCTCCTGCGGCATGCGACGGGCATTGGTATAAGGAGACGGTACATGATCCACTCGCAGGGAGTGCCGGTTAAAAACGTATATATCCTTTAGTCTTTTTCTTTTCATTTTGGATGTGCTTGTACATAGCAAATAAAATAGAACATGCGCTGTATATGCAGTCAAATCGGTGCCTCGAGATATACGTACATATACGACTGGCAACTCAACTCTCCCTCTGCGGGGTTTACCATCTCCCAACTTCCTCACATCCCAGAAACATGCACCTCACCGACCCTCCAGAGACCATCGGAACAGGAGCATCTGCAGCTCCCCAGCTCCAAGATGGTGCATCTTCAATAAAACAAGAAGGAGAAAGGCCGTTCTATTTCGCCTACGGCTCCAACCTGTCCCCGACCCAAATGCACCACCGCTGCGTCTACAACCCAGCTCACTCCGCGAAACCACTCGCCATCGCCGTCCTCCCGCACTGGCGCTGGTTTATCTGTCAACGGGGGTACGCAAATGTGCTTCCGCCGAAAGCGTTGCGGGTGGGATCGCAGTCGGCTTTTGTTCCCTTGACAGAGGAGGCAGGAAAGGATGAGGAGGATGAGGGGGTTTACGGGGTGCTATATGCTATGCATCCGCTGGATGAGGAGGAGCTGGATATGTATGAGGGTGTGGATCATGATGCGGCCTCATTGGAGGGTCTTGAATGTGCCACTGAGACTAGGTCTGAGGAGGCTAAGAAAGGTGAAGATGGTTACGGGACTATTCGACCCCGTGCACAGGGCGATGGCTGCTACAACAAATGGTATGTCGATGCGCGGATCGTGCGCTGGCTCGTTCCATCTCGCCAGGAAAAGACAGTCCGCGTGCTGGTTTATGTTGACGAGGAGCGGGTTAGAGAAGGTCCGCCCAAGACAGAGTACATTAGGCGCATGAACCGGGGTGTTCGAGAGAGCGAAAGGCTGGGATTACCGGCGCAGTGGGTGGAGAGCACGATGAGGAGGTTTATTCCTCCTGAGACCTAAATGTATATATGTAGTGGTGGTGATGGCATTAGCGAGATTATAACATTCATTAAAGCAAGGTACCCAAGAAACACATCATTCATCGCCGAGGTATCAACTGTCTATCATTTATATTTTTAGTTCTCCCTTCTTGTCCCGCTGGATTCTGATTTTTTTTTTTTGGGGTTCCAATGTGGAGCTGGAGAAAAGACCGTCCACTCCACTCCGGACAGGATGGTTCAAGGCTCTCGGGTCGGGTTCATCCGTCGGTCGGTCGGGTTCGTCCCAATGACAGAAAGAAACATTTTTGTGCAGAGACATTAAATAAATCTAGGCTTGACCCGTAAGAAGCGTGTACACCGGGGCCGGCAGCTTATCGCGTCCCTTGAGGAATTCCAATTCGAGAATGAAAACGAAGCCGAGCAGGTCGCCGCCCATCTTTTTGATCAGTTCGCCGGAGGCACATGCGGAGCCACCTAATCACATCAGTACTGTGTATATAGAGACGGAGAGAGAGGCAAGGAAAACCGACCCGTGGCAATAATATCGTCAACGACAATGACCTTCTGGCCGGGCTTGATCGAATCGGCCTGCATCTGGAAGAAGTCCTGGCCATACTCCTTCTCATAGGACTGCGTCTCACAGGGACCGGGTAGCTTTCCCTGCTTGCGCACAGGGACAAAGCTCGCACCGAGACGCAGCGCCAGACTGGGACCGATCAGAAAGCCGCGGGCCTCGAGGCCGACGATGACATCGGGCTTCTGGCCATCGTAGGAGGCGAGGATGTGCAGCTCGAGGCAGCGGAGGAGGGCCTCGTGCAGCGTCGGGTCGGCGAAGATGGGCAGGATATCCTCGAACAGAATGCCCGGCGAGGGGAAGTCCGGGAACTGGCGCAGGGCGGCGCGCAGCCTTACTTTAAGACCGGCGAGTTCGGCGGAGCGGGAGGGATGGGCGGCGGCGTGTCCGGCGACTTGGGCGGCGGCATCGGGGGTGGAGGTGGACATGATGAGAGAAGAAAGAAGAAAAGAAAGGAAAGCAGGAAGAAAGGAAGAAAAAGGGCGGGGTCAGATCAGGATGCAGGAGAGCGAAAAAAAGTGTGAGGGATGGCGGGAAAAATCAGTACGGTACGGTTTGCGATAGCTTATCATCCATCTTCCACGGTTATACTAGGTACTGTATTCCCCTATTCTCCCTACTATCTTGATTCTTATTTCTTACTCTGTCTCAATTGGCGGTGTACCACCCGTCAATACCGTCACGCCATGCGGTTTCTAGAATCCGCACATGCAGGGAGACGGGCGTATCACAACCCGAGGCTGGACAACTGCGCGGGCTAGACTCGGCGGGGCGCGATCGACAGACAGCCATTGATCCACTGGGAGGGGAGAGAAAGAGGGTGTGTGTGAGCGAGAGTCGTATTGTTATTGTTCTTCGGATGTTATTATTCTTATAGCTAATATTTGGTCTAGGGCTATAGTCCAGGGCCCGAGTGAGGCGTCGGTCGAGAACAGGCTCGGCTGGCAAACCTTCCCTTTCGGGGGCAACCTGCCATGCAGGAAATAGCTCCGGACCACCATGCTCATGCAGATGCGCGATAGAGCCATGCTGTGGACACTGCGTTAGCCTGAAACATGCCAGTAACAAATATTATGGGCACTTACTTTGTATCCATTAGGCCGAAGAACACTCCTCTCCAGACCATCGCTCACGTTTTGCGCCAACACATAGGGTTCACCGCGTCTTGTCGCCACACTTGATGCCCCGGAGCGGGTTCTGGAGTGGGACAACGAAGCCCTGACGTTTACTTCTCGGGTCATCACAGTAGAGAGCGAGTCCAGTAGGTCTGGCCAGTCCGCTGGATTATAGATGGCATGGAATATCGCTCCTGGTTGTCGCTGGAGGCGATTAAGAACAGATCCCACTTACTATCCGTGGAAATGCTGGGGTGAGCTCAGCACTCCGTCCAGATTCACTCTACCCGTTCTGTCTGGGAACTACCAGTCTCGTTCATGCGCGCATAGCATGCATTCGCATAATTGGTTCCCGCCGCCCAGAGCCACCCCAAGACTGTGTTGGACGCCTTGTCATAGGACGGAGCTTCCATGCTTGCAATCACTCTCTCAACCAGGGTTTTGTAGCATTGAGAACGGTACAGTCCTGCCGACGCCACTAATAGACGATCAGTTTTGGGTTTGAATTCGCCGAGAACCTGGGGATGTGCCGAGCATTAAAGGTGATGGAGATCGGACGAGCCACCAAGGACACTATCAGGCACATCCGTATAAATGTCTTGCCACCTGCCATTTTGTCGAACTTACGCTTGAACCTGCCATTTTGTCGAACTTACGCTTGAATCTCAGTTCCAAGAGCAGCCGTATAGACCGTGGAGTCCTCTCTCGGGCCACCGAAGTTGAGCAGAACTGAATTCCCGTGTGGTTTCTGGATGGCAGGTATCTTGACAAGCTGGGGAGTTAGGGTTTTGATGAAGGTTTGATCTGCGTAGTCCAGTGGGACTTCTAGGGTGCCACATATCATAGGCGCACTCTGGTTCTTCGCCAATCTGGGAACTTTCCACTCGATCTTGCTCGTTGCTTGTAAAAGGGAGGTCGATGGAGTGAGGGCCAGCAGGCCAGGAAAAGTTTTGCAGAACGAAGAATCTTAACAAACCATCGACTGAAATAAAGATGTTGTTGATATTAACTCGAGCACCCTGAGGTTCTACCACTGACCTTAATACTTTTACAGGTGTGACTGTTCATACTTCTTGACCATTTTTGGTTGGACGCTCCGCCGCCGCTCCCATGCTGTGTGTGCCATGTCGAGTTTTTCATTTAACCTTCGCGCGAGGCAGACTTTGCACCTTTCCATATTGTGCAAAAAAAAAAAAAAAAAAAAAAAAAAAAAAAAAAAGAAAGACTCCAAAAATAAAAAGATCTCAAGCTGATTGAAGGAATAGCCGAACGCGGGGGTCGAACCCGCAGCCTTGAGATTAAGAGTCTCACGCTCTACCGATTGAGCTAGCCCGGCAGGGCTTATAGGACGTTGAAAAAGAATGCTAGAGATGCTATAGCATAGCACCAGGATAAGGCGAAGCGCCCGGCGAAGACTTGGGAGGAATGGTGTTGTGTAGAAGGTCGACACTGGGATTGGGAATTTTTGGATTTTGATGATAAGATAAGGGGTGAACGTTTCTTTGTCCCCAAGACAAGCTTTCTTTTTTGTGGACAACCATGCTGGTATGTGCTGGATGCTTTTTCAGGTCAGAAATATATAGATGTGCTGGTCCTTACATCAACCATAATATGTAACCATTTAAAACATAAATGTAAGGCTAAACCAGGAGATACTATCTGTCTAGAAGTCCCATGCACACCTTCAGATCTCTGTCACAATGCACAATAAATATTCAACACACAGGCAATATGCAAAGCGAATAGTATATTAGAGCTGCATCCTACCAAGGGAATCAGGGGTAATGCGATTAAGCCACTTCAGCAGGCAGTACGCAGCAGACCTTTCATCTATTCGTTAGTTTTTTTCTTTTTTCTGGATTGGAGGATTAGGTGGATTTTGAATGCTTGAAGCAGAAGGAATACAACCTGGATAGACAAGCATTATCACGTGGCGTCTTCGCTTAACGTTTTTCCGTTTTTCCGGACTCCGCAGGCGGCCATAAATAGTGTTCGTTCTTTTCTCTCTCTTCATCAGTCTCACCCACTCACTCTGTGTCTCTCTGAATACTATTTACACTACCCCCCACTGTCGAGTGCAGTCCTTCTCCCTATGACTATCCCATGATCTTGTAATCTCTTGGCTTGCACCATGTCACCAGCCCCGGTCACCCCGGAGATGCAGCAGGATCTGCACCATGACCAGCTCCAGGCCGTGGGCAAAGCTTTCGATGCGCTGCTACTAACCGTATACCGACTCAGCTGCAGGACCAATGAACTGAGGGAAAGGTCCTCAGAAATCCACCACGAGGTACATATACTATTCTTCTTCTTTGCAGCGTCCAGTCTCATATGATGAGAAAAAATGATTAGCTCTAGATCAAGAGTCACAATTTTGTGGCGCTGACAGAAACATCATGTATTATCTGATGAGACATGGCACTGCTTGTTTGTTTTGGTGTTTTCAAAGACATGCTAACACCCATTATGCAGCTCCTCGAGGTCCTGAACCAGATGCCCGGGGAACATGTACTTCCCTTTGAGGGCATTTCGAAGAAGTTCCTTGCCTTGAATCGGCATTCCAACGACTCCTCAGTCGAGACCCAGTCCCTAAGTCCAACGGATGTAATCAAGACGCTCACGGACAACCAAAACGTAGACGAAAACACACTCAAGGCCATCGTGGCCGGCTTTAAGAGCTGCAAGTCTCTGATTCGCTCCCAGGGCAGCCTCCAGGATAACTCGTGCATCCTGGCTCGCAGCCCGAGTCCATCTGTTCCGCTGGAGGAAGACTTCACCACCAACGGCACCCAGGGCAACCTGCGCTGCCCCCTTTCCAAAGCTAGCCGGGCGCATTCGGAGGCAGAGAACGGGAATGGAGATTTGCCAAAAGTCCAAATTGGGGACACCTGTGGCCATGAAGACTTGGACCCGATCAAAGCCGAGCAGGAAGAGCGACGGTCCAGTCACACCCCGTCTATCAGGTCGTCTAACAACCAATGCCCCGTGTCCCGATGTCCCATCCGCTTCTTGGACCAACACTCCCCGGAGGAAATTGCGGAATATGTGGAGCAGCACAAACATGAGATCCCGCGCAGCCATGCCATCTGTGTCAAGCGGTACCAGCGCGACCCGCAGAACATGCGGCAGCTTGATGCCAAATATGGAGGCCTGATCAACATGATTAACGGTCTCAGTGTCAAGCACCAGGCATTCCTGCCTAACCGCCAGACAGATGGCGAAGGCGGAGGTGATGTCCCAGGTTCTGCGTCGCCTGAACTCGTCGAGAAATGGGCCGACGACGTGGACCCGGTCACCCCGGGTCTACAGAACGAGGACGATAATAGACAGGGCCACTTCGACCGTCCCCTGCGTGAGGTCCGCGTCGGGGAATCCCCAAGCCGGCCTTGGGGTATTCCTGTCCCCTTCACCCATCCACCCCCGGCCTCGGTGCCGTTCTCCGGCTCCGTTGATCCTCCACCCAAACCCTCTGAAACCACCGAACCACCTACTAAACCGGCTGGCCGCTGTCCCTTTGGTCATGATGCTCCGAAACCGAGCGCAGAGACTGCCGAGTCCGAGCTTCCCGCGGCCCAGGGCATCAAGCTGGATGCCGGGGCCCCGAAACCAAAAGCGCAAGAACTAGACACGGCTCAAAGCGAAGCAAACTCGGTCCCGGCGAATGTCACATTTAACGGACCGGTGTTCTTTGGCTACAGCGCCGAGCAGACAGCCAGTCTGATGCAGCAGCTTGGCCTCTTGGGGAAATCGTGAAGTTTCCATCATGCGTGACGACGAGACGACTTGAGCAGTGAATTAATTACCCTGTACATACATAGCCTGTAGCCATTGTTATTATTATTATTATTATTATTATTATTATTATTATTATCATTATATTATTAACCATTCTCTTACGAATCTTATTCTGTTGTTTTCCTCGGAAAACTCCACCCCACCCGGCGGGGCAGTTGACTTGCCTCTCTGCCTCAACAACCATGCGTTCTCGCATCTTCTGTCTCTCTCGTCCTCTTCTGTTCACTACACCCACCCTCCGTCTTAAGCCATCACCGCTGTCCGTCCCCAGATTTCCAATCACAATGTCTGCCGATATGTCCATCGTCTCCGCTAAGGACGCCTGCCCGCGTAAGTTATGAATGATCTCACCAGGGCGATCAATCGCGCAGCTCTCTCTTGCTTCCTCCTCACCCGCAGAGTCAATCGCTAACATTTTCGATTCTCTAGCTGCTGGCCCCTACGTACGTTCTCCCTCCTTGTTCTTCTTCCAGCGACAATAGCTTCCCCCCCACCTTGAATGGGACCCGAACAAGCCCGCGTCATCGAATCCCACCCTTAATCAAACCCTCAATGACCACACTCCTTTCACCCCAATTCAATTTACATACAAATACAAACCCAAAGCCAAATGTACGTTCCAACTAATACCCTGTATAGTCCCAGGCAATCCGCGCCAACGGCCAGATCTTCGTCTCCGGCCAAATCCCCGCCGACACGTCGGGAAACCTCGTCGAGGGTAACATCGGCGAGAAGACCCAGGCATGCTGCGATAACATCAAGGCTATCGTGACTGCGGCAGGATCCAGCGTGAACAAGATTGTTAAGGTTAACGTACGCTTTGACCTCCCGGAGGGCACGATCCCTACCACCCGGAGGAGGAATTGAGAGCTAATGATTGGGACATGTAGGTCTTCCTCACTGACATGGCCAACTTCGCCGAGATGAACGCCACCTACGAGAAGTTCTTCACCCACAAGCCGGCTCGTAGCTGTGTGGCTGTTGCGCAGTTGCCCAAGGGTGTGCCGGTTGAGATTGAGTGCATTGCTCTTGAGTAAATTTGTCTGTTATTAGAATGGATGGATTTATAAAAAATGAAATCAATTGAATGGAATAGAAGGTATATTGTTGTGTTAGTAGAGTGATGGTTTCAATACGATTATTTCATTCCTCCCGTAGTATAGTGGAATGGACGAATGCAAACTGTGAACAGGCCAAGATGGGAATCACCGCAGACGAAGCAGAAAAGAAAAAAGGGGGCAAGGAATAGTGTGATGTATGCATAGGAAAAGGCAAGGGGGAGAAAGCCCTGGTAGTAAATTCAAGACAGTGAACGCTTCATCCTCCATGGGTAGATAGGTCAGCGCCGTGGAATGGACCCGCTCATTCTGCTTCCAGCACCGGCCATCAAGCTCTGCTTCACGATGGCATCCGCCGCTGCTGCAGCGGCGAGTCTTTCCTTTTGACGGCTCCGGTCACGTAGGTAACCCGCTGCTTCGGGGCGCATGCGCAGGATGCGCAGGATCATGTCATCGTTCGGATCGGCTTGAGCCTCTCGCCGCTTCTCCTCCTTGACCTTCTTCATCGTGCCCAGGTTGCGGGAGAGCATGATGCTCTTAGCGCGGCGTGCAGCAGGGACTCCGAGACCACCGTACCCGGACCCAGTGGCACCGAGGTGTGCGGGTGCAGAAAGGCGGTTGCGGTTTGCATGCTGCCGATTCACGTTGGCGGAAGCCATCCGCTCCGACGTCCGGATCAGGTTATCGGTTGGCTCGAAGTAGAAGAAATTCAGGCTCTGGATCTCGTGGTACTTGGGAGACTTTAGAACGTCAATCGGGACGCCGTTGGCATCGCCTGTCTCCTCGTCCACGGCGTTGAAGAAATTCAAAAGTAGCACGAGCCAGCGCGATACAATGTCGACTTCTTGAACCGTCAGGGGCTTCTGGTGGGAAGGTTTGTCCGACAAGGGCGGGACCAGCAAACTCTCAATGGTAGCAAGCACTTCCTTCCACAGACGGGCCATCACCATCCGCATCGCTTCCGAGGTAAGGGTCTTGTTCATGATAGCAAAGTTATCGTTGAAGTAGTTGAACAGCGGAGTCAGCGCATTTTCAATGTCTGCCTGCGAGGGCGCAACGGAGGTTGTTTGTGCTCGGTTTCGGTTCAAGAAATTGGATACGGTGGAGCTGATCCCACGAGACAGCAGAGACTTCAAAGTCCGACGAGACAAACTGTAGTTGATGTATGCGGAAAGCTTCTCCGTGATCTTGCGCGTCATGTCCCTTTCAGTGCGCTTAAGTGTGCGGAAAGCCTTGCCAAAGTAGAACTGGATGTCATCCCGCTCGCCTTCCATGCTGACACGGAGCAGAAGCCGGCCTTGTGTGTCTAGATCGAGCCAGTACTCTCGGGGCAAGAAATCGCTGAAATGCACCGGGTCCAATTTGATCGAGGTTCGACCAACGTAGTCGTGATCACCGACGGCATCCCAGTCCCAAATGGTCGCGATAATATTGAGCGGTCCTTGAGTCGTGATATCCACTGCGTCCTCCCACCTCGGATTGAGATTGTTGTAGATAATCCGGGTCTTTGTGATCCGCTTTTGATATTCGTCCGTCAAGACGACGTACGGGTCACTGGCTCCATTGATGTCGCACGCCTTGAGATCTTCGCCTTCCACGACCTTGATCGTGAAGACATACGTTGTAGCCTTGCGCGTCTTCTTGAGCTGTGGAGGGGTGTTCTGCGCAATGACATCGGCGCAGCCATCGACATTGATCTCACGCTCCAATCCGTCCAATTGGGAGAGTGCATACTCGACATTGTTCAATTTCACTAAAGACTACTAGCGAGTCAGAACAAAAGATGGCAATTGGGTTGTGAGTACGTACCTCTGAGGAGAACTGGAAGGGTTCAATCTTCTCCTTGCTCGTCCATGTGTCCTTGGCGAACTGCATGAGCTTTTCCTGGGTAGTTTGGTTTAAGGCTGCTTCTTGATCCGGAGTGAGACGGTCCATCTCGCGGGAGAAAATCTGCTCTAGAGTTTCGCAATACTTTGCCACGCCCTTGCTAATCGAGCTGGATAGAGCCGTCATGAACTTGGCATACTGGAAATCATCATCCCACTCCAGGTGCACCAAGTCTTCTACCACCTTATTGAATGACCGGAAGATATCGATAGCCGAGACACTATGCCGAGCATCCTCTGAAGCCATATCATTCATTTGGTCGACTCGGACAATGAAGGCGTCCTGTCTGGTAGCCTGGTTGACCCATTCCATGATACTCTGGTCGGTCAAGCGAAGCCAACGCCAGACAAATTCCTCTAGCAGACTTTCCACATGGAATGGAAAAGGTACCCTAACTGAAATTAGTACATGTCCAACATGACAAAACTTGGAGGTCTCGTACTCGGGAAGAGCAGTGGAAAAAATACGTCGGACCGTGGCAAGCTTCCGGTAAAGGTCAAAGCCGTCCTCGACATCGATCTCTTCCCCCCTTTCTTTTGCTTGTTCAATGATTCTGATAATCATCTCATGCGCGTCTTCAGCGAACATAGGCAACACATTGGAGCAGAGAGTGATATAGGGGTTCACACTGTTTCGGGGTTAGACATGACCAAAAAAACCAAAGCATTCAAAACATACCCCATGATCTCCGGGTTATTCCTGTACCGCTTCTGGATCTTTTGCGCCAGCTTTGAGATGGCATCACCTAGTTGGATGACATTGTCGACCTGCCATGCGTGCTGCTGCACCGGTATTAACTGGCTAAGAAGAGACTGATACTTTGCCGTTGCCTTCTGGGCGAGTCCGTCTTGCACATAAGAAGAAAAGCGGTTGATATCCTCAGGGTCCTCGATATAGTTGGGATCGAGCTGGATGTGATTCTCGAGGATATACATCACTGGCCCAATTGGACGTGGTTTCGCTTCGAAGCAGTCCATCATGACATCGTACAGCTCCCGCAGGAGGGCCTCGTGGAGTTTGGATAGCAGTTGCTGCATCATGTAAACATCTTGCACAGTCCACCGCTGTCGATCCAACACGGCTGAAGGCATGAAGCTGCTCCGTTTACTCCTGCCTTCGGTAGGAGGCGATTCCTTCACAAAGGTGAAGGCCGAGTCCAGGGTGTTGAGATCGATTTCGTTGTCCACGAACTTGGCTTGAATCACATCGAGAAACAGTACAATCCGGGAGAAGTTGGGAATCCGCCAGCGGAGACATATTTCATTCAGAAATTCCGTGGACTGCTTCGAGAGCAACTTTGTCGAAGGCGTATTAGCTGTGGCTTGGGAAGCTTCGAGCTCTCGATCGCGCATATCGTAGCTCAGGGTGTAGCCCAAGATGAACTTGTACATCTCTCTGGGGTCTAACGGAATGAAAGTGTAGGTATCTGACTCCTCCGAGTCACCATCTGACCCACCGAGCGACAGAGAGCTGAGATCGAACGGTTGGTCAATGACGTACGATGTTCTGTTTGTCTGGCCGGAAGATGTCCGTGACAAGTTGGCATCTTCGACGGGGGACGGGTTGAACTGGGGAAGAGTTCCCGGAGTGCTTTTGGCCAGCTCGGGATTCGACTGTACAATCGCAAGCATCATTTGCGATAAATCGGGGCCTTCGCCCTTCTTCCAGTTTTCATATGCCTCGTCCGTCTCAAAGTCTTCTCTCGCCAGGGTTTTTCGAGTCTGAAGATTCAGATGGGCTTGGTATGTCTTGAGATCTTGCAGAGCCGCCTTTTCCGTCCAGATTGTCTTGTGCTTGTCAATTTCGGACTGCGCTTGCGCCGGTGTCATCCCAAATATCTTCGCCACATGTTGCACTAGCGGCATGTCCTTCACATCGTAGCTCAGCGGAGCTATAACTCCCGTCGCTGCAGAGCCATTCACCTCCATCAGGTCCTGATCCTGCACCAGAAGTTTGTTCTCCAAGACCGACAGTCGGTTGGCCAGCTCTGGGCGGTCTTTATCCCAGTCATTGCTCTTCAGGATGAGCGCAAGCAGACGGACGAAAAGCGCAACGTGTCGATCCACCATGAGCTTCCAGCTGTCATCGTCATGTTCCTTGCCCTTGCTCAGCTCCTTGATGGCATTCGAATAGAAAATGAGCACCAGATCCTCAGCTCGCCGATCCTTTTCCATGCGCCTTCGGAATGATTGCTCCTTGAGCGCATTGAGGAAGACAGCAAATGTGCGCACCACCAATTGGTCCTGATACTCTTTTCGCTTTTCTTTTCCCATCAACACTCCCGTCAGCCGCTTTTCGAGCTCGGCCACGAATCCATGTGGAATCCTTGTGCTCTTGGAGTCCCTGACCAAAGAGAAGTCGCCCATCAAGTCGTGAATGGAGGTCGAAGCTTTTCTTTGGCGCGCGGGTGCAGCGGAGGCATTCTGAAGGCGGCGTGAATGGGGGTTGAGCAGATAGGCCAGGTAAGCTACCCGGAGAGCATGGGAGCAAGCGACGTTGGCGTTGAGGGGGCGGCGGCGCGAGGCCGAGGAGGAGGTGCGAGAATGCTGACCTTCATTCTGGATGCTGTTGATCCGACGGTTGACTCCTCGGGACCGGCTGGATGCTGTCGACATGGGGTGGTGGGGTGTGGTGGTAGCGGTTGGTCGGAGATGGTGCGGCGGCGGCAGCAGCAGTCGGAAGGGACAGCGCGACCAAGGACCATGGGAGAGGGCAGAGCACCAGGCAGAATCAACTGTTGGAAAAGTGAGTCCCGTTGCTGGGTGTTGAATGGCGGGAGGGAGGGATACGACGTTGGAGGCAAGTATGTTGTTTATAGCGCAGAAAGGAGGCGGAGGGAGAGGAGGGGGGGGTAGATGAAACAGTTGGGCACTGACGTAGCCGCGCAAACACACTAGACACTCTATAGAACGACCTAGTTAACTATACACCCCATTATTATGATTTTTTTATCATCGCTGGTCTTTGTTTTGATTTCTATGACTGCGTTTGTCTAGCTTTCGGTCCCACACTATCCTTGTCTTTGGTTGCGATCATCGGTTTACCCGCACCGGGGGCCAAGGGAGCGCAAGGGCGAACACGACTATTATTGACCACTACTACAAGCATCTATGGG